>NC_139556.1:41406997-42138320 GCF_965112155.1 Podarcis liolepis | reverse complement strand
CTCCTCTGACCCCCGGTGACATCAATTCCAAAGGGATGCAAAATGAAATGTAGGGTTTGGGCTATTCCTCTAGCTGCACTACAGGAATGGCTTGTTGGGATTTATAGTGCGGAGATCATTGTGTAAACAAGCTCAGAATAAATGCCGAAGCTGGAGGGAATTTAACATGTTCAATTTTCCAACCATCTTTATCTCTCATATACAAGGAAGGCAGGAATTCAGCAAAGGATGTTACAATAGCATACATAAATGGTGGTGGTTTATGGCACCATCATGATATATGGTGCCTGCAAGAGCAAAAAACATGGCCCTCCCCTAATGTCTCCTTGGACAGTCAAGATGAATAGGAAGGGGGCAAGTAAAAGACTACAAGATTGGCAAGATGGGGGGTCAAATGAAAGAGGAAAAAGGAGTTCTCCAGGCTCTGGTTACCTTCAAACCAGACTGCAGAAAGATAGGTCTGCCTCTGAAGAAGGTGCAGCAGGTAAAACTAGTGCAAAATGGGAGTGCCCAGATAAAAGTGAAGCACAGAAAATCTGAACATGTTCATAGAATCATATAGTTAGAAGGGACCCCAAGGATCATGTACTCCAACCGCCTACCATGCAAGAATATTCCCTTACAGGAATTGAACCTGCGACCTTGGTGTTATCAGCACCACGCTGTAACCAACTGATTTCTCTAGTCACTTTCTGGGCCCCATTCAAAATGCTGGTTTAGAGTAAGCATTAAAACCTTAAGACGCTTGTGTCCAGATTATCTGTAGGACTGGGCTGCCCTACGTCCGGATTTTCCCATTTTGCCTATTTCCGCCTGGACACTGCTGCCAACTGCAGTATTCCAGTTATGTCTGGGAGATTCTGGACATATGGCAACCATATGCTAAGAACAACCTCAGTGGTCCTTCTTGAATGCTGGCTGTTAATATCAGCCAGGTTGTCATGAACAAAAGAAAGGGCCTTCTTGGTGGCAGCTCTAAAACTATGCCCCTCTCTTCCAGTGGATCAAACTCTGTCATTTAGTGGGCCTTGGAGACCTTACTCTTCACAACTGCCTTAAATTGGGACCATAAATAGCTTTGAGGCTCCAAAGCAGTTTCTCTGTACGCTTGATCTGTTATTCTATCCTTGTTTCACACACCACTTTGTGTGAGGGTGCTTCTGAAAAGCAGCTTAGAACATTTAAAATAAATAAGAATAGCAAGAGAAAGTGGTTGGAGTCATTTAAAAAAGCAGCAGACCCTTGAACCAACCATTCCAGGGCAAACAATATTTTCTGGACTTTATCTCATTCTCTCTCATATATATGAGCTTTTTTGGGAGATAGAACAGGGAGATATATATATATTTGCCCTGTTCTATCTCCCCAAAAAGCTCAGGGCCTTTTAAAGGGGTGGGGTGCAGCAAAACAACATATTTAAAACACTTAAAACATCCAAAAATATTTAGAAATATTATTAGCAACATATAAAAACAAATTTAATCTTACACTAAAAGTTGCAACAAAATTTCTTGGCCTGGCCTTGCCAGTTAAGACATTTTTAAATGTTGAAGAGCTCGATGCCATAGCGTATACCATTGCAGTGATTCTTCATTGTGTGATACGCATTACATTCTTAAAGAAGTACTTTAATGCTATAGCACAGCAACTCTTCAAATTATCTATTTCTTTCAACGGAAACAAAAGTTAAAGTGCCCTAAGGGTCTAAGCATGAAAGTAAGTGATGTGGAAGCTGCAGCTTGAACTATCTATTACTGGAATTAAATATGAATGAAACACTGCTTCTCTATTTTCAAAGTTCGGCACAAGGCAGTTTCAGCTTTAATGTTTATTACATAAAAATGTATGTAATAAACATTCCTTTTATTTTATTGATTGACCTTTCCTTGCTGTCAAACCACAGCTAAAAGCCTTTGAGCAAAGTATTTGTTACTAAAGAAATATACAACATCCCTGAACTATAATTCTGATAGCAGAGGATGGGGAAGTGGGTCTAAAATTTCTCCAGCCTCGTGAACAAATGATTGAAACTGTTAAAGTTCACATTACCAAGTATCCATTTTGTTCTGCACTGGTGGCTGAATATCCAGCAAACAGGAATTGTGTATGAAGTGCCAGTTACTTGTTACAAGTAACCTACTCGAGGATTTCCCCTACAAAATATCCTGCTAGGATGGATCACCACCGAAGCCTGCTTCCTTGCTGAACCCAGGTACCTGGGTTTCAAACTCTGATCACTTTAAGTAAAAAGGGGAGCACAGTACATATTAACAAGTAGGAACCTACAAGAAAATGTTGCAGCATGAGTCTTCTAAATGGCCAGCCAGCTACGCCCCACATGCCATCTTTCCAGGATACATCGTTCCAATTCACTCTTGCTTCTCAGTCCCATTGGCACTCCCCAGCTGAGCTTGCTGTTGGAGTCCACACGGAAAGATTTACCCGTATTTAAATGTAGAAATGAAGGAAAGCTGGAAAGGAAAATAGCAGATTGGAATGAAAATAGTATTATTTTCTCGTTTGTCAGCTTCTGGCAATTAAAATTGACTGTTAAAAGACATGAATAATAATAATTTGAATAAGAAAATAGTCATTTTAATGAAAAATGCTATTCTATCCTAGTAGATATAATCACACCGTTTACCACCAAGGTGGGAAACTGTTTAATAATAATAATAATAATAATAATAATAATAATAATAATAATAATATTTATACCCCACCCATCTGGCTGGGTTTCCCCAGTCACTCTAGGCGGCTCACAACAGAATATTAAAAACATTAAAAACTTCGCTAAACAGGGCCGCCTTCAGATGTCTTCTACAAGTCAGATAATTATTTATTTCCTTGACATCTGATGGAAAGATGTTCCACAGGGCGGACGCCAGTACCGAGAAGGCCCTCTGCCTGGTTTCCTGTCACCTCACTTCTTGCAGTGAAGGAACAGCCAGAAGGCCCTCGGAGCTGGACCTCAGTGTCCAGGCTGAACAATGGAGGTGGAGACAGTCCTTCACGTATACTGGGTCTAAGGCCCACATTCTCTTGCAGGGACCTTCTGGAGGCCAGCTGAATGATGCTCCAGGACCAGTGGTAGTTCATGGGCCACAGTTTGGGAGCCCCTGTTGTATGGATTAGACCCTAGCCCAGTGAAAATAGACAGAATAACTTTAACTAATATGAGGGAGCAGAGAAGTTCCATAGCTTTAGCTCATTGATAAAGGACACAACAGAGCACTTGCGTGCAAAAAAAATCCCAGGTTTAGTCCTCAGCATCTCCAAACAGGGTTGAGAAAGACCCTTCTCTGAATCCTGAACAGCAACTGTTTCCTCCCAGTGTAGAGGAGCCCATCCCCTACACTACTGAGCTAAATGGACCAATGGTATGATGTGGAACAAGGAATTTTCCGATGTTCTATTTATGTTGCTTTTCTATATTGTTTAGATGGGCTCCTCTATTCAAACACAAGATACGCCTAAGGGGTAACACTGCCAGTCAGAAACAATCAAGCAAACAAGTGGCTTAGTCACCATTTGGCTGATCTTTCACATTGCTTCAATTTACCGTGGAGAGAAATCAATTGATCCTTTTTTGGGGGGTTAAGTATAAACTTGAAAAGAAACATCAGGCATAACTCATGTTGATTCTGAACACTGCTGCGTTGTCAAATTTCCAAAGCCTGGATATTTGGGGCAGGGGGGAACAGGCGAAATGAAGATGGTAGTGAAATGTAAAGCAAATATTATACAAGTGTACAAGTGCCACTGGGACAATTTATCCTGGTTTTATGTGATCTGTCATGCAGCACCACAGGACAAATAAAGATGCTGTGCATCTCTATCCTTGAAAAAAATTATATGATATACTCCTGGATTAATCTCTCCCAGCTTTAACAGAATAGTCATTTCGGCATCTATTTATGATCACACATCTACTAGCCCCTTAGGAAAGATCCTTTCATAATGGAGAATCTGTTACCTCACAGTGGAGAAGAAAAGCATGACTGGAGCATCTTCTGCACTATACGAAGCTGGAGCAAAAACCATATACTGTACAGTCAAATTAGAGCAGACATTTATTCTTAGACACTTTTGTGGGGGGCCCATAGGAACAAGCAAGCCTTCACCCTAAAATCTTCCTACCTAGATCCCATCTGCACTATACATTTGAAGCAGTATCATGCCACTTTAAACACTGCCCTTACAAAGCTACAAATTTCAGAGTGGTTTAACTATCAATCCCTCTTCCCAGAGAACTCTGGGACTCATCGTTCTGTGAGGGGACTACGGGGTCTCCTAAACAACTCTCCGCACTCTTAACAAACTACAACTCCTAGGATTCTTTGGGGAAAGCCATGACTGTTTGAAGTGATACAACACTGTTTTAGATGTATAGCACAGATCGGGTCAGATTCTCGCATTATGGCAGGGGTGTTAAACTTTTCTGGGCCTGAGGGCCAAAATCCTCTGGGGACCAGTGGTGGTTGTGGCCAACCCAGACTGTTGTGTGCACACTGTGATATGTATACACACAGGAGAGATGCATACAAGACATATGCACGGACCTCTCCACCTGCCCTTTGTCTCTTGTCTTCTTTTTGCCATCATGGCCAAAATCACAGAGGCAGAAAAAAAGTGGATCTGCTTGCGGGCAGGAGCAGATCAGGTGCTTTGTGTGCGGCTGCCTTTAAGATTGGTCTGGAGGCTACAGCTAGTGGCAGCACCCTAACCCTAGCCCTTTCATAAATATGCAACAAATGTGCAACACTTTTGTTAGAGTCAATTGCACTAGCTTCCAATATGGTGTTGAGCCAAGATCAAGGTTTTTTTGTTAGTGTATAAGGCCATAAACAATGGGACCCTCCTAATGGCGCCATACGCCCTAGCAGTTCATATTGCGGATACCAACGCAGAGTCTTGAGCACAGTGGCTCCTGTTATTCAGAAAACCTTTCTCCTGGACCCATGATCACATGCTTTTCTTTTTTACCCATACATTTCCAGGTAAGTCTGTGGGACAAGTATACTGCAGGTTATTGTAGGTATGTGAAATCACTGCATTTTGTTAAGCACTTTATATATTCAATCCTAAATAGATATGTAAAATAACACACTTAACCAGAAGTCTTTCTGAACTCAGTAGGATCCACTTCTGAGCAGGCTTAGATGTCAGACTTTGCCACTGAACCATCACGCACAGGATTGACCTGAATTTGCTCCAAAGCACATTACTAACACTTGTTGAGTCAGACAGTTTGATGCCTCCAAAATTTGTCCACTATGTTTTCAAAGTATTTTAGTGTACATTTCTTTTGAGGAACTTTAATTGTTTTAGCCTGCATTCATATATATATTTACCTATTTAAGGTATTATAAAGGCTTGTCCTGCAATTTCTTTATTTCTTTTACATCTTTCATCTTCTTTCCCCACACATTTTCTTTAAAAGTTTTAGCTATCAAGAGTAAAATGCATTTTGTATAAATCGTGTTATATCTTCCCTTAGTATCACCTGAAACCCTAAATGATTTGCCTCTTTTCTCTTATTCCATTGCCTGAGGCTGCTTGAGCATTAGATATGGAAATAGAGATTGCAGTTTGGCTGTTTCATAAATCCTGAAGTATATTACATTAATGCAGTTAATGCAGTCTGTTTGATGCTACATGCAAAATTGGCAAGTACAGCAGGTGCAGAGTACAGCTTATCGAGAAAGCAAATTTATGATTGTTTCCAGATGACCTGTCTGTTGAGTATTCATCCTGATTTGTTTGTGGGGGGATTAGACGACATCAGCTATAGGTTGAGCATCAGTTCTGATTTGCTTGCAAGGCAGTCAGAGGATCCCACATCACACAAATGATACCCCACACTTTCCAGTGCATTTCCCAATCACTTTCCTTATTGCAAAAGGGAAAATTTCTTTGGCAGAGGCTGGGGGGTGGGGAGCAGATTTGTTGTGCAAGAGCTCCAAATCAACTTTGATTTTGCAACCTGAATTTTCTGATAAATGATTGAATCCTACCCCCAAACAGCGGCAGTCTTGAAATGCCCTGTTCATCCTCTTACTGAGGGCTTGCCCACACTGCAGCAAAATGTGGATTCACACTTGCCTGTCTCCCATTAATGTAGGGGCTGCTACATGATTTCCTTCCTATCCCTTTGTTGTACCAGACCTGTCCCCCTTTAAGTGGAGGATTATTATTTTTTAATCATTTAAAATACTTTACTTACAAAGTGTTCCAAAGGTCAGATTCATGCATTTACCCATGCAGGCAGAATACTCTTGCGTAGAAAATACAGAAAGAAAGCTTCAAACATGTGCTCTAAGCATGGAGCAAAGCTTAGACGTGACTTCCTTGTTGGGTTACATGGTGTGGTGCAAAGAGAGGGAATACAAAAAGAAGGCTTCACTTCCTCCCTAATCAAAGAAGAAGAGACATGACCTAGCTGAGCCTAGGAACACAGCTCTATGATCTCAACCCCTTCATGTACTAACTAGCATTCATGCATAGTTATGTTTGACTGAAATTTCCCACAGACATTTTGCTCCAGTGTGTAGTTGTGATGGCCTGGGAATCCGATTCAGAGGCTGAACCGGAGGAACCCCAGCCTGCACAAGAGTCCCCGCCTCCAGGGCCGGCTGAGTTGGGGCGGGGCCTTGGATCTGAAGCGCCTGCACCTGTGCCGGATCCTCAGGAGCAGGCACCAGGTGATTCCACTCTAGCTCCGGAGGTGATTAAGGACACAGTGCCTACAGGTGCGCCTCTCCCGGCCCTGCCAGAGGAAGGTGAGTCTCCCCCTGGGTCCAGTAACTCCCCAGCCTCTCCTGAACTGCAAAGGCCCCCGGGACCAGCACAGTAGTCAAGCCTGTAGTCCAGTAAAACCTGGATACACATCTCAGAAGAACACTGTTGTGGGTTCACCTTTATGTTATGGTGAAATGGTTTTAGGTTTGAACAACAGTATTATGCTTCACATTCCTTCGTTGTCAGATGCAAAGCATGCCAGGGACAAATTTTGTTAGGAAAATGACAGATATCTAGATAAGAATGACAATAAACACCTGAACACACCTCTATGCACAGGAGAGACATTTTGGCAAAGGTATATTCTCCACCCATTCCCGTTACAGATTATGTAATCTATGGTGTGTGCACATCCATGCAAAGAAATGAGGAAAAAGTGCAGTTTAAGTCAGATTGAGATAGCGAGGAGCCAGGAAGCTTTGGAAAGTATTTTGTTGGGAGAAGGGTGCCCATGAGGCCTCCGTGAGGTGCTGGTGTGGTGCAGTGATTTCCTCATTGTGGAAGTGCTTAAGCTATATCCCTTCACCTCCATCACTTGCTACTAGCCACAATGGCTATATTCTACCTCCATTGTAAGTCTCTGAATGCTGGGAATCGCAGGTGGGCAGAGTACTGTGGCACTCATGTCCTGCTTACAGGCTTTCCATGGGTATCTGGTTGGCCACTGTGAGAACAGGATACTGGATTAAGTGCACCAAAGTGCAATTGCCATCTGGCATTCTTATTTATATTATATTACTGTCTCTGTGCCACTTTGCTATCCTTAAGCTATATATATGTATTTGTGTGTTTATTTTACGGAAGGTAACGCAAAGCAAATTACAACAATAAAATGATAAAATATGCAGGTTAATTCTTCTGTTATTTAAAAAACTGCAGAACCTTTTGTACTGGCAAAACAAAATGAATATTTCAGCACAACATGCCATTAATGAAAATCCACCTGCTAACTATTCTGTTCTGTTTTACAGGCCTTCTAAACTTGATGCCTGTTATCTGCAAAGATAGAGGTTTCCGGGCTGAGCGGGGACTATTTTATAGTAAACGTAATTAAATGTAATGACTTCATTTCAGCTTAAGTTTCCCTCCCCGCTAACACACAGTTATATATAACCAAATAAGAGTCTTATTTAGTTGCAGCATCGATACAGACCATTGAGCAGGCTCTTGCTAGTAAATGCCTCCCTAGCTGATGCCTCTAGATTTGTTTTTGTATAAAAAGGATGTGCTCTATGGGGAACTGGCTTCATATACCAGGCCTGTCGGCAGACCAACTCTGCATTACAAAGATGTCTGCAAACATGACAAGAAGGTGGCAACATTAACCATGTCATGTGGGAATCCCTTGCAGACGAAGGCAGTGCCTGGAGACAGAAAGTCAGGTTGTGTATCCCTAACAGGGACCAGAGGAGAAATAACTGCTGGAAGGAGTGCAGAAAGAAGAAATATCATGGTGCATCTGCAGCAGCACAACTGGACACCTTCCTCTGCCCCAGCTGCAACATGTCTATCCTGTATTGGTTTATACAGCCATATCTGATACTGTAACTCCCCAATAGTTTGACTTCACCAAGGAACACACCACCTCATTATTCACAAGTGGTATGAGATTTCAGGGGTTGTAGGCGCACTATACCTGTGTTTCCTTCGGACAATGAGGCACAGCAGAGACTGTAGTGTCTGTATGATATATGGTTTATTTGCACATATATACAACACAGTATATTCCAAGAGAGTCACTTGCTTCTCGCAGAGGCATAACAAGTTTGAGTCTAAGAACAGAGAAATCAGCCATGCTCTGCCTCTTTGTTACAGCCTGTTACAGTCAGCCCACATGATACTTTGCCCTCCTTCCTCTTCCTTGTCTACACTAAAGCCAGTGAAACTATTCCCGTCCAGCCTCCAAACTGAAATACTAAACCCATTTGGCCTCTATCCACTGACACAAAACTGGAGGAGTTCTTCTACCAGAGGCAGATTTAGGGCAGGGCAAGCAGTGCAGTCGCACAGGGCACATAGCTGAGGAAGTTGCCTTCTCAAAGCCCAATAAACATTTGCCTAACTTCAGGAAGGAGCCATGAGAAAGAAAAACAAGGGAGGCACGAGGGCTCTGACAGGCTCTTGGAGTCCTTCTGTCTCCTTCCCAAAGCCCAGTAAGTGCTTGCCCAGCTTTGGGAAGGAGGTGGGATGGCTCTAGAACCCTGCCAGAGCCTCACGCCTCTTTCCCAAAGCCCAGCGCTTTGTTTACCAGGCTTGAGCCAGTGCTGGGAGGACATCAAATAGCCTCACACAGGACCACATGTTACCAAGGTTGGCCCCTGCTTCTACCAACCAGTGTTTACAAACATGCATACATTAGGGGAAATGTGCATGAAAATGAATATATTAGTGAAAATGACATAGAAAAAGGCATTGCTTGCAAAATCTGTACATTAGTTAAGACTGCACAATAAAAAGTGTGTTTATTGGAATAAATTTTCCCTAAAATACTGGTTGATTTTCATAAGGATTTTCATTCTACATAGTGTAAGGTACACAGAACATTGCCAATACATCCAGCTCTACAGGCGTATTTTTAAAAATTCAGGACTGTCAGTTTGGACCTAATCTTTGCTTACGTAACAGAAATTGTTCAAGCAAACATCTATGAAAGCACCCTAATTATATATTTATAGCTCTTGGCCACCACAGGAATGTTGGCAGGGCAAGATTTTAGCAATTGCATCTTGGCAGCTACTGTGCTTTTAATTGACAGGCATTATAGACATAAAATGTTAACTTTTCTGGTTAAAAATAAATAAAACACTTGTAATTTTCTGGGCACTTTGAAGCATTTGCAGTACTCTGGGGCCTTTAGATTGCATCCAGAATCCTATATATGTGGCTAGTAGAGACACTGTACTAGCAATGTGTTTCAAGCTGCTCTTCCCATGCGCTATATAAGGCACACAGCACATACCACAAGATGCAGCGATTACCACCAGCTTGGATGGCTTTAAAAGTGCCAGTTGCTTGTTTGTCAACTTCAACTTCAACAACTTCTTCTTCAGCATCTGACATCCATCTTTGGACACATGCGTCTTCAAGCAGAGGCAGGTTTAGGGTTGCAAGACCAGTTCAGCGGTACTGGCCATCGTGTTGCAGGGGGCACCACAACAATGCTATAGAACGGAGCACAACAGGTGGGGCGGGGTCATATTTTAGCATTGCACAGGGTGCCACTGAAATTTGAGAGCCCAAAGTCCACCACTGCCTCAGGTTCTCTCCAGCATTCTCTGTTGTTATAAGCCCTCTTGTTAGGTTTCGATCATCCATGCATCACGTGGGTGGTCATTTATTTCATCAGCCTGAGTCATCTCTTGCTGCATGGTCTGTGTATGTCCATTTTAACTTAGCAGCCTTTCCCCACTGCATCCGTAACTTTTGATCTTTGTTGTCTCCAATTATTAGTTTTTTATCTTTTCAGGGTATTCCTAACATTAATTAATCAGTTAACCAGCGACAAATTAATAGAGAATAAAGCTATCAAGGGCTTGCTGTCATGACAGCTATATTACCTCCAATATCAGTGCTAGTGTTCCTCTGAATACTGGTTGCTGGGGAAACACAGAGTGTTATAGGCCTCAGGCCTGGCCTTTGGGCTCCCTATAGGCATTGATTTGGCCACTATGAGAAGTTTGGACTAGATGGGCCTTTCGTCTGTTGCAGCAGGACTCTTCTTATATTTTTAAGGCTCTTTTCAGGCAGTATGTGTTTGCTTGATTTATTTTCAGAAGCTCAAGGCACTAGAACAAAGTTGCAATTACTTTCTTTCTCCTCAGTAGTCATATTACCGTTTGTACACATACTTCAAAATCAGCAAGATAAATATTTTCTGCTCAGGCTGGCGGCATTCATCTCTCTTCAGAGTTCTCCCTTTGAAATTTGTAGCCTTCAGCAAGAGAGCTCTTTGCTTTTGCAACACTCCTGGTCTCAACAATAAATGGTCCGTTCCTAAAGTGAAACATAACTCAGGACTATATTTCTACCCAAAGCAAAAGAAGTGGGAGGTTTATGAAAACAAGCCAGCAGGGATGCAATCCCATACACACTTACCTGAGAGTAAATCCCATGACAATAGGGTTTATATATCTGAGGGGACATGTATAGAAAATCCTATAGAAAACCTTATAGTATATGCATAGCAAGGTCTTTATTCTACAGTATATAGCTACAAGTGCAAATAAAATGTTCTAACAGTGTCAGGAAGAGAGATGAGTGCAGTGCCTTTATTTTTAATGAATGCTGGGGAGAAAAAGTCTGCTTTGTTTTTAATTTATGACCAAGAATTAAGGTCCCACACAATGTAGGAATTGGGTCTTTATGCTGTCGCCTCTTCAGCACCTATTGAAGACCTTTCTCTTTCAACAAGTCTTTGATGTCAAGATCTTTCCCAGTTTGCATCTGTTCTGGAATTGTTTTTAAGAAGTTCAGTTAGAGGCCTTTCCAGACTGGTGATTTATTTTATTTTTTTGCAGATAATTTCTGCAACATGTAATTGACTCAATCATTGTGCACCAGGAGTGGATTTGACTGTCCACATACCATTCCACTTTATTAGTTGTTCTGCTACGTTTCCTCAATGTTAGTGTATCAATGCCACCTGGAGGAGCACTCTATAGCACAACAAAAGCAGGACAAGTTACTACCACTGCCCCATGTTTATATAAAAGTTACAGGATTTCAGCCGAAAGCTATGGGACACGTGCAGATTGGAAACAAAGAATTATGTCCACTCCAAAGTTTTTGCAGGTACAAAAAGTGTTGAAAGTCTTATTCATGACCACAAGTCAAATGCACAAAAAAAGACACCTGGAGGGATTCTTAGTGAAACGCTGCACCTAGTGTTTTATGTGAGTAAGTGCCTTGATTTCAGTAGAAATGAAATATGACTAACTGGGTTCAGAATTACAACCACAATTAAGAATCCTTCACTCCTCAAGTAGCAACTGACAGATAATTACTCTGTGGCATTGTTCACCCAGTGAGTGAGAATTCCTTACATATTTCATTCAGACAGACACTGAGAATAATACATTTTATTTCATCAGTTATTATGTGACTATAAATCAGCATGGCATTGAAGACCACTGCAGACATTGATTTGCATTAGCTTTTACTGGGGACTTTGGAAGCTGGCTGTATCTATATCCAATCCTCTAGATGCCTTGTGTTTGGAGGATTTTTTTTTATTCAAGGTTAATCAGTCTGACTATCTTTTATCTTTATACCCTTGATTCTTTTTCTGGAAGGATATTAAATAAGATTTCAGATTAATGGTGTATTTTAAATGAAGCCAAACAAAAATGTGAAGCCCCTTGGGCTACTGCAATACGCTGTACATGGGGCTACCTTTGAAGGTGACCCAGAAACTACAACTAATCCAGAATGAGGCAGCTAGACTGGTGACTGGGAGTAGCCACTGAGACCATATAACACCGGTACTGAAAGACCTACATCAGCTCCCAGTATGTTTCTGAGCACAATTCAAAGTGTTGGTGCTGACTTTTAAAGCCCTAAACAGCCTCGGCCCAGTATACTTGAAGGAATGTCTCCACCCCCATCGCTCAGCCCAGACACAGAGGTCCAGCGCCAAGGGCCTTCTGGCAGTTCCCTCACTGTGAGAAGTGAGGTTACAGGGAACCAGGCAGAGGGACTTCTCAGTAGTGGCACCCACCCTGTGGAATGCCCTCCCATCAGATGTCAAGAAAATAACTATCTGACTTTTAGAAGACATCTGAAGACAGCCCTGTTTAGGGAAGCTTTTAATGTTTGATGTTTTATTCTGTTTTTAATCTGTTGGGAGCCACTCAGAGTGGCTGGGGAAACCCAGCCAGATGGGTGGGGTATAAATAATATATCATCATCAGAATAAGGTCTGATGATGATCTGATGAAGAATTATATCTGCACACATTCCAGGTGCCCTTTGTGACTGTCTGAAATTTGCTAATCAATAGGAACAAAGAAAGTTGCCTTATAGTCAGACTATTAATAGTGGGATAGGAGAGCTGAAGACAATGCCAATATATTCCGCACCTGGCAACCAAAGCACCCCTTTGGTTTCAGATAGTATATGGGTTGTTGTTGTTTAATCGTTTAGTCATGTCCGACTCTTCGTGACCCCATGGACCAGAGCACGCCAGGCACTCCTGTCTTCCATTGGCTCCTGCAGTTTGGTGAAACTCATGTTGACGAGTCTAAAAAGCCCGGGACACAAATTTCTATGGCCCTCTGGCAGCTATTGTGGCTCATTTACCAGAAACAATGTATTTAACATTAACTCTGGAAGTGTATACTCGATTCTGACCAAACCTTCTAGGGAAAATATACATCATAAGATTCTGTATGGTTCAATTCCAAGGGAAGTGGAATTCAGGTAGCAACCTCCCAACATCTCGTATGTTCTCATTCCTCAGGAAACTATTCAAGAAGGTGACTATTTCAGACATTTTTATTGTCTATTTTAATAATATTTCTGGTTAAGTATCCTACAGATTGTAACTGAAGGATGTAGCTTTCAGGCTACTGAATATTGTAATCATTCTTCAAAAGCAACTAATAATATAGACTGCGCTACATATAAGAAAAAGAGCGTAGTTCAAGGATGAACAATCATATTGGAATATAAATCTTGTTAAGTACTAGAGCCTTCAGGAACCAGACTTTCATTTCATTACAATCTGCCATAACTTAAAATGAGGCTATACCAGCGCTTTTCTTCTTCTTCAGAAGTCTAAAAACAGCATATCCCTTCAGTGCTGGGTTAGTTACAGTGGTGAAAGTTAGCAAATGATTGGTATAAGAACTCAAGAGTGGCTTATAAGAGCCATGTGGTCTGAGCTTCAGCAACCAGTTCAGACCTCCTCATGCATTGCAGTCCTCGGGTAGACTTGAAGGTGAACAAAGGCTTGATTTACTTACAGATGGGTAGCCGTGTTGGTCTGCCATAGTCAAAATAAAAAAATTCCTTCCTGTAGCACCTTAAAGACCAACTAAGTTAGTTCTTGGTATGAGCTTTCGTGTGCATGCACACTTCTTCAGATTTACTTAGTTCCTCTCAAGGTGAGGTGAGCCTGGCAGTACAGCTTACTCCATGGTCTTAACCCCTTCATGTATTAATTAGACTTGAGCATGTTGGTTATATGAGGCAGGCTATGCCATAGTTGTGAGCAGCAATCTGACCCACTGGAGAAAGTATATTGTTTGATCCCCACCCCACCCTCATGCCTGCATCACTGCTAGGAGTTGTCTACGACCAGTAAACACCAGTATCAGAATGGCTCCACCAATACACTCTTTCATATTCTCTCTCTCTCTCTCTCTCTCTCTCTCTCTCTCCTGCCCTATGTAAGTGTGATACATAGATGGATTAGGGAGTCAAAGGAACAGGTGAAGCTCCCTCCTACCCCCATAGACCACCCCAGAGGGCTAAAGGAAGCCACATTTCAATGCTGTTGAGCCTTTCTCCTCTCCTGCAACCAACCTTTGTGAGGTTCCAAGAGAAAAAAGAGGCAAACACAGAATCATAGATACCGTAATCCATCAATAAACAAGTTAATCCACCCAGGACTGCAAGTGGGTCAGGGAGGGGATGCTTGTTGGTAATGCATTTTTTTTTAATGCTACTTTTGAAAAATGACATGACACACAGCTTTGCTCTATTTTGCTGGTAGCTCAATATCACTGGAGGGCTTTCTCCCCCCCTCCCAACCAGGGGGTGTCACAGCTGTCTTTTTCCTTGATGAATGACATGAACTTAGAGAGAGGGGAAAAGAGACTGTGCTGCAAGAACAAGCTCTTCCCTGTACAGATAGAGCGTACAATGTTTCATTTTGTTTATAATCGGATCAGCTGCAGCACGTGTGGGATTTTACAGTTCTTAAATTTCTTCTGTTCACAGATGCAGCAGCAACAACAAAGCTTTAGGCCAGCCTTCCCCAACCTGGTGCCTTCCAGATGTTTAGGACTACAGTTCCCATGAGCCTCAGCAGACACAATCAGTGGTCAGGCTGGTGGGAGTTGTAGTCTAAAACATCTGGGGGGGGGCACCAGCTTGGGAAAGAAGTTCTAGGAAGTGAAACCTAACACCACGTACAACAAGGGTACAGAACCTGTCACTCCAGGTGTTCTTGGACTTTTATTAGGGTACATTTGCATGTGGTGAATATTGCATTACTTTCCCGGATTATAATGCTAGCATGTCTGCCACGTTTTTTAACATTACTTTCACAGGACCTGTTGCAGTGGCTCTTTCACTGGTGCCGTTCAAAACAGTGAGTGTGGCACAGCACCACAATGAACATCACTGGACAACGTCACTAATCCCCCACGCTTTCTGCATGTGCGAGCTTCTGTTTCCTCACAAATCATCCACAAAAATGGCAGGAAAGAACTGTATGCCAACATAGCTCCCTAAATTTTGTCACTTTCATGATTTTCTGAGTTGGTAGGGTTGCAAATGTATTATTTCTAGAACCAATTAACATGGAAACGAGCCCTAAACTTGCACTAGATTTTCAAAAGTGGCTTTTGCACCATGTGAGAGCTCAAATATAATACAGAAAATAACAGTGAAACACTGGGGAAATGAAATAAACTGCCATGTGAATTGAGCCTTAGTCCTAACCAAAAAGGCTAATGGTGAGGGAAGACAGGATTTGGGAGACCAGCAAAAACATCTTGAAGGTACCACAAATGGTACAAAAAGAATAATGAAAAAAAGCAGTGAATGAAATCTGTTCTAGAGAACTATTAAAGGGAAGGAGGAACCAATGGGAGTTGCTACCTCTAGAGATCTGCATACGGGAGTAACTGGCATGCTGAATAGGGCAGCAATCAGCACCCAGCATCCATGGACAGCTCCCAGGGTCTCAGCAGGGTTCATTATTAATGCATGCCCTGGGCTCTCCTTACATTTTCTTCCAGCAGAGGGATCCACATCCTAAACCCTCTTCCCTACCTTTGGAATACAGGCGCCCAAATTGTGGAGGGTGCTTTTTTGGGGGGTGTGTGTGTGGTCCCTTCAACCCCCCCAATCATTGTTTGATTGCTCCCATAGATCCCCACTGCGGTTTATTTATTTTAAAACATTTATGAACCGCCTAAAGTGTTTTAAATATCTAAGCGGTATACAAAGTAAAAGCAACAAACAATGCATTTAAAACTAAACACAGCATAAAACTAGCAGCGTATAAAAAAGCAAGGATTCAGGGAATTCATAGGGGGTTTTAAAAATGGTACTGTGTTGTGCGACAGTGTGTACAAATATATCTTTACAAGAGGTCTCGCAGGGCTCCATGGGGCTCCTTCCGGGCGTTCAGGGGGGAGACCAAAGGACAAGGACTGCAAGGGGGCGACGCCTCCACACTGAGGGAACCGGCCCCGGCCTGATCCTCTAAGAAAAGAGAGGGGGGCTGTAGCACGGAGAACCACCAGCGAACTCCACGTCGTGCGCCTGTGCGCGTTCGCCGCTTGGCCGTCGGAGCACCCCGACCCCCCCCCCCCCAGTCTCTGCGCCTCTGTCCTCCGTCAGTTCCCAAGAGCTTGTGGCGCTGCTGCTGCTTCCCAGCGGCGAGGTGGGACGGACAGAGCAGATGGACGGCACGGTGTCCGTCCTCCTGCCTGGACGGCGCGGTGCCGCCCCTTGCCCGCCCCTTCCGCCATCTCCGCTCGCTCGCTGCGCGCACAGCGACACGAGGCGCTGGCCAGAGGCAGATCCCCGCGCGCGGAGCTGGCGCCGCTCCGTCGGAAAGTCGAAAGCGAAGCACCTGGAGCCGGATTCTCGCGGGCTGGGATTGTCCTGGCTGTCCTTGCGGCAACAGCGCCAAGATGACCAGGGCGTCCCTTCTGTAGGTGAGTGTGTCTCCCCCTCAAATCTTCTCATCTTATCTTATCCTGCTGATGTGTGACTGGGTTACTTACCCCACTATGCCATTTTGTCCCCAATAAGTGCAACCTAAATGCAACCTAAAAATACTTTCTGAACGCTTCCAGAGTTTGGAATTGCTTGCATGTTTGCTGTGGGCTCCCTCTCTTTGGTGGGGAAGGGAAAGAAGCGGGTTATGAAATAGGATCGCAACCTAATCCATTGCATTGAGTCCCACTGATTTCAGTGGGTAGGAATTGTAGCCTTACTTTGAATTAGCTGCAGGCAGAGCTCCATCCGTAGTAAGTTTGTAATTACCACGTTGCAGTTTTGTGATGGGGGTTAAATTTTCAGAAGAATAGAACAGCCAATTTAGAGAATGTGCTTTTTTAAAAATATAAAAACAACATGAAGCAGTCGTCACGTTTCTTTTGAAAAGGGTGTAAGAAGGAATCCTTCTTCCAGAAATGTTCAATTGCTTTTTAAAAGATAAATGGAGGTAGAAATTAGCGGCATGACAGTAGATCTAAAGAATATGCCAAAGATATAAAATTATAAAATCTGACTATGAAGGTACATTAATTGCCTTTAAAAAAGATTTTTGGTACCTTGAAAGAGGGGGAAAGTGGTGTCAATGTTCCTAGAGATCTTTAAATTTAAAAAATACTGTTAATGTATGTAGACATTATAAGCATTATACTACAATTAGAATTATTGCAGTTTTGTTGTAGCTTTATCATAAGAATTCTGGCAAAGTTTGAAATCTGCAGCAGGAGTTTTGTCACTGATGTTGGTGACTTACACAGCACCCAAAAGCTAACATTCACAACATCGTTACATTACTTTCAAATACTCCAGGGGAGAGAAACCTAACCTTAATGAATAGATACATTTACTTTTTTTAAAAAAAGAAAGAAGATACAATGTAGTTTTGTTACTCAAATGCAACATAATTTAAATGGAGTTCTGAAACTGGTGAAACATTCATTTTATGTTTTTATGTTTTTTTCTGCTAGAGTAGTTATTGTGGCTTTGATGGAAACAGTTGCTCATGTTGGCCAGGCATGTAGAACCCTTTCTAATATTTAAAAGTTATCTCTTACAACAAAAGTGTATGCATGCCTACTGAGAAGTAAGCCCCACTGACTTCAGGGAGATCACTTCAGTGTGCATACCTTGATTGCCACCTTGAGAAGCCTTCAAGCTTTTGTTTATTTTTGGATGCTGCAGCATGTGTCTTCCAGTTCTTCCTTTTTATTCCAATGTACATAAAGTGTCCTTGTTGATAATAAATAGCAGCCGCTTGTGCTCTACAGTTCTATGATTCTAACCCTCACTGGTTGAGAATATAGCAACTGGACTACTCACAAAGGCTGGCTGCTCAGGACACATCTTGCCAGTCTTGTCATCAGCACCCCCTGGCTTCCTGTCTGTTCCTTGGCACAATTTGAAGTGCTGATTTTAACCATTAAGTGTCCATATAGCTCAGGAACTGGGTACAGTGGTACCTCGGGTTACATACGCTTCAGGTTACATATGCTTCCAGTTACATACGCTTCAGGTTACACACTCTGCTAACCCAAAAATAGTGCTTCAGGTTAAGAACTTTGCTTCAGGATGAGAACAGAAATCGGGCTCCGGTGGCGCAGCGGCAGCAGGAGGCCCCATTAGCTAAAGTGGTGCTTCAGGTTAGGAAAGTTTCAGGTTAAGAATGGACCTCTGGAACAAATTAAGTACTTAACCTGAGGTACCACTGTGATTATGCACCCAGATAATATGCTTATCAGCTGAGATCAGCAGCAGAGGGTGGTCTTTGATTCAACACAACCCGCCACCCAAGATTAAGTGAAAGGTGACTAGAGACAGGGACTTTTCTGTGGTGACAACACACAACTTTGAAATGCTTTTCCCAACCCTGCTTGTTTGTTATCTACCTTAGTGATGAGTTGCCACAGCAGCGTTGAGAACAGATTGTGTCCCTTCCAACAATTATTTGCATTGGTGGTGGTATTCTTTTCATAAACTTGTGTCTCACTCTCCTTTCAAAAAACTCGGGGTAGCATACACAAGGTTATCCCATGCTATACTCTAGACCAGTGGTTCTCAACCTGTGGGTCCCCAGATGTTGTTGGACTACAACTCTCATCATCCCTGAGCTCTGGCCTTGCTAGCTAGAGGTGGTGGGAGTTGTAGTTCAACAACATCTGGGGACCCACAGGTTGAGAAAGGCTGCTCTAGACGGTGCTGTGAGGTAGTCTAGTCTCAAAGACAGTGACAGATCTGAGTGCCAGCTTCCTTAGGTGACAGGCACAATCACCAGCTTGCAAACCAGATGCAGCCTACCAAGACCTTCCCATTCTGTTACCAAGCCTCTTCTAACATCCTAGACCCCCTGCCTCACCCCATAGTCCTTCTTCTCAGCTGTTTCTCATGGATCAGCTGAACAGTGTGTGTGTGTGTGTGTGAGTGAGAGAGAGAGAGAGAGAGAGAGAGAGAGAGATTGCAAGGAAGTGTGGTTCCATACCCATGCACTGTGGGCTGTGATTGGCTGGATTGGTCTTGCCCTGCTTTCCACCCACTGTGGATGTATGGGTGTGTGTGAATGGATCTTTATGAATGAGCAGTGTAGGGGATGTATGTGAATGGAAATTTTATGTAGTAGGGTAGGAGAAATGGAAAAAAACCCAACACAAATCTGGCAACCAATGTGCTCCTTTGGTTTCAGATAGTATATCAGTAATAAATTATTATTATTATTATTATTATTATTATTATTATTATTATTATTATTATTATTATTACCCCGCCCTCTCCAGCCAAGGCCGGGCTCAGGGCAGCTAACAAGCAATAATAAAAACAAGTTGAATGAATACAACTTAAAAACAAGATTAAAATACAACAATTAAAATATTGAAACATTAAAATATTAAAATGCAGCCTCATCACAGGAGGAGAAAGGAAAAAGAAAAAAGAAAGAGTGGGAGGGAATCAAATTGGCTCCAAGCCAAAGGCCAGGCGGAACAACTCTGTCTTACAGGCCCTGCGGAAAGAAATCAGATCCTGCAGGGCCCTGGTCTCATGCGGCAGAGCGTTCCCCCAGGCCGGAGCCAGTGTTGAAAAGGCCCTGGCTCTGGTTGAAGCTAATTTAACTTGCTTAGGGCCCGGGACCACTAGGGTGTTGCTATTTATGGACCTTGAGGCTCTCCGTGGGGCATACCGGGAGAGGCGGTCCCATAGGTATGAGGGTCCTAGGCCGTGAAGGGCTTTCTAGATGAATCTAGAAAGCCCGGACACAAATTTTCACGGCCCTCTAGCAGCGATGGTGACTCATTTACCAGATGTAATATATTTAGAGTTAACTCTGGAAATATATACTTGATTCTGACCAAACTAAACCACCTTGAGCAAAATATACACCAGTAGGCTTAGTTTGTGCTGCGTTGATCATGCACGGTTCCTGACTATAGGGAGGAGGTGAATACACGTACAAGCCCCTTTCAGAGTGACCGGGTCATCAAGGTCCTGCACCTTCAACCTGCTTAGAACTTTAAAAAAAAATATCAAGACAAGTAGGGATACAAAGTAACAATTTACACATTGATATATGATCCATATAAATAAAATACCAGGAAGAACCATGTACATAAATAATATATGGAAAAAACAGCCATTTGTGATTTTGCAATAGACTAAATTAATAATAATAATAATTTATACCCTGCCCATCTGGCTGGGTTTCCCCAGCCACTCTGGGCGGCTTCCAACAAAAGACTAAAAATACATTAAAACATCAGTTATTAAAAACTTCCCTAAAGTAAAATAACTGCAAACATCATGCAGTAGCATGCTGGCTATATAAAGAATGTGATCTAAAGCAGATGTCCCCAGTCTTTTTGTGCCCAGGGACACATTGGTATAATGAAGAGACTCTTGTAGGCAACACAGAATACCCATTTTATAGCAGAAAAACTGGCGATGCTCAGAACTCAGAACTCCCCACAAACCAGAAAAAACACCTGCAACTCTCTCCACCAGAAAAAGCACAGGAAAAAAAATCAGGTAACACTCCTTCCACTAACAGACAAATCTTTCCAACCAACTCCTCCCTGCCCAAAACCACCAAAATATCAATTTAAAAATAAATTCAAATATTTGGGAAGGACAGGGGGACCTTGGCTGGGTCCCAAATCAGGTATTAATGGGCACTGTAGTGCCCAGATGTGCCACTCTGGGGACCATAGAACTAAATAATGGTTAGATTACTACCATCAGTAAAGCAACTAATTCTATATGTCTCTACTTCAAGCTATCTCCAAATAATATGCAGTCAATCCATCAGATCCATCTCAGGACAGAATAGGGGTGCACTATACCATGTATTCTATCATGGTATGGATATGATGCGTGATTCTGATATTGAGTAAGAAAGCTCAATTTCTCATTAAATGCATCCTTGTTGCCTCCTTTTTCAAACTCTTTTCTTTAAGCTCCTTTCTTAAACCCCACTCCTTAAAGATTTTTTTCCCTACAAACCTTGGGAATTCTCCCCAAGCCCTCTTGTGTGGGGATGATGCCATTTCGCCTACTGGCGTTTGGAAAATGAGGTTGCTGTTGATATCGATGTAAAGATGTGAAGCTGTCGTAACACAAACCATGAGGGCTTAAAATATTCCAATCAACAAGGTTGTAAATGAAAATGCATCATTGCTGTGTTGCCTGATCAGCTGGTGTGTGTTAGCGGATAGACAGAATGTCGGCTTTTGAGACTTTCACCGGGGAGGTTTCCGCTCAAATTGTACCTCACCCATGAAAACACACTGGCAGGCCTTGGGCAAGTTATGTCTCTCAACAACAGCTCCTCATCTTCTCCTTTAGGCTGTCAAACATCTGTTTTGGAGACACATTTATGACACAGTTTAGCCAAGCCTTCATCTGGCTTCTAGCATATATCAGTATGAGTCAATATTACAATATACAATATACAAACATACACAAGGTTTCCTTAAAATTACTCTTTGATTGAGAACAAAAGATTTTATTAATGGATGCAAGCTGAACGTGAGGCTGCTTTGCTTTTTTTTGGCCGTATTTTTCGCTCTATAACACGCACCCGACCATAACACGCACATAGTTTTTAGAGGAGGAAAATCCGTAGGCATGCCACCTGTAGGCATTCCCTCCATAACACACACAGACATTTCCCCTTACTTTTTAGGAGGAAAAAAGTGAGTGTTATGGTGCAAAAAATACGGTAATTGCTTCATTAGGGTTTGCAGTGTGAAGCTAAAACCTATTGCCCAAAATGCTAATCCACCTTACAAATACCTCTCCATTTTCTTTTCCATCAGCTACAGTCAGATGTTAACATAAACAGTGTAGGCGTTTGAAAGCAATATAATCTTCCTAAGTGGAAAATGCCAACACAGTGGCTGTATTTGCATGACACAGTAAACCACAAACCATGGCTTACAGTAGACAAGCAATTCACACCCACTTCGCTCCTTGCTGGGTCAAGCCAGCATCCTGTTTTCACAGTGGCAGACTGGATGCCTATGGGAAATAGTCTTCATTGCAAAAAATGGAAAAAAGATGGCCCACTGACTGCAAAATTAAGGCATCCCACTACCTAGGAGTAAGCTCCATTGACCTCTATTGAACTTGCTTCTGAGTAGGCATGCATTAGCAAGGAAATAGGAGGAAAACCATGTTAAGAATTGCAATGGATGGACAGTGATAGAGATGCATCCCTAATAAATAGACCACAACGGATTCTACCAGTCTCTGCTTTCCCTGGCTGGACCAAAAGAGTGCATGATTTGCTTTGTATTGTTTGGATGGTTTTCTGAAATGTCATAGGATTATTATCTCTCTAGGACCCAGCTTCTAGGTAATGTTGCATACAACAGAGCACTGGAGTGTGCTTAAAGGTAAAAGGTAAAGGTACCCCTGCCCGTACGGGCCAGTCTGGACAGACTCTAGGGTTGTGCGCCCATCTCACTTAAGAGGCCGGGGGCCAGCGCTGTCCGGAGACACTTCCGGGTCACGTGGCCAGCGTGACGAAGCTGCATCTGGTGAGCCAGCGCAGCACACGGAAATGCTGTTTAAAACCAGAGTGTGCTTAAAACCTGATAAAAAAATAAAACAAAAACCCTTTATTTTATTCATTTTTTGTTACTATACCACACTTCATCCAAGGATCACAGGGCGGTTTACAGTAGAAAAGCACAAAAATATGTAACATAGTAACAAACAAAAACAATACCCCTCACCCCAGTTTAAAAAGCCATAGATTATTTAATTAGCTAGAGGACTGGGAGAAGGGGAATGTTTTTTCCCAGGTGCCAAAGATATGTAATGAAGGTGCCAGGTGAGCCTTACTGGGGGAGAGCATTCTGCAAATGAGGAGTCACCACAGAAAATGCCCATTCTTCTGTTGCCGCCCTCTGGATCTCTCGTGGAGGAGGCACATGGAGGGCCTCAGGTGATGATTGCAGGGTCCAGGTCTGTTCATTTTAAGTAGTAATATTGTAAGTAGTAGTAAAACATAGTGCCTGGTGCTCTAGTAATATATGCAAGCTTTTGAAGGCTTAGGAAGTAATCAAATCCCATGACCCCTCACACTGACCAGAGTTTTGAATAAGTGGATCTCCAGTGTAGATGTGGCTCTGTTGGCACAAGTCCTCCATCCCAGCTAAGCCAGGGCTCAGGCAGCTGAGGCAAAGGTGGCCGAGCCAAGGCCAGCATAAGTCCCCAAAATGTGGTGTGCCAGAGGAGTGGTGACACCAGGATGGGACAGAGGGAAATTTACCTCTATTCCAAACTCCATTCAGCGATAGCTTGTAACCCAAGGGAAGTTACAATGACCAAAATGGTGGTGTAAGTCAGATTCTGTTGCAAAGCCTTGTTTTCCCTCTGCCACTCCTGAACAGAGTTTGGAATAGGGATAAATTACATAATTTAGCCCAGCATAAATTGCAGCAGCGTCCTGTAGTTTAGATTGCTGTGTTAACTACACATTATATACACCTGTAACAAAGGTTTGATGGTTCCTTCTGTATGCGAAGGAGCCATCAAGCCTTTGTGTGAATGGGTTCCATCCTTGCCTCAGGATTCAAAAAGCCCACACACACACTTCCATTCTATGCTATGTTGAACTGCAGGCAGAAGCATCCATTTAAGTCCAATAACTTCATATTTCTTCAGAGGGAAGCATGAATATTTTTGTTCTCTGGAAATAGCACAGTAACTGTTGCCGAGGACAGACATTCCTTTCCAAAGGACCATCCAGTATTTTGAATTCATCAAACATTCAGCAAGCTCTAGCCTAGATCCTTGTGGTCAAGCGTGCAGGTCACAAGGGATACCATTCTATCCCAGAGGAGATGCTTAAGGATGGCAAGCGCTCTCTGGACATAACAAGGAATTATGCAAGCTGGGCCTCCATCTAAACAGAACTGCTCCGTCTTCTCCCCCCCCCCCATTTATGTCTCAGCTGTCTTCCTGTGCTGTGCTTTTGATAGGCAAGATCTCAAATGCTGTTGGAAATTAGAAGTTGGCTGAGTGGCATGCCAGGAGCAAACTTGTCAGCCAAATGAAGGCAGGAAAACTACAGCTAATAACTGAAAGCGGACATGACCCCTGGCTTGCTCTCATCAATTGGTTATCTTCAAAGAGTGAATCCGGCAGCTGGACCTGAAAGTCCCGTAGCATTAGCCTCCTGGGCTTATCTCCCATCTCTTCAAATAAATGCTCTTAGTTTTGCTACAGCAGAGATATCCCACATGCCGCCGCCCTCCAGAGGTTATTGGACTACAACTCCCATCTCCCCTGGCTATTAGCGATGCTGGCTGGGGCTGATAGGAGTTGTAGTCCACTGCATCTAGACTGCTCCATGTTGGCTACCCCTGTGCTAGACACTCCAAGCCCTATCTGTGATCTTAATTGACTGGTAAGTAGATAATTCAGATAGGGGTCTGTAATTCTGCTGAACTGGCTGAATGGGACTCCGCCCCCTGCCCATTCGCTGATGCCACTGAGTGATGCCGGGTGATAGGCAGGTGGGTGTGGTTTGCTGGAAATTGGCCTCATGGGCCAAACTGGACCCCCTAGCAGACCAAGACTGGCACACAGGCTGGAGATTCCTCACCCCGATTAAGATGTTGCTCCCAACATCCTTACATTAGCTATGCTAGTCGGGGCTGATGGGCCCCCAGTCCATCAGGGCTACAGATTTCCCAAGCCTGCTGTAGAGCTGTGGCAGACTTTGGGCTCTCAAATTTCAGCAGCACCTTGTGCGATGCTTAAATTCGGTGGCCTCCACCTCTTGCACTCCGCTCTACAACATTGTTGTGGTGCCCTCTGTGGATCTGGGGCCTAGGGAAGCCGAACCGGTCATGGTACCCTAAAACCGCCTCTATGTAGAGGAAATGGAGGCAGTGCTCCAAACACCCCATAATCACCTGCTTTTTAATTTATTTTTTGGAGAACTGTGGATTTTTAGAATCAAAAATAAAACCTACGTGAAAATAAGACGGCATGGACCTGTTTTTGCATGAAAGAGAAGCTGAAATGGGATGGAAGTAGGCTGTTTTGTTCATCTCTATTCAACAACACTATTCACAAAAGCTGTTACTTCCTTGAAAAATCTTGCTCTGATATTCTGGTGCTTTTCCTTTTCCTTTTAACACTTTTGGTTGCTTGGAGCGGATATGAACTTAACCATGTTCATGAGGTAATTTTTTTAAAAAAATTAAATGGTCTCAGGAAGTGACCACACATCATAACATGCTGCGCCTTTCTGGGGAATTGTGTGTGTGGGGGGGGGGGGGTGAATGCCTCCCCCCCAGTGATGAAGCATTTAAGAATTGTTCTGAATAAAATAAACTTGTAGAAAGCTGACAGGAGCTGAAGAACACCAGGACAACTTCTCCCTCAGGGTAATTATTTCATAGCTCAGAGTGGGGACAGGGCCTAGGTTGCCAGCGAGCACACAGAAAATTATGGCAGCTGATCAGATGGACTAGGGATGCACACACATCATACATTTAAAGCGAACTTCTCCCCAGAGAATCCTGGGAACTCTAGTTTATTAAGAGAAGTGGTTACTGTTAGGCAACAAAGGTGTTCAAGGAGTATTGATGAGGGTTTAGGGAGAGAAGGTAAATAAATGCTTCGTATTGTGTTTCCACTGGTCATCATATCTGCCCCCTCCCCCTTGGGAATTTGCTATTCCATGCATGTTTTCTTCAGAGTAAGCCCCATTAAACTGAACACAGCTTACTTCTGACTAAAAACGCATAGGATTAGCTCCTTGTCAAATAGACAATGTTCTTCGGCTAGCTAATAAGGCAAAAATGTAAAAGTTGCTAGAACAGGGACTTCTTACACCTGAGGGTGAAATTGTTGGTCTTCTGATGAAAAAGGCAATTGTCAGTAAAATCAAGTCCTTATCTGGAGGACTGCAAGTTAATCAAGGTCACACTAGCGTTTTTTTGTTTTTTTATTTGAAGAAAGAAGCTATTGAGGTAGAGCTATAGTTGTTGGTCAAGCAGCTTCCGTGGCTCCAAAAGGGAATTAGACAAATTTATGAAGCATATATCTATTGGAAGGCATTATCTAGGATAGGGAAATTAAAGCTTCATGTACAGAGGCAGCATATGCCTGCAAAACAGACGTTGTGGACAAATGAGAGGTCTGTTGCCTAACTAACCAAGTGGGGGATGTTGGACTAGGTCAGGGAAGGAATCTGACACTCCAGGTGCTATTGGACTATTCTGTGTTATATTTTATTGCTTATCATATGAAAAGATGGTGTTTCAGGTTTTTGGGGTTTTTTTTAAGTTGCCCTGAGGATATTTCATTAAGGGACAGCACAGAATCAGCCTGGAGTCTCCCAACTGCAGACTGCAGGAGTGTCAGGGCGGTTAGAGTCCAGGGGTCAGCAAACTTTTTCAGCAGGGGGCTGGTCTACTGTCCCTCAGACCCTGTGGGGGGCCAGACTATCTTTTTTGGGGGGGAAGAACAAATTCATTTGCCCCACAAATAACCCAGAGGTGGATTTTAAATAAAAGCACACATTCTACTCATGTAAAAACACGCTGATTCCCGGACCGTCCACGGGCCGGATTTAGAAGGTGATTGGGCTGGATCCAGCCCCTGGGCCTTAGTTTGCCTACCCATGGGTTAGACAAAACAGCAGCCATTCTCACTACTATTGGTGGAGAAAGGAAGAAAGAGAGAGAGAGAGAGAGAGAGAGAGAGAGAGAGAGAGAGAGAGAGAGAGAGAGAGAAGCCTACTAGAGGGAAAGCTGTGACTCCAGTAGAAAACTTTTTTCAAGCCTAATTGCAGTGAGGGGAGAGAGCAAGGAGGGGATATTGCATTTCAGGTGGGAAGGGCCACATATGGCCCACATTCCAGCTGTTTCCCACCCCTGCTTTAAAGTTCAACTTAAATAAAAGGGAATTGCTTCTGTTTAGGACCGAAGTGTAAAACACAAACCTGCAAAATTGGATTAAGCTAATCCCCTCTGAACTCTGTCAGGATTAAGCAATGTTACTATCTGCAATTTCCCCAGTGATCCCTTTTTTCTTTTCTTTTTTAAAGTCACCCTTGGTAACCTCATGTAACCTGTTAAGACTCTCTGTGTTCTTCACAGTGCTCTGCGAGTAAGGCTTTTGCTTCGTTTGCTTTTAGGAAAGAAAAAGATTTTATTTTTGGAGCCAGCTCCAATGATGTACACCTCGAGCTGGGGTTTCAAAGCCCTTTCCCTAATGATATTATGCAGGTAAGAGACGGCGTTTGTTGCATTCTTCCTTTGTGCATGCAGAATCATTTGGGGTGGGAGCAAAAGGTTATTGGGGCATTTCAAGACAATGAAACTTGGGAGGTGGAGAGCTTGCAAGGAGCTGCCTATCTCTACAGCTTCTTTGATCAGGCCCGCCCCCTCAGATTCTCTTGGTCCTCCTTTGACCCCATTACCCACCTGCCCCTCCCATCAAGATCCTCATTTTCACCCACTACAGGAAGATGTGGAGGATGGGAAGCAGAGGAAGAGAAGTCGTGTCAGGATCCTCCCTTGGGGCTTTCCAAGAGAGAGAGGGGAGATGCTTCCCCAGGTTTCTACCTTGCAACTGTATTATTCACTAATAGAATAGGGAGGGAAAGGTGGTCAGGAAATCCCATTACAATCAGACCTCGGGTTACAGACACTTCTGCGTTTTTTTCGGGTTATGGACCTGCCGAAACCCGGAAGTACCAGAACAGGTTACTTCCGCGTTTTGGCGGCTGTGCATGTGCAGAAGCGCTAAATCGCGCTTTGCGCATGTGCAGAAGTGCCGAATCGCAACCTGCACGTGCGCAGATGCGCCACTGTGGGTTGCGAACATGCATCCTGCATGGATTACGTTCGCAGCCCAAGCGTCTACTGTATTTTCACTAGTCGAACTAATAAGCGATTCCCTGTTTTGCACAGCTGATGTCTCCATTAACAGAGGAACAGTAGTTTTTGTGTCTACCCATCATGGACTGTGCCAATGCCAGTTATTAGTCATGGTGGCTATACGCTGCTCTGGTTCGCCAGAATTAGTCATGCTGGCCACATGACCCGGAAGCTGTACGCTGGCTCCCTTGACCAATAAAGCGAGATGAGCGCCACAACCCCAGAGTCGGCCATGACTGGACCTAATGGTCAGGGGTTCCTTTACTTTTACTAGTTGTTGGGAAAGATTGAGGGCACAAGGAGAAGGGGATGACAGGATGAGATGGTTGGACAGTGTTCTTGAAGCTACTAAAATGAGTCTGACCAAACTGCGGGAGGCAGTGGAAGACAGGAGTGCCTGGCGTGCTCTGGTCCTTGGGGTCACGAAGAGTCGGACACGACTAAACGACTAAACAACAACAACCAGTTGTTAGGGAGGGACTATGTTAATAATAATAATAATAATAAATTTTATTTATATCCCAACACTAAAATAGTGCAACATTCTAAAAACATTATAAAAATTAATTAAAACCAACATTGATGGCAACCATATACTAAAGTTCTGTAAAGATTGCCAAAGGAGGGAGTCAGGGTGCGCCCTGACTAAAGGCCTGGTGGAACAGCTCTGCAGGGCCCTTGTCTCTTGTGACAGAGCGTTCCACCAGGTTGGAGCCGCAGCCGAAAAAGCCCTGGCTCTAGTTGAGGCCAGCCTAACCTCTCCGTGGCCTGGGATCTTCAAGATGTTTTTATTTGCAGACCGTAAGTTCCTCTGTGGGGCATACCAGGAGAGGTGGTCCCGTAGGTACGAGGGTCCTAGGCCGTATGGGGCTTTGAAGGTTAAAACCAGCACCTTAAACCTGATCCTGTACTCCACCGGGAGCCAGTGCAGCTGGTATAGAACCGGATGAATGTGATCTCGCAGCGAAGACCCCGTAAGGAGTCTCTCCGCGGCATTCTGCACCCGCTGGAGTTTCTGGGTCTGTCTCAAGGGCGGCCCCACATAGAGCGAGTTACAATAATCCAGTCTGGAGGTGACCGTCGCGTGGATTACAGTGGCTAGGTCAGGGCGAGAGAGGTAAGGAGCCAACTGCTTAGCTTGCAAGAGATGAAAAAATGCCGCCTTTGTTATAGCTGCAATCTGCGCCTCCATGGAGAGGGAGGTATCGAAGATTACACCCAAACTCTTAACGGACGGTGCTGGCACAAATTGCACCCCCGCAAGAGATGGGAGTTGCCTCCTCAATCCCATATTGTACCGTCCCAGCCAGAGGACCTCTGTCTTCGAAGGATTTAACTTCAACCGGCTCCCACGTAACCACCCAGCCACAGCTTCCAAGCATGTGATCAGTGTGTCTGGGGCCGAGTCAGGATGACCATCCATCAACAGATAGAGTTGGGTGTCATCAGCATACTGATGGCAGCCCAGCCCAAAACTCCGGACAAGCTGGGTGAGGGGGCGCATAAAGATGTTAAAAAGCATCGGGGAGAGTATCGCACCCTGAGGCACTCCACACACCAAGGAGTGGCGCGATGACAATTCCCCCCCAAGCGCCACCCTCTGTCCCCGACCAGAGAGAAACGAGAGCAGCCATTGAAGGACTGTGCCCTGGATCCCCACGTCGGCAAGGCGGTGGTCCAGGAGTTCGTGATCGATGTTAATTGTCACGTCCCGCTTGTGGGAGTCCCATAGACACCTGGTTGGTCACTGTGGGAAACAGACTAGGTGAAGCTTTGGTCTGGTTCAGTGGGCTCTTATTATGCCCAGTAGTGTTTGGTGGAGCAGCGAAGGTGGGGTTGCATTGCATACCTGGTTTCTGTATGGCAAGCATCACTACTGCTGTCATGGACTGGTTGGACACAGAGGAGTGGTGGGGAGAACCAGCAAGGGAAACGCCGGGGGGAAGACTCAGAGCCCAGGGAGTGGTGGTGGGACAACGATGAGTGGTCAGAGGGAGAAGAAAAGGTGTCAGAAGCTGAAGAAGTAACAGGGCTTAGTGAGCTGGGAAAGTCTGTGGCAGAGGGGAGTCCAGAATCAGAGGCTGGAGAGGAGGGAGGCCAAGAGACAGAGATGAGTTAGGCTGGTGAAGAGTCACAGGTGTCTCCTCTTCCTGCTGCGATAAGCTGCCCTCCCCCCATCTCCAGAAGATGGATGAAATGGGCAGAGCAGTGGCAGGCTTCATGCAGGCGCAGTCTCTGATTGCTTGGGGAAAGCCCTGAAGAGAAGAGGATATAGATGGCTATGGGGAGATGAGGACTTTCAGTCTTGGCAGCTGATCCACACTGGTTGCCTTTGGCATCATTCTGTTCCTGTCCTTTATAACTAAACTCTACGCATCTAATGTTAATGATTGCAGATTTCCTGTTCCCTGACTTCAGCTAAATGTGCCTTTGCTTGAATATACTATGCTAGTCGCTATAGAAACATGCAAAGAAAAGTGGTTCCTGCCTAAAGAATTTTAATACCTAATTTGGAAACAATCAAATCTGTTCAGTCATGCGTTCCATGGTAGGGCATGGTGCACACATGTTAAGTTTCTTTGCGAGTGAATGAAATGTTTGCAGAGCAGGATTGTGTTTCAAGGTATTGCTCCCCAGCCGTCCGCTTTCATAAACTATGCAGGATTTTATCACATTTGAATTTTTATCCTCAAATACCTGTCAACAATAATTGCATCTGATTTGTATGTTGTGATAGGCAACTGTGGAGGTGGGTTTTTCAGGGGCGCACTCAATAGACAGACCAGATCAAGTGGATTATGGGATTATGGGATGAAGTTTCATATTATTTGTGCACCAGGTTGCAAAGGTGATATCTTTATTGCATGAGAACCAATTGGATCCACTGGCCTGCCTAAGGTCAGTGCAAAGAGGACACAGAGGTATATTTGCACTTCCTGTATCATAATTTAGATTTTGATATTTATGTGATAATCATCAGTACACATACAGGTTCACATGCAGATGGGTTATTCCCCCAAATATACATATGGATACTATGTCATTGAAATAAACATCAGGGCTCTTAGAGGTAACTTTTGGATATCATTTGCTTTAACTAAATATAGTCAGAACAAACCGTAGATATCTGGGTTTGAACGTAATATAGCTGCTGGTTCTAAGTGCAAGTAGAATCTTTCGTTCTCTTCCTATTATACAGTAAGGCAGGGTTTCCCAAGCTTGGGTCTGCCATCATCCCTAGCTAGCAGGATCAGCGGTCAGGGATGATGGGAATTGTAGTCCAAAAACAGCTGGAGACCCAAGTTTGGGCAACTCTGAACTCAGGAGTGTATGAGGCCTAGTTTTGCCACAGCTCATACCTGATCACTATAGTAACTTGTCTGTATCAGGACAAAATTCATTGTTGTTCTGGAAATGGAAACTGTAGATCAGCTTGGTGCTCTTCTGACATTTTGGCATACAACTCTCTAATCATTGCTGGCCAGTGACCATGCTGGCTGGGGCTAATGGGAACTGTAGAGCAAAACATCTGGAGGACACCAGGTTGGGGTGCAGAGAACAGCTGTGGCATGCAAAAATATTTTCTGATGTATTTTATCACTTGGGGAAATTTGACTAAGCAGATTTCATGGTATATAAAAATAAACTTCATTTTATCAGATGGGAAAAAGCCTACCTACTATTATGTATCTTATGTAGACATTATGAGATGGAAAAGCAACACAACTTCTGTGTTAGAAATTTGGCACAGTGTTTCGTCTGTGACACTAGCCTGAGAATAAACTCCCTGTTCTTTTTCCTGGTTAGATTAACACAAGTTTCTCTGGCTGAAGAAAAGGGTGAAATTCTTCCTCCAACCATACAGAAAATAATGAAAGGATATAACAAGTATCTGCGACCATTTTTTGACAGTAAGTAGAAAAAAAAGTTTTGATGGGAATAGGCTCTTCTGAGAGTTAGACAACAACTAAAAAAATGAGAAATGAAACCGCAATTAAAGCCTTTTCAGTCCTGTATCTTTGGCAGCATCGTGTCTTTTTAAAAGGTTGTTCTATCTCCTGAGCTGCAGGGTTTAGAAGGAACCTGAAGGGTTAGCTCTGTCCCTGTGATACCGAACTATGATCTGCCATATCTAACAGAAGTGACAGACCGGCCTGTATAGTCAAGATTCTTGTTTATAATGGCCCAAAAGCAAAGTGCAGAAGGAATTGAGGAGCCTGTGGTGCAAAGAACACATTCGCTAACTAAGAAGATCCAGATATCAGAAGGAATCCAGCCATGTGCTAGAAGGGAAATGTGTTGTCTGCTATCGTCCGTACTATATATACTGTTTTGGTGTTAACTTATGACCTCTACAGCCTGTCAGAATAGTGACATGTTTCATAATTTAGATCTCTAGGGAACACCACTGGCTCCTTGTGCACTTTCAAGTGGTACCAGAGTGCCTAGTAAAAATAATAGTTGGAAATGCTGAAGAACCAGAGGTTGTTTTTTTCCTGTTTGCTGAAAAAGAACCCACTTCTCTGTGTGTATTTAAACTATAAAAAGACTGAGGAGAAAGTATCCAGTTTGCTTCTTCAGCTGTGCAGCAGCAGCTTCAAACAACAACAAAATCCTTGCTATAGGCTCCAAATTATGCATTATGCATAATTATAAACAATGATCAAATTTCATATAGGTATACTAGATGCTGGGGAGTAATACAGTTTTATACCATCTACCCAGTTAATAATTTAGAATGCTATGTTTATTTTAAAGTGGGTGCTGAACATCATTTACAACTACTGCAAATCTGAGGGATGCTCCACATTAAACCCCTCCTTTTAAATAATTGTGAAATGAGTTAGACTAAAGTAGAGACAGATGTTTCAGTGCTGATTTTCCTCCCCCCTGTTGCCCTGGGAGACAGATGCTTTGAACACAGAGAATGAAATATGGAACAACAAAACGCACCACAGTCTGAACAGGTTGCATCTCAGGGTATACTGAATTTCAAGATTTGGCTGGCTTTGCTGCCAAAGCAGAATCTACAGCAGAATCCCTGGTTTCGTGGGAACTTTGGATGTGAAACTGTTGGCTCTTCACCTTCAGTTTTTAAAACAAGAAGTTAAAAGTGTGGGTTGCAGAAGCAGGTGACTACATTTGAATGCTCAGTTCTAAACATCCTACCACCATTGCCTAATATTTTATTGAGCTATTTGAATAAGTTGATGATGTGTAATGGCATAAAACAGAATTCTGGGGCATTTAAACATAATCTTCACTTTGCATTGGAAGAAAAATTAGTGTGGTTACTTCTGGCTCTTGCCTAGTAAAATATGTTAAATTTCTAGTTGAGCTTCAGTGCATTCTATGCATCCTTGTCCCTCATCAAATGATATTTCATTGCAAAGCTGTTTTATTCATTAGATTGAATAAAAGTAATAATTTCCAGTTTATACATATTAATCCAGTATTCATTACAAAATAAAGCATTCACATCTATCGTAAGATATTTAACCTTTATTGGTTTAGCCCTCTGGCCTTCCAAAGATGGGAAAAGGGAATAGTTTTCTATTGCCATCTACTGGAGAGAGGCAAGAATAATTTCTAAAACTTCCCTTAATGATGCAGTAGGTAAGCTCAAGGATCTTGGGATCAATCTTTTTTACAATTTGGTCAAATTTTACCAGTTTACCATTAGAGGAATAAATCTCGCGTATGTTATCTGGTTATTTTATTATAACACATTAAATCATTTTATCAATCAGAAACAACAAAGAGTCTTGGAGACTTACAACCGTTATTATGCATTTAAGGTGCCACAAGAATCTCTGGTTGTGGCACTCAGGTGGGTAGCTTGCTTTTATTTTCAGAAAGGTAACCAATTTATACCAGCTGCTATTCAAATTTTTCAAGCTAAAGTGTCATCCCAAATACTTTTTGGGATCCCAATATGAATACAAGCATATAATAGTGATTTAGATAAGATACAGTCAAGTTTCTTGAGATGTATTCTGAGGCTCCCAAGTCCAATCAAGTAAGGGGCAATGTGTGCAGAACTAGGTATACACACAATGGAATATTGGGTGTAGGCTAGCACTATAAAATACTGTGGTTGCGTTGCCATTTCCATTGCCAACCTTTGAGTCGGCTCTCTGACTTAAGGATTCTTATAAATCCAGATGGTTTCAGCTCTTACATAGCAAAATCAGATCTATCGGTATTGACTTGGAACTCTTGCATAATTCAAGTGAGCAATCAATTTATTGCAATATTCAAATCCGATTAAGGGACACTGAAAAACAAAACATCAAGCCAGCTGTAAATAAAATTTGCTCCCCCAGGTTCTATGGTTTAAGTACACCAGATAACAGGGTCACTTATATTTCAAAATTAATAACTGCAGTCCAACGCAGGGCCTTTATGTTAGCCCAACTAACGTTTCCCCCTCAGCTTCTGTCAAGGGCAGATATTTAAACATCCCCAGAAATGATAGACATTGCAGATGTTCTTTGAATGTGCCAGACACAGGAGAACATATTCTTTTCTACTGTCTATTGTACAACCAGCTACGCAAATGCAAGCTACCTCCTTTTTTGGGTATCTAACATCACGGCACAATGAAAATATCAAATTCTATCTGTATGACATTAACCTGGAAGTAACTGCAAGGGTGGCTGAGTTTTTATCAATAGTATCTCATAGAGTGGTGAATGGCACTATTTAGCAGGAAGAAATTCCAATGAAAATCCTCGTTGTTACATATTTTTACATGGCTGTTTATTTGTATATATTTCAAATTTTTATATATGGATGTTTTATGATAGCCTTTATTTGTAATGCCTAATAAAGGTTTGGTGAAGAAGATGGTTATGTATTTAAGGTGCAACAAGACTCTCTGGTTACGACTGGACATAATGCTAAATGGTTTATTGTTATGGGAATGAGCCCAGGTAAGTCTCTGCCATGCATGCCTCCCCCTTCCTTCTCTCCAAAAAGGAGATTAGAACATTTTACCCTAAACTGTGGTTGATCTTAGTCAGTGGTGTGAGATCAGTGGACTAGTGGGACTAGGCTAGTCCCCCTGGTGCTTCCTTCCCAAAGCCCAGGAAACTTCTGCCCAGCTTAGAGAAGGAGGTGCGATGTTCACACCCCCTTGCAAGCTGGCACCTCTGGCCCTAATTGTTCCCCTACGAAAAAATTCACCACATGCCACTGATCTTAGCTATGGTTTACTGGAATAAACCAGCTTCATAAACCAAGGTTTGAAGTTGGATTGTTTCATTAAAACAACTTAAAGCTAACCAAAGTTTGTCCATATCTGGACAAAAGGGCAAATTGTTATTTGTAAAAAAGAGAAAGAAAAAAAGAGGAAGCTTTCAGTGTCCTCCTAGTGGCTATGTTGAAGGAAGAAGGAAGGGGAACCCAAAGTTTGCCTGAGCTCATTGCCATAGTGATAAACTGCAGTTTATCATTACATTCAAATGTAATTCAAATGTTTTTGCTGCAACTGACTTGCATGACTACTTACCGTACCTGGAAATCTTATCTATTGAGATGCAAAGTCCATTTAGCTTCACTACATGTGGCAACTGTTTTCTTTTCCTTTAAATATTGGAAATTTTCAAACAGTATCCACTCCTCCCGTCTTAAGGTGAAATGCTGGGACTAAATTTGAAAAGACCTCTTCTGTAAATAAGACTAAACTCTGAAGAATAACTCTTCGGACACATTTGCAAGTTGTTCACATGCCAAACCCAGAAGCAATTGCACCATCAATGGACATCTGGATGAAGCAGAAGGATGCAAGTCACTGAGCGAAGGGAACCTTCATTGCAGTTTCATCAATTTTATCTCATTCCCAAAACTGCAGAAAAGTGGGCAGCATTTCTTTGAACTACTTAAATAACAGCAGGGTTGCTGAAGATTTCACAAACATGGAAGGATGCATATACCGAGTGTTTTACACAGAGTAGACCCACACTGAAATTAATGAACAGGATTAAATTAATTATTTCTGGATTGAATCAAACAGACCTCATCCCCCCAAGTCATTATATGATTTTAGTATTAAACATCTTTGCTAAATTAACATCAGTATTTTTTTTAAAAAAATACATTTGGCCGTAATGTCCAATTTTTGATATGCATTCTATTTCCAAATGGATACATTGCACTGTATTTCTGTGATTTCTGTATTTCTGCACTGTTTCCTATCCAGGAAGCCCTACCCAGTGAAACTGCTAAAGCTGGCTAAACAACTCCAAAATGTGCTCAATTGTCTTCACATGTTTGCTCCGAGACCACCTCTGGTCCGCAGAAACTCCTGTGAGACTAATCTTTCTCCCTCAGGAAAACTGACCTTGGAAATCCTGTTTTTAGCTCCAGTCTCATGTAATCTGCTACTGCATAATGACGAACTCTCAGTACCGAAACAAAGACCACAACTGCTTACTATAGACTGAAAATTAATTTTATTGTGTGTTATGTTTGTGCATTTCAGATGGTCCTGTCTCTGTAGGAATGAGTATGGATATAGCAAGCATTGACACAATATCGGAAATAAACATGGTATAGTAGTATTTTCTTTTCTTTTCTTACTTCATATTGTATTAAGTATAACAGAAAACTCTTTCGTTCTCCTTTTGCTTCCAGCATCTCTGCTAGACTTTCAGAATAAGGAACAAATATCATTTAAAAAAACAAAACGAAACACCTCACTAAAAGACTTTGGGGCAACATGGCCATTCTAATTCATACTGCTAAGCTTGAATCCAGTGCTGTGCGAGAACAGCATTTCACTCACAAAAGGCATGTAGCGAGTTGCCTTTGAGAACCTATCCCTTTTGAAACTGCTATGAGTTAATAATAGTTGTTGTTTCCATACATATAGCAGATCAAACAAAAGGGGTATGTGTGCTATAATGTATTTAGTTAGCTGTCTGTTTTAAACTGTGCTCTCTTCCCAGGATTACACAGCTACCATATTCCTAAGACAACGATGGACTGATGAACGCCTTTGTTTTGAGGGTAACAAGAGCTTAAGCTTAGATGGCCGCCTTGTGGAGATGCTTTGGGTACCAGACACCTTTATAGTGGACTCAAAAAAGTCTTTTCTTCATGATATCACAGTTGAAAACCGTCTAATAAGAATATATCCCAATGGAACAGTCCTTTATGCCATAAGGTATGCTCATTGCCCAAAGAGTGCTTTTTCAAAGAGCCCTTCTGGGATTGATTAGAATGAATTGTGACTGTTTTAAGTGGATCCTCTTTCACCAGCTACGTTGCTGATAATCATTATACTAGACCAGATAGATTCCTGATCCAGCTATTTGTTCCATACTTTCAGAGCTGCTCTCCCCTCCATCACAGTTAACGGGAAAGCTTGCTTGTGGGAGAGCTGTATCAGTTCTGTGCCAAATGTTCACCTAGAGGCTTTCACCATCCCTCGCTCACCTCTTTTCAAGTTCAGATGTTCACTGTCTCATCAGTAAATCCTCTGGCACCATCTTTTTAAAAGGAAGAAAACAGGGATTGCTTCATGTTGCATATGTGAAGCCAACAATATGGGATTACATAGCCAGTGTGATGATGATTGACAATGTCACATGGCCAGTAAGATCTGACTAGCTGATAATGTCATGAAGGCAGTTCATAGCGAGGACTGTGTTGCCTTGCCATCCTTCTCACTTTGATGGCCAGAGCAGATGAATTGAAATATTATAAACTATTTTCAAATTTTGTTTCTGTACAATTGGGGTAACCTTTTTCAGGATCTAAAAAGGGAAGAGAAGCAATTCCAATTGAAGCGCTTAATCTTTATCTATCTATCTAGTAAATCCCAATTCAACTAATTTAAAAATACATTTACTATAGACAAAAAGCAAAGCAACATAGAAAGGGAAATGAAGCCAGGGACAAACAGGAAAATATGCTGTTGTTTCAATTGCGCAAACACAAGCAGTTACAGTATATCAGCCTTTCCCAACCTGGTGCCCTCATCATTCCAGGGCATTCTCCACACTTGCTGGGTCTCCTGAGGCTGTAATCCAAAACTTTTGGTGAGCACCAAGTTGGGAGAAGCTGCAGTAGGGTGCTGAGACAAAGGGAGATGATGGTGACTGTACTGTAATTTTGCATGGTTTCTATTTTATTTATTCCATTTATATACCACCTTTCACTTCCAAGGAGCTCAAGGTGGTGGACGTGGTTCTCCCCCTCCCCATTCGATCCCCCAAAATAACCCTGTGAGGCAGGTTAGACAGAGAAGGAGTGACGGGCCCAAGGTCACCCAATGATTTGAACCCTGGTCTCCCAGGTCAGAGTCCAGCACATTGTGAGGTGGGCCCAAGAGACAGGGTCTTCAGCAGTAGTGCCATCATTGTGAAATGCCCTCCCAGTGAAGATCTATCAGGCTTCCTCCAGATGTGAGTTGAATACACTTTTATTCTGGGTGAAGCCTCCCAGAGTCCCTGGGGTAACCTAGGCAGCATGCATTATTTATTATTATATTATTATTATTACTACTACAAACCTTTGATGTTAAATATTTCTTCTGTTTTTTAGGCTGCTGCTTACGCCTTTTAACTTACAATACTGCCGTTTTCTTACCTTCATGCACTGCATTTGTTTTTAACCATTTTTGTTTTCCACCGTCTCATTTTTGCTAAGATTCAGAATGAAGTGGGGTGTAAAGGAGTTAATAATTTCACATCTTTATTCCCTAGCTGCCTTTTGACAAAAAACATCAGCCGATCTTTCCCCCCTAGCCATATGTTTTGCCTTTTTTAAAAAAAGCTCAAATAAGTAGGATAATTTGTTTCTATTTTCAGTGCTCAGTATGATGCATGGATGGTAACCATCTGTACTTTGCTTTTAAAGGATAACTACAACAGTTGCCTGTAGTATGGATTTGACTAAATACCCTATGGACAAACAGACGTGCACCTTGCAACTGGAAAGCTGTAAGTGATTTTATTACCTCTAACAAAGAGAGGGGCAGGGGGCAGGGAAGGGAGCCCATTTGCAGGGACACTGGAGAGAGGGTGCTCCAGAGGAAGCTCCCAGGTAGTGCTAGGCTGCAATCCTAAGCCCACTTACCTGAGAGAAAGCACCATTGAATTCAATAGGACGGTGTCGTGGGCTAGCTGGATGCTGAGACGTGGTGGAAAGCAGCAGATGGGGAACCCCTAGGGGAAAGATGTCTCAGAGCCAGCGGATTAGTGGTGGAACGACATAGAGGGAGAAGAGGGAGCAGACTGGGAGGAGGTGATGTCCGAAGCGGAAGAGGCAACAGGGTTTAGTGGGGCAGAGTGGTTTAAAATCGGAAGCCGAAGTGGAGGCTGGAGAGGAGTGGGGGCAAGCTGCTGAAGAAGCCATGGAGTCCCCCCGCTCCTGCTGTGACCAGCTCCCCTGGTCTCCAAGGCCATGGAGAGGATGGAAGAGGGTGGAGGAAAGAGAGACAAGGTGAAGGAGCCTCAGGTGGATGGGGGAAGGAGTCTTGGAGAGTAGTGGGGAGGCGGGACTTTCTGTCCTCAGAAATGCCTTATTGGGGCAAGATCTACAGGGAAGAGTTGCTGCGATCACTAGGCCTGCAGAGTTTGGGTTTCTTTGGGTTAACTTCGCTGGCGCTGGGTGTTTTATTGCTGGCCTGCTCCTTGACAGCAGGATTTCAGCAGCTCTAGAATAATTAGTTGAGGCAGGATTTAGAAGTTAAAACCTCTGCAGCTGAGGCTCAGCGTTCAAAAATATGCCTCTAGGTACCAGTTGCCAGAGAGAAACAGTGGGAGAGAACTCCTGTGCTCAGGTCCTGCTGGTGGGCTTTCACTGGCCAATGTGAGAGCAGAATGCTGGACTAGACAGGCCTTTGGTCTGCTCCAGCAGGGCTCTGCTCTTCTCTTAATGAGTGGCAGCCGTGTAGGGCTCCCACCCACTGAAATATTTCCATGTCAGTGCAAAGCCTCCACAGGAGCAGATGTGGAAAGTATCTGGTGAGATCTAAGCAGCCGGCATGATTGCCTCTAGCATACAGAAGTACTTCAGCTGGACCTCTGACCACACAGAAGAGGTTGCTCAGCTGCACAGTAATAAAACATGCATTGGGCCTGAGAATCTGTGCGTATATAGAAAATGTACTTGTTTCTTTCCTGTTGCTGGGTGCCTTGATAATTCCAACATTTCAAATGAAAACTACTGTATCTCACTAGCCTGATGTTTTATGGTTTCTAACCCATGTAGGTTCTGAAGAGGCTGAGATAGGGTTGGATAGACTCATCGGTATCTGGTTCATACCAGTTTTGCATGGGGACAGGACTAACTATAATCTAATGTACTGATGCACGGTGGCAAAAATATCTGATGCTACCATCCTGCAGCCAAAACAAGCCAGAGTTTGGCTTCTTGTGATTTCTGAACCCGGGCTCATGCTTTGCTTCCTCCCCCCCCCCAAAAAAAAAACATGAGCAGCAAGGTAAGGACAAATATTAGCAACCACTTGTGGGTTTGTATGAAGCAAAGCAAAGCAAAGCAAAGCAAAGCAAAGCAAAGCAAAGCAAAGCAAAGCAAAGCAAACCAAACCAAACCAAGAGCTCAGGTTTGGAGCACATGACAAGCCAGACCCTGGCTTGCTTTGTCTGCAGCAACATCCAGAAGCGACACCATGGGAGCTTTGGGGCAGTATGCAGAAGCACGCTGCTCAGTCACCTTAAACGTGAGTTTGTTACAAACTAGGGTTTCGTATGGCATGCAAGCAAAGCCACGGAAGTGCTCTTCAGCCCTCCTGTTCTGTCATCTGGCCAGCTTGAGAAGAGGCTTCCCGGTTTGTTAGATCAGTTTTCTATGATACCAAAACAGGGACACTATGGTTTAAGCGCTGCCTAAAGTCCTGGTTTCCAAACAATACATTAAAACCATAGTTTGGCTTCTAGGCACACCTAAACCACAGGTTTCAGGTTTAGATTCTATGGGAAACTTTAAGTCATTGCATAAGAGAGGAGGAGGGAGTGTTTGAGCTCATTGCTTGTAGTGGTTAAGAGCGGTAGATTCGTAATCTGGTGAACTGGATTCGTGTCTCCGCTCCTCCACATGCAGCTGCTGGGTGACTTTGGGCCAGTCACACTTCTTTGAAGTCTCTCAGCCCCACTCACCTCACAGAGTGTTTGTTGTGGGGGAGGAAGGGAAAGGAGATTGTTGGCCGCTTTGAGACTCCTTCGGGTAGTGATAAAGCAGGATATCAAATCCAAACTCCTCCTCCTCTTCTTTCTGTTCTAACAAAGCACAGACAGTTGGGAGCCATGGTATAACGCCTCAACCAGGCCTTAGAATGTCTCAAGAAATGCGAGGTTATAAGAAAAAGGGGATTACAGCTGTAAAAGATAAGTAATAGAAAAGAACAAGAGAAAATTACATAATTTTAAGAGGGAGGATTTGCTGAAACAATTTTGGAAACAGGGATGCAGTCGGTGAAGTAGGGTAAAGGGTCTGAAATTATACTTGTGTGTTTATGTCTTTGTTTGTTTGTATTGTGTATGGTTTGTGTTTATATAAATGTTGAAAAACCAATAAAAATTTTATAAAAAAACAAAACAAAATATACAGAGGAAAACCACACACACACACACAAAAAAAAATAGAATGTCTAAAGAAATGTTGTAGACAAATAAGACTGAATAAATATTTAAATCAGAAGAGCAATTCCTTGCAATTCCTTGCTCGGTTTCATACAGAATTCTTTGGCATATTTTCATACACATAAGGCAAATTTGTGTATCTGACTGCATACCCTCCAACACTTCTCCTATTCCATAACAACAAACAAACAACATTTATACCCCACGCATTTGACTGGGTTGCCCCAGCCACTCGGGTGGTTCAGGGAGGTCAGACAACTATATCCTCCAACATTTCTTTATTGAAAATAGGGATGTTCTAAGGAAAAGCAACACATCCTGGGATGAAATCAGGAACTGGGCCAGCTTCTGTAAATCTAGGACTGTCCCTGGAAAACAGACGCTTGGAGGGTCTGTGATTGGCAAGGCCAGTGCTCACATTTCAGCCTTTACAGTCAGGCAAAGTTATTACAAATGCAGTTCTTGACTGCCACTCTCTGCACAGCCAGGCTGCCTAAATCCCATTAATAAATCTGTGCAGGATTATAGCCACAAAGGCAAATTCTCTCCACCTCTCCAAATAGTCTCAGTTCAAGACTTCTGACCATTTAAAATATCTGTGCTTCAAGCTACATTTCTCTTCTTCTATAAAGCTGTGCCCTAGTCTTGTACAGCAATCTATGTTTTCCATGTCTTCTGTCTGAAAGCATCTGAATGTGCCGGCTTAGTCTTAACTTCTGACACCATTCATGCAAGCAAAACTCAATTGCACAATTATTCACAAAGTGGGCCACACATTCATTTTCTAAAACTGAGCAAATATTTGTTGACTTTATTCTAACAGAATTGGCCCTATTATAGCTGTTAGAACCTCCAAACCAACATTAGATCCCTCCAGGGAACATGAAGTTTATAGGGGAAATAAAATGATCCTGATGTTCCCCCTTAAAATAAAAAGCTGTGGTATTGCCTAGTTTGATAAACATAGCCTAGTGGGGGATAAAATAAATGTCCAGAATAAAAAATGCTTCCAGTGTTAGAGAGGTGGATAAAATACAGTTTCTGTTGTGTAGGTTACATGCTCAGTTATGACTAGACTACATCATCGTAAGCTACTTCTCACAGATGACCCAGCCAAATATTCACTCTGAATCAGGATCCCATATACAGTATTCTAAATTTCTCTTAACTTACTGTATTTCGTGATGAATTGGAATCTTTAGTCACAATATTGAAAGAGAAAAACGTTTTTAAAGGCTTTTTTAAATTCTAAGTTGAGTCATGGTGGGAGCAAGTCTCAAAAAAAGTGTGTGCCAGGGGAGTGGCAAGGGCATTGAAAGGGTGGGTCAGAGGGAAACTTATTCCAAACTTTGTTTAGCTTGGTCATGTGACCTAGTAACTCAGCAGAATTTATAATAGTCAAAAGAGTGCTGCAAGCCAAACACTATTTATTTGCTGCCCCTCATCCTAAGGTCCTAGGACAGGTTACAGCATTAAAACGCAGTATTAAAAACAGTCAAAACAAATGTTCCCCCCCCCCCCGCACTCGGGCTGGCTCAGCCAGCATTAACCCTGCTCCTGAGCGGAGTTTGGAACAGAGGTAAATTACACTAGCATAATTTATCCCAATGTAAATTATGCTGGCTTCCTAAAATTTGGATTGATTTTGTTATTCGGTGAGGCTTGCATAGAAACAGTGTTTGATGGATTGCACCATATTCAGTTTGCAATGTTTGCAATCTTTTTTTATACTATTAAGTGATGTACTGTGTATTTACATACACCATTTGCCCCCCCCCCCATTTAAAAGGTATTTTTATACAGCTTTACAAGGCGAAATGACAACCTCCCTCAAGGTGGTTTACAGGGAGGTGGTGGAGAACTCCATAATAAAATTTAAAATATAGAGAACAATGAACTGAAATTAGTAGCATAAATAAAAATCCCTCCCCAGGTGAGAACTGTAGTAAAAAACAGTAAAAAAAAAAGTGGAAAGAGTTACAATTATGACTTTAAAGAGATACAAATCAACAAAGCCCTGTATTTATGCATTTCCCCCAGGAAGCAAAATAGATAAATAAATCCTTATGCACCTGAAAACAAAGGGTTTCTGAATGATACCATCTGCCATTCAACAAGCACACAAGTGTCTCTGGAATGAATGAAGGAAAAACATAGCCATGCAATAAAAATGGATCACATGACATTTGTTGCTCACTTTCTAGGGTAGGAGAATCAAGATCAGAAATGACTGAGCCATCTATAATGATCCAGTCCATATTTGTGTGGCATGTCCACCCTTCTTGGTTCAGTTTGAACAGTTGTTGGATAAATAGTGCTGTCTTCTCAAAATAAGCTGCAAATATCAGTGTGCCCTTGTCAAAACAGTCAATATGAATACGCAAAGGTTTCTAGCACCAAAAAAAAAAAGCAAACAAACCCTTGTTAACTGGAAATAATGTGTACATCTGGAGGAAAACAAGTAATATTGCCAAAGGACTCTCAATTAGAAGCAGATTATAACAGACTTTTGGAAAAGAGTAATGGCAACATTTGTAGCCGCTGAGTGCAGGATTTAGCAAACAGCCTCAGGATTGCAGACTTGATTGCAGTAATGGCCGTTATGACAGCCAGTTCCTAGAATGGCAGCAATAAACTAGAATAACCTCTACGGAAATTTCACACAATTTCATATTGCCTTAATATGCGCATAAGGACTGAACCTAGTTGAAAGGAACAGTTGTGTGGGCTGTTTTGGGAAGGATTAAATGCACCCTCTTAATTCTTCCCTTGCCATGTTGATCACACCTGTATTGCAGGTGTGACCTTCTCTTCCTTTCAGGATCTAAGCTATGGAGACAATTACTGAGGCATCCTCAGGGACAATTTTTAAAAAAATATGCACATTTATACTATCAATAACTATAACACTCTTGATTACAAGATCTGTTGCAGGTGTAACAGATTTGTAACAAACACAAATTATAATTATCCCTGCAAAAGCCTCAATAGCATACCATTCATCTTCTTTAGATACTAGAAGCAATGGAATAGGAATCATTACAATCAGTGTCCAGATGGCATCATTCTCTCCATACCTTTCACACTGGATTTGTAGAGAGAGAGAGTGTTCTCTTTCTTCCTTAAGCAGCAGGTAAGGCGGTGGTGATAGAATAGAACATGGAAGGGAAAGCCACCAGTGTGTGTGTGCATAAATAAAATACACACTTGACAGTGTGCCCACACAAACAGGTGCAGAAAAATATTATCACTCCCCTTTTCATTTCTAAATATTCAGTTAACCTGAAACAGGCTTTTAAGGTATAAAAATAAGATGGGTCTGAAATTCCACCAGTGTGAAGAGAAAGAAACTAGGAAGCCCTTCTAACAGCAGCAACAAAAATCACTGAGTATGTTCTGCTCCAAAATACTCCTTCCTTCTATGTCCTGAACCCCTGGGCCTACCTGTCCACAAGTCAGTATGTCCAGTCCAAAGTCCAAAGCCCGGGGGTCAACCATACAAGCAAAGCCCAAAGTCCAGGAAATGCAGTCCAGGGTCAATCCAAGTAGGGAAGTCTGAGGTCCCCCACTCAGGAGACCTCCCAGAGTCAAATTCAAAGCATAGCCCTGCAGAGGCCCAGGAGCATCCAGGCCAAAGTCCATCAACAAGGGCAGTTGAGCAGACACAGCACCTCAGCTCTGCTTCCTTTTCATACTTTGCAGGCTGATTGAAGCATCTGGGCTTGATGAGGCATGTGACCCTCACCTGCTCAGAGTCTACTCCAGCTGAGAAATCACATCCCTCCTTCCAGAGCCAACGAGCTCCACCTGGCCAGCTGGGGAGCTGGGCTAGGGGCCCTTGCCTGCCTCAGCCTCCTAGAGCACCACTCCTGCTGTTCACTATGCCTCAGAGGCCACCATGTTCATGGGGACAGGGGGCCCTCTGGCTCTGAGGATGGGTCCTGCCACTCTGGTTACTGTATACTGTCCTACATGCCCTCACCATCTGTCACCCTGTGAGTACTGCCTTCTCCATTCCCAGCTTGCCCTGGTGTGTCCTAGTCCCGGCTACCCCCCTCGCCAGGATCCTCTTCCTCCTCACTGCCATCCTGCCAGTTCATGGCATTCTAGAACTTAAAGGCCATACACATTAAACAGCAGGAGATTCCCATGCAGACACAACCTTATCTGGAAGGAAAGCTTCTGACACCAATTATCTGAACTGGGTTTATGGCACAGACTGTGCATGGACATGCCGGCTTCTCAGAGATCAGAGTTGTCAGAATATCTTCAGTGTAGCTTCTGTGAAGGACGAGGAAACGGTTGGTTTAGCAGCGATTAACAGGTGGAAAGGACGGAAGTAGCCAGGGGACAGACCAACATGGAAGAGGTTCAGCATCATCTACACTGGCTTGGTCATATCCACAGAATGGAAGATGGCAGGATTCCCTTCAAGGATGTGCTCTACAGGGAGCTGGCTTCAAGCACCAGGCCTGTTGGCAGATCAACTCTGCATTCCAAAGATGTCTGCAAACATGACATGAAGGCTGGCAACATCAACCTCACTATGTGGAAATCCCTTGCAGATGACTGCAGTGCCTGGAGACAGTCAGGTCATGCATCCATAGCAGTGACCAGAGGAGGAATGACCACTGAGAGGAGTGCAGAGAGGAGAAATGCTGTGGTGCATCTGCAGCGGGACAACCAGATGCCTTCATCTGCCCTGGCTGTAACAAAACATGTCTCTCCTGTATCAGTCTCTGCAGCCACAACAGGTGCTATAACCTTCCAACAGTTTGACTGCACTGACAAAGGCACACTCCTCCATTGTCTCCTGACACAGACGTATGCCAACAACAATCCTAGGGGCAAGAGATGATGGCAATGATTTCCCCACCCTTCACCCTAAGGTCCTTGGCTGGGATACAACAATTAAAACAGAACCTTAACAATACTATGGCACAGGGAACAGGCAGAGAAATGGGAAGTTGAAAGAAGGGGTGATATAAATATTAAAATATTTTAGAAGTTTGCCTGGCCAGATAGCCACTTAAATTCTGGAAACTTTGTGAAGGAATGGAATGCTATTCCTAAGTCTGGTCTAATAACTCATTTATTTAAAATGGGCAGAGGAAATAGGATAATGAGGCAAGGAGGAGATATTGAGAGAGGGAGCCATGGAACAGGGGCTTAATTTGGAGCACAGGGTCACCAGTAAGCTAATGGCACACAGTTCTAGCTCTCCATTCCATTGGAATCAGAAGAGAATGTGGAGGTGTTGGAGTTTGGCAGCAGTGATTGACTGGATGGGGTGAATATACTGAGGCTGAACCCCGAAAAGATGGAAGTGCTGGGGCGGGGAAATGAGGTTTGGCTATCCCATGTACTGATTTGCACCAACTAGCCAATTCTTTGGATTCTAGTAGCCTGACACCTGTCTCCTGCCTTTTCCAAGGAGAGTTCTGAAAAGAAGGAATTTCACATTGCTTGTGTGCCTAAAATTGCCTTTGCAGCCACAAAGGGAATTAATAAAATTACAAATCAGTATTTATTTTCGCAGCAGAATATCCTGTAAATCCCCTCATTATTCAGCTTTCCCTTGCTCTTTAGAATGCAGAGAGGGCTTACTGAAGCCAAATGGATGAGTAGCTCTCTCTTTAGTCTTCCAGGGCTTCAGGGAAATTCTTTGCTCTCCTTTGGCTATTTGCACAGTTGGGCGGGTGGGCGGGCTGAAACTGAAACATTTTATAATCTGTTTGATGTGACACTTCAAGCTGTTTCGCACATCAGCGTAAATGTCATTGTGCTGCAGACCTCAGTATACATCGCAGGACACCAAGCAGCAGTATTGATATTCGTGTTCATAACTAACATTTGCTGCAGCAACCGTTTGTATATACACTGCAGGGAAATGTGTGAAGACTGGGCAGTATTTTCAGAGGCCAATATAACAATATGACCTCCTTTGCAGTTGCCTGAATGGATAGCTTTCAGTGGGAAGTATTTCACTGTGAGCTTTACAGGATCAACTCTCACAACACAATGGGGGAAGAATTTCAGTTTAGTTCACGTTTACAGGTGAACTTACGTGAGTCACACTTTCTGAAACAATGCAGAACTGAAACAGAGCCATCTTTTGAAAGTTGTACCTCTCCAAATTTTGCAATGCAGTTCTCAAGCCAAGTAATGTGTTCAAATCTATATATACTAGGGTAAGGTGTGCATGCATTAGTGAAAATAACATACAAAACCACATTCTATTTTTTGGGGGGGAACACTTTGCAAAAATGTGTATACGAGGCATTCCCACTAAAATGCTGATGAATTTTCATCAGGATATATATATATATATATATATATATATATATATATATATATATTCTAAAAAGTTGTACTCTGATGTAGAAATGTGGAGAACCAAATTTAAGATTGGGAAAGTGAGAAACTAAGAGAAACCAAAATGGACGTACTTGCCCAGCCCTTCTCTCACAACATAGTGTTTGCATTGTCAGCGCAGGAGCCTACCTTTCTTCACTTCACAAAGTTACTAGCAGAGCAATCCTATATTCAGGATTTGACAGAAGTCATGATTTGCCCCCAGAACTCAAGGCATGCCTCCAGCGTAAAACATACACTGATAACACCAGCAGAACACTCCCCCCCCCCCGTGTAGCTGTTTTGCTGGTGAAGAGACACTAGCATTCTGGCCGATTCATATGGGAGGGGGATGTTTAGATCTACCCTTTCTTACCGTGCAGAGTAGAGTGCCAGCCTGTATGATTTTACACGTATTAAAAAGAAGTGTAAACTGACCTCTGGATCTGTGCATTTTAAGTTTAGTTATATTATTTCTAAGTGAATGTTGCATTCATACGCGAATTTAGACAGATAGCCACACAAGCTCTTTCAGATGGTCTTTAAATGAAATATCTCCATTTAAGGTGAGGGATGGGGAGTTTAAGCTGTGAAGATGAATTTTGGATTTAAAAATGGAAACAATTTGTTGTGCAGCTGTGTGAAGCATGGAATATTTAGAAGCTGAGGTCTATTTCTTGATTTTTGTTTTCCTGTTGTGTATTTCCTAGGCATTTACTAAAATCCTAAAGTCTAGGATTCTCTGGGAAACCAGTAAATGAAGTGAAATTAACAGAAGCTTTGCCAGAAAATAGAAGACATATACATATATGGACACAAACACATTTTCTATATTTAGTAAAATTCCTCTCTTCTTCTCTTCCCAGGGGGTTATAACATAAATGATGTCATGTTTTACTGGACAAGGGGAAATGATTCTGTTAAAGGCTTAGAAACCCTTCGATTGGCGCAGTACACAGTAGAAGACCACTATACCTCTAGTTCTGAAGCTGTCTATGAAACAGGTAGGTAACTCTTCAAGAGTTCATTTACAGTCATAAAATCCTACTTACTTCCTGACCTTTCTGTCTTTCCAGTTCACTTCAATAAAGCTAGCTGGGAATGGTCTGAAGGCAGATGATGATGCTCACTTTCTTTCTCATATTCTATACCTTAAAAAAGAAGAAGAAGAACCCAGAATGGCCAACAGCATATAAAACACAGCAATTAACAGATGTCACAGCATTAAAACAGAATAAAAATATAATAGTAAAATACATGAAATAGTGAGATGCTGCCGCTGAAACTAAGCAGGTTTGGATCTGGCCAGTGTCTGGATGGTAGACTGGATGGGAATCCTTTATATGCCACCTTGAGTTTATTAAAGAAATTTAGGATGATGATGATGATGATGAATTTAAAAAACTTGGCTGTGCTGCTGGACCTTGACTGCTTGACTAAAAACCTTTATTGTATACCAAGTCTTCTGAATCCTATGCAAGCCCACTCAAATGTCCTGCTGAGTTCAAGGGGGCTTACTCCCAAGTAAATGTATATAGGATTACAGTCTCTGTTAGCAGAGAACATCTGTATAAAACTTTCAAGCCAAGAAGAATACCCTCCAAAAAACCAAAAAAAACCAAACCAGTAAAACTAATTGAAATAAATTAAGCACATTAAACAATAGAAGCCCGACTAAATAAACATGTCTTTAAAGCTCATTTAAATGCTGAAATTGGTGAGATTCGGCAGGCAGCTGATTCTATCCTCTGGGGGCCACCACCAAGAATGTTCTCCCTGCAGGGCCCGCTACTCTGTTAGATGATGGGACCATTAATAGGTTCTCTGAGCTGCATCTTCTGCAAATCCTGGTTCTCACAGTTGCTCACAGTTGAAGGCTTTCAGGTCCACTCCCCCCCCCCGATTGCATGCCTCAGTCTGATAAGAACAGTCCAAAGCACTGAATTATTATTATTATTTTCCTTCTGGATGCTGCACACATTTGCTCTTCCACAGAAGACAGAGCTTCTTTTACATACCATCCCAGCTATTACATTTGTGATTCACAACTCAATAATATGCTTCTGCATTTAAGTTTCAATCAACGTGCATTGTGCCATTTTTATTTTATATTCTGGTTTCTGCTCAGATCATATAAATCTTTTGCCTTCCACTAAAGATTTTTATTTGAGAGCATCATTGACTAAGGAAACATCATGACTCGAAGTCCTAACTCACATTAAAACAGCAAATGCCTATAAATAGGTATAAAAATACAGATCTCCACTAGCAGACTTCATGTTCAGACAGTATCTTGCTTCTTACATAAGTGGCATCTGTTTGCTTTCCTCACTGCTTCCACTGCTGGCTAGCCATCGTGCTCAAAGAAGGCTAATGATTCCATATTGCTGCTCTGCCCAGAGAGAAAGCAGAACCTGTTTGCTCATCAGAAAATAAAATACATGTTCACTTCTGAATGTTTCAGGGAGAGAATATGTAAACAACGCAAAGAAAAGCAAAGTGCAGGCCATTGTTCTCATTTATATAGGATTATATTTTCTAACAATAAATGAAATATAGCCAGGATTTTAAAAAATATATAAGGATGTGCAAATAATATCAATTCATTTCATTGTTTCCTTTGGTGGCTTGATTAATTTCCATGCTTTTTTTCCAGCCATTTTCTTCACTGTGTGCCTGATTGGAATGGGGGAGAGAGGGGGGGGGAAGGTTGTATTTATTTATTTATTTATTTATTTATTTATTTAAATCATTTCCCATTAATTTCAGTAGGCAAATCTTATTTCACATTTCACATTTTTTTTTTACAATCAGATGAAATTTGCAGGGTGGTAGTCCTTCCTTGAGCAGACATAGGCCCCAGAGGAGCAACTTGTACCTGCTTTGCTGTATCTCCAGGCTTTTAGGCAGCTTACAGGGGCATGGGTGCCGTCTGCCCTGGGTGTCATCCCTGAGCGGGTGACAAAATGGCACACCGCGGGGAGCGGCACTTACTGTAGGCCTGGCCCAAGCCACATGTCTTTCCTGGGAGTTATGCGGTGCCCAAAATGGCAGCATGGGGCTTGCGTCTGCCAGGCAGACTCTGTGGGCAGCTCACTGCGGCATTCCCCTGTGTCAGGGCTGAGTCAGTACATTCGTGTTCCCCGGATGTGGGAGAGAACTTCAGGGTAGAAGAAGAGGACGCTGTGCCTGAGGGAGAGGGAGCTGGAGGAGCTAGCGAAGGAAGGGCAGTGTCTTCAGAGGGAAAGAGACAGGAAGAGGCTGAAAGCGAGCCAACAGCTCCACAGGGACAGCAAGGGTTAAGTTCTGGATCAGAGACTGGCGAGAGATTTAGATGGCTCTTGCAAGGCGCTGGACAAGAGGAGACTTGAAAGGTGGGATAAATTCCCGCATTTTGTGAGGTGTTGGGCATAAGAAGATACCTCTACCAGTGCCTGAACTGAGTGACTCTGATGAATGATAATGAACTCTTGATGACCATTGTAAATATTACAGATAGGTAGCCGTGTTGGTCTGCCATAGTCAAAATAAAAAAATTCCTTCCAGTAGCACCTTAAAGACCAACTAAGTTAGTTCTTGGTATGAGCTTTCGTGTATCTGAAGAAGTGTGCATGCACACGAAAGCTCATACCAAGAACTAACTTAGTTGGTCTTTAAGGTGCTACTGGAAGGAATTTTTTTATTGTAAATATTGTAAATAAAGACCATTACAGTGGTACCTTGGGTTAAGAACTTAATTCGTTCTGGAGGTCCCTTCTTAACCTGAAACTGTTCTTAACCTGAAGCACCACTTTAGCTAATGGGGCCTCCCGCTGCTGCTGCTGCGCAGCCACCACGCAATTTCTGTTCTCATCCTGAAGCAAAGTTCTTAACCTTGAGGTACTATTTCTGGGTTAGCAGAGTCTGTAACCTGAAGCGTATGTAACCCGAGGTACCACTGTAAAACGCCAGAAGTCTCTGGAGAGGATTGTTTGTGAGGAGAGGTACGCGTCGCCCTGACTCCCTGGGTGGATCACCGTGACGCCCCTGGCAGCTTAGCCAAGTTGTGGTTAAGGAGGAGACCATCTCAGGTTTGGAAGACACGCTAAGCCAAACTTTGGGTTAGCTGCCATGTTTCACCCACCTGAAAAGCATGGGGAGAAGCAAAGTGAATTCTGCCTCCTCTTCAGAGGCCAGCCAATTCACACATATGCACTAAGCCATGGTTTGGCTTAGAGTGGTGGGCAAACACTAAATAGAAATTAGATATAAGTATGGTGGGTGAACTAGCAAGTTGGTAATTGTGTGCTTTAAAAAATTGCGAAGCTTTAAAATAATGTGTTCTGTGTGCTTCTTACCTTGTTTTCTTAATGCTGGTCATAATAATAAAGATTTGATCTGAAGCTTTAAAATATTATTTAAACTTGCACATGAAGAAGAAATTGTCAAGAAATCTAAATGACTTGTTTCATGTCTCTCTTTATTCACTACACAGGGCACTATCCAAAGTTAGTCTTCCATTTTGAGCTCAAGAGGAACATTCTGTATTTTATCCTTGAAACATATGTACCATCCAGCTTGCTGGTTGTCCTCTCCTGGGTGTCATTCTGGATAAGCCAGTCCTCAGTGCCAGCCAGAATCTGCATAGGTGAGCTACAATAATAAAACACAGATGCACTGCCCACCCCATGCCTAGGTCATGGTGTTTTAACATGGAGGAAGCTGCTGCATTTTTGTTCCTCCACCACCTATGTAATGCAGTAAACCTTGCACCATGGGATCTGTGTTCCAGCTCCTCTGTACATTAACCAGACAAGTCCTAGAAACTGGGAAGGGCAGATGCAGTGAGCCTAAGGAGCCTCATGTTACTCAGCCAGTGCGAGAATGAACTTCTAGAGTTCTGCAAGTGTAACAAGTGAAACAGCGGAAGCATTGGTTCTGTTAGGTGTTTTATTCTTGGGTAAAAGTAACATGTGTGGAAGAGTGGCTCCACCACTACTGTTCCCACCACCCTCCATGAGCTGGAAGAAGGACCACTGCAGAGAGGAGCCTGCTGTTCTTGTGTAAGCTCCTCATGCTATTTAGAAACCTGAAAAAGCAAGGCTTTGTATCATTAGAATGCAAGAAGAACCCACCAGTAGTCCATTGAGTTCAGCATCCTGTGGACAGGCTGCAACCTGGAGTCAAGCTCAAGAGCACTCACCCCTCCTGTGGTTTCCCTCAGCTGGTACTCAAACTCATACTGCCACTGTGTAGGTGTAGGTAAACCATACCCATTAGGATCAGCAGCCATCTATACAGCCTTATCTTCCATGAATTTGTCTAATCCTCTTTGCAAGCCATCCAAGTTGGTGGCCATCACTGCCTATAACATGTGGGGGATATTACTCCAACTCATGGGGGGCTGTGGGGACAGTGTTGGGGGAAGGGAGAGCTTGCATGCACAGCCTCCCTCCCTCACTGCAGGCTGATTTTACCCAGAAGTAGACTGCTTGTGTGGGGCTATTGTGGTGCACGTATCTCCTATGCATTCTGCAATGCTCACTTCATGGGGATGCAGGACTTCAGTGTCCCTCTTCCTGCATTCAGTACAAGTGAGCTAGCCCTGTCCACTGGGTACCAATGCCCTAGCTACTGACCAACCTCACCAAGTCCCCAAGCTGACACATGATCTGCATCAGTATGAAGGTCACCGCATGGGCAGATGAAGCATTCCTTTCGCCTTGGAGGGAGCTCTGCATGTCCTTATGTACATAGCTCCCTTTCAAACTGGTAATGATCAGATGTGGCTCATGCACTGGTGGGAAAGGTGGCAACAACAAAATATGGAAATAGACCGAGTTAGGGCTGTCTAAGAGCATCGACTCTTAATTCACATTGGCTCTCCAGGATCAGAGAGAGAGAGAGAGAGATTTTACAGCCACCTGCTATCAAAGATTCTTTAACCAGAGAATTCAAGGGTTGAACTTGGGGCTTCCTACATGGAAAAACATGTGCTCACCAAGCCTGTCTACATGTTATGGTGGCTCATGTGAAAAGAAGTGCGGTATAGTGGTCAGTGTCAGACTAGGACTTCGGAGAGCAGGGTTCAATCCCCACTTGGCATGAAGCTCACTGGGTGGCTTTGTATTCCCTTTCACCACCAAAATTAATTCACAATGTTATACATCGTTTCTCCAAGACTAACTTAGAGAGTAATTCAGACATCTCTTACCCTCACTTTTTACTTTTTTTTTACTCTGCTTCTTTTTGACCATAATGCAGAACTTTACCGTAAACGTTATCCAAAGTATTATTAACACCTCAAAATTTTCATACGTTAAACATTTTCTGCATTTTCTTCCAAATGAGGTGGGTCAAAATGAGATGACAGAAGACCTCACTGTCAAGTAAATATTGAGCAGTTTCTGCTCAGAGGCAGCAGGAGATGGTGTTGCTGCTAATCATGGAAGATCACCTCTGATTTCTCGTTTTGTTTCTGTAGGTGTTACAACTGTGCTCACCATGACAACTCTTATGATGGGAGCCAGGACATCACTTCCTAATGCTAATTGCTTCATCAAGGCAATTGATGTCTACCTGGGTATTTGCTTTAGTTTTATCTTTGGCGCATTACTGGAGTATGCAGTAGCTCACTTCTGCACCCTTAATCGATCTGGAATGAAGAAACTCACAAAGGTATTTGTTTTGTTTTAATTCCTCCATTTACTGATTTCCATAGCCTCTCTTCAAACCCTCCTGTCCATTGCTTCCTCTGCTATGAAAGCATATCATGATTCCAACTTTTAGCAGCTCTTTACAATATACATTCCCTGCCTGCTGTAGCATGACCAGGTTTCGCCTTGCTTCTGCTATTATTCACTGCAGATTGGTTCCCAATTTCTTTCCGGTCTCAATTCAAAGTGGTGACCATCACTTTGAAATCCTATATGGCTTGGACCCAGCACTTTTAAAAGAATGCTAGGTGAGATCATCAGGGTAAGCTCTGCCCTGTAAACCATCAGCAGTTGGTGGGTATAAAGGACCAATTGCCTTTCAATGCTCAGAAAGACCTTGAAAGATTGTCTTTATTATTAATATTGTCTCATCTCTTGATCAGAGAGATTTTTATGTGCTGCTGCTAATGATAGCTGATGTCTGGTATTAATTTGTGTTATTTATTTATTGCTCATTATTGCATTGAGGCCCTTTCTGTGCCCCCAAAGCGGTGTAAAAATGCTGAAATAAATATATCCCCTATCATGGTCTCATTGTGACTATTGTGTGGTTCAGGAGCACAATGGTCTTGATCCAGCATGAAACAGAATGGTATGGTAGAACAGAGTGTCATTTCAGACTGTGGTGGGACATCACATTTCTGAATGTTTCTTGATGTAAAAAAAAAAAGGTTTTGTAGATGAAAACCAGCACAGCAGGGCTTAGACTCAGGTAGAATATCTCTCCCCAGCTTGTTAGTTTTTGTTTTGCTTTTTACTGGCAGGAAGCTCAGTGCAATGAAAACTGGTATCACCCTTCCTGAACTGCCGTGGTTCATTGTTTTGCACAGGTAGATCAGGTGTTGGCGACAGCAACCTTTGTGTTTGCCACATGGCACCTCCAGGTCTCCTAGTGAATCCTTTGGGGCTTTGTGGGGGATACTTTTCTAAGCGAACTAGCAGACATGGTAGACAAGTGTGTTTACCTGCACACGTCTGGTCTTACAGGTCTTTACTGAGAGAACTACAGTTGACAGGTAACATTGTTGATTGCCCTGTAAAGTTTGAATGGGCCCTGAGAGGTTTGAATATACACTGTTCTGCTACCAGTAAGGACTTTAGCACTGCTATGTGCCACCGCGCAATGTGAAATGCCATTGTGCCTTTATGTTGTGCTTCAGTCATCCAGAGCAAAAGAAGGTAGAAAGGAAAGAAAGAGAAACCTGTATTCAGTCCTACACGAATCCTCAAATGTTCCCAGGAACTGAACTGAGAAATATATTCTAGCTGCTAGCAATTCATTGGCCTGCACCATCCAAAATCTTACAGCGGACAAAAATAAGAATGGGAAAATGTTTGTAAGAAGTGTAGAGCCCTTACCGACAAGTCACATTCCCATACCTGATAAATGTTGTGGCGCTCTCTAGTAGGCAGTACAATATAGAAAATCATGAGAATGGATAACTTCCCACCAAAGCGACCTCTTTTCTCCATCCTGTGGACTGTTGGATTTGAACAAACACATCCATTAATAGACGCAAGAAGCAGCAGCAGATGCCATTTCCAGTAGGTTTCAGCTGTTGTGCAGTTGCTTTCCATAGATCCTGCAACGGATTTTTATATCCTTTTATATTGCCATCTGCTTGCTATTCTCTCCTTAGGAGCAGGAACGGAGAGCAGAGTAAATAGCATTACTATTTAAAAATACGCTCCAAAGTTGAGCTCCCTTTTGATATGCAAGGTTGGTTTTCATAATGTGAAACAGTTTAATTTCCCCCCTTCTCTCTCTCTCAGAGCCCCTCAGCAGTCCTTTAAATGTCCCCTGATACTCTAGATTTTGTATAGCAGATAGGTATTTGTCATTCTATTATAGATTCTCTTTCTTCTCTTCGCTAGGGCAATAGGATAAGTAAACTTGTGCTAGAAACGCGTCTTGTTAAGGTTCCTTAGAGAAGAGCATATTCTAACATACAGACACTAAGCTGATAACTTGCCATGCCAGATGCTGGATTTCACACATGGTTTAGCTTCCTCTTAGGGAACATAAAGGAGCTAAAAGCAATCTGATAAAGCATCAGCCACCTGCAAACAAGTTTCAGAAAAGCGGAAAAGAAAAAAGAATGTGTGTTTAGCATCCTTTCCCGCTGCACAATAAACCTGCTGCTTAATACAATTTTTTATATATAAAAAAATCATTTCAGCATAAAACAACCCAGATACCTCCAACTGAAAAAAGCACTCTAAAAAAGAAAAACAGCCCAGGTAGATGCGTCCATAAAAGTTTATAGATGATCATCTGTACCATTTCTGTTTACAATGAGTGATAAGGAGGTTGCTTCCCTTAGCATTTTGTATTTTTATTTTCTAAGTAACGGCGCCAGTGTCTAAGCAATGTAAACATTATTGTTTATGCCGTAATGGAAAGTCGCAAGTGAAGCTGATCCACTTTAATGTTGAGAAGATTAGTGAATAAAATGCAGAATTAAATAGCCAAGGGCAGATCTGGCCAGATCCAAAACCTAGTTGCCATGACTAAGATGAGATTCCCAGAACATCAAAGGTCATTGTAGATGTGAATTGTTTCCTTCATGTCAAATACAAAGAAAAGACCCCCCCTTTTTTTGATAAAGCACATGTAGATTTGCCTTTTTCATCAATGTGTATGGAGAAGTCCTTGTGGGGAAGGTTCAAACCCAGCTTATTTGTCCTTATCCACTCTACCACTGTGCCCAGAAAACCTGCTGAGCTGAAGTGTAGTTTTTTCCCCTTAAGAAGCCTAAGAAAACATTTAAACACACACAGTGGAATGTTGTCAGGGGACTGCCATCTGAACAGGGAAGGGAGGCAGGGGGGCCATTGGGATACAGAGAGCCTCCGAAACTCCTGAGGAGCAGTTCCTCTTCCAGCGGTGAGAAAAGCCACACCTCCAGTGAGGAAAAGAGGGAAGGGGCCAGCCAAGCGAAGAGAGGGCTTGAGGATGCTGCTAAGAGCCCCAGCACCTCACCTCGCCAGGCTGGCCAGGAGGGAGGGACGCCACTTCCGTTGCCCAGCTTGCACAGAGGGGTGAAAAGCAAGGAGGGGAGGAGACTTGGGGTGCTGAAGTTCATATGTTGGGGGAGAAGCCGGAAGGGGCCACTCCTGGATTCTGCAAGTCACTGAGACGGACATGAACTTGGTAGATCTGCACTGTAAATAGTTTGCACAATAAAATCTGTAAAAGACTCACGAGCAACCACCACAGTATCTGACAAATGTGAATGGTTTTCATTTACTTTCCCCCACAATTATAATCTTTAAGCTTCAAGAGTCTAAAGAGTGAAGAAGAAAAAAATACATATGTAAGAGAATGAATTTGAAGATGACCTAGAAATCATTCTGCCCCAAAACAAATGTCATTCATGTTCCATTCAGCTGGCAAATATGGGCACTAGTTTCAGGTGTAGTTCAGCGCTTGAATTCAGTGAACTTTATTAAACTGAACTAGTTTTGTTCCAAACACTGGTATATCTGTAGCCCTTAGATAAAATGGATTGTTGGCTGATATTTAAAGGATGTGTGTTATGGAACTGATGAACAAGTGGTTTTGTCCAATTGTGATTCTTACCAGGAGGAGGATGACGAGGCTGAAGAGGAGATCAATGGAGTTCTGTCAGCAATTGCCAACAGTTGCAAGGCTGATAAGATTAACAAGGCTGATGCAGACAAGCTCACCAAAACCTCTAGAGGCAGAAAAGAGGAGAAAAGCAAACACAGCCGGTGTCACTCACCAATGGCAGTGATGAAGAGACTCTTCTGTATATTTGACTGCTTTCATGTTAAAAACCCATACCACATAGACAATTATGCCCGGCTTTCCTTCCCATTATCATTTATCATAATAAATGTTTTTTACTGGGTTTATTATTTGTATTTCTAAGCTTTTGAAAACCTCTCATGGAATAGTGTGGCAAGTGTAGCAAAGGGGAACAGGTGCACAGAGTTATGTCAGGGAAAAGATTTTACTCTGCAGGGCATTACAATATCAAAAGAAGACTGTCATTTTATTGAGTAGTTTTTCTGTTGAGTTTCTGGTTAAATTACTGTCCACCTGTTAAGACTACTGTAGTATAAAAATCTATTGCTGGTCATCTGTTAAATGACTGTATTTTTTAAATTGACCTCATTTTTAGCATGCATTTTCCTATTGTTCGTAACATTTACTGAATGGCACAACACTTTTTTAAACTACCTGTAAAGCTTTGTAAAATTGAAATTGGCATAACAGTAGTGTGAGGCTGTGATGATTAATATGTTTGAAAATTAAAACAAAAAGGAAGTGTTATGCTGCCCCCATGCCACCTGGTTAGTTTCAATATCTTATTGCCTTTGGCATTGTCAATAATGCATAGACTTTCAAGGATGTTATGTAACAAAGCTCTATCAGTGCCAATTAAATGTTTTCACAAAACAGTAAAAATCACTATGTTAAAGTTTGAACTTATGAATGCAACCAGCAGAATACAGAATTTCACACTAAATCCTTGTAGAAAACTACTCCAGGTTTCAAGAGACTTATTTTTAATGAATATTTGGAAGAATTCTGTGATGGCTTTTGGCGGAGAAGACACTAAAAATGGATGCCTTTCCCAGATGTAGTCTCCACAAGGCTTAAGCTCGCATCTTTTCTTTACTGGGATTTTAAGTCTGGTGGTCTCAGTCCCCATGCTTGCAGGCCCAGTTCACATGTCAAAGTAAACAATAGTTAACAATTTACCATGGCTGTTTTCCCCTCCACATTAGCAACCAGAGGTAGCAAACTACAATCCCTGGATCATTGTTATATTCAGCTTGGTGGTCACTGTTTGCTTTGCTCAAGGAAACCATGATAGGTAAGCCAAGAACAAGCCTTGGCATATCATCATGGCTTGGAGCAAAAAAACCCAACAACCACTAGGCCAAGACTCAGGACCGCCATACCTCAAGGGCTGCCTCTGTCCATACAGCACTCAAGACACCACCACCATTGTTTTCTGTAACCTTGAAATGCCCACCCTATCAAGTGGAAGAAAACATTAGAATAATTATTGGCACATTTGTTGGGCCCCTTCCTTTCATATACTATTGATGGAGGCAATTGACTGTTCTGTCTTCTTGGTTGGATGTGTGGGTGGCTTTAGATGGGAAAACCTCTCTATTCAGGACAACTCTGGAGGAAGGCTGTTATACAACCTGGCATGTTCTCCAAAACAATTTAGATGGAGCAGTTAACAAAGTAAACATTGTCACAATGTTGCTAGGATTACTAAGAAACTGTTGTTATTTCTCTCTCTCTCTCTCTCTCTCTCTCTCTCTCTCTCTCTCTCTCTCCATACACACATGTATATATTCAGACCATGGCATCTCTTGAACCAGAAATACTTTTCAACATTATTTTAAAAGATATACATTATCAGATCGAGTGATTTAAATTGCAATCCTGTATTTACTTATATGGGAATAAGTTCCATGGAATTCAACGAGACTTATTTACAAGTAGGTTTGAATAGGGTAGCAGTTTTACTGTGCATTGCCTTTATTGATTTTCAAGGGGTTCCCCCCCCCTAATAATAAATATTTGCTTTTTAGATCACCAGTATGTCTTTGGAAGGAAGTTGTAAGCACTACCAACTAAATTCATGCCATGAAATGAAGAGGGTCAAAAATGGGTGCTTTGGTGCATCCTATAATTTTAACTACCTATTATTTTAACTACCATTATATAATTAGCAGTAATAAAGTTTCAGGTAATTAATAGAATTTCACATATTGGCTTTCTATCCTCCTCCAAGAAAGCCAATGGAGGCTGCTGGTAAAATACTTATTTAACCCTAGCATCTTATTGACTCTGGTCCGCAAAATGCTATGATGTATTTGTTCACCTTTTAAGTTTCCTCAAGACTTTGCTGCAACAGGCTTTAAAAACTGTTATTTTAAAAACTTATTATTATATGTATAAATCTACCTTTCCTGCCAGGAGCTCAAGGTGACATAACACTGGTTCTCAACCCTCCATTTTAGTCTTACAATAACCCTGTGAGATAGTATTGTCATCTCAATTCTGCTTGTGCATTTCCAATAACCTGCCTAAAAAAAATCCAGCACTGAGTGTTTTCTTACACACCTTACATTAGTGCAGTACATCACCTGAATTCTAGAAACTTGCAAGAGATCTTGTCAAACAGGGGTGTTAAAGGAATATATAGTTATAGCAGGTTGCCTGGAAAGACCTGCAAAAGAACAAGTTAATAATTTTAAATACTTTTCAGAGTTACTTTTCAGTCCACTCTGTTCCAATCACTTCATACTCAAAATATTACAGCGGATACACTGAATATTCCAGCTGTGTTATTGAGGTAACCGGGTTAATTATTAATATATTTTTTGATAAGCTTAGCACATTGCTATCCCTAAAAAGGCAACACTTGTAGGATTAGCTTAACACCAGGAGACAATTCAAGCCATCTTGTGGGGTTTCCCATGAAGAATGTCTTGCTGTGAACAGCAGAAAATCTGCTTGGCTAATTAAACGGGTTGTTCCATGAATTAATTATTGCAGTATCGTTGGTGAATAATTGAAAGATGATCTCCTTACTGTGCTGCATGGGGATGATATAATAGTTGTGTTCTTATCTGCAAAGAAATGTAAGAATTTGTGTCGCCACTTTTACAAGGAAATCTGATGGATCCAGTATACAGAGGGCTGTTGCATGTGCTAATTTTTCTCCTATGGAGAATGCCTTGTGTGTGAAAAGGCAGTGTCTGCACCATTCCATCTATAGACTGGGCTTCGTACCCAGGGAAAATCATGCATGGCTGCTCATGTTTCAATCACTCTCTTTTTCTGATACCAGTATATGTGTTAGAAAAAGCAATATGTGGCATAATATACTAATCAAAGGAACCAGATTCCTATACATTCACATGTACAGAAGGCATGGCGTACTGACAGGTGGACTACAAATGTACAGTGATCAATGAAGCAGAGCTGTACGTAAAGCCGAAACAAAAAAGAAAAGTTGTTTCTGATGGGCTGTAGTTTATAAATCTTATGTCACAATAAATCTGCTTATTTAAGGTGCCATAATACACTCTATTGCGTTTTGAAGGAAAAATCTATACCAATGAATCTAGATCAACAGCACGATGCGAAAGCACAGGCATACAATCAATATCAGCTGTAGCTTAGGCACATAAAGATAGAGGTGGGCAGAGTGTTGCTATTTTATGGTGACTATAATAAGAAATGTAGCCAGAATGAGATTAGGCTAGAAAAGGTTAAAGGTAAAAGTAAAGGACCCCTGGATGGTTCAGTCCAGTCAAAGGCAACTATGGGGTTGCGGTGCTCATCTCGCTTTTAGGCCGAGGGAGTCGGTGTTTGTCCACAGAAGCTTTCCGGGTCATGTGGCCAGCATGACTAAACCACTTCTGGGACACCGGGATGAATGCCAGAGCGCACGGAAATGCCGTTTGCCTTCCCGCAACAGCAATACCCATTTATCTACTTGCTCTGGTATGCTTTCGAACTGCTAGGCTGGCAGAAGCTGGGACAGAGCAACAGGAGCTCACTCCATTGCAGGGATTCAAACCACCGACCTTCTGGTCAGCAAGCCCAAGAGGCTCAGTGCTTTAGACCACAGATAGGGAAACAGGAGTCAAATGGGAGCCCACATGTACTGCTGGGTGGCAGAAGATTGGGCAGCGTGTTTTTGTCTGAAACAAGCAGAACAAGGGAAGTGTCAAGGAAGTGACAATTTGAACTGTCTTCTGAAATGTGTTGTTGTTTTTTAATAGTCATGTTAATGTTTTTATTCATAAGCTACCCTGACAGCTTTGGCTGAAGAGCAGCTAATAAATAATGTAAACAAACTAAATAAATAAAGTAGAATTTCACATTCAGGACCAGCTTCGGCTGAATTTTCACTGAGGTGGTTAAAAAACTAAATGTATGGGCAGCAACACTTCAGACTCCCAAGTTGTTGAATGTTCCTTCACACATACATGAATCCCTCACATAGAAAATTAGCATGTTAATGAGGGAGGTATTAGACAAGCCTTCTTACTGACAGCTAGTCTTCTAAATAGATTAAAAAAAAATAATGGACAGGCATTCAATGGAACATGACTATTAATCTCAGGGTCTGGGTTCGAGCCCCATGTTGGCCAAAAGATTCCTGCATTGCAAGGAGTTGGACTAGAGGAATCTTGTGGTCCTTTCCAATTCTACAGTTCTATGAATCTATATGAACACATCTCCCCTTGCTGCATTAAGTGGTATAATCCAGTCTCTGGATTACCAGTGCATTGTGAATTGGGTGCCTGTCTGTCCCCCGTCCCCCAATGGCAAGACTTTTGGGGAAAACACACCTAATAAATAATGATGTTTCATCAATATTTGCCTCAAAAAGAAACAACAATTTTCTCTCGAGAGCAGAAGAGGGCACTCTCGGATCAACTGTTGCTATGTAGATGTGGTTTGTTTTCATCCTGGTGTATTACATCCTCGAATGTTTTCTTCTTGCCATGTATTAGATTTAACAAGTTGCCTCCTTTTCATATACTAAACGTTGCGACCTCTCTTTTCAGTCTACATTGTGAGTGAAAGATTTGTTTTGACTGAATTAGTTCCTTATCTGTGCATTGCTGCCAGAGTCCTGAGGAAAACTCGCTTATTTTATACCCACCAATGAATCTGGCTTTGTCATGATCACAACCAATTTGTGTATTTGCTTTTCACAAAGATTCCTTTGTGCTGTTAAGGGTAGGAAGTGAGCAGCACAAGTACTGGAGACAAAGAGGGTTTTGAGGGGACAGGCCTCCCCACCCACAGCAATTAAATTTGCTTTTATGTTTGCACAAGCAACAATAGAAGTTGATTAACATCCATCTAATGATGAAACAGCATAGCATTTTAAAAATAATCCCAGCATAGCAACCTGGAACAAAATCAATATCTGGTATTAAAATATACCGAATCATTAATATTATGTAAAATGATAGCATAGCTAAAGGGGGGATTCATATAGTGCTTGACACTTAATACTAAGGCTAAGCAAATGTGGAAAGTGCTCATTCTGAGTTTTTAATATGCCACAGACTGAAGCTCATCCGCCCATCATTGTTATTGCTTTTGAAAACTTCCATTTTGCTCCAATGTCTTCCCCCAGCTACCTGTTGTTCTACAGCCACAAGATGGTGTTTTATATCCTAGAGATTTTTTGGCTTGATATCTCTCAGAGACCACCGCCTCCCAAGAGCCCTATTACAAATTAGAAGGTCCACAAGGGTAGCCTCTTAAGCAGTGCTTTTTTACTTTTAAAAAAATGTTTCAAGGTACTCTCATTTTCCTACTCATATTAAAATACTGTCCCTCAATGAGACCAAACTTAGATTCACAAAATGTTTAGGGGTATGTGTCCCCCTGCATTCCCCCAGGAAAAAGCGCTGCTCTTAAGTATACCACCTTTAAAAAAACTGCAAGCTAAAACAGTTTACAGAATAATTGTGAGGCTTACCTGTGTGTGCTGACCAGAGTTCTGATGGAAAATGTTGAGCTCTTCCACTGCTTTAATCACTGACACAGTACTGTAAATATTGTTTCACACACCCCAGTCTCTGAATGTTAAGAGACTTCAGCGTTCCCAGCATATATTTTAAGGATTAGTTTCATTGAAATTGAGGATTTTGGCATTTCTGTGATGTGTTTGTTTACACATAAATACAGACTGAGCATAAGGCTAAAGGTATAGATATGCCTTTGCCTTTGCTAATCCAGTTGTTTTGGACTATAAATCCCATGAGCTCTGCTGGCTGGGGTTGATGGGAGTTGTAGTACGAAACATCTGGATCACACTAGATGCTTAATCACTCCACCAAATCCTGGTCCCTATCAGATTTCTAGGGGACCCAGCAAAGCCATGGCTTCTGCCTTTTTCAGACCCCACTTTCAGAGCTTGCCAGTTTATTGCTCTCTTTCACACAGGTAACACCCCCTCCAGCCAGGGGAAGGAAGGGGAAGAAAGGCATGTCCCCTATTTAGTTCATGTGGCAATAAATCACCTGTACTTGGCCACCTATTTAGTTACACAACGGCCCTCCCTGCTGCACAAACAAATTTGCCAGGCTAAGCTAATCAACCTTTATCAGTCTCTTTTCACAAAGAGGTATGGCAAAAATTGATTTATTCTAAGCCCAATCTCATTTCAATGTACAGCATATTAAAATGGCTGCTGCATGGAAAACACACAAGGCTTGCTCATTCCAAATTGGAGATGTCAGCAAAGGTAACAGCTACATGGTGTGAGGGGACGGGGACAACTCAGCTGGGATATAGGTCCAGAAGCAACAACTACAAATGGGAAGCAGGAAGCTCTGTCCGTAAGCAACCAAATCTCACCCTGAACCCCAAAGTCCTCAGCTGTTCCTCCATACAGTTAAATAATTATTCCTCCATGACATTCCTGGCTTTTTCCATCCACAAATACACTGATCAAATGTCCAGCCAATGCCTGTGATTCTCATTCCTTAGCCCCTCACCTAACAAAGCCCTTTTATTCACTGCCTTACTCCTGAGAATAAGGTTCCTTTAAATATATAACTGATCTGGCCAGGCAGCCCATATCCCTAACTTCAGGTATAGTGAGAGGAAGATACTCTGCATATGTTCAACAGCATTTCATTAGCATCCCATATGCAGGCACCGAGAGCTCCACTGCTAATCCTTGACCTTCATTAAGCTCCCAGGAGTTCCTCTGAAATCGTAATGCAACTGAGGTTGTTGTGCTGTTGGCTGCTGTTGGCTGCTTAAAATATATCATTGCCCTCTCAGCAATATTTTAGTTCATGTGGCAACTCCTATTTCTATGGGCAAAGAGTGGCACAAATCATAAACATACTCAACATCTTGCCTTCTTCAAGATTTTACAGCCACGTCATTAACGCTAGGCTTTTCCTGTTTTGCACTCACTGGCATGCTCCGAGCATCTGATATGCCCTTTCTACCCAGAAGGCTCCGCAAGTTTGGCCACTCAGTCATGGGCTGCCTCTTCATTCTATGTCATGCTTTTAAGAATCACACACTTTGGAGCCCTACTGGAACAGCCAGCATGTCTCTTTCCTCTTTGCCAGCTGTTGCTTTGCAGCTGCCGTGCACCATAATCACCCAGATCATCTTTATTTAGTGGAGTCGGACTCCCCTCTAGAGACCTTAAGTTTGCTGCAATGTTCCACAGGAATGAGTTAAGAAAACTGGGGAGAGACAAAAACACTATTCAAGTGGCAAACAGTAAACATTGTTAGGACAAGTGTTATACGGCCAAATCAAATTTGTATATGCAATTTAACCTTCAACTTACACAGCTTCATTTCTCTCCCCAGTGGATGTAAGCATTTTGTTTGCAAGAATATACCAGCGCCAGCCTCTCTCTGCACAATCCTTGAGTAGTGCTTTTTTTGCCTGGTTGGAAAGTTTCCTTGAATTGTGATTATGCCTTTTTCTTTCTTTTCTTTTCTTTGCTTAACTGGCTGGAGAGGTTTAGAAATCTGACTAAATCTGACTTTAGCATTAAAGACTCCCATGAAACCAAAGAGGAAGATGTCTGTTGCATGTCTCTGCACGATGCATTGCTCTCGTGTTGTGAATGTGTCAAAGTTCTTGATATGAATTGCAAAGGGGAATTTTCCTTTCAAGATGTGCAAATCAAAAGGTTTGCAAACCCTTATTAGTGACCATTGAACAACTTAATCCAGTGCTACCTACTCTGAATGATGGTGGGCGGTTACTTCCAGCCCTGATACCTTAGATCCTTTTGATGGGAGAAAGAGTCTGGAGATGCCAGGGCTAAAACCAGGCACATCTGTCTTTGCAGGCAACAACCCTGATCAGAACTGCAGCCTGGAAAGCCTTCCTGACCATGAGGTATTCTCAGGCTCAGGAGTAACCCAGTGTGCTGGTCCCAGGGGGGTTACTGTGTGGTGTGGTCCGTGTCCATTCCGGGGTCGAGGGTGTAGTGCCCATCAAGGGTGTAGATGTCCGTCAAGGCAGAAGTGGGGTCCAAGGCAAGGAGTCAGGCAAGGTCAGGAACTCTGGCAGAATAGCAGGACAGGGTGCAGGCAGGAACAAGTTACCAACAATGTTGCTCCCACAACCTGGGACTGGGGCTGACTGGCTTTTATCTGCCCCAAGGCATAGGGCGGCCCCGGTCCACAGGTGACTCGCCTCTCCTGGCCTGGAGGCGAGCACTCCTCCTGCAGGAACTTAGTTCCCTCCACCTCTCTGCCCTGAGCCTCTGCAACTCAGGAGAGGCTGGAGGGTTACCGGACCCAGAGGCAACCTCCTCTCCCCCTGACGGGGCTGAGAGTGGAGCACCTGCAGGCAATGGGTCCTCCATCACCTCAGGGGCCAGAGCAGACTCAGCTGGTGCCTGCACCTGAGGATCCAGCACAGGTGAGGACCCTTCAGGCTCAGGCCCCAGCCCCGGCTCAGCTGGTTCTGGAGGCAGGGACTCCTGTGCAGGCTGGGATTCCTCAGGTTCAGCCTCTGAGTCTGAATCCCAGGCCATCACACCCAGCCAATGGGCCCTCCTAGACAAGGGGGTAGCGACATAGCTAGCCGCTCGGATGCCGGGTACGGTGCGTGCATCCTGCAGCCAGGGCTGGGGCTAGCTGCTCCTGGGGGTGGAGCACACTGTGTGGAGCCTCTCTGCCGCCTCTCCCTGAGCTGTAGGATGGCCGAGGGAGAGGTGGAGGGCAGACGCAGGTCTCACGCTGCCATTTCAGGCAGTGCAGAGCCTGCAGGTTCCCAAGTCACCACGTCACCCCCAGGAGAGACACGTGGCTCGGGCACATTGGAGACCCTGTGGTGTGGCGCCCAGTGCCAGCCATGTTTCATTATGTTTGTTGACTGAACTAAAAAGTTTTGTGAGCCCAATTTTTTTAAAAAAACGTTTTTTAAAAACTCATATTTTTGTCATTTTGTCACCCCCCTCAGTGACGACACCTGGGGTGGACTGCATCCCCCGCACCCTCTTCCTCTGCCCCTGCAAGGGGGCTCCCTCCTCTTTAAGCTAGGACCTTGAAATGGTAGCAAGGTCTTCCTGGTTCTAGTGTGGACCTCAGGGCTGACTCCTGGCCTTGACTCAGCCTTTATAGAGACCAGGGACTGAGCTGAACTGATATATATGTGGCAAATGTGCTCTACCAGCCGTGGAATATGGTTCCTCCCCAAATGTATGCTTGGTCTGGTCTCTGAGTACATCATTCATTGTTTCCCAGCGTTACCTTGGAAATCCAGCCAGCCTAGTTTCTCAAAGGATTATAATAATTTTAGTCATCATATCTATTGTGTTATGCCTCGAAGAAATCTGGCAGAAGCATAATGAGAAGCCCGCAAAATGCCATTTATGTGCTGCCATTTTCTAATTAATAGAGAAGCTGCAATGTTGCCTGTGAGGACCCTTCAGGCTCAGGCCCCAGCCCCGGCTCAGCTGGTTCTGGAGGCAGGGACTCCTGTGCATCAGAGGTGCACAGCATCAGAGGTGAAGTGAATGAATTTTCCTGTAACAATTCTTCACAGATTAGCGAGTAGAAATAGCCAAATGAAGGAGGCTAGCTTTAATTGGCTGTTTGTTATGCTTCCTTTATTATGGCTTTGCTAGAGGTTTAAACAGCCCTTATCTAAGTTAACAGTTTTAATTTTTGCCCATTCACTAAACTCTGTGTGTATTTTGGTTGGGTTTTTGTAATTATGTGATACAGTAATTCTTTATTCAATATTCACACCATGGAGGACTAAAATGCACGAGCCATTGTTTAACCCACTTTTTGAAATGTCCCCAATATTGCCAGTTGTGTTCTAAGCTGGCTCTCTTCCATGCCTTTGACAGCTGCCTATCATGAAGAATCTAAACAGATTTAGGTTTTTCACATCATGGGGATGGTTGCTGGAGTCTGCCTAGAGCCGACATCCTCCACTCTGGCTGCTCTTCTGAAATGTAAGTATGTCTAGGCAGGTTACGATTACTTGGCAGATACTTGGATATTCTTTCCATTTCAAGATTGTGCTCTGGTGTGGAAAATAGGTTCTAGGGTTCAGTTGTTTATCTGAGGGGGGAAAATTACCAATTAACCAGTTTGTCTGCCATGTAGGCCTTCTTGCCTTTCTTTCAAAAAAATCCCAGGTCCAATCCTTGTCATCCCCAGGTAGGGCTGTGGAAGGCTCTTGTCTGAAGCCCAGAAGAACCACTGCCAACTACTGTAGACAATATTGAGCTAGATGCACCAAATGTCTTCCTAGGCATAGAGCAGATTCCTAGGATGCATTGCAGGGAATGGTACTAGATAACCCTTGTGGTCCTTTCCAACTCTACAATCCCATGATCCTGTGAGGTGGTGGAATGCCTCCTTCTAGTAGTATGAAGATTATATTGAAGCAGGGATTCAAGCAATATTTGTTTTTGTTTTTAAAGTAATTTTTTACTTTACTACAACCCATGATGGGGAATCCATCCCAGGGTGACAGGAAGCATGGGATCTCTGACTTCAAAGGTTGAACCTCAGAGAAGGAGATGCACTGTCGGATCCCTTCTCCACACCACTTTCCAACATCATATGGGCAGGAGAAAAAGCTTTGATCTGAAGGATCTAATGCATGGGTAGGCAAACTAAGGCCTGGGGGCTGGATCCGGCCCAATTGCCTTCTAAATCTGGCCTGCAGACAGTCTGGGAATCAGCGTGTTTTTACATGATTAGAATATGTGCTTTTATTTAAAATGCATCTCTGGGTTATTTGTGGGTCATATTTTTTTCAAAATATAGTCCGGCCCCCCACATGGTTTGAGGGACAGTGGACCGCCCCCCTGCTGAAAACGTTTGCTGGTGCCTGATCTAATGCCTTCCCAGTCGCCCAAACACACCCTCAAACCAGAGAGCAAACCACACCAACCCTGGAGCTCGTTAAATTTATTCCTATTTATTTCCTTCCTATTCTTCCCACATTCCTGGAAAAATGTGGAAAAGGACTCCCCCCCCCCACACACTTCTGCCCTGCAGGTGAAAGCTTGGAAGGATGCTAGATGTGGTTGTTGGACCACCTTCGAATCTCCCCCCAGCTCCCTCGGCTTCAGATTACATTCTTATGAATGAATTCTACTCCAGTGTAGTCTAGTCTACTTTCCCTACTTTTGTCCCACCCTTCATCACATCAACACGATCCCACAGTAGTTTCCAACAATGCCCAAAATGCAATATGACATAAAATACAACCATGAGTAGAAACAGCCCAATTCATAAAACAAACAATTGTGCAACAGCAGGAGAACAATAAAACTAAAAGCTTGCTCTGTTATTCAAAGTGCCTGGATGAATAATATTATTTTTGCTTGCCAGCAGAATCTCATCAGAATCTTCTCCAGCTGACCTTCCAGTGGAAGGGCATTCCAGAGTCAGAGAGCCACCACAAAGAAGGCCCTCTCATTCCTCACTATAAGATTGTGCCTGTTAGAGACTAGTGTCTTTCCTCAATGGCACCTGAGCTGCTTCTTGTTGTGTTCCTACTAATGGCTGGGGAACTTATTTTTCATAATGTCTGTAATAGTAAAAATAGTAACAAAATGACTTGTCATCTAGAGCTGGATTTTGACACACTCCCTCTTCTTTTATTTATACAAGAGATATAACATAGTTCAGAATATAGCGGCTGTTCCTTATGATCTCCGGGAGTGTTGTTGAAGATATCAAGAGAATAAGGTTGAACTCACAAAGTTAAGGGAAATGGGGGATGATGCGAAAAGAGAAAAGATTAAAAACTAAAGAACAAGGGAAAACACACCAAAACTTCTGGGGTCAAGAACTTTATTTTATTTATTTATGTTCCAGCTGTTTTATTATGTTTCCCTGGCAGGCATCCCACAGTGCTGAGAATTTGGGGGGAGAAGGTTGACAGAATGATGGTGCAGTGGGGACTTCAGTCTTATTGATTTATACCATTACAGTTGGGTACGTTCCTTGGTTAATGGATCATGCATTTTTAAAATGACATCTTTCCCTCTGAATTTCAATGGCTGGTTTGGGATCGGATACGTTTAAAGGGGAAAAGTGTGTAAGGAACGTCAAAGAGAGTGCACAGGCAAGGAATGAAAACAGCCTACTTTCCCAGTCTGGATAGAATAACTGTACAGCAGTGTTGCCAACCTAGAATCTAACAATGCTTTTCTGCCAAGTCTGTGAAGCCAAGAAAGTACCATTCTAGGCTTCGCAAAGTACTAGGAGAAGTAAAAGAATATTTATTCCTTGGGAATTCTCTTTTTCTGTAGTGTTTTCATACATCACCCCCCCCCCCCCAGTTAAAATTGGTGGCTGTATATTCTGGATACCTGGTCGACTTTATTGCCAATGGGTTGTTTAATTTATGTATATTAGCATTTTTACACCACTCCCATAGTGGTACTCAAGTTTATATGCTGGTTTAAAATGTACAATAAAATAGTACTAAAATAGGTCCAGACAATCAATTTCACCTGATGCAGCTATGAGAATATGGGTACAGAAACATATGTTCATTTCTAGCTGAAGGAGAGATGGTCACTGCAAACATGCTGGTTTATCTACCAGGGCTCTGTTGGCAAAGCCCCAGTCAGAAAACTGGTGAGAGTGCTGGCTCAGTGTTTCTAAAACTGTGAGGTGACTAGGAATGGCCCCTTCCCATTCCCCTGACTGTTACTGAATATCTGACTTGGTCTGTATACATGTTCATGTAACTAGATTATGTAATTGTGGCGATCACACAGGGTCCCTGGATGTTTGATGGTCTATTGATCCCTGTGCCACCACTGTGCTCGCTTCCCCGCTGCCACAAACCCATTTCTTTTGGGTACACACTGAGTCCAGACAGTTGTTAACATTAAACCAAATAAACAAGTTTATTTTATAAGCATGAACAAGTTTATGGTTTCAGATAATTTTTCTTGTCAGTTTCTTAACCTTAGTTTCTTTACCGGCCTATACCTTCCTATTATCTTCTGACTGATTATCCCAACTGTTTAACTGACTCCTCTTAACAGATTCTCCTACTCTTTCACATCAAACTAGCCCAACCCACAGATTTATCCTCCCTCTCTCTTCTCTAACTCCAGACTCAACTCCTCCCCTTGGGTTCCTATTGGTTAATCATTTTACACTTAGTTAACCCTTCCCTTATGAACCAGTATGATGTCACACACCTAGGAGGGCAAATGCCACAGTAATATTGACATTTATTGAACCCGGGTTTGTACAAACTCAATCCGCTACACCACATTGGGCTTCTCTTTCTGGGTAGAGTCATGAACTGTATTACCCCTCACAATGAACCTGTGGTCTGGTTTCAAAACACACTGTTGTTTCTGTTTAGGAGCACACAAACTTTTACTGTGAAAGGACACTGACACTTACTGCCCAGAATATAATCCTGAACGCACACACACACACACACACACACACACACACACACACACACCTCAACCACCCCTCTTGCTGCCACCAAAGATTTACATGCCTGGTCCATTTTGAATTTACTTCCCAAATGCACCATTTAACACAAAGTGTACCCACGGGAAACTTCCCCAACCTACTCTTTATTGCTTTTTAATTCCTTCTGTGCACAAACGCATAGATCATGATACTGAGCGAACCGTTGCAGGCATCCAACTGGTTCAGAAACACTTCCCCTGTGTCTTTCTTTTAACTGGCTTTATTTCTAGCCAAAGAGATATTAGTCAACTTACTTACATCCTGAAATGATTTCTCTTCCTTCCCTCTGTGCTAAAAAAAAATAACATAACATAATGATTTATAGTATTCTTACTGTAGAACACCCCATAGCATGGTCTTCTTCTAAAGAAATGATGTGTTTGTCTTCAAATGGTAATTTGCTTGGGAAATTAAGACTGGGGTGTGTGTGTATTTTGCTAGTGCTGTTGACGGACGCTGGGCATCTCACACTCGGGTTAGATATGCATGTCTAACCGATGCCAATGCATCAGTTTTCCAGCAGTTAGAGAAGCATATGCTGCTTTTCTCTTGCTATATCAATTCCATGCTTAAATACGTTCAGACTAGCAGGTTTCTCAAGGATGCAACACTTCAATTAACTTGTTGGGGGCAAGCTTATGGGATTTCCAAATGCTGAGCAATAATGCAGTGACATTTGCAGCAGGGCTGGGACATCCCAAACAGCCTACTTCAAACGGTTATGGAGGCATGTTTCAAAAACATTACTCCCATGGCACCATGCTGTACAGAACATGTGCAGGCTTAATAAATTGGTGGGTGTTTCTGGGCTTAAGAGCAAATATTTAATCGCAGTCTGTTCTAGCACTCTGTGATTCAGTATGGACTGATAAGAGAGCATAGGCACATCATTTTTTACAGTTCTGAGTAATCTGTAGCTCTGAATGACATCTCTTATAACATCAATATTGCACAGTCCATTGTCTCATTAGCTGGCAGTGGTCTACAGGTGGAGTCCTAGCCATAATTTTGTTGCCATGCTCTATTGTGCATAATCAATTCTTTCACAGCCTTTTGATGAGCATCATTGGTTCCTCTAAAAGTAAAAGCAACAGAACCAAATAAATGACTGCCTTAATATTGGCTGACAGCAGGTATGAGATATGATGAGTCAACTACACTCAGAACTGTAGGCATATTATGCAAGGGTTCTGTACAGAACGTCATAGCCACCCACCTACTGACTCATCACAGGAAGATCATTGGTCCATGCTAGGACTGAATGTATATAAAATGTCAACAGATATCATGCAGACCTCATAAAAAACAAAGGATTAAATCCTAATTTATGATAAGGAAGTTAATGGAAGGGAAGTTTCCTTTCTCCACTTCCTGCAGCTACCTGAGGCCCTCACCAAAAGCCTCTCTAAAAGACAAGAAACCTTCTCAACAATGTGGGATGAGTCAGAGTGGGGTGGGGGGCTGTTAGGGACATGGGCTGTTGCATAAAATCATACTTGAATCCTAAGAAAGTTCATGTGAAGAAGAAATCCCACCCCACCCACAGCAGCCTACCACCCCCATTCCAACATGTTTATTTTTTTTTTTAAATATTTTTATTGGGTTTTCACAATTTATATAGACAAAAACAAAACACATAACACCAAAACAAACATAAAAAAAAAACAACAGACATGAATAGTTCCCGAAAATCTTATTTTCTAACCCTGGTCCTTGACTTCCCCCCACCCCCTCCCTTGCATCCCTATTCCCAGGTTTATGTCAGCAAGTTGGCATTTCTTCCATCTCAATATTAGTCCTTTTATAAAAACAAAAATAAAATTTTCCCTAAGTTGGACCCCAATTCTCTTCCCTCGATTTCTCATTTTTCCTTGAATAGTTTTCTTATTACTAATCCCCCTGGTCTTGAGTGTTGTTTAAATTTATACTTCCCTCCCTCCCATCCCCGTTTTGCGTCCTTTCCCAAGACATGTCCAAAGTAACAGTTTTTAGCCTGGGTTCCGCACATCAGAGGCTCTCAAATCTCTTTCAGTCCCTCTCCGCCAGTTTTGTTGGTAGTCCTTTTTGTCTGGCATCAAGTCTCGAAAGATTCCCTTAACAATCACTCCAATCAGTCCATAGTCTCTTCCCATATTTAAAAGCATCTGCTGAGGAATTTCCACAAGGCCTAAGTCTTGGTGATAGTCAAAGTCAAAGTCTATGTGGAGGCCCCAATTGTACTTCTTTATTTCAAATTCCTGAATTCCATAACCTCCCAGGGCCTCCACTTTCGTCTTCTGTATCTTTCGTAGGCTTAAACTGAATTTAATCCAATAGTCTCCTTGCTTGTATTCTCTTGATGCCAGCTTCTGGTTAGTATTTTCCCACATAACTTGTTCTCTTTCGTGTTTTGTCTTCTCCTCTTCTTTGTTTATTATTTCGGATTCAGCTGTGGGTTCTTTCTCACTCAGGTCCTCATTACATTCAGCAGAACTACTTGTTTCCAAATCCAAGGTCATCAATTGTTTACTCATAGCTGTAGTCTGCTCCTGTAAGGCTCCCACCAGTGAGAACATCCTTTCGATTTCGCTCAGTATCTTTCCACCCACAGCCATTGTAATTCCACAGAATTCCCCCTAGAGGGAATCTGGTTACTAAGTGATCTTTTCTCCAACAATCCTCTGTCCTGTTATTGTTTCTTTGTTTCCCACAGTTTTAGTTCAATTGTAACTCCTTTTAATCCGGAGAGGTCTTAAATAGCAATTTTTTCACTATTAACAGTCCATTTGACAGCTTTGACAGCTGTCAAATTCTGCTCCTCTATACAGGCTCCAAAGCAGATCGCTCCCGGGCCCGGGAGGGAGGGTTGTTTACCACAAAACAAAGACTCTTCCAACACTCCACTCTCCTGCTCAAATTTGCCTTTCCAAATCTTGGAAGTTACTGTCTTTTTAGAACTCACCCTTTACAGGGTAGGCGCTCCAGCTTAGCTCTTATGTCCTTGCTCTGAATCGTCTGCAAGGGGGGGGGGTGGGGACTTCCTTTTGGCACACCCCCCCGGTCGTCTCGAATTCAGAAAGTAGAAGATTTTTTAAAGTTCAGTTCCAAATTACTCACGGGTTCTTTTTCCAGTCCAAATTTCAAGGAAGGAAGTCAGCGCTCTCCAGTTATGGCTCGCGGCTTCGCTCAGCGGCGGTAGCGATCGACTCTCAGTGCCGCGCCGTCCCCCGTATCCCCTCCGTAGCCTTTAAAAAGGCTCATTGCGAATCAGGGGGGGCGCTTAAGGCACCCGCCGAGTCTTCAGTCCGCAGGCTTCCGCGCCTGCGGTTTTTAAGGGTCCCCGTGTCGCCGGCACGGCAAAGACCCATCCACCGCTGAGCCGATTCCCTCCGGAGCTCGGAGGGAATCCGCCATTCCCAGATCGCGCCAACCCGGAAGTCCCCATTCCAACATGTTTAGGACAGCCCTTCAAACTCTTGAAGGATGCCTTTCAGGAGGAAGAAGGAAACATCTCTTCTCATTTTGGACAAACTGTGGTCCGAAAAGACCAGGATCACAGCCTTGAATCTGGTGCATGAGGATGACAGGGAGCCAGCCAGCAATGAATCACGTGGAGTAAGTGAAGTGGACTAACTCTTTACTAGTAGAAACAAAACCTGCTGGGGGGGGGGCAGGCGTAGTGAGCACATCAGCTCTTCTCAGTAGGTCTTGCCCCTATGAAGCAGCTGTGGAGGCTGAAGGTCTCCACCTCCCATAGCTGCCTAAATCTCCTCCTCCCCTGGGTTCCTCCGAAGCAATCTGAGACTGTGTCTGCGTGCCTGTCTTTGCTCCTCCCTCTTCATGTCCTGGGAGACCAGTGAGGAATGAAGCTTGTCACCGCAGGAGGGGGCAACACCCAGGCTTTTTCACCAGCCTGACACATCTCTGCCTCTTGGCTTCTCTCCTCTCCTACTTCCGCCTCCGATTCTGATTCTGGACTACTCTCCACCGCAGGCTCTGCCTGCTCACTAAACCCTGTTACCTCTCGGTTTCCAACACTTCCTTCTCCTAGGCTTCTCCCTCTGACCATTCATCATCACACCACCATTAATCCCTTGGGCTCTGAGCCTTCTTCCTTTCGGGGTTCCCCAGCTGGTGCCTCCCACCATTCCTCTCGGTCCATGAGAGAGGAGCAGCAGTGTGTTATCAGCTGAACACTCATTCCCAGTTTAATAAAATATAGTGTATTAATCCTGCATTGTTCTGTATGAACCAGCCATGTGAGCATTATGCAGCCTCCCCAAGCATCTTGCAGCTTTTAATCACAACAGAGCATGAATTCACACACAAGAGAAATGGCAACTCGAGAAACAGTTACAGATACTTTGGCCTTTTAAAACATTCACTCACATTGGCAGTTGTTTCTTTTAATTACTGAAAGTAGAGTGGTAGCATTGGAAGGCCACTCACCTGAATCTAACATCCCATTGAACTTCAATGTATTGTTAAGGATGTTCAAATTTGTAGAGCTTCAGTCAGAATTTCCAGGTGTATGTTTTTCCATATATATGTATTCATTTTGGCTTCTTTGCACAAATCATATTTGGTGGTGCTTTTTTCCCCCCAGAGCCGAAGTGTTGGATGGTTTATAACAAATATTACCAAGTGATCCTTTGATATTAAGCTGGCTACACAAGTTTTGATCCTTAGGGATATTATATGTTACAAGGCTGCTGTTTCATTTTGATTTTATTGGATTTCTGTAGGAGTTTCTCAAAAGCCTTGAATTATGAATTTATCACTCCAGACTCGCTTTTCATATAGAGAATAATATATATTAAAGTGAAGCAGATGGTCCAGATACTGCTACATCGTGCACTGAGACAAGTACACTAAGGCTTATTTAAAAATGCATGTATTCACAGCAGGAAGGCAGGGAGGAAATAGTTGCCAATTGTTGAATTAATAGTGGCGGCAGGGCAGGGGGGAAGAGGAGACAATAACCTACCCATAATGGAAGCGCAGACCTTTGTGTTTAGTTAACCTCCCTTCTACGCCAACCCTGTGCTTCCCAAAGCGAAGCCAAATATGCAGATCAGACCATTAGAGGCAACGAATATTCAACCTGCGTTCCGTGTGTCTGATCACTAGATGGAGATCTAAGATATGAAATTGTGGGTGTGTAGGGTGGGTTTTTTATTTTTACAGACAATTATTTGGCTTTGTATTTCCATTTGTTTCTATGTCATGGTATTTATTTATAAAGGAGCGTATAGTCTTAAAGTACTGCAGTTTCATTTCTTTTTTTGTTAAGAAGATCAGGTAGATTGGACTGTTCTACATGAATGAACTCACCTTGGTTTGAGATTAATTTCGCACCTAGCTCTAATTACCGTAATTACAGGTATGGTGCCAGAAACTAATCATATTCAGAATGAACTGCAGTCTTTTTACATTAAGAGACATTATGAAATCCTTATGCTCTATTTGTATTTTAATTGCAACAATTATATGCGGTTTTATTCACAGACGGTGTATGGAAACTGAATGATGTATGACACTACAAGGAGGCATTAGAAAGATGATGATTTTTTCAATCAAGTCATGCCTATCTTTTATATGGTATATGAAAGACAAATAATAGAAGGTGGGGGGGGGGCACAGAACCTAGCTCAATGGCTGAAAATATGCTCACCTCCAGAAGGTTCTGGGTTCAATCCCTGGCATCTTTTGTTAAAAAGATCTGGAAGAAGGAGATGGGAAGGGACCTTTCCCCTTAACCCTTAATTGCCACTGTCAGTCAGACTAGACAATACCGGACTAAATGTGGAAATCTTATGACCAGACATAAGGCAGCTTTCTATCTCCTTGTCTTAAACCCACCTAAAGATTATGATTGAGGATTCACTTTCGTTTTGCTTTAATGCAGAGTCCTGTCCTTGAAAATTATTCAAATGTGTTGTCATGGACAAATGAGGCATTACTGCCCATCGCTGCTTCTGTGCAAGACAAAAGGCTAAAGGAAGATTCAATCAACATAAGTTTATCAAATTGAAGTGGGTTTTTTATATATATATAAAAGGTGTTCTCAGATTAGGAAAGACGTTCCAAAGATGATTGTGTGGATTGCTGCTGTTCCCTAGCTTCATATTGATAACTAATTTGATTGAGTTGCTTACAATGCAATCCTATGTATGTCTGCTTGGAAGTAGTTCTGTTGAGTTCAATGTGAATTACTCCTAGGTGAGCTCCCATTGCTCGGTCCCTGCTCCTGCCAACCTAGCAATTCGAAAGCATGAAGTGCAAGTAGATAAATAACCGCTCCAGCGGGGAGGTAAACAGCGTTTCCGTGTGCTGCTCTGGTTCACCAGATACGGCTTAGTCATGCTGGCCACATGACCCAGAAGCTGTACGCCGGCTCCCTCGGCCAATAAAGTGAGATGAGCACTGCAACCCCAGAGTCGACCGCGACTGGACCTAACGGTCAGGGGTCCCTTTACCTTTAAGTATGTATCAGCCTTAGACTGATCGTTTGGGGCCGGATTCACAAATTTAATGTGGGCAATGGATGTGTGAAATTTTGCAGCATCAAGCAGTGACTTCCATGTGTAAATTAAGTGGGCTTTTAAAAAAACAAAAGAAAACAACAAGAATTCAGAATAACAGCTAGGGGAGGGTTGAGATGTGTTCCACGGGGGTTGTATTTAACTCTTTGCTCCTGCCCCACAGTCCTGATGATAATTCCCCTCTGAATCACACTCTTAATATCAGGATGGAACTGGAAAAGTTTTAGTGTGATCACAGCATGCTATGGGTAACAATGGACTGCGGTATTGCAAGCCCATTTTAAAAATATAATGTGTGTTTTAAACTACTGTTTCTATTAACACGTGGGATATTTTTAAGCTGACTTGTCTGTAACTTCTGACTTTTACTGATAAAATCTACATTAAAACTATGTTCTGTGTAAACCGCTTAGAGGGGTCTTGACAATTAAGCGGTATACCTTTTTATTTTTAAATAATAATAATAAAGGAATGGAAGCTACACAAAGATGAACAGCTCCCAGTGGCTCGCACGCCATGTGTTGTCTAGCAGGCTAATTAGAAGCAGATTGCAGGCAGAGTTTGAAGGGTGGAAGGCAACTGTTGCACAGCCAGAAATACATAATTTTCCCACAGAGTCGTTCACTGCAGCATTCCAGAGCCAGATTTAATTCTAGTTTCTTAATACCACTATTCACAATTCCCCCTTTTTACTGTTATTATTAAATGAACGCATGGAGGAAAGGTCATGGTTCCTCACAGCGAAAAAAGTTGCAGCAGTTGCCACAATTCCTCGGTTGTCACAGTTATTGGGTTACCAACTTTATGTCAGCCACAAGACAGTAGATGCCTCCCCGATTCCTCTTGAGCAGAGCTCCACCAACCTTACCTGCATCAGCTGAATCAAGTCAGATGCAACAGCAGAATGTCCTGGTAAAGGTAAAAGGTAAAGGACCCCTGGACGGTTAAGTCCAGTCAAAAGCGACTATGGGGTTGTGCCGCTCATCTTGCTTTCAGGCCAAGGGAGCCGGCGTTTGCCCACTGACAGCTTTCCAGGTCATGTAGCCATCATGACTGAACCACTTCTGGCACAATGGAACACTGTGACAGAAAACAGAGTGCACAGAAACACTTTTTACCTTCCTGCTAGAGCAGTACCTATTTATCTACTTGCACTGGCGTGCTTTCGAACTGCTAGGTTGTCAGGAGCTGGGGCAGAGCAATCACCCCGTTGCAGGGATTCGAACCACCGACCTTCTGATCGGCAAGCCCAAGAGGTTCAGTGGTTTAGACCACAGCGCCACCCATGTCCCAGTTATGTCCTGGTCCATAATGATGGTGTAATGTTGGAGTGCTACAGCTGTGTTAACTTATGCTACGTTAGGCTAGAACCAGACTGCAAGCAATAAGTTACTACCATGTTTCTTATACCTAAAATGTAGCCTCTGTTTTTTTTGCAAAAGCAAGAAAGCCCCCCACCAAACAACAACAATTATTTCAACCAACGAGGAACATGAAACAAAGATGGAAGGGAAGCATATTCTCAGGGGTCAGGAGAGAATATGCACTCAGCTCAGACAAAAACAATCTTTGCCGCTTCTGTGAAGCTAAAACTACACCAGAATGGATATATAATATGGCTGTTGAAGTGCTAATTAGCTTTGCTTGGTAGCTGGCTATGATCTTGCTTGGATCAATCTGACAGGAACAGGAGTGTGCAGCACCAAATTGCTTGAAATCACGTTTTTGTTTTCTTGTCCTTTCAGCATTTACCTCCCCTGTCATGTAGATCTTGTGGCATGTATTACCAAGAGATGTACATAAAATTACATGCCTAGACTCTTCTCTATAATGTTTAGTTAATTTGGACACCTGCCCCATTTTGCATTTAAAACACTGTCTAGAATGTTTTCATGGTAATAGCATTTGATGCCATGTACTATTAAATGCAGTTATTATCACAATCTATGACATTCTGGGAACTGCAAAGAATGCTGCTGAGCCATAGATTCTTATATAGGAACTTCTGGCTGGAATCTCAGAATGGCTGCCACTATTCTCCACCTGTGGATTTATACTACACCATGATGGAAAACAAACAATGAAACTGCAACGCAGTGTTTAGAAAAAGAAATGAAGAACTCCTGCTTACCTGTTAATCCCTCTGAAATATGCAAATAACCCCAAATTCACCACTTGAAAACAGGGTGAGAAATATGGGAAGGTATTTTCCCTCAGCTCTACAATTAACCACGTATACTGAAAGTATATTGAGATATTAGGTTGCAAATTCATAGCCACTTATCTGGGAGCAGCACCCATTGAAGTCAGTGGGCTTTATTTCTGAAGAGACATATATAGGATCACTGCATTGTTAGGGGACAAGAATCTTATCCACCAGGGAGGGAAACCTCTAGCTTCTACCAGCTTTTGCCAATAGAGGGAACTGTAGTCCAGCAATAGCTGGAGGTCCACAGGATCTCCATCCCTATTATGTATAGTGGTGGGGATTTAGTGTTTGAATTGGGCTCACAGCCCAATGTGTCCTTCTGAACAAAGCAAGACTCTTTACAGCACTGGGAATCACAAAGTGACTGTTCCAATACAAAAGACTGTGGGTTGTTGCCAGAAGGTTGAGTTTGACAATCTTGTAGTCATGATAAAGCTTTCCACAGCTTAATTTAGGGCTTATCCACACTTAGGTTTCCTCTGTACTTTCAAGGCATGGTCTAAGTTTTAAAGCTCCATGTCCAAGCACTTTTTGGCTCCACAGAATCCACGGAAAACTTGAATTGCCATTTGTTTCACTTCAGCTTTAAAGAGCGAGTTTTAAAGACCTATGCCTAGAAAGAGCAGGGGAAACAGTATGTGTGGATAAGCTCTTAGGCCCAAGGCCCACTGGTTAAGAGAATAGACCAGTGGTTCCCAATTAACTAAGTACTGCGAACCCCCTACTTTTGAAAATTTTGATATCTCTATGGTAATTTTTGTTATGTGATTGGAGGCACAGACCCCCTGGGTGGGTTATGTGGACCCCCTGGGGTCTGCGGCTCACCATTTGGGAACCACTGACATAGACATTTTCAGTCTTGCAAAAAAGAGAAAAAAAGATAGCTGGTGTAGGAAGGATAATTTGGACACAGATAGGAAACTTGTGGCTCTCAAGGTGTTGCTACCCTGTCTTCCCCATCATCTTTGACCATTAGCCATGATGGTTCAGGTTGATAAGAATTAGAGCCCAACAACATCTGAAAAGCAGGGTGACTATTTTTTTTTTAATGGGACATACAAGGGGTTGCCTGTATTCACATGGAATTTAACCATTTGCCTGCTTTCTCAGGTTTCTTATCAGGCAGATTACTATAGAAGAAATACCGTATTTTTCGCTCCATAGGACACACTTTTTCCCTCCTAAAAAGTAAGGGGAAATGTGTGTGCGTCTTATGGGGCGAATGCAGACGGGAGGCTCTGCTCAGCGCTCCCTTTAAAGAGCTGCGTGGAGCGTGTGTGCGGCTCTTGGGGGCTTTTTCCCAAGGAGGGAGAAGGGCAGCCTATCAGTCCCTTCTCCCTACTCGGGGAAAAGCCCCGAAGAGCAGCACACATGCTAGGCATGGCTCTTTAAAGAGCGCATGGTTCTTGGGGGCTTTTCCATGAGATGGGGGAAAGGACTGATGGGCTGCCCTCTGTCCCTTCCCCCACCTCCCAGAAAATCCAGCAAGAGCCGCTGCCAGGCTCTGCTCAGCACTCCCTTGTAAGGGCTCCTTTTCGGCCCTCATCCCGCTTTGCTGGGAAGCCAGCAGAAGAGGTGCTGCGCAGCTATCGCTCTTCCTCTGCTGGCTTCTCAGCGAAGCGGGAGGAGGGATGGAAGGGTTTAAAGCAAAAAAAGCAAGAGCCGCTTACATGCGCTGCCAAAATATTTTTTTCCTTGCTTTCCCCCTCTAAAAACTAGGTGCGTCTTATGGAGCGAAAAATACGGTATCTCCACTTCATAGGATGAGAAAGAGAAACAGCTTACCAAGAGGTTACACTGTTAAACAAGCACCAACTCTGCTTGCTCAGCTTCCGATTAGTTTGCACTCTATAATTTTCCACTTCCAGATTTGTTTTCAAAACAGAAGTCGTGGCATTACTTTCCTGAATGATACCTGGCATTCCAAATGAAAAGACCCACTGCCATTTATACAGTAATGATGTGGCTATATTTGGCATTTTGCAGGGATAACTTAACGAGGTGCGGCTTGACAAGCATCTACATCGTATGATATGTTTAATTGCAGTCTCCAAAACTTTTCAAGGAAAAAGGCAGCTGTCTCTGTCGGGTAACAGAGATGTCAAATGAAAGAGAGACGGATCATGAAAGGCAGTTTATTAATATATATTTCTGTGTCTGACACTTTCATTAAGCTTTGGGCCAAGTCCCTTGGCTGCACTCCTGATGAAAAATTGCATCCTGCTTTGTGACTTTCAAAATCTCAGGTGCAGATGTGCCAGCCCCATTCCTAAGCAAAACTTTACAAAAAGTTATTTGTTCAAAGAATAAAAATCTGTTTGGATTTATTAGGAAAGATAAGGTTGCGCTTGACAGCAGGTAAAGGGTACACAATGAATCATGGAAATACCCCATAGAGAGTTTCATACCTCTTATTATTATACTGCTTCATTAGAGATTTTAAGCTTGCCTAATCCCAAAGCAAGGAGCACTACAATTAAAAATATATAAAATGTCAAGCAAATAAAACAAAGCAAGTATGAAGGCACCACACCGCCTGCTTAACAAAAGCCAGACTATTTAAACAACAATAATCTCATTGTGCTTCCCAAATCCATGAAGTGTTAAGCGTACATAGGAAGAGACTTCAACAACAGACACAGATAAAATTCTTCCATCCATTCCTACGAGAACAGGGATGGGGAACCTTCAGCCCATGGGCCTAATCCAGCCCACGAACCCATTTCAGCCAAATCATGCCCACCTGCAGGTACAGGTGGGGCTTGTAGCTTGCGCAGCACCTATCCTGACAACCAGCTGCTTGTTGGGCAACTGGGACATGACACAAAGTGCTTAGCAAGCCCAAACAGAGGACTTACAAAGCCCCTTGTACAGCACTTGAAAAGCACCACAAGGTCCTTTCCAATTTCCATTTTCTTTTTCTCCAGAGGAAGCAGTTACTATTCACAGTGCTCCCCCCAGCACAAACTGCTTTGCCTGCAAAAAGGGGAAATGCTCCTAATTGCCCCTCTGCAGAGACTTCAGAGGGGCTTCCTCTAACAGAGCACCATCTGATTGTTGATTAAAGAGCATATCTTCCAAAGAATTTTGACATGTGTCAATCACCTGGCATCATTATGGAGTCAGCTGGTTGTCAGGTAGATGGTTTAACCTACCTGTCGAAGTTGATTGGAGACAAAGACCTGGCCTCCTGAGCTAGGAAGGTTCCCCATCCTTACCCTAGATTAGAAGATGGGCACTCTCACATTCTTCATCAGTCTAACACAGACCTCATAAGCCTCCAGGTTAGAATAATATATAAAGCCTGAGTTGGTTACTGGTACCATCACTCCCCTTGCCAGCTAGACAAAGGAGGAGATAGTATCTAGTGTGTACTCACAACTGCAGCTTTCTAGAAGGTCCTGAGTGGTCTGTGCAGACAAAATCCCACAGAAAGAATTCATGATGGTGAAAGGGAGAAATTAATGCTGGAGTAAGTACGGGGATAACAGAAACAACTGGGTATAAAAGACAAGAGCGGGAAGGCACTGGGGGAGACAGCTGAGTAGAAAGAAAGAAAGCATGTCTGGCTGCAACATGGTTGAATCCTGCTGCAAGGCAGGGTCATACTCCCTGTAGCTGGAATGACAGGGCATCTGATAGGTAATGGCTGTATCGCTGGAGAAAGAGGGCCATATCTGATCTTAGTAGTCAGAGCAGCCCCACTAAAATTTATAAACATGAATACCTTAGGTCTATTAATTTCAGTGCATGTAGTGTTAGTACGATACAGCCCAGATGGGAGTTTTCATTTCAGAGAATCGGAGGCATTCTAGAGGAAGGATCATTGGGTGTGGTGCAAATGCTTGTCCTGCTTTTTCCTTTTGGGAAACAGGTTTGACAGGGATTTTGCATTGTTTCAAAAATCTGTCAAACGTGTTTGACAAGAGGTGACAGCAGGACAAAAGAAATAGGAATGCATGCCATGGGAAAAAGTTCTCTCTCATACCACTCCATTTTCTTTTAAAAAATAGTGTCCAGCCCAGGTTTTCACATCTAAATGATTCTCTTTTACCAAACCATGACAGTTTCCAATCCCTGCTGGAAGAGGAATCCCAAATCAGAAAATGAAGAGGCCGTTTTAACCCAGCCCATGCCTGTGTGACATCGTATCCAGCTCTTGCCCGGATTACATTCATCGCGTTTCCGGAGCGTGAATATTTGCTGAAAAGACGTTATCAGCTTTCCAAGTCATGCTTGGCCTTTTCCCAGCAGAAATCCCATGTATAAGCATGAGAGTATAGCTATAAGTCTGAGAAAGAAAATGCTTAGGGACTGAAGAAAGCAGAAGCGTAAGTAGTAAACAATTTCACCGAGCATCTTCATAAGCAAAGGGAAGAGATTAAAATGTAACAATGAAAATGGACCCCTGCACACCCCACAGTCACAATTATGGTTAGGGTTATCAAAGCAGCAATGCAAACCACAAATATCTGGATATGCTTCAATGAAATAACGGAATAAGCACGTGCATTACTTAATTAGGACACAGTTGCCAGAGCCTTTTTATTGATTTACATTTCATATTTAAATTAATATGCATCCTTGCTACCACCAGCCAAAGGCATTTCTCTCCCTCAGGTTATCTTTTATTAGATAATAACATCCAGAGATGGCAGTGGGAGGCATGAAACTCCAGTTCCCCCTGGAATTATGCTGCTCAAAACAGCTGCTTTATCTCACTTTATGGTAAGACGTCCCCTGACTCTTGGAACGTTTGCTGAGATTCTCAGCATGTCATATAATTACAAACATGTTATCAGTCATGCAGAATGAGGAGGGCCAAGTTATTTGATATCTGTAGGGTAACTAAGCAAAAGAACACAGAAGGGCATCAGTGATAATGTTACCAACGTGTGCCCATGGGAATAAGAGGGGAAAACACCGATGCAAGGAACATTATTCCCTAAAGGCCTGCATATTCTCTGTGAATACTCTGATGCTCAGCACATGACATTGGAAGGATGCCTCAATTATTTCAATGGGTCTCATTTCTTAATTGGAACCTTCTATTGAGCCAGACCAATGGTCCAGTAGCTAGCTCAGTTAGTACTGTCTGCAGTGAGCTCTGAAGCTCAGTTTCAGATAGTTCCATACCTGGAGAAGCCAGGAATTGAATTGGGAACCTACTGCTTGCAGTGCATGTTCTCTACTGCTAAGCTATGGCCCTTCCCCAACTGCATATACTTAATAGGTTGCATATATGGAGTATGCTGCCCATTTCTTCTTGATTTGAAAAAAAGTGAAGACTAAACTCAGAGGGTATCAGCAACAGCCTTCACCGAATATCCATCTGTGTTGTTCCAGATTAAACACAAGCTAGTCCTGCGTGGATGCCAAAAATAACAGTGCACTTTCCCTCTACAGAATGGGAGCTGAATTTATATGTTTGCACTCATTTCCTCCCTCTAAAACCATTGTGTTTTGGGTGGGGGAGGAGAGTAATTAGCAGAGTAGTGTGACAACATCTGCTAAATGGTTCCTATGAAATTCAACATATTGATTTGTTGGCACTTTCAGTTACTGCATGATTGTACTGCATGAACAGTTTTAGACTCAGAAATATGAATTCTAAATTCCACATGCAGCAGCAAATCTTTTGGCCTGTAGGTTTAACTGCTGCATATGAGGCAGGGAGGGTGAGAGCATTTGAAAGTACCTGCTATTTATTTTCTCTCTGTAAGTATGATACCTCAAAATTTACCTCTCTGAGTATGATACCTCAAAGCAATTTACACAGTGATTAAATGTAGGCATCTAGTCCCCCTTCCAGGCATTCAGAAGTTCTACAAACAACTTTGTTGGATTCCTGCTGAGTATGACTTTCCAAGTTCAGTTACTGTCAGAGAACAACAAGGGTCCTATTCAGACCATTTCAATGCATAAACATTTGGGGAAAAGGGAGAGCAGGATCAGCTTAGTGATCCCACCACACATTCCACGCTCCCCAGACCCCCACTCTTGACATATACACACTCGTCTCAATGTCTGCAGAGGTGTCCTACCCTGTCCCTAGTACCCAACATCAGGTACAAACACTTAAAACAATCAACTACTGGTTAGATGAGGAGGAGGAGCCTGGAGAGGGAGACACAGTGAAGTTTCCTCTCTGACCCTTGAGTCTGTGTTGATGCTACCCTAGGCATTCCGGTGGGCAAAGGAGTGGAACTCCACCTTCTCAAGTTTCATTGACAAAGACCAGGTCAGCCTTCTGGATGATTATAAATGATCAAGCAATAAATAACAGCACCTTAAGGCTTGCTGTTATGACTCAGAGTACTGTGGCTGAGGAATGGGACAGGCCCTCCTTCTCACCTAGCATGTGATGAGCCCCCAATGCATCTCCCTCTGTCTAAAACAACTGGTACATTTTCTTTTGTTCTTTCTTCCTATCTGGCAAGCTTTTACATTTCTCCAATACTCAAAAGATTTTTGAGTCATAAGAAACAAACCATCATTTTTTAAAAAACAAACAAACACCCACCTTATTAATAAACTTACTGGCAAGTTGTCACGTGAAAGAGATTAACAACAGAGGGTATAAATTTGCACTCCTGTGGGCATTCATGAAATGTCATCACATCTTTTAAGAAGAAAGGATGTACTGTATGTATAGTAGAAAGGCAATTAGAAGGATGATTATTTTTCTGTTTGTTTAGTACCTAGAAATTGCAGTGCAAATATTATTTGCAGTATCTGTACAAAACGGAATGAAAAGGCAAGGCTGTTTTCAGCAAATGGCAGAATTATTACATGAAATACAGAGCAAACTCTGTAGTTGTGCTTTGGTGGCAAAAAAAGAGAGCTCCATTTCCCTAGCCCCTTTCTTTTGTGCCTTGAGTTGATTCATATCTTTGAAAATGGCTGATGTTTAATCTTTCTTTATATAGCATTGTTTTGCTTTTCTGGGCCACATGTGACTGTAATAGCATCATAGTACTAAATGGAACTAAAGCCGAGTGCATGCATTCTGGTTCAAGTTCACAATGGTTGTACTGAGTTCATGGGACAAAGTCACTACACTCTTATTAATGATGTAGTGAGCCCTAGATACACGTGCCCTGGGTGTGTGTGCTGGTCACAGGGGTGGGCTATAAGCTGTTGGTGCACATCCTGAGACGATGAAGGCTACATGTGCAAGTAGGTCTCAGGTCTGAGAACTGGTCATTCTGTTCTGGACATAATTGCATTGCCCTTGAAGAAGCAGTGCACAGTTTGGAGATTCTCCTCAATCATAGAAGCATAGAATTGTAGAGTTGGAAAAGACCACAAGGGCCATCTAGCCCAATGCAAGAATCTTTTTGTCCAACCCATGACCTTGAGATTAAGTCTCATGGTCTACCGACTGAGCTATCCCACTGTAACTGGCTTCAGTAATCTGGAGGGCCTTTAACTAGCTTTGGATGCTATGCCAACTTCAGCCATTCCTGGACACAGATAGCTGAGCTCCAATGATCTATGTATTGGTAGCCTAAAGACTGCCTTTTGCAATGAGCTCTATGTGCAACGGCCCACAGCTTTGGATCGGAAGCTGCAGTTGGTTCAAAAGGCTGCACCTGAAGACGTAAGTGGGACACCATCTTGCACACACATATATTACCATGCTTAAAGAATGTCATTGGCTGCCAATTCGCTACCAGAGTCTTAAGATAGTGCTGATAAGGCCCTATACAGCTTGGAATCATGCTATCTGAAATAGCATCTCACCCTGAATAAATCTACCAGTCCACTATGATCACTTGGAGGTGGGCTTTCTTTGTGGTGGCACCTACTGTATCTTGTGCAACTGTTTCCCCCTGGATATCTGGCAAGCACAATGGTACTGATATTTCATTGGCTAGTAAAAATGCATTTGTTCCATCAGACCGTCCGAAGCCTTTGATAAGTTTGATCCATTTTTATTGCTCCTTTGGTACGGCAGATGAAAATTTATAACCTACTGGTGTTTAATGTGTTTTTATTTATTTTCTTAAGTTATTAGGTTGCACACCACTTTTGTAACTTACGATTTAAAGGTGGAATATAGATTATTTCAACAACAACAACAAGAGAAAAAACGTTTGATGTGCATAGTTCCTATGCAAGTCATTGGGATTTAAACCACAACTAACTTTTCACAGAGATTTCAGTGGGGTGCAACTAACATACTCTGGATCAAGCTTATACAATTAATAATAATTCTGGCTAGCAGCTTATGAAACTTGAAATGTTATCTGTTGTGTTCTTGATTCATTTACGTTATTGGTTCATAAATATATCAAAGAAAATTAATGGCAGTATTGATTCTTTTTCTTTGATGAAAGAAAAGTCAATAGCTATTCAAAATGAGGAAAATACTTTGTAAGGAAAATCTGCCCAGTTCTGAAAATAGACAACAGTATAATTCTTCAAACCAACAGAGACCTAGGCTAGATCTAGACAAATCAAAGAAGCATTTCAGCTAAACTGGCTGTAAAATTTGTATGAGAAGTCGGGTTGGCCAAAATGAAACTCCACAGCGCCATCTGGTGTCACAGTGTTAGAATGCATATACAACACATATAAAAGTGCTTTTTCTTTGCCAATGTAGCTGAGTCCTTAGATGTAGTTTGGGGTACTGAAAACAGTCACTGCTCTTCCTTTACACCTTACAACCTCAACTAGAAAAGGCAAGCTTAGCCTCTGTTACTCATGCACTAGTGACATACAAACTAGTGGCCATGTTCACCCTTAGCTTTTAAAAATGGTTGGGAAACTTCAAATGGTGAAAATGTAGCTGCTCAGATTTTGGGGTGGGGGACAACTGTTGGAATATGCAACAGAGATATTACATGACTGTGCAAGTTAATAGTGTGTCTCTAGCCCCAATTTGAAATGCTGGCCTTTGGAGCAAAATAGACTTGGGGCACGCTATTTGAAGACTTGGCTTCATCTATATGAATATGTGCAGTCACTGCTCTTAGTACAAGACTGATTGAGATTTGTGAGAATCAGAAGCAGGGTCTTCTTGGTGGTGACCCCACAGTTACAGAGAGCTCCCTCCAAAGTAATATCTGTAGAGACTTTTAAATGGGCTCTGCAAAGTAACTCATTTCAAATTTCTTTTCTTAAAGGAGCTATACTGCTGATGATGTAAAATTTTCTTTAAATTGTTGTGGGCAAGTTTATAATGCTGTGCTCCTGGTCTGTGAACTGCCTGCTTGGTTACGCGGGTGATTTTATTGAAATGTGACATTGTATTTTATGGTTGCTTTTATGTTAAGGGGCTGTGCCCTGAAAGTGTTCTTAAAAATGTCTATTTTAAAACAAAATAAATTAAGAAATACATAAATAAAACACCGGTGACTGTAGGTTTCTGTTCTGCTGTCACTGCTACAGCCTCTGTTGGCACCACCATTTTAAATTTGCCATACATGCTGGAGGATAAACTTTAAGTAGCTACTGTATGAAAACAAAAATGAGCATATGACAAATGAGATGTTATAAATGGAACGGTATTTAGGAATCCTAAATACCTTAACACTGATCAAAGTGTGACTTACTCCTGAGTAAACATGTGCAAGACTGCAGAGTTAGACACCATGAGATCTCAAGCATTCCACAGGTAATCATTTTGAGATATTTGGTATAATGCCTGTCTACCTGGAAAGTGGAATATATATTCATCTCCATGCAATTTTCTAAGGGCTTTTCTTCACCAGCTCCATGTGAAAGTAGGAGGGGGGGGGAGTGTAAAAAACATATTTCTTTCATATTATTCATATTGTAGATCAAGCAGAAGCTGGAGCTGTTAAAAGCTGGTCTATTTCTCTGGAGAAAGAAGTGTTTGCGCTGCATTGCTAACCCCCACTGACTGAAGATCGAATACCTGTTATTTTGCTGCTTTTTTTATCAAAAGAGTTAAAGACTTTGGTAAATAGAAGTTTGCTTCTTAAGAATTTGTTCTGTGAAAAACAGCTAATATTGTGGATGTAGTACATCTGCTTCTTCCTCCTGCATTATTCAAAACTTGGTTCCCTGCAACTGATTTGCAAAAGGATTGCTATTCATTTGCAGCTGCAGCCGATGAACCAGGCCCCGTCTATACTCCCGAGTGTTGATCATAGTATCATGGAATCACAGAACTGTAAAGTTGGAAGGGATCTAAAGGGTCATCTGGTCCAAAAACAGGCCAGTGTCCCATCTTTCCCAGCAACCTGTTCCCACAGGAGTCCAACCAGATGCCATGGGAAGCTCACAAGGAGGGTCTAAGAGCAACAGTTCTCTGCCCACCTGAAATTCCAAAGCAACTGGTGTTCAGAGACATACTGATTCTGCCAGTGGAGGGAGAACGCAGCCATCATGGCCAGTAGCCACTGATATCCTTATCCTTCATGAATTGGTCTACTCTTCTAAAGGCACCCAAGTCTGAGGCCATCACTGCCTCCATTGGGATAGAACACAATAGCTTAACTATGTACTGCATAAATACTTCCTGTTGTCTGACCTGAATCTTCCAACATGCAGCTTCATCGGATCTTCATAAGTTCTGGTGCTACGAGGGTAGAGGGACTTTCCTCTATCTGCTTTCTCGGTGCCGTGTATAATTTCTGACAAACTTCTATCATGTCTCCTCTTACTTGCCTTTTTCTGAACTAAAATGTCCTGAACGCTGCCACATTTCATGTCAGGAGAGTTACTTTATCCTCTTATAATAACTACTATTGCTAATTTATTATTCATGCCCCGCCCATCTGGCTGGGTTTCCCCAGCCACTCTGGGCAGCTCCCAATAGAATATTAAAAACACAATAAAACATTAAACATTAAAAACCTCCCTAAACAGGGCTGCCTTCAGATGTCATCTAAAAGTCAGTTGTTTATTTCCTTGACATCTGATGGAAGGGCGTTCCACAGGACGGGCACCACTACTGAGGAGGCCCTCTGCCTGGTTCCCTGTAACCTCACTTCTCACAGTGAGGGAACCACCAGAAGGCCATTGGAGCTGGACCTCAGTGTCCAGGCTGAATGACGGGGGGTGGAGATGCTCTTGATCATTTAAGGTTCCCTCTTCTGCACCTCTTCCAACTCTACAATGTCCTTTTCGAGATCAGATGACCAGAACTGTGCACAGTACTCCAAATGCAGCTGCGCCACTCCAAATGCAGCTGCGCCACAGATTTGTATAACAGTGTTATAATATTGGCAGCTTTATTTTCAAATCCTTTCCTGATTATCCCTAGTGTGGAATTTGCCTTTTTCAAGATGACATGTCCTGGGTCGACATCTTCATTGAAACCAACACCACTTGGGACCCAGAGACTACAGTTAACTTCAGCAGCAATCAGCCACCAAAACTGATGGCTGCTTCTTCTCACATTTCTCTGTGAGACGGATGACCTTAGCATTGGAAGACACAAGATCTACCCACTCTGGAAGAATGGCAGATGAAGGTGATAGACTATATGGGACTGGTGGAAATGACTGGCAGAATTCGTGACCAGGGGAAGGAGACGGCGGATGAAGATTGGAAGAAATTCAAAAATTATCTTAAGAAATATTGTAAAATCAAGGAATGCTAAAATGTTGAAGTTTTAGTAAAAAAAGGGGATTACATCGGTAAAAGATTAAGTAAAAGAAAAGACTAAGGAAAATTTGATAAAGTTAAGGGGTAGGATTTGCTGAAATTAATTTGGAACCTGGGATGCAGAAAGGGGAGGTATGGGGAAGTCGCTGAAACAGGGTTTAAGGAAAAAAAGATTTTGAAATTATACATGTTTGTTTATGTGTTTGTTTGTTTGTGGTGTGCAATGTTTGTCTTTATAAAAATTGTGAAAAACCAATAAAAACTTTATAAAAAAAAAGAGACGGATGACCTTACGCCAAATATTAACTCTCAGTCTGCCAATGCTGCCAGTAGCATTTTACTTCCACACTTGAGCGAGTGCCTCTTTGTGAATAATGTGGGACCCAACTTAGTTTTGATAAAGGTCTTTACTTAAAAAGAGCTTCTTGAAAGAGAAAAGTCTCTAGCAGTTGATGGAAAGACAAAAGAGACAGTATCTGGATAATATTTTGTAGGAAGGAATTCCAAAGGGTAGGTGCCACAACTCTAAAGACCTATTTGCCATATTGTGTGGGACAGACCTCCTGATACAATGATATCTATAGGAGGCCTTCAATGGCAGATCACAGTAATCAACTAAGCATATATAAGAGTGAGGTGGCCCTTCAGATATCCAGACCCCAAGCTGCATGCAACCAGCACCTTGAACTTAGCCCAGTTTGGTAGCATCCATTCTTAATTTTTAACACGTTATGACACCACAGCATTGTAAGTTAGAAAATTACCATGTAAGAAAGGGAAAGAGACCTTCCATTATCTATTATGCATCGTATTTTACTATACTATCACTATCTCGTTTTTAAAAAACCTTTTAAAGTGCGCTGTTTCATGCATTATTCAGATCTACTTACTTTTTGTTCCCGCTTTTTTGAAATTCGTCTTGAAAGGTAGGCATGTGCCGTTTTCTTTAAATGCCACTACTGTGTTGTTATGGAACAGAAACAGGATCTATAAATGAACAGAACAATAGACCTTCAGCAGGGAAATGAGGAGGGAAAAAAGAACTAAGAAGATCTGCATCACAGACAGGCTATTCCAAGGACATGATGCCAAATTGTGATTCCAACCCTGCACTGGAAGGATTTCGGGCGGGGGTTGGCAGAGGGCTTAACTTCTAAAGATTTCAAAATATTAACTCCCCACTTCCTCAAGTAGGAAGGAGGTGTAGTAACGCCACCTGGTTTTGGTTTCCTTTGGACGACTTATCTTGTTTTAATAATGTTTGTTTTAAAATATGAAGGTAGATATGTCAAGCGAAACTGCATTGTACCAGGTTAGGCTATTTATCCAGTGAGGCCAGTACTGTCTACTCTTATTGGCAGTGAGTCTCAGACAGAGGTCACCTGTTTCCTGGTCCTTTCAACTGGAGCCTTGCAGCCACTACAGAGAAAATGAGAAAAGAAAATGAAATGGATAAAAGCTTGAATGACTGAACAGTCCTATCACATTATGCTAGTATGATTATCCCTGTCCCTTTATTTTTACTGTCAGTCCGAATGTGGAAATATTCATCTTTATTTCTCTGCATGTTTCAAATGCAGTTATCCAATTAAATATCGGACACACCTTTAAGCACGGTTCTTCTGGCAATCCATGAAATACCTTAAAAAGCAATTCCGTTATAAAAAGAAGCCCTTCAGCTTTCACCATCCTCATTTTAATTTCTTCCAGGAGAGACAGACGCGATTTAAAACGCAGCGCATGTTTCTGAATGTAAAGTAAATGTTTGTGTGACCCATACAGGACATTTCCATGCAATTACAATGATAATTTTGAGCCCAACCACATGTTCGCAATAATCGCACAATCAGCTAAGCTTCAGATTTGAAATTATGGGTACCATAAAGCATTATATTGAGCCTGCTGAAAATCTGTACATGATGGCACTCGTTTGCAGTCTTTCACATCTTCCTACATTGCTGAATCGGTTGCTGCTGTAAGAACTCTAGGAAAGCAACCCACAGGCTTGTATGAAAGATGGAAATCAGGCTTAAGACTATTCAGATGCAAATAATAAGCAGGTACATCGAACAAAGCTGCCTTTGTAGAAGCTGCCTCACACATTTATTATATTGTCTTTCAACTATTGACAGTGCAGGTTAAACAGAACCAGGAAAAATAATCTCTCCTCCACACCAGTAATTGATCCATATAAATAAATAACGTTGCAATGGATTCATATTTTTATACATTCTGTTATTTCCCCAGATAGATAGGAAGAGACTATCTGGCTCTCTGGATCACTCATGCAATAAGACTGCATATTATACATATTGCCAAGTGACATTTATTCGGCTGTCAGGCAAATGTATTCTTCTTACAACTTTTGCTCTCCTATACCGATATAGAGATGAGATGCACTGTATGCAAAGTAGTCACTATGGTAGCAACAAACCTCTGTCCTACAGCTTCTCCTTTCCCATCTTTTTTCAACTTTTCATATGTCTCCCTGAATACATTTTGCAGCCTAGGATGAAGGGCAAGAAAGAAATAAAGGCATCATGTATAGCACCAAGTACAGCACCAGCCAAAATTATTGCACCTAAAAGGAATGGATACACTATACAGAGCATTGCATTCTACCAGCATAGAAGAGCTTCTGCACAATCTTATAACCCCTCAGCTGGTGTATCTTTGGTATATTACAAGCCTAGATGCACATATTTCAAGCTTAGTATCACAATGAACATGATGCAGTTACATCATCCTCTATGTATTTTGCTATCGGGCCCATTTAATTTTTCCTAACTATCTCACTTGTTCATCCTCCCACATAGTGTTTTGCTGCTCTTTGATGACTGACACTAGACTGGGGTGCTGGACTGTGCCATATACCAGATGCAAGCCCTCCCTGTTAGGTCCTTCCTAGGGGCAGAGGGCAAAAGACCAACATGCATAGCATGAGCAAAGATGGGAGGCAGCCCAGGAGAAGCAATGGGAAGAGCAGATTGGAGTGCTTTGTGCTCTGGGCTAGAGGTTAGTGGCTGTTTGCCATGGTGTCATTTTTTTAAAGAGGGAGAGCTGAACAGCAGAGGAACTGAGGCCACATGCATTTTAATGGGGCAGGGGGGAGAGAAAAAGGAAAAGTGCAGGGTCAAGTACAGTTTAAGGATTCCGTGCTTTGCAACATTACACTGGCTCTTTATTTATGTAACGAATTATACAACATCACATAAAAATGACTTTTAAATGAATACTAGTAAGAACTTACATTTTAAATAACCCAATTGGTGTCTTTCTGAACATAAATGCCACAATTTGTTTATTAACCAAAATTGTAAATGTTAACTAATAGTTATTGTGTTTCTTACTAAATTTATATAGTCTACTTTCAGCAGCAAGGGCTCCCATGGTGCTTTACAATTGCTTCTGCTGCTATTTTAATTTGTGTACTGTTTTTCTACACAGGTAAGCCCAAAATGGCTCACAACACATGAACAGCAATACATATAAAACCATCACTGATCACTATAAGTCTACAACCAGTTCATTATACAGAAAGGAAATCCAAATAAATAGTAGCTTGTTTCAATAATGCTAACATTTTAAATCCGCTACAAAACAGAGTATCAATCATTAACATACAATATCAGCTGATAAAATATATAAGCAAGGGTCATATATTACAAAACTTTCCTGTACAGTCAGATGATAATCAAATATATAGGGTTGTATTCAACAAAGTCCTGCTCAAAATAAATTCACTGAAGTCAACGGAGTGAAGTTGGCAATGTCCATAAATTTCAATGAGTCTGTTCTGAGTGTAACTAATAATGTTGGATACAACCCACACTCACCAGCCTCCATTTCACAAAAGTGCTAAGTGCCAGAAATAGCTGCCAGATTTCTTACAACTGCCAGTATAAAAAGTGCTAGACGCAAAAGTACTAAAAACAATTTTAGTTTAAGTAAGTATTGCAGAGGGGCTATTGATACAGGAATTTCTCAAGACTAAAAACAAGCTCACCCAGGTAAGGGCCTTATAAGCAACCTGGCTTCACACTTCACATCAAGCCTGACATTAATAGATTGGCTTTCTAACTGTCAACAGGAAAGCCTCTAGTTTATTGTTCTTCACCCTCCCCTTCAGATGAAAATAGCATAGCACCCTCATTCTGGCTTTGCAGCACCGCAGCAAGAGGAAGCAGGGGCTGGATGGTACAAGCATCTCCTTGTTCCTCTGCTTTCCTCAGTCAGCTACAGTTCTTAAAGCCTTCAACAGTGATAGTGTGTGTGTGTGTGTGTGTGTGTGTGTACTGATTTTCAGTCTCTTCTCTTGTGTCCCGGATGGTCAATAAAAAAACCAACTCATACAATCAAGAAGACAGCAGAATGAAACAACACATAAGCTAGCCTGTGAAAAACTCCGTAATGACTTTGAAAGATCTAAAAAGGCCCAAAATGCCCGTAGGGTAGTCATTCACACATTGCAAAAAATAATAATGTGAAAATGCAGTCACCGAAAGAAGATGAAGATTTGCACAACATCTGCATGTACTAATTTCTATGAATACATGCAATGCTTAAAATACCTACTATAGTTTTGTTAGATATCATTATTTCATTTATGAACTGCTTCCCAGGGGTCATCTTGAACAACATATAGAAACACAGTTAAAACAATTGTATAAAGACATTTTTTAAAAGTATAAATATAGAAACAGTTTAAACCAACAATGTCACATCCATAAAATCGATTCAAAGCAAATGCATATACCATCTGAGATAAAGATTTTAGAAGGTTTGTTAAAAGACGAATGCCTTTAGCAGGCACTGAAAGAAAATAGAGGAGGTGCCTGTCTAATAAGCAACAGTGTAGGTGCCACCCTACAGACATCATGCAGAATGGACCTCCTGATAGGATGGCAACTGCAGGATGCCCTCTCCTACAGAATGCAGTGATTGGTTGAGTATGTAGGGGGTGATATAATCTTTTAGGTTTCCTGCACCCAAGCTGTATAGAGCTTTGCACACCACTTCCAGCACCTTGAATAGCTAAGTGGCAGCCAGTACATCACAGCTTGACGAAGTCACCCACCAAGTCACCCGTGCATCTGCTGTCCAGATGCTTTAAGCTCTGCAAGCACAAGATCTCCCACCTAAGAGAGAAGAGCCACAGTACTTGTTTCTCCAATATAATCCAGGGCTCCTGATGTTACCACTGCAACGTGAGAAGGGGCCTTCAAAGATTGGTGGGTGCTCTTTGTGGGATATAAAGTTAAATATTTCCCTGCTACATTATTTCACTTCCTGCCTTTGACCACAGGTGCAGAAGTCCCAAGAACACTTTCTGGTGGTATCAGAACTGGTGCAATGGTGACTGCGATTTCACAGTCCTATAACAAAGGCGGCATGGAGTTCTCTGAGGACAGGAGACCACAGACACAGAACTTTTGCATGGGGAGGGGACAGTAATAATAATTTAGTATTTCAACATGACAGAAAGGCTTTTTGAAACACACACACACACACACACACACACACACACACAACCACCTCAGTTTTGTTCTTTTCCTGTTTCCGAGTTACACAGTAGGAATCAGGAAGCTGTCTTGGGGTTTTGATCTACAATAATTCAGAGGATATCCTTGTCTCTCCCCACCTTCCTATAAATACATTGAAGAATTTTTCACCATGTACTGAGAAAAGCAATACGTAAACTCTGGAGGCTGACATTCTACACAATTATTGCAGGAGCAGCGTGTGCTTGTGAAGGGTTCCGCCCTGTTTCTTCCTTCTACACAAATTCACAGGACTGGAAGGGACGCAAAGGTGATGAAACTAACACCCCTGTTCTAGGACTAGACCTTCAAATATACGGCCTTTACAGATTAGCCATTAAAACATTGCTTTATTTATTTAGCATTATTTTATGCTACCTATACCTAATGTGTATGTAGCCACAACAAATGACAGACTTCTGTATGACGACGCCTTCAAGTATCTGAAATGACACCTTTTCTATGCAACCTATATTCCACCCTTCCTAGATATATTCCTAAACACAATCGCCCATCCTGTTAGCATGAGGTTAAGAGAGGAAAGGGGCAGAAAACATCAGAACAATCAGTTTATTTTGAATAGTATCTGGCAGTAGGCAGGATAAATAAACTACACTCACAAGCAGGAACAGAACAGAGCACGTCACATTAGGCATTCAGATAAAGTTAGCTGATTGATAATATCTCTACAAACAATATTGTGGGCATGTTTTGTTTTAAGATATCTAAATAAAATTTTCTGCTCATGGCAGGGAGATTATTTCAGTGTACATATATTTCCATGCAAAGTCCCTCTTGAGATGGAGACTGGCAGTAGTTTTTAAAAGAGTTGAAAATAGTATGATGGAGTCCTTGAGCTGAATATACCGTACATTTCTCTTTCCCACAATAACCTCCAATCAAATAGGGATGTTACAGAATATAAATAAATGGACAATTGCTAAGAAAGTCCAACGTAGGCTAGGCTCGCATTAGCAGCTTGAAATACTGCAAAGTCATCCCCATCTGCCCCTGCATTTCCAATTGCATACCCTCCAAGATTTATCTGATGAAAATAGGTATGTCCAGTCAGATGGGTGGATGATGATGATGATGATGATGATTCTATTTATACCCCACACATCTGACTGGATTGCCCCAGCCAGTCTGGATGGCTTCCAACATATATAAAAACATAACAAAATATTTGTAAACCAGCGTCTTGAGCTCTTAAGATGAGTTTTCTGATCAGGCTGTCTCTTTAAGGCGCTTTGTAAAAACCTGCCTTCAGGTGGCTTGGGCGTTGGAAGCCTCCATACCCTCCAACATTTCTCCGATGAAAATAGTGGTGCCCTAAGAAAAAGTGGGACATTCTGGGATCAAATAAAAAACCAGGACAGCTTCTGTAAATCTGGGACTGTCCCTGGAAAAAAAGAAACTTGGCGGCTTCCATTTTCGTATTGCATGGAAGTTGGTTTGATGAGAAGCACATCGAATAGGAACATTTCTCTAAAAGCCACAGGATGCAGATGGATTGTGGCTAATGTCATGTGAACTTGGCTCAAAAAAACCTGTGGTGGGAGTGTAAGATTGACTACAAAAGGCTTCCCAAAAATGAAGTGATTGGTAAAAAATAAGAAGAAAAGAATGAAGTTAAAAGAGGCTCAAATCTCTCTAGAAGGCATAGCTTTATTCAAAAACACAAAGGCTAAGCTAGAATGTATACTAAAGATCAGGTTGCACCAAGAGGATGCAAGGCAGCTTCCTTTAAAGAATGAAATCTTGTCCAAATGAGGAAAACAAAAAGGGACACAAATGGTGGCAAGATAAATGCAAACCAACCATAAGGTATGCTAAAAAAAATAAATAAATCTGAAATGTGTACTGCTAAAAACAAAGACCAAAAACAAACAAACAAATCTTCAGATACACTAGAAGCAAGAAATTGCCTAAGGCGGCAGCTGAACCTTTGGACGACAAGGGAATCAAAGGTGTGCTAAAGTAAAGGAGGAAAAAGTAGATGGCAGAGGAACAATATGAATTTTTTGCATCTGTCTTCACAGCAGAAGATGTAGCTTGTGGCTGAACCAACTTTCTCAGGACAGGAGTCTGAAGAACTGAGGGAAATAGTGGTGACAAGAGACCAAATTCTAGGCCTTATTGACAAATTATAAACAGACAAATCATCAGATCCAGGTAATGAAAGTTCTTAAAGAACTGAAATGTAAAATTGCCAATTTTCTAACTAAAATGTGTCAATTCTCTAAGAATGGCTTTCATACTGGTAGACTGTGTGTGTGTGTGTGTGTGTGTGTGTGTGTGTGGAATAAAATGCACTCTGCCTAAAATTCAAAACAACCATCCATTCATTTTTTTAGAAGGGGAAAGGGATATATTAAAAATAAAACAAAATATTCTCCTCTGAAAAACTCTGTGACCAATATGGTTCTTCTGTGTCTGTTTGGCTCTGAAGTAAATTCTAGCACAATAAACAAATAGGTAAGACACTTTGAACTACTTAAAGCCAAGTTGTAGTTGCATGCTGGTGATAGTTCACCTTGATACAGAAGATGAAAATGAAAGCCCATAGTGGGACTCACGGGCAGCACGTTGACTTTTTGGGTTGTTGGGAGTGGGCACTGCAGTACTATAGTTACCTAAATTATTTATTTCTAGTAGCTTTTAGCAATATTGCTTCAGTAAACCCAATCCGCTTGAAATGGGTTTTCAAATGCTAGGCTATTGTAGAAAAGGTGCTTCTGAAGGTGCTTCTATTTACACTTGTTTCTATTTACACGTTCATAAAAAAATCATACCCTCTGGGCAAAGGTTTTTGCCATTCTTATATAACGCCTTGTGCGCACCATTTGTTTCCATTATGGAAGGCGATTCATTAAGACAAACACATTTCTATTAGAAAAGAGACAAAAGGGGTGAACAAAGAGGGGGTTTCATTAATGAGAAGCATAGAAAAAAATTCCCATTCTTATCAAATACATAGGCTACAAGGCTTTTTTTAAAAAAAAATCAACAAGTGAGAATAGTTAAAATAGTTTAGTGAGCATTACAGTATGTTGAAAAGCAGCCCAACATGTTTCATTGGTTTATAAAGCTCTGCCTAAAATTCCAAACAACCATGCATACATTTTTAGAAGGGGAAATGGATATATTAAAAATAAAACAAAATATTCTCCTCTGAAAAGCTCTGTGATCGGTATGGTTGTTCTATATCTGTTTGGCTTTGTCTGTGGCTATACCACCTGGTCCTTACATAATTGTTACCTAAGGGCCCATCTATACTTTTGCGTGACCCACATTTTGATCAGCTTGTGCACCATTTAATTCCTTCAGATCTGAGAACTTTTAATATTGTTGATACCCGAAATTGTTTACTTTCCTCTTCCTTTTCTGTTTCTGTTTTGCTTGTACACTGTGCCTATTAGAATCCCTTCACATGAGATACGCTTGGAAGGTGCCATGCAATTGTGGGGATGTGGGGCTGGCCTACTGCCTCTGGTGGTGCATGCTTCTGTAGACCCCTGACATCCATGCATTGAGTGTAGACATCAGAAGGAGGAAAGCCTCTCATATGAAATGTGTGTCCCCTCTGCTCTTCAGAAAGCATTGTTCTAAATAATGTAATGTAGGGGTCAGAAACTGGAGGCACCCAGCTAGGGAATAAAAGTTTCACACACGGTTGTCAACTCAAAAGGCAAGAGAACCCATACTGTGGCAGGCAGAGTGAATTGAAAACTACACTTTCTAGAAATTCACCATGTGAATTCAATCCAAACTCCCTTTCAGAAGCAATTTCTGAAATAATAGGGGCTGAAAAATGCAATCCCAGAAATTGTTGTTAAGAAGCTGTATTACGCAGGTCATGTGTAAAGTTCTCTAAGTTTCTCTTGGAACAGATATATTATATTTCAAAATTTTGGACCAACCCTTTAGTAAGCGTCAAAAGGATAAAGGTAGAGTCCAGCTTGTTATATATAAAGTTAAGCAGCTAAAAAACCTGCCATGTATTACATACAGCATAATCCTAACTATGTGTAGTCAGAAGTAAATTCCACTGAATACAACCCCAGATAAATAAGGTTAGGGTTGCAGGCTTGATCTGAGATGTTAATCTCATATAATTCAAAAGATGGTTGATACTTGCATTTTTTTTTTTTATTTACTAAAAAAATAGGAGGGTCATTCACACCATAAATTCAACATTCTTAGTGTAAATAATGTAATGTAGGGGTCAGAAACTGGAGGCACCCAGCTAGGGAATAAAAGTTTCACACACGGTTGTCAACTCCAACTGGTTTCCCATGCTTGTTTGAACGTTCAAGATAAGAGCAAAATATAATTTCCCTTTTAAGTGGTTGTACGCTCATGCTTTGAGTATTTCTTTGATGCTATAGCAGACTGATTAAATTGCTGAATATGCCGAAAGTTTACAACCTTGCATGCCAAGATGTTTCACCCACAAGAACCCAAACATAAGTAGCATGAAGAGGGGAGAAGAATGAAACCTGGAAAGAAAGCAGCCACTACTAAAAAGGTGATACCGTTCTAAGTGTGTGAAGAAGTAGCATTTTTCAAGGCAGGAAGCAGCAAAGGGCATATCTGATATCTTAGCTAAAGGATTTTGAGAGTGGCTGGTGAAGATAATGCAAATTTCCCTGTTCCAAGTCTACTTCACTAACTGCACCTTGTGGAGTGGTCAAATTCATATTGGAGAGATGGGCATTTAATGTTTTTTGGCACCTTCATTTCATTCACAGTACGTAGCTCCACCTTTAGGTTCATCTTTACTGGCATCACTGATATTTATTCTGTTTATTTTTGATCCTGCAAATATTAATCAAATAGACATCTTTTTGCCACTTCTGCTGGAAATAACCCCAGGATCAAACAGAATTGTTCCTATAAAACCTGTCATCTTCTTTTGTCACTAACTAAACATGCAAACTGTCCATCTCTAAATACTACAAATCACATGCAGATGGTCCACGCTCAACCCCTGGCATGGATCAAGGTTATAAGATGATGTGAAAGACCTCGGATATGAAGAACCCATTGAAGTAGGCAATGCTAGACTAGCTGGATAAGTAGTTGGATCTGTTTCTTATGTAACTAGTTAATCATGTAGGTGGGACGCGGGTGGCGCTGTGGGTTAAACCACAGAGCCTAGGACTTGCTGATCAGAAGGTTGGCGGTTCGAATCCCCGCAACGGGGTGAGCTCCTGTTGCTCGGTCCCTGCTCCTGCCAACCTAGCAGTTTGAAAGCATGTCAAAGTGCAAGTAGATAAATAGGTACCGCTCTGGCGGGAATGTAAATGGCGTTTCCGTGCTCTGCTCTGGTTCACCACAAGTGGCTTAGTCATGCTGGCCACATGACCCGGAAGCTGTACACTGGCTCCCTTGGCCAATAAAGCGAGATGAGCGCCACAACCCCAGAGTCGGCCACGACTGGACCTAATGGTCAGGGGTCCCTTTACCTTTAAATCATGTAGGCAGCACATAATACCAGTGATAAGCAGTATCTATAAATGATGCAAATTAGTCGTCATGTAGAAAGAAAAATAAGCAAGCAAGCAAGCAGGCAGGCAAGCAAAGACTTTCCTGTGGCCTAGAAAGACTTATAGAATTGCAGTTGTCAAGATTCTTTGATTCATCTAGAGTATGAACCTGTGTCATGGCAGCAGGGACTTGGAGGATACATTTAAAAAATATTGGATGAAGTAGTTCACTAACAGCCTGAAGATAAAACGGGAGATGCGGCAGTTGACTAGAACTGCTACACAGCTGTTCACACTGTTATAATTAGGTTGTTGCACTGTCACTTCCAATTTGTCCATATCTTTCTGAACAACCCCTTGATAGAAGCAGCACCAATCCAGCAGTCATTAATAGAAGAAGCTGTGCAGTTGTATCTAAATGAGAGCTGCAAGAGCCAGCCAAAAATGGGGGGTACAGAGGCCATGGAAGGAAAACACAAGGCAAGGTGGAAGTCTGTCAAGACCAGAGAGGAGCTAAGAAAGAATTAAAAGCTGTGTGAGAGCAGAACTAGGTGGAGTAGATGTATGCAGCATATAAGGGAAAGGCTGGGGAAGCAAAGGAGGAAGTTGAGAGAGTGAGAAAGAAATTGAGAAGATGGAAAAGGTCTAAGCAGTACCGCAGGCTAGTATAGCAGTAGTAGGGAATCTTGTATATGATGTCAGGTGTGTGGCAGGTAAAGATGTAGCTGATCCAAAAAAGGAGCTTGCGCAAGCAAAGGCCATGCTCAGCCCTTGACAAGCATAGAGAACCAGCTGGTTGTCGGCACATGCACCGAGCAGGGAGTTAGTTGTGCAACTAATGCCAACATGCCAGGGCTGCAGTTAGTGGGGCCCAAGGGCAAACTGTATCATGACTTGGTAGCACAGCAGGAAGTGACAAGATGAGTGGCAACAAATACAGCCCCAGAGAACTCTGGGAAAGGCACAACAGAGCCTTGAAGGATTGTGCATGTTAACCTGGTCCATGTACCTGGAAGGTTCCTTCCTTTCTGTTGGTTAGAAGTTGATGAAGCCCATCTATCCTACGTTTACCAGATTTTTTTTCAAAGAATCCGGGGACACTTTTTTAAAAAAAGAGAAAAAAGTGTTATTTTTTTAAAAGTTACTTTTAAAAAAATTAAGAAGTAATATCTTCTCTTTTGTGGTCTCCTCTGTCACGTGGCCTTCCTCTGGGCCCTGAACTGCTCTCTTGGAGCGCTAGCTGCCATGGAGTAGGCTTGGGTTGGGCCTGGGCTTGGCCACGTGTCCTTGCCCTCCCGGTGCTCTCCTACCTCGCGTCCTCAGCGGTGCAGCAAGGTCAGGGCTCCCCTCTTTTTTCTCCTCCCTCTTTCTCTCTCTTCCGTCTCCTTCTCCCTGCTTTGGTTCCAGGGTTTTTACTGGTCCCAGAGCGCCGCTGGGCAGTCGACCGGGTGCTCTCGCTCCCAGCTCAATTTGGGTCACGGGGTGGGTGTTAGTAGTTCCCCCTGTTGATGCGCTGGGCATCTCCGGTTCCGCCTTGGCAGTGGCAGCGGCAGCAGCAGTCTCAGCAGCCTGGAGCCAGACTGGTAGAGCAGTTGGCTCTGGCTGGCTTCAGGAGCTGCTCGCTGCCGTGGCGCTCGCCATTTTGCCTCGCCGGAAGTCCCCATATGATGTGTCTTGTGCTGTTGAACCAATCACACAACCTTCATTCCCTACTAATAAATCTACAACACTTAAAATATAAATCCGGGGACATTAAATGAAATCCGGGGACATACCGAGGACAGATTTTGTCCGGGGACAGATTTGTAAATCCGGGGACTGTCCCTGGGAAACGGGGATGTCTGGTAACCATAATCTAGCCTTTGTTTTTTATTATCTGGGGGACCATGGGAAAGGAGATGCTGAGCTGCTGCCTGCAAGTCCAGAAGCTGCAGCTATTTATTTTTTATTAATTTATTAGATTTCTATACTGCCTTTTAGCACAAGATTACAAGGTAAAGGCACAAATAAATAGTTAAAACAAGAACATTATACCCCCCCACACAAACACATTTAAAAGGCTGTATAATGTCAATCAGCCAAAGGCCTTGTTGAAGAGGAATGTTTTCACCTGACGTCTAAAGATATATAAAGAAGGTGAGAGCATTCCACAAACGGGGGGGGGGGGGGGGGCACTACAGAGAAGGACCTTTCTTGTGTTGCCAGTCTCTGGACCTCACATGGAGGAGGCACAAGAAGAGCCTCAGATGATGAACGCAGAGTTCAGGTCGGTTTATATGGGGAGAGGTGGTCCTTGAAGTATTGCAGTCCTGAGCGAACAATGCAAGAAGTTGTTGATTTCTATTCTGCTCCACATTCAGTGAATGCAGTGTTGTTTCCATTCTATTACAGTCTTGCTGTTGACAAAAACGACATTATTTGTCTCACTGTCCATCATGGTGGAATTTTACCCAATTTTGTTATGATTTTGTTATTACACACCATTCATTTTAATGCAAAAAGACAACACAATGCAAAACAAAGCTCATCAATTATGTATTGTTTGCAGTCTGAAAGCAAAAAACAGTGATACTGATTGTATTTGCTGGATTGATTTCCATTTCACACATGGGATGAGTAAGCCGAGATTGGCAATGTCCTGTTTCTAGCAGAGTTCTCGGACGTCCCTAGCTGGAACACTCAGGCAGATTCTTGAAAGGCTTTGGGTACCTGAGGGCCATGTATCTGGAAGCCACATATTGGCCACTGTCAACTTCTGGTCTTGCTACCATGAATGGAGACAGTAGTAAACACATAATTAAATCCTGGCTGGGTTGCAGTTTTTGTAAGGAATAGCTTATTCAGGCACTTGCCATGCCATGCCAAAGTGCGAACTTCATTGCATCCTGTTGATGTGCATATGGTTGCCTCAGCCCATGGCAGTATTTCTAGAACTCATAACAGAACAACTTTCTCAACTGGAAATGCTCACTGCAGTAGAATCACGAAGTTTGAGATCAAATGTAATGGCTGTCATGCTGATCAAAATAGGATATTGTGTCAATTCAAACTTGGCCTCATTTGGCAGTGGAAGCCAAAATGGTCATTTGGGTGATAAGTGAATTAAAAATAAAGTAGCTAACTTGCTTAACAGTGCAAGCCTATGTATATTGACTTGAAAAGGGATTCTACTGTGTTTGATAAGGCTTACTCTCATTTACATTTGTACAGGATCGCAGCCTCAATTTATGATAATGAAATAGCATTTATCCTTGATATGTGCAAGACAGTCCACTATTTAATTTTATACCTTGCAATTCAATAAACTTTTCAGGACATCTTACAATAAAATATTAACGCGCTCAATAAAATAACAGTTATATACACACAAGCCTAAAGCAGCAGGAGTGCCGATTCCTAAACTTTGACAAATTTTCTGTTAGGAGTGCAGCCCTTTCAATTTTTTAAAAAACTTATTAATAATTGGCCATACACAATAAAACATTTGTATGGAAATATAAAAATATTAAGCTAATCAAATGGAACTTTATAAATGGCACTGACTGATTACACTTCCAATGGTCAATTTGCATGGATTTCTGGAAAACTGCACAAGTAACCACCTTCCACAGTTCAAAGATGGAGGTTACTTTACTATCAGCCGTGTTCATTGGAATTCGGCTCAAGCGTAATGTTTCCCTTGCTGATAGCATAGGATCTATTCTAACTTCAGAAAGCCTTGATAATAGCAGTTATTACATGCTAATAAAAGGTTGTATGCTATTCATTTTGAAGTGCTTACTTTCCAAGCGTTTGTTTATTAATTTCAATTTGCAATTCAAATGTAATTTTAATGAATAAGTAACATAATTCTCAGATTAACATGGCATCTACAGCAAAGAGAATAAAGCTCATTGATCATACAATAACTCAGCCACATAGTGATGATAGCATTCCAATTATGTGGGCAGTGTGTGCAATTCACCCGAGTAAAAAGGAACAAAAAAAAAATCAAAGCTCAGCAAGATCAAAATGGAAGGATCTGACAGATGGGGCTGGTTGTGCATATGTTGAAGTCCCTCAAAGTCAGTATTTTGTCATTGGAAGCAAACTTCAGAAAACTTATTTCTGGTCTAGAGATTGAGGAAATTTAGATTCACTATCAGCCGCTTTGTATAAATCATGCAGAGATCTCATCAATACACATCTCACATTAGCACAATTAGATGGAACAGCTAGCTACCAACGTGTTCAGCAAGTCTGGTTCAAACTGGAAAAACCACTAGGCTCTATTGCAGATAAACAAGTCCACACTCAGAATCCTCCTCAAAATCCCCTTTATGGCAAAAATAAAAAGGTAACTCACAAGGTATCATGAACATTCCTACAATCCTATCAAAAGGTTACAACAGAGTTGAGGGACATCGATGTTCTCACAAAAGTGTCACCAGGTGGTGATTTAGTGGCAATCAATGTAGTTTACAATTGGTACGGCTTACAAAATTTTAAGGAGATGCCACCCCAAGGCTAAACTTACTGAAAGGAAATTGTAGTAGCATATTACATGATTGTGGTTTTGCCCTGCTTGCACAGTACAGAGAACATGAGGGGAATGATGCAGATAAATGCATCTGTTTTCAAGGTGGCTGATCTCAGCAAAATGTATGTAAAAGGTAAAGTAAAGGGACCCCTGACCATTAGGTCCAGTCGTGACCGACTCTGGGGTAGCGGCGCTCATCTCGCTCTATGGGCCAAGGGAGCTGGCGTTTGTCTGCAGACAGCTTCTGGGTCATATGGCCAGCATGACTAAGCCGCTTCTGGCGAACCAGAGCAATGCACAGAAATGCCGTTTACCTTCCCGCCTGAGCGGTATCTATTTATCTACTTGCACTTCGTGCTTTCGAACTGCTAGGTTGGCAGGAGCTGGGACCGAGCAACGGGAGCTCACCCCGTCACAGGGATTCGAACCGCCGACCTTCTGATCGGCAAGTCCTAGGCTCTGTGGTTTAACCCACAGTGCCACCTGTGTCCCTTAAAATGTATGTAGCTCACCTTAAAAAAACACCAAAACATTACATAGGATTGTGCTTCAATGGTTGGGCATCAAGGTATCATTCTAAAGGCAATCAAAAAACCATATGATACTAGTCAGGCACAGTTAGGAAGTTTCAACACATCAGATTTTTCAAACGGTTGGAGAAAATCACCAATATGATCTCCAATAATTGTTTAATCCTATTTGGAAAACCATAAAAGGGTGGTGCTTCCAAGAAGAAAGAAGAGGCTACTGCTATGCAAGGTAACTTGGATCTGTTTGCAAGACTGCCTCTTTATAGATTGGAAAGTGATGAACAATCTCAAAGTTTAGTGCAAAAACTAAAACCACTTAGGGAAGCTACAAACACTCCTACAGATGAAAAAGCAGCTTGGGGAGAATCATTTTGAAATAGTAATAATAGAAATAACAACACTGAATAGCAGGGCCAATGCTCTTTACACCATACATCCCCTTAAAATTTAGGTCAATTACATGTGGTGTAATGTTACAGATCTTCAGATTTCCAACAAATGCAGACCAAGCCATCTGAAGAGGGAGGCTGCTAATGAATAGGATCAGGGAAGGTATGATGGGAGAATTCAGCTATTTCCTCCCTGCTGTGGTCCTAAAGAAACTCTCTTTTCACTCTAGATAGAATTTGCTTTGGGAAGAATTTTATGTATGTGCTGCTGCTGTTTTGAACTTTTTATTTATTATAGGGTGTGTGTTTTTAAAAAAATGTTGTATATATTCATTTGTTTTTATATATGTAACTTTTATATATGTTACTATATTTCAATCAGGTTGTCTCAATGGGAAGAGATTCATAAATGGAATAAATAAATAATTGTTATCATTATAAGTAAAATAGCAGTTGTTTAATGAAATCAGAATTCACAAAGGAATTGAAGGAAAAAGATATGAAACATTGTTGTTGTTTTTAATGGCAGCGTTAACTTATTTCTGTCGGACTCTATGATGTGGTTGGTCCTTTGTTTCTGGCTGTAGGAAAAGACTTTAAAATAAAAATGGCTCCAGAAATAAACAATCTCTCTAAGAATAAAGGGAGGGAAAGAAACCAACCCACCTTTTGGACTGCAGCCAATCAGGGATGTCCAGCCTATGATCTGTTGACTGCAAACTGAGATTAAGCATTTGCTTGAATTATGGTGCTGGAGGAGACTCTTGAGAGTCCCATGGATTGCAAGAAGATCAAACCTATCCATTCTTAAGGAAATCAGCCCTGAGTGCTCACTGGAAGGACAGATCCTGAAGCTGAGGCTCCAATACTTTGGCCACCTCATGAGAAGAGAAGACTCCCTGGAAAAGACCCTGATGTTGGGAAAGATGGAGGGCACAAGGAGAAGGGGATGACAGAGGACAAGATGGTTGGATAGTGTTCTCAAAGCTACCAGCATGAGTTTGACCAAACTGCGAGAGGCAGTGGAAGACAGGAGTGCCTGGTGTGCTCTGGTCCATGGGGGTCACGAAGAGTTGGACACGACTAAACGACTAAACAACAACAACAAAGCAATGAGTATATAGTACCTGTGTTTGCACGAAAATATGCTCAGTTTCATTCATTCACACCTCATATAAGAAATACAGGAAGCCCGGCATTCCTGTAGCTAACAGCACACTTGTCCGAGAGTGAAAGATAGGAAACCTAAGGTTCCTTGTGGGCACCTATCTGTGACATATATTGGAAAAGTTTTCCAATATAGCAAATTTGCACAAAAGAGTAGTAAAAAGAAATACTATGTTTCTCCAAGCTAGGCAAAGATTTGGAATCACCGGCATGAAAGGCTGCTTTCCTTTGTTTCCTCCTGCACCTGCAATGGCAAATTTCATTTGTATGTTTTAATGCAGCTGTTTTGTGCAAGTGCAGCTTTACTCTAAACAGTTGTTTTGGAAAACAGTGCGAATCCTTTCTTTGGATCTGTTGGAAACAAAATGGGAGCAGGGGTGTGTGGTGACAGATGGCGCCCAGTGAAATCCATCACGGATGTACTCAAGCTCACCTACACAATGAACTTAAAAGAGTCTTTAGAGGAGTCTTTAAACTCCACTATGAATGAACCCCTAGTCTTCTTACAGCACAAACCTTTGCCTGTTTACTCAGTAGTACATCGCACTGTGTTCAGTAGGGCTTATTTCTTAGGGAATGTGTTTAAGAACAGGAGCAACAGGGAAGAATTGTCACACCTGACTGGTGTGCAAAACCAAAAAGAAATATATTTATAAAGAATGAGGAACAAGGGTGACCTAGCAGCTGGATGAGATTTGACTGGATCTCCCGGTGTATTTTTCTTTTGTTTAAAAGTAGCTGTGGTAGCTCAGAACTGGACTGGGCTATTGTTCTGAGTGGGGTGGTTTTAGCCCATTGCATCTTCTCCCTCCCCACAAGCTGCTATTTGCTGCAGTGGAGGCAGAGGGGATAGGAAAAAGATAGGCACTCATATGATTCCTGTTCCCATGTGGCTATTTTTTTTTTTTAAAGGAGGGGAACAGTACAGGATCAAAGCATCTTCCCCTAGCACTTTGATCCCCACCTGAATCTCTCCTCCTGCCCTGTAACTGTTTTAAAGAAAAACCTGTTCAGGAGTTCCAATCATATATTTTCCATGGCACGTCTAGTTTGGCCTTTACGTCCTGTAGTTCTATGGTTTATTAAGGATACATGACAGCACATTCCTCCCAAGATAAACTGGTGCTAGGAAAACAAGATAACCCAAAATAAATCAGAAGTGTATAGGTATGCGTGTGTGACAGAAGCAACCAGAGCTGGCGTTTTCAGCTGCAGTACCTATTTTGAACTATGCCATCAATTCTGATCCTTCTACATCCCATTCTGCTATTTGGACCATCAACAACCAGCGAGGTGGTTGATAGAGTCTCTGTGTGGCTCCATGGAGGTGATTCCATTAGAACAAACCTGCTATTGCCCCACAAACCTCAATTTGTTTTCAACCAACACCCACCCACCTGCCTTCTTACTTACAGCTAGCCCATGGGGCAGGCACTACCTGTCAGTGTCCTCTTCCTCAGTTTCAGTGTTGCCATTGTGGAACTCAGGGAGGAGCAGGAAGAGGATGAAACTATAAATAATGAAATCTTCCCTGTCATTATCTCAGGCTCCATCTCCTCTTTGCCCCCCTGCCTTTTGCTCTACCAGTTCCAATAAGCACCAGCAACCACTGGTATGCCCTGTGGCGCCACTGGTATGGCCTGTAGTGCTGCACCCGAGACTTGAGACATGACCTGGGAGGCAGCAATCACATGCACACTCAAATTGGGAGTGAGTCCCATTGAACTCAGTGAGATTTGCTCTGCACCATGCAATTCTCCAGGTTGCAGGAGTGGATGAGCAGAGAGTGGGATTGTAACTCTGAACTGGAACCAGCGGAAGGTAAGTGGAGGCAATATGGGCCAGGGAAGCCTTTGAAACTGCACAATCTTCATAATGTTGACTCAGAAATAAGCCCCTTTGAATTCAGCAGGAATGACTCCTTAGTAGGAGCACAAAGGGAGAGCGCTTGAAGCCTGTGGATGCTCCAGGAATTCTGGGCACCATACTTTACTGCTCAGAGTTGCAATGCTCAGAAACCTTTTTAAAAAAACTACAGTACTCAGAATTCCCCGAGGAAAAGAATGTGCTCTGAATGTGCTTTAAAGGCATCGTGCGCACACAGCCATAATATACTAAAGAGAGATTGAGCCTGCTTTGTATGGTCAAGACACAGGTCTTTATAGTGCAATTTTGTGTGTGTGTGTGTGTGTGTGTGTGTGTGTGTACTCAGAAGTAAGCCCCATTGAGTTCATTCAAGTGGACATGGTTTGCATCCTTATAGCAGAATACAAGAGCTCCTGACTTTATTTATTTATTTATTTATTTATTTTCAAAGCAGCTGTGAGAACTCCAAACTTCCTTTAACCTTTTTTGGCAGGCCATTTCTCCAATCTGATTCACCCGCCTCGAAAGTTGCTATTTTTCCACCGAGGAAAATATGCAGGCACATCTGATTATTTCTTCTTCTTCAGGGCAATTTATTTTATTTTTGCAATTTATATTCTTCCTTAAGATGCATATTTTGTTCCAAGGCAACTCAACAATGAAACCACAATTAAAGCAGCATTCAACAATTTGATAGCAAATTATCACAAGAATTCAACAGGACCCGGAGAAAATGGCCCATAAAAAGTCTTGCCAAATATAAATATTTGCATAGCCTGCTTAAAGGCAGGAAGAAAGGGAGCTTTGGAAAGCTTCCTAGGAAAGGAATTCCAGAGTTGTGGAGCCTCCACCGAGAAGCTCATGTTCATGCTACCTGCCAAAAAGACCTGTATTAACTATGGGCAAAAGGACAAAATCTCAGGAGCTTACCTTAAGACTCAGGCAGGGCCAGCCCAAGACATTTTGGCACCTGAGGGGAACCACAAAATGGTGTCCCCCTCCCCTTCCTGCCAAGGAAGAAGGGGTAAGTGAAGCACTACATCAGGAACAAGGGGGTGGGGGGAATGAAGATCTACATTGGGATCTGTTGCCCCTGTGTATCTTGCCGCCTGAGGCGGTCACCTCACCTTGCCTCATGGGTGGGTCAGCTCTCGACTCAGGTACATTCATAAGAGCCCAATGATCTCTTACACAGAGTCCTCAAATTTAGGCTAACCAGGTTAAAACTAGTACTTTAACCAGAACCTGGAAATGAACTGGTGGCCTATGTAGTTGGTATAAAATCAATGTAATATGTGCTGGCTGTTGTGCTTCTACCAGCAACTTGCATTTTTTCCAGATGACCTGTTTATTGAGTATTTGTCGTGATTTGTTTGCAGGGGAGATTATTTGCTGAGCATTCGTTCTGACTTGTTTATGAGAGGTTAAATGGCATTTCATCAAGAAAATGTTGTTCTTTTTTTGTATTTCTTTTTTCATTTGTTTTTCACTTTATTTTCTTCAGCTGAAATATTTTCAATAAAAAGTTTTTAAAAATTAGAAGAAAAAAATAAGAATGTTATTCTATGTGTTCCAGTACATTTTCTCATAATTTTTCCTCATTGTAAAAAGTACAATTGGGGGGGGGGGAGTAGGTTTGTTGCATTTAATTATGCTATTTAATTAGGCTATCTTCATTTGCTCCTTTGTGTCTGAATCCCACTTGAAAACAGCAATAGTCTGGAAGTGCCCTGCTGACTCTATTTTGAACCAAGTGCAGTTTCTGAACTCTTTTTTTTAAAAAGAAAAAGAAAAAAAGCAGCTCCATGTTAAAAACATCACAGAAGTTCAGTCGGAAGGTATCTAGTCAAAAGGTAACTGAAGCTACAACTGTCATCTCCAAACAGGGTTCTAGTTGGCAACCCAGTTGAAGCTGGTAACAGGTACTTCTAGATCAGAGCTTTCCAAACTGTGTGTTGTGACACATTAGTGTGTTGGCTGCAGTGTGTAGGGGTGTCATGCGAACCCTCCCCGGGGGCTGGAAGAGGGTTAGTTTAACCTCCGGTTTGATAGTAAAACTGAATGACTGTGTTGTGAAATGATGCATGTCTAAAAAGTGTGTCACCAGCATGAAAAGTTCGAAAAGCTCTGTTCTAGACACTAGTTACCTTTGCATCCATAGATAATGCTGGCTCTAGAAGAAACTCCCAATGGCATACTTGATTCTCCAGGTGGAGACTGCTTACACACCTTATACTTAAAAGTACATGGCTTCCCTCAAAGAACCCTGGGAACTGTAGTTTAATGGTGCTGGAAAATGTACCTGTGAAGGATAAACTAGTTTCCAGGATTTTTTGTGTGTGGGGGGGGGGCAGTAAATGTACGGCTTGCATGTAGCCAAGGAATGCAACCCAGTCTAAAACAGCTTGCATGGTTCCATCAAGAACAGCGAAACTCCCAAACTAGCAGGAGGTAATAGCTGGTTTATTGTGAAGAATGACTTAGATAAGGAAAAACAACACAAAAGGAAAGTGTTTGAATTCCACCACCAGTTTTCCTGATCTAATCAAAACTGCATACAGCCCCCCTGCTGCTTTAAAGTATTGCCACAAAGCAAAATCCTGTTCTTGCCCTTAGCTGGGTTCCTTATAGTACCCCATCTGTCTCCTTTACTCACCCCTATTCATTGCGGCTGCCACTTACTGAATGACTCTGGCCACGATCTATACTCCAGTTAAGATGGCTTAATTCTATGCAATGTTACTGGAAGGTAAATGCTTATACTGTAGTTCTCAACAGTGAGAGATAAATATATATATTTTACTACCAGCTCTCAGCTAAAGGGCAAATGTAACTTATGGATTTTGGAAGCCAGCTCACGCATATATTGACTGTGATGGGAAGGCCTTTTGGGAAATGCCTGAATGCTTCAAATATTTATTTATTTACATAATTTATATCCTGTACTCTCAGCATAAATATATGTTCCCAGGGCAGTAGTAATAGTCCCAGTAGTAAGGAACATTAAGAGCACAAACGCACAAAAAGATAAGGTGACTATAGCAACACAAACCAGAATAGAAGGTGTTACTGAAAAGCTGCTATGTAATTTGTTATATGATATATTCCTTGCTTCACACTGAATGATCTGAGCTTAGTTATACTCGACATTTGAAGCCATTTGTGCCCTCCGTTCTGCATGGAATAATTGCTGCAGAGAAACCTATTAATATTATGGATATCAGTGACAGGCAAAACGACGCAGCACACCCATACTTACATGCAGAGTCAACATTCTACCACACTTCAGTGATGTGTTGGTCATCTGTTCTCCTTTTGTTTCTCTGGGATGGTTCCACATTCTTCCTTTATTAAGGCCAGGGCCATTGGGCACATTTGGAATTTTGAAAAAGTGCAATGGTCATTAGTCACAAAATGGCTGCTGAGTGGGGTGTGTGGGGGTGTGGGGGTGGGGAATGGCATAGCTTAGGATGGCTACCATACCTAGAAGAGCAGAAAAAGAGGCAGGAGACCACAAAATGGTCCAGACATGCTCCCCCATCAGCCATCAATGGGGGTAAAGGCACTGACACCTGCCACACCATACTCACAGAGGTAAGTTCTTTAATATCTTCCCTCTGTTCAGAAGAGAAGAGAGGGTGGGTGTTTAATCCAATCCTGGCATCTAATTGCATGTAGGCATGATTAAAGGAGGGGGGTGTTGTTCGATGTAGAGCAGGTATCTGAGCCAGTACAAACAGGAACTGAACATGAAAAGCCACACGTCTCTCATTCATTTTGTTTTTTTAGGGTATATTTAGTGAGACCTTCCACAGGAGCCATAGAAGGTACCAGAAGGCACACTGCTACATGTGCTATGAAGTATATGCTGTAAAGCCTGGCAACATCTGAAACCTGCTTGTGAAACTTCAACCTGGCACCTGTGTTCAGACCATAGCTGTCAACTTTCAGATTTGAAAACAAGGGATCAGCAGCCTCGAAAGTAAGGGATCAGCAGCCAAAATAAGGGTTCAGCAGCCTCATCTTTCCCAGGCACTCCTGTCTTCCACTGCCTCCCGCAGTTTGGTCAAACTCATGCTGGTAGCTTCGAGAACACTGTCCAACCATCTCGTCCTCATGGTTCAATGTTACTAGTGAGCAAAGTTACCCAGTCAGGATTTGAATCTTGGTCCTAACTTTTGGGGTTAAGTTTCTATTTAGCTGTCCATTACAGTGGTACCTCAGGTTACATACGCTTCAGGTTAAAGACTCCGCTAACCCAGAAATATTGCTTCAGGTTAAGAACTTTGCGGCGCAGTGGCAGCAGGAAGCCCCATTAGCTAAAGTGGTGATTCAGGTTAAGAACAGTTTCAGGTTAGGTATGGACCTCCGGAACGAATTAAGTACTTAACCCGAGGTACCACTGTAATACTGACAAACCATATCTCCCATTCATCTCTCAGATCCCCTTGTAAATCCATAGCATGGAACTTCTTTTCTTCCTTCACTTTGCGAGTTTCCCTTAAAAAGAAAAGAAAAAGCCTGAAATTGTTTTCTTTTCCAGTGCTGTTGGCTTTCCTTTAGAATATATTCTCTTCCTTCACCCTTTAAAAAAGTGTTTTAATATTTTATGTGACTTTGTTATTGATGTAAGAACTGCAAGTATTTTATTGTTTATACAGTATCTTGTGTATCAGTTGGCGACAATGTGTGTGTCACTATATAAACAAAGTTGTCGTTATTTCTCTTCCACTGTTATTGCTTCTGCTGAGCATGGAATGCTGGGCCAGATTCTTGCTCCTGATATAGGCAGGCGGTGTGGCGCTGGACACCAGGCCCTCATTCTTCTGGGCCTCGTACCAGTATCAGTCACATAGGACACTGCAAGCACTGACACACTCTGGATCTTCTATGCCGCCTCTGGAATCAGCCCTTTTTTAAAAGAAAAGATGGGAGACTAGATGGTGAGGATAGAACGAGTGGGTGCAATCCTACTTTCCCATCCATGTGATTTTTTTTAAATATATTTTTTAAATTAGGTTTTTAATAATTTTATACATATAAAACATAACCTTTTCAAACATTCAAATACAAGGTTCTTTTGAACCTTTCAGACCTCCCTCCCTCCATGGATTCCATATTTAAATTTAAGTTTGCTGCATCTTTTACCATTATCTATTAATTTACCATAATTATCATAAATAATTCCACATTACGAGTGTCCTTACATCCCTGCCAAAGATTTTAACTGTTTACAGTGTCTTTTAAGTAAATTACAAATTTACTCCAATCTTTAGTACATACTTGATCTTCTTGGTTTTGGATCTTCCCCATCAGTTTCGCCATCTCCACATACTCCATCAGTTTCATCTGCCATTCTTCTTTTGTTGGTACTTCTCCTTCCTTCCATCTCTGGGATAGTAGCATTCTCGCTGCCGTTGTTGCATACACAAAAATTCTTATATCTTCTCTTGGTAACTCGTCATCTGTTATACCTAACAAAAAAGGCTTCTGTTTTTTTAACAAATGTGTTTTTAAACATTTTCTTTAGCTCATTATATATCATTTCCCCCATCCCTGTGACTGTTAATCGTATGAAGAGGGGAATGTTGATAGGATAGGGCTGTTAATAACAGAACCCAGAACCATCTAGGCCCTGGGAATCAAGTGACAACAGGGAGCCCATCTCATGCTGCTACTTGATATGATCTGTTAGATGTCTAGGCACCTTGGAACCCTTACAGGAAGCAGCCGAAGCTGAGTGGGTAGATAACAGGTACTTTTCACATCCCAGGTGTTGATGGTTACACACTAAAATGTTGTTTGGAGGATTGTTCCTTTTTGAGGATCATACTACATAACCCAACTGTTCCCCTTATATCCTGTTAGCACACAAAACATAGTGTTATGAGGGGGTTTTTTTGTAGGGAGTAGGCCATAGGTTAAGACCCTTCTAATGCCTGGGTCCCCCTTCCAGTTGTTGGAATTGCCAGACCTGCCTGGTAATGGCCCACTAAGGATGGGTAATTAAGGGAACAAAGGGAGTGGCTCTGTGCCAGAAAACTAATGGGTGGGCTTTCTTTCTTCAACTGCCTGTTAGTTGGAAAGACCAAAGGCCGGAGAACTGAGTGACGTGAGCTAGAAGCTGTATGCCAAAGCTGTATCTACGGAAAGGCAGAGTGAGAGCCATGGCTGATTTCTGCTGGAATCTGTGGCTACGGAAGAAACAAGAACCTTTCGGGGTATTGATGCTGCGAACCCCTTCATCATAGACTCAGGGGTTGCATATATGTGCAAATAAACCATATAGCCTAAAGACACCACAATTTCCGCAGTTTCCTCATGCATTATTAAGCCTCTTGCACCACTCGGAAGATTCCGGTGGCATACAAATAATATACAAAATTCCAATTTATTCACTGCAAGGGGTTGTTCTGCTCCCTAATGTCGTGTGACCCAAACTTCCTCATTTTACCTTCATCATGGGAATGGCTGGACGGTGGACCAGGTGACACCCATTCACTGCTCAGTGCGGCAACGTTAAGAAGCCTTAGGGCCCAAACCTACATACGTCTCAGTGGGAGCAAGCCCCACTCAACGCGATGGGGCTTCTGAGTCGCCAGGGCTGGATTTAGGTTTGATGAGGCCCTAAGCTACTGAAGGTAATGGGCCCCTTTATATGTCCAGCTGTCCTTTGCCAACAACAAATTATTGCTGCTTTTTTGTGCTTAATATATCCTATATGGTAATTTATGGACATAATAAGTATCTAAAGTTATTTGCACATGGCGCCATGCAACCAGTCCACCCTATATATAGAAATGAGCAAACCAGTGATATTTTAGGGAGCAGGCTAGCAGGTGGGCCCATTACTTACATGATAGGAGCCTACACAACACAAAACACTGTTGCTGCATGTAGGTTTTATTTTATTTATTTCTTATCTTATGTTTTGGAAATGCACATCCAGTATTTTTTCCCCTTTACTTTTTTTTTGGGGGGGGGTCCCCAATAATGTGGGGCCCTAAGCTATAGCTTGTTTTGCTCAGATGTAAATCCGCCACCGTGAGTCGCCATCCCTCGTGCTCGCCCTGTTCCAGAAACAAGAGTCCCTTCCCACAGGTGTGCCTGCCTCTCGGAAGGCTCACCTGTGACTCTTTCGGGACTTCTTGCTCCGCGGCGCCTGCCCCTCTCTCCACCGAGCAGGCGGGAAAAGCGCGCGAAGAACGCGGCCGACCGCTCCCAAGGGCGCTGACCGCGGCCCTTTCCTCTCGGCCGCCTGGCCGGGGCGGGTGGCGCGCCCTGACGCCATTGCTGCCCCCTCCTGGCGGGATGTCCCCGGCCGGCGAGGAGGAGGCGCGGCCAACCTTTTCCCTCCACCTCAGCGACACTTTGGCGCGAGGGAGAGAGGGAGGCATTATTCCGGCGAGGAGCCGAGAGGCGGGCGGCGTGGCGAAGAGGGAGAGAGCCAAGTTTGTGGCAGTGGCGGCGGCGCTGGGGTCCGCCCCGCGGCGCTGCCCGGCCGAGGGGGCGCCTCCCCGCCTATGCCCCACTGCGAGAGGGCGGAGGAGGCGTGGTGGTGGGCAGCGAGCCCCCTGTGCCGGCGGCGCGCCGACCATGCCATGAGCGCCTCAGCAGCAGCCACAGCAGCTGCCGCCGCCTCCTCCTTTCCCTCTGCAGCCACCCAAGCGCAGGAGAGCAGCCGAGGCGCTGCCGCCGCCGCCGCCGCCGCCCGCCCCCCTCGCCATGCAAGGGCTGTGCTGCTGCCTCTGCCTGGTGGCGGCCGCCGTGGCGGGGCTGTCGGCGGCCAACCGCAACTGCCCGGACCTGGTCGTGGACAGCTGCCTGTGCACCGCCGAGCGCTCCAAGGGACCCGGCCGACAGACCGTCCGCATCAAAGTTGTCTGCAGCGGAGGCGAGTTGGTGGAAACTTTGCAGCCCGCCTTGTTGCCCAACCGCACCGTGTCCCTGTGAGTAAAGGAGCGAGCGCGAGCTCGGAGGGCTCCGGAGGGTCGGGTCTCTAATCTGACCGGAGTTCTGATCTCGGGTGCGGGGCGCGGGGGAGGGAAACTCTGCACATGCTCAGAGACAAGCTGCTTTTCGTTTTACAGGTTGTCATATGGAGCTTCAGGATGCTCCCTGTGCTGCCGCCTCAGTGGAGCGTTCTTGCGTAGGGAAGGGGCGCATTTGAGGACCCCCTCCCTCCCTTCCATGTTTGGGTCAGGTCCCGTTGATTTCCAAAGGGACGCCTTTGGCATTCGGTACGACGAAGGCGTGCTGCGCTTTCAGGCATGCAGGAGTGACGAGGGGTGGCGGTGTGGTTGAAAGGAAATCCAGCTGTCAAAGGGGGCTGCCTCGGGCGGAGCGGGCTGCAGGGACGGGGACTCGAGCAAGCGACGCAAGAGCTCCCCTAGAACGAAGGAGGTGGACCTGCTGTCGTACACACACTTCTCTGCAGAATGGACATACTTAATGGAAATTATGTATTTGTAAAATTGGGGGAGGGTGGCAACCGGGAGGCACACCTGAAAGATCTGGGATTTGGTCTTTCCCAATAACACCTCAAAATTCCAATGTAAGGATCTTAGTTTTCTCAGGGTCACAGGAAAGCTTGATGCTTCCTTCTCAGTGGACAAATGACAATCTCACCTAGCAAAGAGATGCCAAGCTAATAGTTTGCATAGTGCGCCCTTAAGTGACCTGCGTCTTCTGCCTCCTTGCAATAGAAGTTTGACAGGAAGAAACTCCAGGTATGTTGTGGTGTGGAGGAAGAGAGGAATGAATAGCAGCCTGGTGCATCTTTCATAAATGCAAATTACTATGGAGGGCTCAGGTCAGATGGTGATTTCTGAACTTTTGGCTTGTCTGCATTTCTAAAGGCTTGTCTACTAGGAGTTTGTATTTGCTTCCCTTTCTGGAAACTCTTGGTCGCTTTTTGCTTGCTTTTGGGGGAGCGCTATGTACTGCGAAGTAAATTGCACACTGCCTTGCCCAGTGGTTTTGCAAATAATACTTCCACAATGCATATTATATCAACTGAGGCATCTTTAAATCTGACAGCGGATAATTTCAGACCCTAAAGATAACAGACAAAAATGCCCTGCATAATAAGGGCTGTTTACTGAAATTGATGGCCTTCCCTTAACTGGATTTGAGAAATGAGATATACTGTCCATATTTTTAGATGCCCACTTTAACTGTTTGGAGCCTGCCAGAAGCTCCCCCCCACCCGCTCTTTTTGACCCAGCATGTACTCTTCTAGCTATTTGTGCCTGTTGCATAAACTAAAAACGAACATAAGCCTGCATTCATAAGTGTATTTACTTGGAAGTTTCTCACTGAAACCACTGGGACTTGACATCTAAGAAAATATGGACTGGGGCTGTAAATTAACAGGCTGATCCACTTCACAGCTAAGCTGAAGTACTTAGATTTAAATCTCACTGCAGTCTTATTGAAATAAAGCCTATACTTAAAGTTTGACCCAAAGCCCAATTAAGACTAAAGTGTTAGACTTTAAGATAATGAACCCCAATGTAAGTAGACTTTAGGGGTGCATACAGTGCTGTTGTATATCTATGTAACTCTATCAAGTTTAGTGGAAGTTACTTCCAGGTAAATGTGTTTAGGACTGCAGCAAGAAGAGTTTGCTTTTTTAAAAGAAATCTCAACTGGTTTGTTGAATGACATGTAAAAATGGGCTAATGTAATTTACTACTAATAGGCCCAAGTATTCCAGACTGTCTAACTTTGCTCCCTAAATCATACCTTCATGCAACTCATCCTGTAATACCAAATCTATTTGTTGACAATTCATGCTGTGAACATTTCCAGCCCTTGCTGGACTTTTCTCTTAAATTCAGCACTTTTTAGAGAGGGAACTGGAGAAGATAATAATTTGCAACATCTGTGGAGCTTGTGTTTGGACATATACAGCTGTACTCTGTGTTCTGGTACACAACTTTTTGGGAAAAGCTGTTGAATATTACGCTGTTCTTCCTATTCATCTGGGAACCTCTTCCTCATTAAGGTACAGATGTGCCAACTGCATTTGGAACTGTCTGCAACCCTTCTGAAATATTATACACAACACCATAAAACCGTATGATTTAGCATTATCTTCATGTTTTTATTATCTTAACAATACAACATTCCAACTTGCTTGTGCAGTATGAAACACACTCTAAGTATATTGGGCTGGGGTCCTATGCACACCTAGTTAGGAGTAAATCTCACTGAACACGACAAGTCTTACTTCTGAGTATATATGCATACAGTTGTGCTACATGTGAACTTTCTTCACCAGTTAACAAGTTTCTAAAAACAAAATAGCACATGTAAAGAAAAGACTCTCCTCAGTTTATTCTGAAAACATGGAAGCATTGGGTCAGATTTCTTGCATCCCAGTTCTGAACAGTGTTTATTTGGAAGTGACAGCCATTCGTTTCAATTTAACTCATTTCTGTATAAACATGCTTAGGAATACAGTATCTGGCATATATTTATCTAGTAAACTTGTATATGTTTTTTGTTTCCAGCTATTGAATGCAACACATTTTACAAATTTGATACTATTCCCTATAGGACTGTTATATTAGAAAACAAGTGGCCTGGTTGATGGGGGGGGGGCAGTTGAACTCCTATGATGAAAGGGAAACAAATCTATAATAAATGTGCACTTGCTGACACTTTATCCGATCTTCTGTACTATAAAAACACCAATTTTTTCAAAAATTCATTGCATCATGGAAATGACAAATGCATTTATTGTATTTCACATTTAGAAATCCCTTTAGATCTTTTAAATCAGTTTACTTTACATTTTGTGAACATTTTTAATGTACACATAACTTTTGAAAGTATTAATTAAAAACTAATATTGGGCTATGAAATGGAAGTTTAAACAATAATCTGAGTAAATGAAAGGAAGGAAATGCCTGTTTCAGTAGCTGACCATGTGGCTGACAGTTTGATTGAAAGTGTCAAATACTTTCTGCAGAGAAAGTGTTTATGGTGAATTAAATTACACTTGTGTGACATTTGGCCAGCTGCAGAAATTGGTGATAAAAAGCGCAAACACTAGTGTCCATAGATATGTTTTTCTAGCTGCATGGAAGAGCTGGGAAAGAGCATTTTCATGCAGACAGTGTCTGTTTCCATTCAGTTTTATTGGCCCATAGAGAAGGAGCTGCAGCATATGGAACATAACTTCTCAGATTGTTTTAACAAACTGAGAATAGAGGGGGTGAACAAAATAAATGTGTGTTACAGATGCAATAGCACCTTTTAAAAGCATAGAAACCATTTTATCCAGTAATAAAAAACCTTCAGTACTGTTGTAATAAATCAAGATTACTTTTTTTCTTAGGTAATATTTCCATGCAAAACTAGGCTGACTGGCCAAAGCATAAGAACTGCTGCATCAGGAAATAAGTAGACTCAGATGGGTGCACTGGCAGCTGTACCTCTACCATATTACTGATATTGCAAGGGATGTCTATCTGCCACATAAGAATAATATGTTCTCTGGCAAACAAATAATTGGAAAGTGGTTGAAAGACCCATTTTGTTTTGAACAGTGAGAGGTTTTTTTTGCAGCAGAGTACTATTTATCTACTAGCAGTCTTGTACCTGGCATTACTTGGGAATTCTAAGAAAACAAAAGCTCAGGGCAGTTTTGAAACCAGTGGTTAAAATCTGTGCAGTTTTGAAAGGTTGAGTCTTTGAATCAAAATGGCATATTGATTCAGAATAGAAGAAAACCTGCTCCATGATCTCGTACAAAGTTTGGTGACCATACCTTAAGAGGTGTCCAAAGACATAGCAAACCGGCAAACAACTTTCCAAAAGATAGGATAGATGAAGGTTAAGATTGTGCTAGATTCCACCACTCACACAAATAATAATAAACTGCATAACTATTATACAATGGGATATGCTTAGTCAGCTAACGAAGCTGGTGTATTGGAGGGAAAGGAATTTACAGTTTAATTTCTCCTTTAAGTTGAATCAAATGCACATGGCAGGATTAAACATAACTGCTGGTAGATAGTTTGCAAATGTAGGCCATTATCTTGCGTTTGAGTGTCAAGAGAGCTTTGCAACCTTGATTTGAATTAACAGGTTTTGAGAAACTGTACATCTTATGATTGTCTGGGCTGTTGAATGTGAGACCCCATAAATTAAAGAAGTGCACTGGCAGTTGAACCTAACTGAGACGATTAGGCAGCTGTTCTGCCTTATTGATGTTTAAAAGGGTACTTTGTTTAAAATATTCTCCATGCATGCCATTCTGCCTAATAATTCATGACTCTAGAAATGGAAACTCTGCAATTTTAGCAGTATGGATTTTCAAAGCATTTTTTATTTTATTTTATAAAAGTATTTGAGGAAAGTGTTTCCCACTGATATGCTAGTTTTTTATTCCATATATTAGGTTGGCTCTAGATTTAGTTATGCTTAGAGTAGACCATTGAAAATGATGGAATTTCAGTAGAGTTACTCTAAGCATAAGTATGTCAGGTTCCACACCATGATTATTAAGTGTTTGGCTATTGAGATGACTGTACCTTTTTCCCTTGGCCACCAACTCTAACAAAATAGAGCAACTGCAAACATTTATTAAATTCTGACGTCAGCTGTTTCTAAAACAAGTGATACCATAACTGCTGCAATATGCTTAATTACTAGCATTATTGCTAGAAAATATTTTATTGTCTTCTGCTGAAGGTCATTAGTGCACAGTGGTACCTTGGGTTACAGACGCTTCAGGTTATGCGTTTTCAGGTTGCGCAATGCAACAAACCCAGAAATACCGGAACGGGTTACTTCCTGGTTTTGGCCCATGTGCAGAAGCGCAGAATCACGACCCGCGCATGCGTAGACACGGCACTGCAGGTTGCAAGTGCTGCAGGTTGTGAACGTGCCTCCTGCATGGATCACATGCACAACCCGAGGTTCCACTGTATTTAATTAGGATGTTTGTACCATGTGTTTGACGCTTCAGAAGAATATAGTGTTTTAGCAAGCAACTCAAATAAAAACAAACAAACAGTTTTTCTTTGTTCAAACTTTATGTCAGAATACTTGGGGAATATTTGTGCATGATATTGACTTTGTTTGCATGTAATGGTAAACCATGATCAGAAAGGAGCCATGGTTTATTAAAGCCCTATATGGCCTAGGACCCTCTTACCTACGGGTCCGTCTCTCCAGGTATGCCCCACAGAGGACCTCAAGGTCTGCAAATAATAACATCCTGAAGACGGAGCTGTTCCACCAGGCCTTTGGTCAGGGTTCAGATTGATTCTTTTCTTTCTGTATAAGAACAAGCATTAAAGAGGCATTATAAGACCAGTGATAACAGTTGGCCCTGGAGAATATTAACCACTCTCAGTTTTACCCGTGGGCTGCCATCTATCCAGATTTTAATTTGCTATAAACTAATTTAAGATGTATTTTAATTAATTGGTTGCCTGTTTTTATGCTCTTTGTGTTAGTTTTGTGATGTTAGCCGCCCTGAGCCCGGCTCTGGCCGGGGAGGCCGGGTACAAATAAAATTTATTATTATTATTATTATTATTATTATTATTATTATTATTATTATTAATGAATAGCATGCTGCTTTCAATTTTGCCCTGCCCAGAGCTGGGAAATAAACCATGGAATGGTTGGCTTAGTGTTAACATGCAAACCATCAACTCATGGTTCATTTCTCTCCAAACAAATCACAAGTGGAAGGTTTCTTCTTGGCTTCTGCTCATAGTTTATTTGGAGAGAAACAAACTATGAGTGCTTGATCGCACATAATACTGATTTATTAATATTTATTATTTTATCCTCTTCTTTTCTTTTTCTTCATCTCTTGTATGTTGTTAGATGGAAACATTTGTTTTGCAGTTTCCAATGTCAATCCACCTTCACAACTTTTCATTTAAAAATCAATACACATTTTTAAAAAAATATATATTAAAAACAATACCAGTACTGATGGAGACTGTAAAATAGATGCAGAATATAAAATAGTTCCATAAAGTTTCAAATATTGACTACTGTCATAACTTTTTTGTATTTATTTTATTTTTTTGCTGATGTTTGGCTTTAATTTTTTTGTTGCCTAGATTTGCTTTCCCTCTGCTACAACTTTGCTTCATGGATCATGCATTGATATGGTAGCCCACGTTAGCAAAGTGTTGTTGGAGTTCATTGCCACTAAGACCATAAACCTATTGGTGCAAGGTGTAATGATTGCTAGTTTATGTCCCCGTAAGTAATAGACTATTTCTGAGACTTTTTGATCAGTTAAATTGCTGTAAACCCAAATTTTATGTCTTGAATTATACTTGGTTTAAAATTTTGGTCTAAATCAAATAATGGATTACAGGCTTTGAACATTGCTCCAGTGCAAGCTGCCCAGCTGCACCCACCTCTCATGTCCCTGCGCCATGCTATGAGAAAATTGCAGAGAGTGCTTGTTTGTCTCTCAAACTAGGAGTGGTAAGCAAAGTACAAACCTTGGCTTCTGCTTGGAGTGAAGCAAGCCATGAGTCTGATAATGCAGAACTTGCACTGTAGTTTTTGTATTCCCAGAGAAAGAGGAGACGTTCTCCCTCCATGGTCAGAGGCATTATACTGCTGGACAGCAGTTCCTGGGAATCGCAAGTTGTCAAGAGTGCTGCTGCATTCACATCTAGCTTGAAGGCTTCCCACAGGCAACTGGTCAGGATGCTGGATTAGAAATGCCGGTGGCCTTATGTTCTTAGGATTGAGCAGTGTGCAGGCATTGTTTTAAAAATTTGTGTGCAGTAAGTTTGCTTTTAAAAAATAAACACCTAGCACCTTGTCTTGAGGCCACCTTAAATTTCTGATCCCAGTTTATCTGCTGGTTGAACAAGTCCCTGGTCCTGTTGCCTGTCTTGAACTTCAGACCATTGGTCCATCTAACTCAGTATTGTGCACATGGAATGGCAGTGGCTCTCCAGGTTTTCCTGGCATGGTGGTCTTTAACTTCACAAGTTTGCTTATGGTATATACCAGTTTTTAAAGGGACCTTCTACAAATGGCTAAGCTAATTGTAATTCATTAAAGCAGAATGTCTGAAGGCTTACAAGCTGATGTGTGTCACAGTCTGTCTAAAAATCCGATCTCCCCTATCTTTCTGGCATCTCCTTTCTTATTCCTCTAATGCTTGCTGAACTTACTTCTTATTCATAGTGTTCTGGTTGTGTTCAGATCTCTCAATTTAACAGTCTTCCTGTATTATTACTTTGCAGTCCTCTGCAGTTGTTCATTGTCTCAGTGAGCCATTCCTGCTATGGCTCTAAGCTCTGGGCTCTAGCCCTAATAGCTGGACTGCAGCTCACAACATGGATTTCTAACTTGAACCCTCTTAGTTCTTTCTATAGCTGATCAGGCTCTGTCTTGCCTAATGGAACTGTTATGTTGCAGCCCACATTTCTCGTCTCCTTTCCTGAAGTATCTGCAGCTGCCTTCGTTTTGCTGAGCCTCGCCTGCTCTCTCTATCCAGGATGGAGTATAAAGACGAAAGGTCATTGACACTTTAGCTCCTTCACCAGATACAGCTATTCCCATCCCACGATAGGACCACAGGAAATGTAGTATGCCAACAAACATATGTTCAGACAATGTAAAACAAGGAATTCTTCTCCCACTTCTCAGGAAATGTAGTTATTGTGAGCCGGGAGAACAATTTTTTCCTGTACGTATATGAAATCTGGAAGCTTGGACAAGACCTCCCCATTGCTTATAGAAGAGCTCTATTCTCTATTGTCAATTTTATCTTCATTTTAATTAGATTAAGATAAATGTCATTATTTTTGGACATATGTATGCAAAGTGTGAAGTTGGCATTTACACCAGCCTTGTAAATAAAATACAGTATTTTTACTAGCCTGCTGTGGACTAATAGAGGAGGGAATAGAAGTTTTCTCTCTTGCATTACTGTGTTAGGGATAGAAGCCTCTGGCATCCCACTTGGTTTCTTTGCTCGCTCAAAAAAGAGGTGATGGCGGGGTTCAGAGGGTAATTGATGCCTCATAGTGGGAGGTGCCAGATTCCCACTATGGAGGCAATATCCCCCCTCTTTAATAGGGCCTCCTGGGATCCAGAAGTGTTAAATAGCTATCGCCTGTCAGTTAACCCCTTCTTGTGCAAGGTTGTGAAGAGAGTGAAAATGGCCCAGCTGCAGGAATATTGGGAGAAGAAGTAGATTATCTGGACCCATTTCAGTTTGTTTTCCAACACAAATATGGAATTGAAGCTGCCCTGTTTGATTGTTGGAAGAGAGACAGAGGAATGCACTCCTGTTGATTCTCCTCAACCTCTCCATGGCTTTTGATACAATTAACTACTGTATTCTTCTGGACCAACTCTGTGGGTTGTGTGTGAAAAGCATCACACAGTGGTGGGTTTAGCTCGTTCCAACTGGTGTCAATAGTAGGGGCAATTTTCTGCACCATGGGAAAGGATCTGTGGTGCCCCACACGGCTCCATTTTATAAGCCATCCTGTTTAGCATTTTCTTGAAACTGCTGGGAATTGTCATCACGATATTTGGAGAGCGAGGTGTCATTGGTACACTCTGTCTCATGGTTCCAGCTAAATTGGAAGAGACTGTTCAGGTTCTTGGCTGATGCTTGAAGATGGTAATGGGCAGAATGAGGGCCAATACATTGAGACTGAATCCCAACAAGATGGTGGTGTTGTGTGTGCTAAGTTCTTGTGTCTGAGATGTGGAGAGGCAGTTTGTCTTGGAAAGGTTTGCACACCTTGTGGGTGCTCCTTGATGCAGCTCTAGGGCCCTTCTTGGAGAGAGAAGACTTGACAACTGTGATCCAAGCTCTCATCATCTCCTGATGGATTATTGGAAAGAGCTCTGATAGCTGTTCCAGAATCAGTGCTCTGGGCATCTCCTGCCTGGTAGGGCTGGGCACTATCAGCTTCTCAACACTGCAGTGTATCACCAGCCAAGCATTGTGGTTTGGCAATATACCACAATGTTGGGGGGAAAGTATGCATTGGCCTCTGCCCGCGAGGCACTGGATGAAACTGCCCCAGCTCTCACCTCAAGAGCTGAGGTGGTGTCACCTAGTCTCATGGGCTTGGACAATGCAGCTTGTTGGTGCTGCTCAGCTGGGGGGAGAGAAGGTCCCCCCCCCCCACAGAAGAGACAGCCCCTGTGCTCTCATCATTCGCATGTGAGTGAGTGGAGCAACAGGGCTTCTTTTACTGCTTGCTGTCGGGAGCAGCAACTGCGTTCCCCTCAGCTGAGCAGTTTCACAGAGCTCCCACCCCACCACTGGCTTGTGGGAGCCAGTGCTGGGTTGGGGGCTCCTTTAACTGCTCAACTGAGGCAAGGGCAGCTGCACACTCCTCAGTTGAGCAGTTTAAAGATGCAAAGGGAGGAACAAGCTGTATCTTGACTCCCTCCAGCAGACGCTGGTACTAGAGGGACTTGGGAGCGGTGGCGGTTTCACCAGCGATATCCTGCTGAGTGAACCTGACATCGTGGTCTGCTCCTCATACTGGTGCTGGGCGATATATCACCCAGGCCTACTGCCTGGATTGTTGCAGTGTTGTCTGCTAGCAGTTCTGTTGCCCCTGGAGGTTCAAGGGGGGTGTTAGCCTTTACAGTAGTGGCCTCCCAAGTTCTGAGATTCATCCCCCAGATGTGTACTTGGCTCTTACATTATATACATTTTTGTGGCATCCTTAGGTACAGGGTTGGGAAATGGCTGAATGTGAGTTTTGGTATCTGATGCCATATTGCTATATTTTCATTTGGCATCTCATACCTTTTGATTTTAGATTGCATTTCTCCCTGCTTATTGCTTTCCCCACTCAACACCCAGGATTATCTGTGAATTGGAAATCTATTTCCAATCATGGAAGATTGCATGTGCGGTGATATGATAACTGTAGTGTAGCAGGAACTTGTATGAAATGCACCATGTAGAGGAAGTGAGCAAGAGTTTTCCCACTGTGCATACACTTTCTCACTAGAGTAGTGGCAGCATTGGCTGGGATGGGGAAGGAACGTGGGATGAAGCTTTTGCAAGAGTGGAGAACAGGTTTGGGAGGGATAGGTGCAATGAATTTAGTGGTCCTCCATTTAACAAGAGGCAGTGGTTACTTCTATCCAGAAGGGTGAGTGGAAAATTGCATGACTGGCTCATATAAGCAGTAAAAAGGTTTTAAGTGAGCACTCAAATGATGAATATTCAAAACTGAAGTCTAGTTTTTTCTTACTTCTTTGATTTCCTCTCTCTCTCTCTCTCTGTCTCTCTCTCTCTCGTGTGTGTGTGTGTGTGTGTCAAATACCAGCCATTGGATATTATGGAAGAAGCATCACCATCAGCTTTTATTGATCTGCTGAGTTTTAAATTGCATAGCAAAGGAGAGTGAATTAAGTACTAATCTAGAACACTGGGAACAATATTTTAAATCACTGGGACACACTGGAAAGAATGGAAATGATTTGAAACACCTGGCTGACTTCTCTTTGACAATGTGCAAACTATTATAAAGCTATTCAAAAGCAAGTTGTTCTGCCAGAATGCAGTAGCAGCAGACTCTTGAAGCATTTTTATAGTATTTGGGGCTGCAGGCAGTTAGGGGAGCTGCTGGTTCTTGGCTCCTTTCCCCCCACTTAGGATATTTGCAGGAAAGGACATAATTTCACCCTGATAAGTACATCTCAAGTCTATCTTTTCTGCTGTCCACTTCTGCAAATGTTGAAGTGTCGCTGCATATTGTTGACGCATCTAATGAAAGCTGCATGGAACATTTCATGGTTTCAAAAGCTAAGAGTAAGGAAATAATAGTGACTGGGACAGAAACCACAGTATCTGGCAAATTGCTACATTATTGTTGTAAGTGTTCTTTTATTTGTAGGAATGCTTTACAGTATCTGAGACAGTAAACCACAACGTTTTGCTACATTAGACAGCAGTCACGAGCTGGATCTTGTGGGTCAATTAGAATAATTCCCATGTGTACATATAATCCAAATAAATATAGTGTATCCAAGTATATATTTTCTGGAACGGGAGGGTGGTGATGGCCTTCTAGTCAAACGTCCAATATCTATGTGGAAGTTCTGTTTAAAATGGCTGTAGTGTTGTCACTAAAATTAATCTCCCCCCTTAAATAAACCAGTAAATGAATAAATGCATTGATTTAAAATTAGATTAGAAAAAGAAATGGAGCATAAATAACTTTCTTCATTTGAACTTTGGAGGCAGGGTGACAAATTCAAGTTCTTACCCCACAATGCATGTCTACTCTGTGTAAATCACATTAGTTTCATGAGGCTTACTCCCAGGTAAGTGGACATACAGTTGCAGCCTATGCCTTTTCAGAAGATTGTTGTACACTCTTGTTCAACCTGTTCTGTGATTAGCAAGAAAAGGAGTGTTATTCCTTGGATCATGATGAATTGCACTTCACCATGCATAGGAATTTAATTATGCTTTTAGACCCACTTATAGTAGTTGTAGAGAAGGAAGGATGGAGTTAAATCTGTGTCGAACTTTCTTCTTAACTAAGATACTAAGAGGACACATCCCCATATTTGTTTTGGTCTAGTTAATATGCAGGATGGATTAATTCAAAAGGGCAATCGACAGCTTTACTGGGAGGAGGGAGAAATGGACAGATTGTAGAATTACTATACTGTACAATAAGTATCTTTGTATAGTGAGGTGGTCATTGAAATAGTTCATAATGCTGATTCTGCCTTGAAAGCTCACCATATAATGTAAATACCAAATGTTTCTTAGACATAGTTGCTTATAAAACCCAACTAAAAAAAATCAAACTAACTCGTTACATTTTCCAAATGCTATGTTTCTACAAGAATATTTATTCTTGGGCAAACCAATTCTCTGCTACCATTTCAGTTACTGTAGCTTTGCAGAAGCTTCCCATCTAAGTGGCAAGTAGGCAAGGAGGAGAAATTCGCTTCAGTTTTAATTTAAAGGTGAACCTGCATCATTTGTATTTTCTGAAACACCAAGTGATCCAAGAAAGACCATACCAGCCATCCTTCAAAATTTGCAGCTCTCTGAATTTTGCAATTCAGCTATATAGTCCAGAACTTATGGCATTGTATTGCTGATTGGAGGTTTTGAAAGCCTTCGTTCTGGCCTTTGGCTGTTCAGTTTACATCTTGGTCACTATCTTGTTAAAGGTTTGTCCAGGAAGCAGCTTCTTCCGGCACTGGTTTAAAATCATAGTGCTACACTGGGATGGGAGAAGGAAAAGTGCCATTAGTGCTATGCACCTTGATTGTGATTATGGTTTTAAAGTTTGGTCATTATACTGAATGTGATAGCTTCTTGTCACAGTCCCCACAAAGCCTGTGGGTGTCTGGTACACAGAATTAGTCTGCCTAGAACAGCCTTTCTCAACCTGTGGGTCCCCAGATGTTGTTGAACTACAACTCCCATCACCCCTAGCTAGCAAGGCCAGAGCTCAGGGATGATGGGAGTTGTAGTCCAACAACACCTGGGGACCCACAGGTTGAGAACCGCTGGCCTAGAACAAGGGTGTTCAACATGTTGCCGTCAGGATATCATTTGACTACAACTCCCACCATCATTAATGTTGGCCAGGGCTCTTATAGTCCAAGTTCTGGAGAGTGCTGTGTCAGAACAGTAGGATGGCACTAGGCCCTTCACTGAAATTTAAAGTGTTGCGTTGTCATACTCGGGCTCATGGTTTGTTTCTCTCCAAGCTATGAGTGGTGACCAATATTTTTTTTTGGCTTACTGCTCATGGTTTGTTTGGAGAGAAACCAACCACTACCTCAGGTTTCTATAGCACGGCAAGTCAGACCCTTGGTTTGTTTCCATCTACAACATGGCAGGAGCAAAGAAGGAATGCCATACATTTTTTAGAGCAGTGTGCAACAACAGCCCATGCTTCATTCACATTAAACCATCATTTGTTTTAAACCAGAGTTTAATATGACATGCAGAGTTTACTTCGGTGCCAACTGCCATCTTAAAGGCAATCATCCAGAGTGATTTTTTCTAAATTGGCTCCTGCTTCATTGCCGCAAAGGTGGGAGTTCTGTATCCTGTGTACACTGAATGAGTGACCACTGCCCTTGACATTATACAGCTGTTAGCAACAGCCTTTAAAACAAATGAGTACTTTGTGGGACTGAAACCCTTACTTTCAAGACATACTGGATGGCAATAACTTAGAGAAATGTATTGTATTTGGAATGTTTATTTTCCGTAATGGTATTTCAGACATTGTAACACCAGAGTGGCTTACAAATGAGGATAACTCAGTTGGTAGAGCACAAAACTCCTAATCTTCAGGCTTGTGGGTTCAAGCCCCATGTTGGGTGAAAGATTCCTGCATTGCAGGGAGTTGGACTAGATGATGCTTGTGGTCTATTCTATGTTAATGCCTTCAATGTCTTAGTGAAACTCTGAATTTATTGGTATGAATGAAATGGTTAGCCGACAGAGCATTTTATACATTTTGTGTGTGTGTCATAGTTGGGAGAAAAGTTAGGTAGGAAAGCAAATTTTCAATTCTGGACCTATTCCCCCCCCCCCCATCTTCTTCTTTGGCGATCGCTCATAGCCAAGTAAGGTCGTCTTCCATAAACACAGTTTTAACAGTGAGTCTGTAAGTGACTGCGGAGGCCAATTGTGGATCCACACGTTCTTCCACATTGGGGACATAGGTTTCCGGGTGGGAGCTGATCATGGTGAGGGTTTGCCAAGCGTTTCTCCCTCTTAGCACGTTTCTTCCTTGCGTCCTGAGTTTGAGTGTCTTCAAAGCCCATGACACCTTTGGTAAAGGCTGTTCTCCAACTGGGGAGCTCGCAGGCCAGTGTTTCCCAGTTGTCGGAGTTTATACTACATACTACATACTTTCCCATGTAAGAGAAAATTGATTTCATTGCTACCACATGGCATGGAAATATCTGATAATCATTGCCATGATTGATTATCATAACCATGATCAATGTAGATGGTGAAAGTGGTGTCGTGTTTACTATGTACTATTTCCCTTTTATTTTTAAAGAAAAACTATCCCGCCCTCCAGAACATGCAGACATTTTAACTTTCAAAACATTTGAGAATCAGGTATTGGACATAATAATCAAAGAACAGGCAGCTGTGGATGGTCAAAATTGACCTCCGTTGCTTCTGCAATGTTTGATCCTTGTGTTTGAAGAAAAATGATAGATTTTTGCCTTTGAATGATAAACCCGGTTACTGAAATTACCGTAGAAAGTTTACTGATACCCTGAGAATTGGTTTGCTCCATCCGTACATTGCTAGGCTTTTAAAATTCCTGTCATCTAGTTCGGATTTGGGACAGGACAATGACTAAACATGAAGGTAAAGAGAAAAGAGCATAACCCGAGGCTGCCTAAAGGCATGGTGATTTAAGTGAAGCTACAGCTTGAAACTTACTAACAGAGCTGCCTTGCTTTGACAGTTCAAGGAGTCTCAAGACAGAGAAATTGCCTCCTAACCATTCAGCGTTGCACTGTTACTGCAGAGTGTGTGTGAACAAATCTATTGAAAGAAATCGCTTACTTAATATGGAGTTTGTGCTCATTAACAACTAGTACATTTATATTACTTTCACAGAAGGGGTTTTTTTTTTTTTGGCTAGGGGGGAAACCTTTTTTAACTTGGTATTTTAAAAAGTGCTGAATCTTAAGCATGTAAAACTTCTAGATGTTAACAGCTTGGCAAGCTTCCTTTGCAAAATAGCAGCAAAAAGAGACCTTGAGAAGACAGACCATTTTTTTAAAAAAATTGCTTTCTTATATTCAGCTTTCATAAACCATTGAGGGGAAATATCAAGCCCTCATCACCTCCAATGTTGTCACGACTGAATAATAAAATATTAAGAAGACTATTTAGTTGAGTGCAGTTACTAAGTTCAGAGCCCGCGTGAAGTTTTAACCGAGTTGGAAACAGCTTCTTAAAACTAGGAACAAAGAAAGTAAGGGGTTCAAAATGGGGAAAATGGAAAGGGACAGATTAGTAAACTTTGGTCTGAAGAGAAACTAACCCTTTCCAAGAAAGTTAAGTCTCAGCTCATGATTTCAGAACTGGCTGAGGCAGATGGCATGAATTAGGGAAGCTGAGATTTTAAAAGCAGTTTTCCTTGGATTTTATAGAGGAGAATCTGTGGAGTCTGGATTTTCATAATCTAAATCCCAAGAGAAAAAAAACTTGCTATATATGGTTATTTATTGCACGTTGCCCACACCTTTGGTTGTCTTGCTGATACTTTCTTCCATTGGTATTTTTGTTTTTAATACTTGAACCTGTGCTGCTATCCAGTGCCAAAAAAAGCAATAAACCTGTCAGGTTTTCCAGGAGATCAGTAGCTGGAAGGAGAAGGCTCTTGAGCACTTGAAAGGATATTAACCTTGGCAAAGATAAAAATCCTGGACTTGGAAGGAATCCAGTGGATCATCTTAAGTTAATGTTTTCTCTTTTTTTATAGGAAAGAGCTCACAATCTCAGATTGTTCCATTACTGACCTGCTCAAATAGTTACGATATTCTCCTTAATGTTAACCTTGAGCAAACTCCTTGATTTGTTTGTGATGTGCTTATGACTGGCACTGAGAAAAGGGTGAACAACTGTTCTGCCTTCAGTTACTTTATTTTTGTGTAATTAATTCATTAATTAATAGCTTTTAAATGTGTTGCCCGACTCTTCCACTAAAAATTACTCAAAGGGGCTTGGCATTCTTTTAAACATAGCAAGACAAACATAAAGCCTATGCTAGATAACAAAGCCTTACCCAAAAAAAACCCAAACCCCTTGGTTTTGTGCTTTTCTTTCTACTCTTCTCCCTCCCCACATGCTAGGGTTGTTAGAAGCAAACCATATCTTGATGTTTCGTGCAGGCTGGCAAACTATTACAGTGGTACCTTGGGTTAAGTACTTAATTCATTCTGGAGGTCTGTTCTTAACCTGAAACTGTTCTTAACCTGAAGCACCACTTTAGCTAATGGGGCCTCCTGCTGCCGTTGCACTGCTGGAGCCCGATTTCTGTTCTTATCCTGAAGCAAAGTTCTTAACGTGAAGCACTATTTCTGGGTTAGCGGAGTCTGTAACCTGAAGCGTATGTAACCCGAGGTACCACTGCACTTGCCATAATTAGTGAAAGAGGGCTTCATGGTATGAAAGGAGGAGAGGAAGAAAGGACGCTTGGGTATCTTTTGAGGTTTGTTGATGTAATGTCAAACAATTGTTGACATATGAACCAGCCCAATGTATATAGCCCTCCTGCCCATCTTTTTATGATGACGAATTATGCACAATTCCCCTTTCCCTGTTAGCATCATATGCTTTACATTTGAATTCAATGCCTGTCCAAATGTAGGCTTAACTTTTCAACTTGCCTGGGAGCCTTAGAAGGGGGAGCTGTTTCTTGCGAGGCATTGCTCCAGAAGAGGAACTGCAGGAACCATTAAAGGGGCAAACTTTCCAATCTGCCTTGTCCCACCACTTGCCTGTGACCCTTATAATGCTGCTCTTTAGGTATTTGCTCCTTTTGTCTCTGATGTCTTTATGGGGGCTTCCCTTTGTCTGTTTGGTAGGAACATGGATGCATTTGGCTTTTCATTTTTTGTGTGGAAACGTTAACATGTTGTTGACTTGAATTTTTACGAGTTGTATTTTTGTGTGTGTTTGAGTTTTGTGTTTGTGTGTTATTCTTTGTGAGACGCCTTGGGAGCCTTGTTTAGCCGAAAGATGGCATATAAAGAAACAGTAGCATGTAACACCAGTGCCAAATGAAATAATTACTGGGGAGAAGCCTTTGATAAGGAATGCAACGCCGTTGGCTTCTCTCTTAGCAGCACCACACTGTTAATTGGAATTCAGTTATATTACATGAGAAGAGTATGGCCGGATCAGACCAAAATGCTATGAAATCCAGCATCCTGTTCCTTAGAGTAGCCAGCTAGATGGGAGGCCTTAAAAAGGACATTAGGGTAGTAGTCCTCTCATGGGCTTGAATCCATATAACAGTATGAGCTTCCATTGCTCTGCCCCAGCTTCTGTCAACCTAGCAGTTCGAAAGCATGCCAGTGCAAGTGGATAAATAGGTACCGCTCCAACGGGAAGGTAAACGGCCTTTCTGTGCACTCTGGCACTCGTCACAGTATCCCGTTGCATCAGAAGCTGTTTAGTCACACTGGCCACATGACCTGGAAAGCTGTCTGTGGACAAACGCCAGCTCCCTCTGCCTGAAAGCGAGATGAGCACCACACCCCATAGTTGCCTTTGACTGGACCTAACCGTCCAGGGGTCCTTTACCTTTTACCTTTACCTTAGTGCAATGTGCATGAGCTGTAGTGAAACGTGGGCTTGTGGGCTCCTCCTTCTCCTCCCATGAGGCTGGGAGGACTTCAGAAGCTTTTGTTCCCACTTCCCATTTTGCCCACGTCAGGGCTTGTGGTTAAATATCCACTAGGTCTAGTTTAATCTGGCCAGCTTCATAACTTGTTTTGGAAACTTGATCATAGTGTTAAACTATGATTCTTGAAAGCTGTGCTTTACTTACAGTGAAAATAAATGTTTCTGAATCCTTCCTCCTGGTCTCGTGTGAGATGGCGACATGAGAAGGGGGGGAGGGTATTAGTCCAAGATTTACTACATGCCATACAGGTTGAGCAAAACCATGGTTTATCATGACATGTGAACTAGCTCATAGTCCCAAGCCTAAGTACTGTACCTGCAGGGCATCACTTGGTAAGTTTGTGATAATTTGTTTATCTTTACCTCTAAAGAAAACACTCCAGATTTATTCCTCAAGTAATGTTGCTATTTTAACACAACCTTTGTTTAGGACAATGTATATTACTTGCTTTTGTTTTCTAGCATGTTCAGGTTGGCTGCACATTTTGTTGTTTTATTTTTCCTTCCATCCACTTCCCCTAAGTCAGGAACTGCAGTTTCCTGTGGTGAGTTTTTTTAGATATTCTCGAAGGAAACTGCATTGCTGAATTCTAAAATTGTCTATTTTGAGTTCAAAAGCACTTCTTCCTTTACAAAAATGTGGTTTATATCGCTTAAAAAATATATTAGCCAGATAATGGTGGCCTTGTATGAAAAATGTTTAACATTTGAAAAGTTTTAAAAGGCATTTAAAGATAAAGGTGCATTGTTACAGCTCTTGGAAATCTGTCTAGATGCTCAATAGTGTTGGGATAGCCTTTGGCCATTTGAAATATATTTTGTTATTGAAAGGATATAAAAACACTCTGAGCATATAAAATCTTTTGCCTGGTTTACAGACTTAACATTCCAGAACATTAAGGAGGAGGGGAAAGCCCTTAATTTTTTATTGAGAGTTCATGAAACTGCTAGATGCTATTGACAGAACTCTCCTGGGAACTGAGTAAATGCTACAAGGAGACTTTTATAGTGTGATTGTGTGTGTGTGTGTGTGTGTGTGTGTGTGTACACATACACACACATACCGAGAAGTAAATCCCATTGAGTTGAGTGGGGTTTCTTCTGCAGGATTGCAGCCTCCTTGTTTATTTGCTTGGTGTATTTCTCCCCTCTAAAGTATGTTCAATTCAAAGATGAAGAGATAATTTGCTGAACTGGTAAATAATTTGGAAGCCACATGTTCTTGGGAGATGGTTGTGGTGCATTTTGCTACTGTAAGTGCAATTACTATTGTTCAGCTATTCTTTTTCCACCTTAAACAATAATGTGATATGACTAGTTATTTCTCTTGTGTTTGCAAAGAATGTATACTTGGGTTTAGTGTGAGTAATAAAATATAGCTAGAAGCCTTGGGAAATATAACAGTATAAACATTGTACATTCTCTAATAAGCTTGACAGGAGTGCTCTTAAATCACACTCCAGGCAACAATCTAAGTAAATAAAAAGAAAGACTGTGATCAGTAATTTTGTTTTTACTTTCCGGTATTAAAGTTTGCAAGAGGCACTAAAAACATACTTTTTCAAAAAGTCTTTGTATGAAACAGTTTATTACCTGCTGGGTGTGTCTCTGGTCAGCAGCAATATTTGCTGGAGGCCCTTTCTGAGGAAGTGGTGGTAGCCAAAGTAGCTGACTAGAAATTGTTTAGAAACTGTCTATTGGCATTCCACTTTTGTTTATTCCTTTTTCTCCCCTTCTATTTCTTCTGCAGTTGCAGAAGGAGAGGTCTATAGAATTCTGAAATCTTTGCATAGCAGGAGCCCGGTGTGGGTGTCTTCTCCTTCCAGATACAGATACACACCTTGGGAAGGCAAGAGGTTTTCAGTAAGGTGAACAGATCACCTATCTCATGATAAACAAACTTCTGTAGAAGAAAGGATGATGTGCTCAGTTTTGTCTTTAAAGAAAACATTCCAGATTTCTTCCTAAACTGATGTTGCTACTTTCATATAACATGTGTAGACTATTCGATTTTTGTTGTTGTTGCAAGCACAGTGTATCACAAAGTGGACTTGCTGTATTTCCCCCTCCTCATTTACATTTCACAAGAGCCCCCTCCTTATCTACATTTGGTCATCTTAGGCTTCAGGCTGTCCAATAAGGCAACATTCACCATCTACCTTCTTTTCCTTCGTCTTTAGAGACGTTTGTAGTTGTGCTTCTTAATGTCCCCCTAAAGCAAGAAAGGGAAACTTGCTAATGAATCAACCTCATCCAGCAAGGCCATTGATCAAGCATGATAGAAGTTGCACTCCAAAAACTTCTAGAGGTCCACAGGTTCTCCACTTCTGCCCTAAATAATGACCAGCACCCCATCATTGATTTTCTGGTGGGTTTTTCCTTAAATGGTGTTTCCAACAATGCTAGGCCAAGTTGCCAGGCAAGACCACATCTTGAGCACATTGACATAATATACACACACAGGAAACATGCTTTTTATACTGCAAAATGCCACTTGAATACAACAGGGACTACATATGTGTGCACATATAATCACTGTGGTATTTATCTCTGTGCTTACTTTCATTGTTTGGTAATATTGTTGAGAGTTTACTGTTGGGATGGTGGATGGGGGTTAGAGAATATGATGACTGCTGGTGCTAGACAGAAGGTTTATAGAGCAGCTATCATGGTAGAGGGATATACGGTAAGTATTCTGGCCTAAGCACACGTCAGGCTGTGGTTCTATCACATGGGTGGCTAACCTGTGGCCCATGAGATGATGTTTGACTCAAATTCCCAGCTGTCTTAGCCAACATGGCCAATGTAGTCAAACAATATCAGGAGAGCTACAGGTTAGTCACTCTTGCCATCAGTGTTCGAAACTCCCATTGTTCCAGGTGCATTTTGCAACAGGGAATTTCATTAGCGCAAGCAGTTGGGGTACAGTACTATGCTTAAGATTTCAGATTAAAACTGCAGAGTGGAAGGAAAGGAGGACCTTTTCCTGCCTCACCATTTCCAGCTGCTCTCTGAAGACTGGAGAAGAGACCCTTTAAAAAATATTAGGGGGTGGGCAGGGGAAGGACTAGACCATGTGAAAAATGACATAATATTTTAGCTGCAGTTCATTCATTTTCAGCTTTGTATTCTTGTTATAAAAAAGTGTGCCTAGACATTCCATTGTTGTGCCCATAACCTACGCTTAAGGTGCCATTTAGCTCCTAGCTTTCATATCTCAGTTTCTAACACTGCTTGCCATGTCCAGTCAGTTAAACTGTGTCCGATCCACACTTTCATGTAAATCAATATTCAACTTGATTAACTCAAAAAGCAAACAACTTATACATGCAAATGGTAAAATACTCAGCTGTAGAGGAAAGATCAACAAGTTTAGCTTTGACTAAGATGAAAGTGATGGCATGGATGAGTGAAAAGAAACGACAAATTCAGGTTATCCAGGCTGCAATTCTGGTGGCAAAGTGAGAGGGAGGTTTTTTTCTTTTGAGGATAATTGGTCTAAAAAGGGCTGGATGTTCTACATAGGAGCAATGAAAGATAATCGATCCTAACTAAGGCTTTATGAGTTGCTAACAGATCAATGGTGGGAATATTAAGTCAGTTCTAATTACAGAGACTGCTGGGCAGGCTGCAATTTAACGATCCCTGGCAGCAGGCCCAAGTATCCCCATTGGCTGGTTGGGTCCACTGCCAAGTGAACACCCAAACAAGGACTGCTGGCATTGGCCAACAGCTGGCAGCTGGGCAATCCAGCCTGCCATTGGTCGGATCACTAGCCACAACACTGCCCACCCAGGAAGGTGAGCGGACTTAACAAACAATACATTGACTAGTCGAGGCAGAGCAGTTACTATTCTGACAACAGCAAGTCTATCTCAAAAATATATTCCCTTAATGCTGACAATTTCAAATATATTTCAGTGTATCAAAAATTTGAAAGCCATTTTTATATCATGGTGGCAAGTGAGTTACTAATTCTATAGCCTCTATTAACCTAAAGGTTTTGCATTTAGTACCAAAAATCATTTTAAAATACTTTGTAACCAATACTTTGCCACCTCTTTTGCCTTGACTTTCTATTCTTTATTTAAAAGAGACCTGTCGACTTTCTACCACTGACAAGAGTTCCAATTTCCATAGGGCCACGTTGGTCTCTTATAGTTCTGACTGTGTTCTATCCTGGCAAATAGCTGCCAGTTGCTTAGATTGTATGAGAATATTTGATTGTGTTCTAGAAAACAAGACACGTCGGGCTGACAGCATTGTTTTAAAAGAGTTTCAAAACCTATTACATCTGCGGGAATGGGGAAACACTTAGATTAACCAAACTTCATTTTCAGTTTATTGTAGCTCCAGGACATTGATTTCCTGCAAAGGCTTTGGAATTCCTTGAGGATATTACTGCCAGACTTTGTTATTTTTAAAAGCAATTTAGCCAACCACAGTAACTGTACATGTAAATGTTTCAGGAGGCATTGGGCAGGGTGGTAAGTTAATGCTCACTATACTGTGCCGTCGTGGAACAAATGAAATACAACTTAATGGAGTATGCATTTGCTAATGTGGAAGAAACAAAGGCAGAATACAACTTGGACATTCTTGAGATGGGAAGAAAGTATTAGTGTGTGCACATGGGATCAAGTGTTAGGTGCTTGGTTTTTATTATTTAGGTAAGTGGCTAGAACACTGTTTTTTGGGAAGAATGATATCTGAGGTTTCAGATAGGGGTGAAACGAAAGGAACATCAAATATTGAACAACACACTTGGCTACAGTGCGATTTTTTTAAGTACCTAAGCTGGTAGATTGCAAGTGTAGTGCAGAAAAGGTATTTGATGCAGGGAATGGAAAGGTCAGAATCATGTTAGACAGTGACAACTCTATTAGGAATGTCAAGGGCCGGATTGATTTGGAGATTGACATTTCCTTTCAGGTAGTGACCTCACATGTCAAAGTTTAAGCACTTTGGTCTGAGGGAAAAGTACAATCTTCTTTTTATCAACAAAGGCTAATGCATCTTGAAATGGAGAAGAACTTCCTGGGTTATATACTTTTTGATTAAATAGTATAATCAGCTTCATATAAACTCCATACATAGCAAGTGAAAACTAAAGGCAAAATCCTTAACTCCTATAAAGTAATAATTTAAAAATGCTAGCTGAAAAGAAGAAGAGGGGATAGTTTTGAGAATGTCATGGCAGGTGCTTGGAAGGATTGTGGGATGAAGAAGGAATCAACCAATTGCTAGAAGGGACGACTGAATTTTAAACAAAACAGAAGAACTGAAATTATAACTTCAAGATTTAGAAATGTCATCAAGTAAAGGGCCTGATTCACTGACATAACCTTCCTCAGCACCAGCACAGGCAGCATCCAAATCTGAAAGATATTTGCAGCCTGAGATACTCCATGGTCCAGCAGCTCTGCTAAGTATAGTTAGGTGCTTGTCAATATTTTATTGAGTTTTGTTTTTAAACCATAACAGGGAGGTGAACCTAAAGAACAGCAGAAAGGGTGATAGAAGTTAAGGGGAGACTTTATTCTGTGTATTTTTGTTTTCAAGACAAAGTTGATGTAGATGATGAAATCTGGCCAGAATTGAAAACAGGACTGTGCCACATTTGTTTTGGAGGCCTTCTGGTCCATTTCATCACCAGCATCTTTAGAGCACACCTTGGTGTCCTCCTGTCACATGCCAATACCCTTCTATTTCTGTTGCTGCACAGATCATGTGTTCTGATACAGAATGAGAAAGCATGTCCTGTCATTTCTAACCCAAACCATGCAATGGAATGAAGAAATTTCTGTAAAGAATCCTATTTTCTTGTGCCGTACACATTTGCAGAATATGCCACACAATAGCTATCAAATATCTGCCTTGATCCAGCTGCAGTTGTGTGCATAGTTTCGAATGACAATATGCATCCTCATCACAAGGCCAACTCAGATGGTTCAGTGGAGTCTGAGTACTCATCCTATTGGTGCTCAGGCTGACTTGCATTGCATCTGTACTGAATATTTTTTGCATGGAATGAGTATTCATTTTAAGTGACTGGAAACTGAGAACCAAACCACTTGGTTTCATGGCTGAGTGGTTAAGAAAAGATGAAACAATAAGGATCACATGACGCAGAGGGCAAATACCTGAACATGTTTGGATACTGCACTTTGCTGCTGTTTTAGTGTGGTTTTAAAAAGTTTGGTTTAAGCTGAAATTAATCTGGTGTTCTCATTAAGAATGACATATTGTAACAATTAGAGGTAATCTTTTCTTCCCATGCTCTGATGTGTGGTTAAATTTAGGTGAAAGTAATAAATGATGTAGTAGTTTTAATGGGGGGAAATAAGCTTAATGTACCATTCCTGGCCAAATTGCACCTCTTTGGTATTAAGCTTGCTGACCCTTCCCTTTATTATACAGTATATTTGTTTCAACCCAACGTCAAAATAAAAATGCCATATTCAAATATGTTGCCAGCTCTAAATATTTTTAGCTGATAATCCACTTTCTTCCTGATCGGTCATCTTTGCAAAATCGTGTTCTATCTATCGTGTTCAAAAACTCAGTTCTATGAATGCAACTCCTAGTGGCAAAAATCACACCATCAATGTACAATGTATCAGCAGGTTTGGGAAGCAATTGCTTTTGTTGTGTGATAATTTGTATACTGCTTACTGCAGTTTACAAAGATGAGCAACCAATTGCAGAAGCATTAAAATATAAACACACATATTTAAAATATGTCATAAAACAATTCCATTAAAACACTACAGTAATTAAGACAGAGGAGATTCAGGTTGATATATCAAGGGAATATAGTGGTACCTTGGGTTACATACGCTTCAGGTTACATACGCTTCAGGTTACAGACTCCGCTAATCCAGAAATAGTATCTCGGGTTAAGAACTTTGCTTCAGGATGAGAACAGAAATCGTGCAGCGACAGCACAGCAGCAGCAGGAGGCCCCATTAGCTAAAGTGGTGCTTCAGGTTAAGAACAGTTTCAGGTTAAGAACGGACCTCCGGAACGAATTAAGTACTTAACCTGAGGTACCACTGTATGTCTTCAAAAGCTGCTTTAATTCCAATACGGTTGGGTCCTCTTATATTTCAGCAGTGAGTGAATTATGTAACACGGGGGCCACCACTGAAAAAGCCTGACTCTCTCTCAGCACAGACCAGTGGCGTAGCGTGGGGGGTGCAGGGGGGGCCGGCTGCACCAGGCACAACATCTGGGGGTTAGGGTTAGGGGGCACAAATCCATGGGTTAGGGGGCGCAAATCCACGGGTTAGGGGGCGCAAATTACTTGCCTTGCCCCGGGTGCTGACAACCCACGCTACGCCACTGGCACAGACCTAATTTTTAGGCTGTGATAAGGCTAACAGTGTACCATTTGCTGATCTTAATGCCTTTACTTAGCAGTGGAGGGGAAGGAGGTATTTCAGGTAACCTGGTCCAGAGTTGTTTTTGGGTTTTATATTGTAAATAACAAGATGGTAAAGCTGGCTTCAGGGGTATTAGGCAGCCAGTACAGACCCCTTGTGGGATGCAGGTGGCGCTGTGGGTTAAACCACAGAGCCTAGGACTTGCCGATCAGAAGGTCGGCGGTTTGAATCCCCGTGACGGGGTGAGCTCCCATTGCTCAGTCCCTGCTCCTGCCAACCTAGCAATTTGAAAGCACATCAAAGTGCAAGTAGATAAATAGGTACCGTTTCGGCGGGAAGGTAAACAGCGTTTCCATGTGCTGCTCTGGTTCGCCAGAAGCGGCTTAGTCATGCTGGCTACATGACCCGGAAGCTGTACGCCGGCTCCCTCGGACAATAAAGCGAGATGAGCGCCGCAACCCCAGAGTCGGTCATGACTGGACCTAATGGTAAGGGGTCCCTTTACCTTACAGACCCCTTAGACAGGCATGCATGCCGAGTGCGAGAAGTCACACACTGTCTAGGCTATTACATTCTGCTAGCATGAGTTCTCTTCTTTCTCCTCATGCTACATGTCAGGTGACATGAAAAGGAAGAGAAGAAGTAAAACCAATACTGTATGTTGCTTTGGCTTTGTGGATAATTGAAAGGATATCACATTTGGAGCAGGGAGGGTGGGATTGGGTAAATTCTGGGAACAATTGTAGGAAAAAGCTGTCCTTCTATCCAGTAGTTGTCTCTTTTAGAAACTCACTGCCTACTACTATCTACCAGAATAAAATTCATCCTTGTCATTAGGTTGTAGGGTTGTTTGTTAATGTACAGTTTCCTGGGTGTAAATAAATGTGTGCACACAACCATGTGTGTGTGTTCCAGAGCTTTTCCTCTGTCCTCTTCAATGTCATTCATAGCCTGGCAACAAGAAGATTAGTTTTGGAACAAATGCATTGCCTTGATTGTGTGGGGAACAAGAGTGCCTGACTGTATCAGGTGGGTAGGCAGAGATGGACACGTGCTAAATCTGAGGAGATGGGTAGCAATAAAGATTCCAATCCCACGCTTTCTTTTTTCTTTACAATGTTTGCTATACAGGGTATTAGAACTCAAAAACCTGTCGCGCTTTGTTGAAGGTTCCCACTTGGCCATGTCCAAATCCCTTAATGGTAAAAAAACAGTGTCAGCCTCAGTATTGACCCTCGTGGAGTGCCTATGTTGACAACTAGACTTGTTTCACTCTATGGAGGTACAGGTTGCAGCCACAGCAAAGGTGACATTTTTCCATCTCCGCCGTATTAAGCAGTTGGTCCCTTACCTTTCATGCCCTGATCTGGCCACAGTGATCCATGCGATGGTCACCTCCAGGCTTGGTTATTGTAACTCACTCTACGCGGGGCTGCCCTTGAAGCTGACCCAGAAACTCCAGTGGGTGCAGAATGCCACGGTGAGGCTCTTTACGGGGTCCTTGTCAAGGGATCACATTCATCCAGTGCTTTACCAGCTGCACTGGCTCCCGGTGGAGTACAGGGTCAGGTTTAAGATGCTGGTTTTGACCTTTAAAGCTCTATGCAGCCTAGGACCCTCGTACCTACGGGACCGCCTCTTCTGGTATGCCCCAAGAGGGACCTTAAGGTCCATAAATAACAACACTTTGGAGGTCCTGAGCCTCAAGGAGGTTAGATTGGTTTCAACTAGGGCCAGGACCTTTTCAGCACTGGCTCCAACTTGGTGGAACACTCTGTCACAAGAGACCAGGGCTCTGCCGGATTTGACATCTTTCCGCAGGGCCTGCAAGACAGAGCTGTTCTGCCTGCCCTTCGGCTTAGACTCACTCTGACCCCTTATACAGTGGTACCTTGGGTTACATACGCTTCAGGTTACATACACTTCAGGTTACAGACTCCGCTAACCCAGAAATAGTACCTCGGGTTAAGAACTTTGCTTCAGGACGAGAACAGAAATCGTTCAGCGGCAGCGCAGCGGCAGCAGGAGGCCCCATTAGCTAAAGTGGTGCTTCAGGTTAAGAACAGTTTCAGGTTAAGAACAGACCTCCAGAATGAATTAAGTTCTTAACCCAAGGTACCACTGTATGGGATTTGGTATATAAATTTTTCCTTGGCTTTTTTGCTGGCCCATGTAGGACCAGCATGGGTAGCTGGCTCAGGTGAATATCTGATGTTTCCTCCCTTTACAGTCTTGATTTATGGGCTACTACTAAAATGAAGCTGCATTTTAAGCTGTATTTTAAGCCGTATTTTAATTAACTGTTTGTTGTTGTTTTTTTCTATTACGTTTTATTGTAATTTATATTTCGTGTTAGCTGCCCTGAGCCCGGCCCTGGCCGGGGAGGGTGGGATATAAATAAAAAAATATTATTATTATTATTATTATTATTATTATTATTATTATTATTATTATTGGCATAATGTTTCCGATCTCCTGACCATGGTAAAAAGTGTGTTGCATGTTCCTTACCTCTTCATCCTCTCCAACCCTTCTGTGGTTTGCTTCTTAAAGTATGATGCAATATTATCATTTGCATTAGTGCTTATCATGGTTAATGCTAACCAGGACTTCCCTCATGTGTCACAAGTAAATCTAGCTAGGATTCATCTTAGTTAGTTAATTTACTCTGAACTAAAGGAATCAGATACAAAGGAAACATTTGCTTGGGGTTGGAGAGCAGAGCTATGGAAGTCTGCAGCAGATGTCCAGCCTTTAAGTATTCCATTGCCGTGTTTAGGATTGCATAAAAAATCCCAACAGTTGCTGAGTCACATGCGTGAACCACTTGCAAGCGGCTATAACTCCACCTTTCTGCAAGTGCACCAGACAACAGGCATCACTTCATCGTTGTGCGTCTTTGTGTTACGGTGAAAACATTTAATGCAAAAAGGAATAGTCAAAATGTTTCTTATATGTACAATATTTATTGCAATACACATAACCTTTGTAGAATCCCTACTTCATGTTACTACAACTTGTCTTCATCCAGTCAACCCACTTCCACACCAGTGGCTCATAAAATCTGGCTACTTTTTAACAAAAACAAAATAAAAACAGACACATGATTTCTTTCTCCTAAGGTAAATAAAAATGCATCTCTGTTCGCACCTTTTGTGCCTGTAGGTTATGTGCATTCAAATAACTGTAGCACCTTTTTCTCTTGGAGGCTCTCAGAGCAGTTTTAAAGTACCTTCTTGTGAAGTATTTGACTCCCATAAGGATTCCGTGATGCTACATCCATTTCCCAAATAGTTTGACCAAAGTACTGGAAGAGTTAGTGATCTGTTCAAATTGAACACAGTGCCATGCTAAGCTGGAAATGGAACCCCAAGCTCCGGGATTCCGCAGTTCCGTATTCACCTTTCACTAATGCAAGTGGCAGAGAAATAATTTATTTTTCATAAATGTAGATGTAACCCTAAACAGGATTTTAAGTTTCAAAAGAGCAATGCAAATTATTTCTTTCTGTTGAGGAAAGGGAGAATTTCAAATCACAGCTCCGAAGCTTGTATTTGCTGTGTGTATGTGGAGGGGAAGAATGGGACTTTTCTCTGCCCTGGGGCAGTGGAGAAATCGGTTAAATTCCCTTTCTGCTCTGATTCCATTAATTATCAGTCCACCCACAGCTAATGCTCTCTGCATTTAAGCCCACCAACCCACCCTGCACCCATAGATGCAAAGACACATTTGGCACCACTGTAATTTGGCCCTCATTCTCTGTGAAGCAGAATGAAATTCAAGAACAACGTTGAGATCAGAAGCATGTGGCGCCATAGAGATAGAATGCTTATGCAGCAGCCTTCTAAAGTGGGATTGTATAATGAACTTGCTAAATTTATTCTCTTTTCCTTTCATCAAGTATAGTAGACAACAAAACAGGTGTTTTCAGTTGTTTCTGCCTTGTTACTGTTCCAGCTCCTTTACCTGAAGACTTACCATGACCTAAGGTGGAAGCAGTAGCACCTAGAACTATGTATCAAGCAATTGGAATCTTAAGTCTCCTAATTTACACAGCAATCTTTCCAAAGCCAATGAAACTTACTTCTGAGTAAACATGATTAGGATTGTAGTGCAGGCCTCTGGATTGCCCCTCTTTGGCCCATTAAATAATTATTCTACACACCACTACTTGATTTGCTGAATCTGGGCCTTTCTAGGATAAGTTGAGGGAGAATTGTAAGAGCAATATTGACATCTTTGCTATCTGTAAGTTGTCCAAGCAAGGATGGAATGGTGTTCTCTCTTGGCTTTTTCTTTCATGGTTGCTATTAATAAGGGCTGTCAGAGGGTGGGGTAGAAGAATCCCTTCTATTCTTGGCTTTTTATACACGGAATGGGGAAGAGAATGGAGGAAGCTTAAGGTGGAAGTAACCTGTGAAAAAACTGGGTCACTTGTCTGACGTGAGAAGACTTGGGTTTGATATTTAGCTAAGTTTTGCCAAGAATAAACCTAATCGATCTAACTTAGTCAATTAATTTCAGAGGGTCTACTTTGAGTAAAACTTGGTTGAATACCAGCCCAATATAGTTTTCAAGCACTGGTCCAGCTTGCACTGTTACATGTTAGCTGAATTAAATTGTTGGCGGGGTTTTTTTTGCCCTTCCCCAGCTTTGGGGGTGAAGTGAGCCAGAAAACTGAATAAATAAATATACAGACTTAATAAGGAATGTGGTGGGTTTTCTTCTTAGAACTGTGATATTATTTAATCTAGTGTATTATGATTTTGTAGCTTGAACACTGTCTAGCTCTAACTTTCTTTACCTACTGTTTATACTATCAGAGCAGTTTCCATAATCCTTTGCCAATGCTATAGCTTTCCCAGGTGTTAAATTTCATGGATACACTTGATTGCAGTTTTGAGGTTCTATGCAATGTTTTCCTGTCGTGACTGATCTATAAACCCGACCTTTAGAACTGGTAATATTTGTGCAGTCAAATTTCTCTTTGAGAAAACAAACAGAAATGATATGTTTTACTTGAATTGGATCTATGGTTCAAAGGTTTATGAGTTCTTGACAAGTATTGTAGAATGGTCCATTGTGTTGCTTTTCTGAAATAGTTTAATTAGCATGATTTTTCATGGTTCTTTGGCTTGTGTGTTTTATTGTGGAACAACGAAGAGCTTTGTGCCTTTAAAGGCTGATAACTTGTTTATGTCATAAAGCTTACAATTGTTAGTCTTTAGGTTCTACATGATCCTTTGCTGTTTTGCTATATCAGACTAGCATTCATATTCTAGATATGATTCTTTAATATGCATTTCAAATGCTGGGAAATGCCCTATTTCTTCTGTAATACACATGATAGCAAGCTGGCACTTCTGAAGTTTTAGATTTGGGAAGAAGGAGGCAGCCTGCTGTCCATGGAATGTCTACACTAGACCTTATGCAAGCACCCATTTTAATACTACTTTGAGTTGAGTTGAATTGAATTGAGACTGTTCTACACATCTGGCTACTTGATGTGGAGTAGTGTGCAGCTCGATGTTTTTTTATTTATTTATCCCAGAGCCAAAGATCAGCAGAGCTGGAATGGGATCACACATTTTCAGTGGTGAAATTAGCCAGAGCTAGTTTTCCTGTATGTATTCCTTAATTAGTGTGAATAGGACATTACAGAGTTTCATGACCCCAGGAAACTTTTACAACCCAAAAAACATTTTTTTGCAAGCTTCTTCACACAAACTTCCTACACCCGTAATGCTAATTGAATATTTGAACTGGGCCTTAGTGTCTGGAACTTCTTATCTGCCCCAGCCTGTTTGAGTTTGAATTTGTTGACTTTCTGGAAACTATGCAAACTTGTCTTGTTAAGCTGGTGATGATTCATACTGCTTTTAACATTTTATGGTGTTAATATTGTAGCTATAATTATTTGTTATAGGCATTTTAATTATACACATATGCCTCGATATTAGTCTTAGTTAGTGTGGGTAGTTGCTGTCCAGATCTTGACTCCCTTGAATGAGACTGATATTCATGATCCATTTCCGTTGTAGTTTTGGCATGAAAACTTATGTTGGTCACCCTGCATGGAAGAGTGTGTTCTCGTTGATTCTCCTTGACCTGTCAGTTGTCTTTGATACCATTGACCATGATACCCTTTGGGCTCAGCTGTCTGATTTGGGGGGTGGAGGGTGGTACTGCATTGTGCTGATTCCCATCCCCAAAGGAGCCCAAGAAAGCAATAAAGTAATAAAAGCAAGTCCAATACAGACGCTCACCAGGAAATATATTCAGTTCAAAGGCTTGTTGAAACAGGGAGGTCTTCAGTAGGTATTGAAAAGTCAACATATATGATGCCTGACTAATGACCAAGGGAAGGGCATTCCAAAGGCCCGATTCCTACATAGGACATCCATAGGAGGTCTTCTCCTGCAGAGTACAGTAATTGACTGGGTATGTAAGAGATGAGACAGTCTTTCAGGTGTCTGGTTCCAAGCTGTATAGGACTTTATACACCAAAACCAGCACCTTGAACTTAACCAGTAGCTATCTGGTAGCCAGTGCAATTCTTTCAATAGCATGGTAACATGTTGATTATATTCTGCTCCAGTGAACAGTTCAGCTGCTGCATTTTGCAGAAGCTGAAGCTCTGATCTATGGTCTTTTCCTCATCTGAGTCCTCGCGGAGGGCCTGACAGATCTGTATTGGTAGCAGCCTTATACTTGGGTTAGACCATCTCATTCAGTGTTGTCCACAATGACTGGCTATGGCTCTCCAGTGTTTTAGACAAGACACATTTCCAGTCCTACCTGGAGATGCCAGGGATTGAATAGGGACCTACTGCATGCAAATGAGATGCTCTCGCACTGAACTAGGGCCCTTCCTCCTATGCATGTATTCTCTCATAGATAACAGCTAGGCAATTTTGTAAATTATTTCAACTTCTAAAAAAATAATAATTTGTTGTTTTCCCCAGTAAGCAATAATAAACACACATAAATTGTGAATAGCAGATGAATGTGCACTCTTTTAAAGTAGCCCAGATGGATCAGCATCCCCAGAGATGTGTACATGGGTATTTTAATGATTATGTACACACTTTTTAAAATGCTAACATTTGCAGTGGGAAATGCAGCCAAGGAAATGCATTTGGCAAGTAAATGTGAGTTGCCCTTAGTGCATAAATATAAAAAAGGGTCAGAGCCACAGAGAAACTAAATTAAATGCAACAATCATGTAGTCAGTTTGATGTTCTGTACTTGAAACTGCCTCCCATTTCTCTGCTGTGCTCTCCAGACAATTTGTAGCATAACTAGTGCTTCTGTCTGCTGAGTTTTTAAGAAGTGCAACAAAACTATGCACTTGCAAGGATGTGTAGAGCAGCAGATGGAGGACATGGCAGAAAACAGAAAAGTATATCAAACATTTTCCTGCTTACATCTCCCCCTGACTCCAGTTTGAAACGAACCCTTTTCCTTTTTGCTGCACAAAAGCAAGAATAGCAAGAGGACTAGGAAAGTGTTGCCAAGGTGCCCCTGCCTGCCACCTTCTCAAAGATACAGCGAAGGAGAATCCATGGAGATATTAACATTTAAGTAATTTAACTCTCTACAGGTGGGCCCTGGGATATTCTTACCAACTGAAAGCTTTAGATCCTGGGCTGCTAGCAAAAGCCTTTGCTTGGAATGACAGAAAGAGAATACAAAGTGAAATGCAAGGCTGCTTCCAGACAAGTTGCTTCTAGTGTGAATAATCATTGCTCTTCCCCTGAAATTTGCAATTTGTTTTTTTCCTGTGTGCTGTCAATGATATTTGCCCTGTTTCTGTATGTGTGTTCAGACCGTTATGTTTTATCTACATCAGTGTGAGTTCAGGGCTGATGTGGGTGGGGAAGGGAAAGGCCCAGTTCACCTGGATGGCTTTTTGAAGCTCAGCACACATTCCCAGTTGTACCTATGGGAGCTTTGGGCTTAATAGCTCCCTTGCTGTATTTGCCTCAAGATTGCAGCTGGGAATGGAAGGGGTTAAATTCACAAGAAGAGTAATTTCACATCTCAGGTAAAGGGGCATCTTCAGCATTTGCCAAAAGTCGTATAGTGAAAAAGCCAGAAGGAATTCCACAATTTAGGGGCTGCCACGGAGAATGTCCTTTTCTGGGCTGTGGCCCCTTCTACTGGAGGTGGAACTGCCAAGAGGGTCCCTTCCACTGGCTCAGGAAGGTCCGTAGGGAAGGAGGCGTTTCTCCGCAGCAATTTGGGGCCTGATGGTGTATTTAGCATCATGTGTTGTTTGGTCCTATGGATCCAGAAGAATGAGAGAACTAACATTGTCAGGTGTCTTGGGGCCTATGATGCTCCTGAACATTCCTGCAGAACTGTTCCAGGACAACAATGCATGTTCTAGATGTCTGTGGGAGGAATTCAGCATCATGTCATTATGATTGTTCAATCAGGATTGAGCATTTCTGCTTGCCATGCAGAATGAGCTCCCTTGCCCCCCCTCACTGGGCTGTTCTGGGAGTTCTCCTGACTCCACCCAACCCAGACTGATTTTGGGGGGTGCAGGGCGAAAACAGTGCAGTTGTTTAGTTGAATCTGGCCCCTGGTGGACACGTTGCTGCTGCTGTCACTGCTGCCTAATGAAGACCACAGCAGAATTCCATCTTGCTGCCATCATCACCCAGTAAACTTCAGTAGAATGGGGAAGCAGGCATGACAGTGGAAAGGCCCAGCATGGAGCTAAAGACCGCTTACCGTTTCCCAGGAACTGGGGAGGTGGGGGGCAAGAGTCCTCACCTGGCTGACTGTGGGGTTCGTCTGGGATATCCCACCTAAATGCAAATTCGAATTGGCCAGTTGTGACCCAGACTAGTGGGTGGGGTTTTGGAGACCTACCTGAGGGAGCCAGTCTCCACTTAGGTCCACCTCTGTGGCTTAAATTCTGACTGTGCTGTGAGTGGGCAGTGTTGTAATAGATTCTTTGTTGTGTTTCTTGCGACGGACTAACATCCGTCTGAAAATTTCTACTAAATGTAGGTTAATGTGATCAAGTACATCAGATACTCATTTTGAGCAGCAAGCAGTTTCTTCTGCTGTTGCTGCCCCCCCCCCCCGAAATATATTCCTGCACTTATTACTTACTCTCTTCTTGCACTTCATCTTTTCTTTCCAGTGCATGTAAAGGGTAAAATATACCAAATATTCACATATTTATTCTCCTGGTTTTGAAACTTCAGCTGTGTTCAGGACATCTTCATGTTCACATCAAAATCATGTTGATGTATTTTATTTGCTACTGGTTTTTGGTTTTGCTAGTAAATACTGTCCCAACCTATTGTAGCATTAAAACTGTTCAAATGAATTATATATGCCATGTTGGCACGTATGTTGCTTGGAAGAAATCTCTTTTAAAAATTTAAGATCTTTTACTTTTACACAGTAGCACGCATTGTAAATGTTCCCATTCTTCCTTTTCTCTTGAGATGAATAATTTAAAATATATATGTGGTTTTTTAGAAAAACCATTTCTTGTGTAGTGAGCAAGTCATTTTAGAACATTCTCTGTTCAAGTTACAATATCCCACTTTATAACTTGGTTGCGTTAGCCTGTTGACAACAATACTATCATAGCTAAAGCTCATTAGTAGCATTATCTAGAACTTTTTAATATTGTGCGTCTTTGCTAATGGTATTCTTTTTAAGACAATGTAATTCAATGTAATTTATGATAAGCTATTAGGTAATGAGCAGGTTTGAGAAGTTAAGTACTAAAGAGCTGTGTGTTTATGGAAAGTGAACAGAAGAGGCAAGCAGATGTGGGTGAATTATTTAGCACAGCCTTGTAAGTAAGCCTATAAAAATTACTGCCCTCTTAAAATTTTTGCTCTACTACTAGAGCTGCAACAGGAGGGATAAGAAGCTCCTATTGCCTTGCAGGACATCTTCTGGAGAAGAAACCCTACAAATGTAGAGTGGAGTCCATAAGGCTGTTGAATGGCATCTTACATGCCTCCTTCCAGCAACTCCTGCAGCCAGCCTGGTGGCAAATGTATTGCTTTGCTTTGCTCTGGACCACACCAGCGAGGCCGAGGGAGGGGGGCAGTTCTTGTCACCTGGGCAGCCCTGGCTTGTACTCCAGGATACTGTACACTGGGAGGAGGAAACCTCTTATTCAGGGAACAAATTGAGTCTACCTGTCCTCTTTATCTGAATCTTGGGACTTTCCCCAAGGCTACAACCCACCACTGGCCTTGCTTCACATATGCATTTAGCATTCTTGCATGACTGGAACGCGGGTGGCGCTGTGGGTTAAACCACAGAGCCTAGGACTTGCCGATAAGAAAGTCGGCGGTTTGAATCCCCGTGACGGGGTGAGCTCCCATTGCTCTGTCCCTTCTCCTGCCAACCTAGCAGTTCGAAAGCACGTAAAAGTGCAAGTAGATAAATAGGTACTGCTCTGGCGGGAAGGTAAACGGCGTTTCCGTGTGCTGCTCTGGTTTGCCAGAAGCAGCTTAGTCATGCTAGCCACATGACCCGGAAGCTGTCTGCGGACAAACGCCAGCTCCCTCAGCCTATAGAGCGAGATGAGCGCGCAACCCCAGAGTCGGTCACGACTGAACCTAATGGTCAGGGGTCCCTTTACCTTTACCTTATGACTGGAATGTGTCCTTGAACTCTGATAATGGCTTTTATTTGTCCAGAGGGTGAACAGAGAGTGGTGTGTGTAGAAACTACCCTACAGTGCAAAAGTAAAAAATTATATTTATTACTCTGCCAACTGTTTCCTCTGGTTCCACCCATCATTGCCACATGCCCCTCAGAATGTTACCCAGGAGAGGAATCTATCCTCAGGTTGGAAGAGCTTTCCCCATCTCAGTGATGTTTTGAGATAGAGGGTTGTTCCTGGTAAAATCTGGAAAATTGAATAGGACAGCTGGAGATAAATGGTGGCAGAGTGTGTTGGGTTGGCGTTGGGATGAACCAAAGGAAGAATTTGGGCAAAGTTTGATGGAAGAAATAGGAAAGTCAGAGGAGATTCGTGACGACCCTGGCAACTGTTTCTGATGACTGAAGTCTGGCTTTCTCAAGCCAGCGTTTTATTACAGGACATTCACTCTATGGAGTGAAAGTTGAGTCAGACCTAATTTGTGCATTTGAGGGGAGAAGGGTTGCCGCAAAAAACAATACCACAAGTCTGCATGCCAAATCACTTGTGAGAAGTCCTTGCTGATGAGGTTCCAATGACTGAAATCATACCAGCACATGCCATGCAAAAACAGGGGTTGCTCTTGTATGGTTGGAACTGTTCCAGTCTTGTAGGAATTTATTTTATGTATATAACTGCCTTAACAGAGTTTGGTTTCAAGCTGCAACCCACCTACCCTTTTTGCAGGCAAGAACTAGGTCTTATTGTCCTCAGTGAAGAGTATGGGTTTGCCTCTGTGCAAGGAAAAGAAACCAATTGCTGTAACTTGCTTGGCCTTGCCACTCCCGTGAAAGGCTTGTATGTAAAATATTGTTAGCTTGTGATTTACACCAAGCCAGGACTGAAACGTAGAATATTTGTACCACAGATATTTATAAAAATCCTATAGTTACAATGCTGAAAACAGTTTCCAATTATAATTTTAATTGGAAATATGTATGTGTATTTTGTGACATGGGGATGACCAAGAATGGGTCTCCATACCCAGATAAATGTGTCTTCCCCTGTTTCCTTCCCATCATACACACTGGAGCTATTGCTATGGAGTACAGAACAAATGTTCTCAAACAAGCTTGACGTGTGTGATATAAGTGTCACGGAGGAATGAGTTTGTGTTAATACATTGCTATTTTGCCTTTCTCCTAAGGAGCTCAAGGTTATGTGCATGATTTTATCTTTACAACAGCCCAGTGAGATAGGTTAGGCTTAGAGACAATGACTAAGCCAAGTTACCTAGTAAGTGTGAGAAATCTAGCCCCAGTTCTCCCCAATCTAGCCAGTACACTACACTGCTGTTGGTTTGCATCCTGGACTTAATCTGGCTTGCACCTGTTTCTCTGACTCTTACCTTACTTTATGATGAATAAAAACCATACACAAGACCATTAAAAGCACTTGTGTTCATATTCTTTATTCCTGAATATTTGAAGTTGGGGGAGATACAACTCAAGATGCTTCCAATGTAGACTCTGGGAAGTATGTTCTCATTGTTCCAAATAAACTGCAGTCTATTAGCTTTTTTTTTTTTTTTAAAGTAATATTTATTAGTTTTCCAACAAATTGAACACAACACTACAAAAAACAAAAAAAGAAAAAACATACAATAATACAATACAATACAGTACAAAACACACACAAAAAAACTGCAAAACACTAACATACAACTAACAAAACAAAAACCATTTAAAACACAGTCCAATTTCAATATCTTATCTTTCTTTCACTAATTTCCACGACCTCCTCACACCTCCCTTTTGTATTCCACTTCTATTAATTGTTTCAGCAATTCCTTTCCATCTTCCATCTAAGAAGAGTGACTAGTGGGGTGCCACAGGGTTCTGTCTTGGGCCCGGTCTTATTCAACATCTTTATCAACGACTTGGATGATGGACTCAAGGGCATCCTGATCAAATTTGCAGATGACACCAAACTGGGAGGGGTGGCTAACACCCCAGAGGACAGGATCACACTTCAAAAACAGGATCACACTTCAAAACACACTTCAAAACGACAGATTAGAGAACTGGGCCAAAACAAACAAAATGAACTTTAACAGGGAGAAATGTAAAGTATTGCACTTGGGCAAAAAAAATGAGAGGCACAAATACAAGATGGGTGACACCTGGCTTGAGAGCAGTACATGTGAAAAGGATCTAGGAGTCTTGGTTGACCACAAACTTGACATGAGCCAACAGTGTGACGCGGCAGCTAAAAAAGCCAATGCAATTCTGGGCTGCATCAATAGGAGTATAGCATCTAGATCAAGGGAAGTAATAGTGCCACTGTATTCTGCTCTGGTCAGACCTCACCTGGAGTACTGTGTCCAGTTCTGGGCACCACAGTTCAAGAAGGACACTGACAAACTGGAACGTGTCCAGAGGAGGGCAACCAAAATGGTCAAAGGCCTGGAAACGATGCCTTATGAGGAACGGCTAAGGGAGCTGGGCATGTTTAGCCTGGAGAAGAGGAGGTTAAGGGGTGATATGATAGCCATGTTCAAATATATAAAAGGATGTCATATAGAGGAGGGAGAAAGGTTGTTTTCTGCTGCTCCAGAGAAGCGGACACGGAGCAATGGATCCAAACTACAAGAAAGAAGATTCCACCTAAACATTAGGAAGAACTTCCTGACAGTAAGAGCTGTTCGACAGTGGAATTTGCTGCCAAGGAGTGTGGTGGAGTCTCCTTCTTTGGAGTTCTTTAAGCAGAGGCTTGACCACCATATGTCAGGAGTGCTCTGATGGTGTTTCCTGCTTGGCAGGGGGTTGGACTCGATGGCCCTTGTGGTCTATTCCAACTCTATGATTCTATGATTCCTCTGTTTTCTATCCTATAATTGTCTTAACACATTCTAACCTTATTTTTCCCTTAAATGCTCTAATAATCTATTTATACTTAATTCCTTATAACATTTCTACTAAAGCCATATAGCTTCATTCCAACATCTTTCTAACATTCATTAATTTTACAGTATTTCTGTAAATAGTCTTTAAACTTCTTCTAGTCTTCTTCCACCAACTCTTCTCCCTGGTCTCGGATTCTGCCAGTCATTTCCGCCAACTCCATGTAGTCCATCAACTTCATCTGCCATTCTTCCCTGGTGGGTAAATCTTGTGTCTTCCAATATTTCGCGATGAGTATTCTTGCTGCTGTTGTTGCATACATAAAAAAAGTTCTATCCTTCTTTAACACCAATTGGCCGACCATGCCCAGGAGAAAGGCCTCTGGTTTCTTAAGGAAGGTATATTTAAATACCCTTTTCATTTCATTATAAATCATCTCCCAGAATGCCTTAATCCTTGGGCATGTCCACCAAAGGTGAAAGAATGTACCTTCAGTCTCATTACATTTCCAACATTTATTATCGGGCAAATGGTAGATTTTTTGAAGCTTAACTGGTGTCATGTACCACCTATAAATCATTTTCATTAAATTTTCTCTTAAGGCATTACATGCTGTAAATTTCATACCTGTGGTCCATAACCATTCCCAGTCAGCCATCATTATGTTATGTCCAACATCTTGTGCCCATTTAATCATAGCTGATTTCACTGTTTCTTCCTGAGTGTTCCATTTCAACAGCAAGTTATACATTCTTGACAAATTCTTAGTTTTTGGATCTAACAATTCTGTTTCCAATTTTGATTTTTCTACCTGGAACCCAACTTTTTTGTCCGATTTGTATGCCTCCATTATTTGATAGTAATGGAGGCAATCTCACACTTTGTTTTTCAATTTTTCAAAGCTCTGCAATTTTATTCTCTCTCCATCTTGTTCCAGAATTTCCCAATATTTCGGCCATTTGGCCTCCATATTGAGTTTTTTCTGTGCCTTCACTTCCATTGGTGACAACCATCTTGGGGTTTCCCCCCCTAACAAATCCTTATATCTTATCCAAACATTAAACAATGCTTTTCTAACAATATGATTTTTAAATGCTTTATGTGCTTTTACCTTATCATACCACAAATATGCATGCCATCTGAATACATTGTTAAAACCTTTTAAATCCAACACTTCAGTATTTTCAAGAAGCAGCCATTCTCTCAGCCAACAAAAGGCAGCTGATTCATAATAAAGTTTAAGGTCTGGCAGGGCAAATCCACCTCTTTCTAGTCTATTAGCTTTTCTTATGTCTTTGCATAAAAGGTGGGGAGGCTGCTATTTGTTTTAACATTATTAAAGTTTAATTGTAATTTAAGAAGCATAAAAACAATTTACAATTTTCTGTGATGCTTTCAGATTTTGTCTCCATTTCAGAGACAGCATCAGTCAGAAAGAAGCATATGACCCCCATTAAATGGAAAAGTGGATAAAAAAAAAGAATGCTGTTCTTTCAGTCACAAAGAACTTTTAAAAAAGGATCTTTTAGCTGCTTTTGTGTGGAAAAATGTACCAAGGTTAACAGATTCATTTTAATCTGGAGAGTTTTGACCTTTGATCAGACATCTGTCATGTAGCTTGCTTTTGGCCTTCATTAAAAAATTCCATCTATAGCCAGTTAGTCTATAGCATTCCTCAATTTAGGCCTCATACCCTTTTTATTATTCCGTTGCTATTCTCCTCACTCTTCCCCAACTGAAGGACTCATTGTACAAATGGAGAAAAACCAAGAATATTGGAGTACAAATTATTATTATTAAATTAAATTAAATTTGTATACTGCCCTATACCCATATGTCTCAGGGCAGTTCCCAAAACAAAGTTACAATATACAAAGCACAAAATACATAATAAAAGCCAAACCACAAAATGCATAATAAATACAATAAAAACAATTAACAATACTAATGTATACACACAAATAAACAATACACTCCTTGACAAAAGACCCTAAACAGTACTCCAGCCCCCAAATACAAAAATCTGAATGAACATTTAACAACTACTTTAAACAACTGCACCCTCCAAAGAAAACAGCACCCATCCAAGTTAATACCCCACCCGTTAAAACAAATGAATCATCAAGATTTCAGGGTGGTATACAATAATAAAATCTTGCGCACAGCGACTTAAAATATCATAAAATTATGCATTAAGATTCAAACTGATATCTCTAGAACTCTGAAGTCTCATATAAGCTTTTTTGCCTCAGTTCCCCCCAAAGGCCTAAAACTGCACTGCAAATGTAATAGAGCTATTTGAAATATGATAGCAGGGCCAGCCCACCCATGAGATGGGGTGAAGCCTTGGGCGTCCTGCCCACTCCACCACTGCCATAGAAGGAGTGTCTGCATCAGTGCCAATTTCCAGGTAGATCTCACTGGAACCCGTCCTTGCTTCACTCTACCACCAAGCAGCTAGGTAAGGGATGCTTCTGCAGGGATGCTGTGGTGACAGGTCAGGGCAGCCCTTCCCCTTTCACCTCAAGCGGCAAAACACGATACGCTGCTCCTGTATGGTAGACAATGTTCCAGTACACCCATTATTCCATTCTGTTTCCCATCCAATATTCACAGGGCAGTAAGACAATTCTCTGACATGTTGATAATTAATAGTCTCCATTTCTACCTCATTCATTCATTAAATCTATCTGATAAGTCATCTTAGTTTGACCTCTGCATGCTATACAAGGGGTTGCCTGTCTCACCTGTTGATACACAAGCAAAGCTATGTGAGTGCTTCTGTGGCAATTTTTTTTAGGCACTATTTTTTGTTTGGCAGCATTCTGGTAGCAGTTGAGAGCTGGAGACTGAGGGTCATGAATATTCTGGCACATCTCGAAAAACGCCTTCTGATGATGGTGCTTCGAAATGGTGTGAATTGACTGCTGTGGCACAGCAAGAGATGAAATGTTGCTAAGGCAGTGGGGTTTCCTCAGCAGCCGAGACTTTCCTCTTTTCATGATGGGCAAGAGTTGAGAATTTTTTTTGTGTGCTGAATCACTACAAACATCTTGCCCATATTCTCATGTTGCCTCTACTGAAACTGATTCCATAGGATGAGGCCAATCAATTTCTGACCCTGTGCAAGAATTCCCAGTATGCATTCTGTACAAAGGGGAAATCGTATTTAATCTTGGTGTATCCAGCCATGCCGTGCCAGTAACCACAATGGAGGCGGCTTGTAATAACAGTCTCTGTAGGGGGTTTGCTTCAGTTTTCTTAACTGGATGGGCAACTGTTTCTTTTACTGTTGTGCATTCTGAAAACACACAATTTTATTCTGACTTTCATCATGAGCGGCAGCACATTTTATTTGCTGACTACTTGGTTATTAAACAGGAGCATGCTGAATTGTTTATTATTCTATATGTTCATCTTGGTCTTGTTTGCAGCTTTAAGGGAAAATGCAAATGGAGCAGAGAAGACTGTGATTAGTGTTTTACATAACTGTCACTTACTGTAATTACATGTTTTTAATCAGTAAAATTGCTTCCATGTTCTATTAACAAAATTCTTTCCTTTGATTCCCTTTCAGAATTCTGAGTAACAACAAGATCTTGTGGTTAAAGAACAACTCTTTCATTGGACTGAGATTCTTGGAGAGACTGTGAGTAGCTGTTCAGTTCTCCCTGTAACTCCCCACCCCCCCACCCCCGAACCCTGTTTCTTGTAATCATTTGAAATGTTTAAATAAATATGCAGAACAACTCAGAAGCTCTGTAGTGTGTACAAGATTAGGGTTTCTGGGTCAGTCTTTCAGAGCAATACACATAAAGAAAATGAAAACTGCACTAAAGCAGTTGTGTCAATTTGGAACAAAAATAAATGAAAAGGAGGAAATGTGCATTTGCATAACCTGTTGGAATGAAGGTTGGCAAATAAAAGATTTCGCTCCAGGTTATATGCTGCATGGTTAGAATTAAATATTGAGTTCCCAGTCTATTGTCTTAGCCACCCTCCCTCAACCTGGTTCTCTCCATATGTTTTGGATCCCCATACCCATTATCCTTGACAGCTGACCATGCTGACCATAGCCCAACATATCTGGATCAGAGTAGGTAAGTGTGGTGTTGGCCTTCTGAATAAATGGACCAGGCTGTGCCTAGTAGTAATAAATGACCAAGGCAGACAACTGATAGCCTCTATGGTTTTCTGCCCTGTTGTTTTGTTATATGTTTGGCTTATTCTGAAAAATCCAAGGAGACAACCATAGGTTATGAGAAACACAGAACTGGGTGGAAAACATAATCCTTGTATCAAGTTCCTTCACCCACCTCTTCAACATGTACTGCAATTTACCTCATATCCTCAAGACATCATCACATTGACAGGACCTTCAGATTTCTGCCAGTGCAACCAATGGTGTGGAATACATAAAGGAAAGCAGTTTATAACAGGAGGAAGATACTATGAGTTACAGAATGAGTTCTTCTCATTCTCCCGCAGAGACGTCTGCTGAAAAACAATTCGGATGGGATTAATCATTCATCCTGTAAGTTTACAAGTATAATATAAATATAATTCATACAATTATATTGTATGAATCTAAAAATGATTCCTGTAGTTCCAATCTGAAGATACTTTACATGGACTTTCCAAAAATCATCATTGTAGTTGAACTTTTGCCCCCCCCCAAAAAAGGGGAAAAGAAAACATACAGCTTATGTGCTATCCCAGAGAAGAAATTAAGATCCCATATTTGCATATTCAACCTCTTTGAGGCTCACACAGGGCTTCAGTATAGCATGTCTGTCTGATGCATAGTTAAGCATCCCAAATTTCAAACAAAATACTTTCAGAAAACTTGACTGCTCTGACTAGCTAACAAGCTTAGGCATCTAAAGATCTATTTAGAGAATTACATTCTACTTTAGATTCAGAGGTTGTTGCAGTAGTTGAGGAAGACCCTTTTAATTACAGAAATCAGGTGCAGTATTGATATGTATGTCTAATTTGCAGTTACAATCAGGTATAAATTGTAGTTACGAAATACCTACCAGAGTAAATACTTTCATATATTAGACGAGTGTGGAACCTCAGGCCAGTGAGTTGAATGCAGTTTCCTGAGCCTCTCTATTTAACCCTCTGTTTTTTGTCTAGAACAGGACACCTTTTCTCAGCCAAATGCCTTAGTGGCTCTGCTTTATGTCCTCCTATAGAGTTTTTTCCCCCCAGGTTGGACATGTATTTGAACTGTGTGGCAATGCCTACTGCTTGTCTAGATGGGTTTGTGTGGATCCAACTATTTGGTCTCTTTCAAGAGTAACTGGATTTGTCTGGCCACCAGATGCTCAAGCAACTTCCCTAAAAAGGATATAATGGCAACTAGCCAAACCCAGGGTTCAGCACTTCGTAGGAACTTTGCCCTCTGGCCATTTCTAACAGAGATGCCTAAACCCAGCGGAGAGGATACCAGCAGTTCCCACTTCCAATAAGTTGCCTGGTGGCTCCAAGTAAATTATCTGTATCTTACAATCCTGGCCCAAGCTCCTTGTTATTATGAGATCTAACACTTTTCCCATTCAATTTGAAAGACTAGGAAAATGGCAGCAGACTGACAATGCTCACTAGAAAAATTACTTCTGATCCTCAAAAACGGCTCTCCCATCTCTTCTCCTTACTGTTATCTTGACTCATGCCATGTTTCATCAGGGTCACTGCAAATTAAATGTGGAAAATCATTTCACTATATTTTAAGAGGTGAAAGTCTAGTAAGATTAATTGAACTACGCAGTAGCGCTAGACATTATTGATGACACCATTTCAGCACATTATGTTAAAGGAATAATATCAGTAAGGATAATGAGCGCAGTGTATCTAATAGAAATCTAACATAAAACGAATTGATGGCAACAGCCAAGTATTAAAAGGGCAACTGTGACTCATGTGACTGTGATTAGGGCCATAACTAGAAGCAGGTCTGATTTCATTAATCTAAGCATTTCTAAACTATGGGGCAGGGCTGGAGCTGGAGCACTGATTTCCACCTTCACTAAATTTGGAAGGAGAAAAGGAAGGAAAAGGAGAGAGGAATAAGTGCAGCAATCATTTCCAAGGTTTTCTTTTCTCTCTCCCCAAGATTTTCTGAGATGTCAGAAATGGCCACAGCTAATGATGAAATATTAAACGGGGCTGATTTGTGCTAAAGGGAGAGTACTTGAATGTGTTCAAGGGAACATGTATGCTTTTATGCTGAGATTCTAATGTATTGTCAGGAAGAACTTTCTTCCCACTAAATTGGATGGTGACCATTCCTCCCGTTCCTTTTTCATGTGCTGAATGGTAAAGCTTGCTTACATAAGGCACTTGAGTTTAATTTTCTGAATTTTGGGGGATCCAGGAGAGAAGCAAAATGAAGTGTTTGACATTCCAAAGGATGTCAAAAGTACTTGTGATCCTGTGAACAATGTAATGCGTTTTAAATTTCATTAATGCAATCTATTGGCCATTTGCCGCTGTAAGCCATGGCTAATGACTTAATGGGAATATGCAGATGGGTCCAACTTTCCTCCCCTTGTGCAAACAGGAGTGTAAAACTAAAACCAGTGGTTTAGTGTTGTTTCCAAACCAGGGCTTATGGCTTATTTTGCTTCAAACAAACATTCTCTGGTTCGCCAGAAACGGCTTAGTCATGCTGGCCACATGACCTGGAAGCTGTACGCCGGCTCCCTCGGCCAATAAAGCAAGATGAGCGCCGCAACCCCAGAGTCGGCCACGACTCGACCTAATGGTCAGGGGTCCCTTTACCTTTACCTACTTCAATGTGGGAACCAGCCTACTATTTCTGCTTTAATAAATGGGTATCATATTTCTGCCATTTATAGTTCTTTTCTTTTTTTAACTGGGTCGGAGAAATGTTACAGTGCTGTTGTAACAAACAAGAAAACTACATAGCCGTCAAGAAGTATGTGTTTCTGTATGTGTGTAAATACACACACACACATATGCACATGGTGCACAATGGTGCTAGGAAGTCTTCACTCACCTGGTTTGCACAACATGCTAAGCCAAACCTTATCATCCTTTCCTTAGTGAGACTGTGGTTTTCCAGAGCAACTGCTGTACAACTCTCCAGTCTTTTTTCCTGCCATGTCAAGCCTAAGTTTGCCTTAGTGTGTTATTCGAGCTGGGGCTTGTGGTTAAGGTCTCTCCTCACTAACCACGAGCTGGTAACCAAGTTTTGTTCTTGGTTATAGCTTGTGGTTTTTTTGGGAGAGAGCTTAACCACCAAAACCACTCCTGTTAAAATGCTGAGCTAAACTTTGGCTTAGCTCAGGTGGTGCAACAGCAAAAAGGACTGGGGAGAAGGAAAACCTCCCTCTGCAGGATCCCGCATGCTTGTGCTGTTTCACTAAGGCAAGGTTGGCTTAGCATGTCACGTGAGCTACTGTCGTCTAATGACATTAACTATTCATTGTGAAGCCTTTGGTCATCGAATGCTTCCTGCCTTCCGAATTTCTTTTTCCATTTTTCTGCTTCTCTCATGCTCATTTGAGATTCTGAGGTTTGTTTGTTATACGTAGGGGCTTAACCTCTGGTTATCATTGATCTTTCTTTAATAATGCCCATCATTCCAGTCAATATTAAACTCTACCATGTCAAAATAGTTATACTGCACTTCAAACCATATGCAGCTTTATTATTTTCCAAGGTATCTGCAACCTGTATACTCCATTTCATATGAGAAATATGTAGTCTTTGATACATTTCATCTGTAAATTTTGCTAGGAAATTTATAAGCATTAGCATTAACCCTTGGGTGGGAGATGAGGGAAGTGGTGATATTTATTTGAAGCACTCATGCTCATGTAGTATTTTTTCTCCTTTTCTTTTCTTTTTTGATGGTGGGGGCAGGTGAAGAGTCATTGCCCAGTCTATTAGAAAGTAGGTTCTGTACCTTCCCCACTCCGGGTGACAGCTTGCTATTGCAGATCTATCCCCCACCCCTGACCAAGTTCCAGACAAGGGGGAATGCTTCTTATGAATGTTTTATTTAGGGGGAGTGTTTGTATTTGTGTACTGTTGCTGCTTGTGTGCGAGTATTTGTCCAGGTTTGTCTGGGTCTCATTGTGTAGACATGTGTGGGGGTTGCTGGTTGAGGATGCAAGACTGAGTTATGGGAGCGCTTGCAGTGTGGGCAGTGTGATTTGAGGGTGTGTGAGAATGCTGAGGTTAAATATATTGGTTTAGAGTATTTTATGTAAGTGTGTTGATTGTGTAAGTGTGTGCTTGAGTGGAACTGAATGCAATGTATTACTAGCTGTAGTTCAATTAAGTTGTGTGTACAGGCGCTGGGAATTTAATTGGTTTATTTAATTGCATGATGGATTGGCATACGGTGGTTGGGAAGAGGAAGTTGTTTTCCTTTTGCCAAATTGTCAGTCTAGTTATTTAAAAGTGTGGAATGTGCGCTTTGTGGCAGATTTTCATTTGTTACATTTGGTTTCCAGGTGTTTCGAAGATAAATAATTGTATCCTGCAAACTGGAGATGCAATACACTTCTGGAAAGAAACAAACTTACATGTGTGCTGTATACAAAAAAAACATCCCTAACCGTGGGCAATATTGGATAGTTTCTAGTATATGCACATGAAAGTAGCCCCGCTTCTTTAATTTTTAAAAGAAAACCATGGTTACTTTGAATATGATCTGAATTATAAAATGTGTATATTACATGGAAGGTAAATAATATTCCGTTGCCTTTTGTCTTTTGTTATGTCACATAATCAAGGCTGATTAATCTTTATGCCTTGTCATTCTGCTTCCTAGAACTTGTATGCACCTCAACTTCTCTTTTCATTTGTAGACCTTCAGTCATGTTTTATTCTTCTCAGCTATCACTATGTCTTCAAGACTGACTCTTCTCTGAATTAGTCAGCCTTGTCTGCCATGTACCTGTCCCTGCCAATCCAGTCTCTTTGTTTATCTTACCATGTCCTTCTGCCAGCTTTCTCACAGATGAATCAAACTTCTATTGCAGAGAGACATATTCTGTCATTATTAGCATGCTTTTGGAACTATATTCCTTGGTACTGGCATGACAATACATATTACATGGAATGCAAAAAAGTGGGTGCCGGTCCACTTCATCCATCAGGTGCCCTAGTTTGAGTTTTTAGCATTTTACTTCACAATCTATAAAATATAAAACAATTTATATTGTTAAGAAAAAGTTTGAGTTTTTGTAAACAAACAAACAAACAAAAAAGACACATGAGCTTCACAGATGACAATCTGTACAGTGCTTCATTGAACTTCATTTGCATGTCCACTCTATTTAATTATGCTTTATATTTGTAATTGTGCAAAGCAAAAAAAGAACAAAAATATTTTTGGAATAATATTGTAAGAAAGAAAACAAACATTTAAGGTACAAGCTCCAAATGTGATGCATTTTATACTATGTAACAAGCTAAGTTTAAGAGGTTCTTTTTAGGTGCATGTGTGCTACTCAGAAGTGTTCCCACTGAGTTCAATGGGATTTACTCCCAGGTATATGATTGCAGCTTAACTTTTGCTTATATTTCTCCCTACCTCTTTTATTTAATGAACAGATTTCACACCAGCCATTATCATAATGCATTTTAAAGAAATGAAGTTGCCTGTATTTCTAAAAATGTTCAGAGCTTGTCATGTTAAAGACCAACAAATCTTTGTTCTGGGCCTCCAGAATTCTACAATAAAACATTAAAAAACCTACAACTCATTGAAAAGCCTTTAAAACTGAAAGGCCCATCTAGCACACAGTTATATGAAAAGGCAAGTAGATTTTTCTTGCACAATGCGGATAATGCACAAGTATTATGCTATCATTTTCTGCTGCGTTTTCAAGCGGAGTTCATGCCAAGTTCACAGACTATGTAAAAGGGGTTTGTTAACTGGGGCTGCCATTCAATAGAATTGATCCTCTCTCAAGGTCAATGCAACCTTATGGCCTTCCCTGAAAATATCTGAGTTCTGAATTTTTTAGAATCCATTGAGTTCATTGCCATCAACATGTTTACAACATGTTTCAAAACCAAAGCTAACGATAGATCACACTGATGGCTGCCTTAATGAGAATGTTTAACTGATAATGCTTTTTATTTACTAGTATAATCATTCAAATTACCATAGGTTCTTTGTTCTGTCAACCATTTAGTGAGCTTATCATCTCTCATTTGTGGAAATGTCTCTTGAGTTCTGTAGCTTCCTATTGCATGCATTTTCTTTCCCTTTCCAGGCATTGAAGGCCCTAGTTAGATGGCTGCGACAATCTCTTTATGCTTGAGTAGAAGCAGCGCTCAGCGCTGTTAACAGGAAGGAAAAAGCCCTTCAGCTTATTTGTGCCTATTGACCACTTGGCCTATCACACATTGGCTGCTCCAGATTCACTCACTTTTCTTATGTTGTCAAATCAAATGCATGCATCCCAGAGCACAGAGGGGAAATTCCTCTTAAGGTAGCTGCTCAGATCTGTGGTTCCAATGGGAATATATTATGTACTGAAAGGGGAATGCTAGATGAAGAAAAGGGAATGGGCCGGTCCAGGGCTGAATTTATTAGAAGTTTATGGAAAAGAAGAGAATAGGAAGTTGTGTGAAGAAAATGCTTCAGGAGATTTTTTAGTGCAAGGCTATATGGATATCTTTCCAAATACATTATTTGCATTCAGGTCTGAATTGCTAATAAGTTTAAATGCTTGCAAATTTAGGAATAGAGTGGGTGACTGAGAAATGATAAGACATTTTAAATGCACCAAGTAATGAGATTGGCTTATACAGTGGTACCTTGGTTTAAGAACAGCCCTGTTGATGAACTATTCTGTTTACGAACTCCGCAAAACCGGAAGTAGTGTCCTGGTTTGCGAACTTTACCTTGGCCTAAGAACAGAACCTGAACAGTGGAAGGGCACCGGTGGTGGGAGGCCTCATTAGGGAAAGCGCAAGCGCGCCTCAGTTTAAGAATGGTTTCGGTTTAAGAACGGACTTCCAGAATAGATTAAGTTCATAAACCAAGGTACCACTGTACTGAGAATTAATGTTGTTTCTTTAGTACTGTTCCCAAATGAAGCAACTTAAGCTATCATTGAAGCTGTATGGAAGAATATGATGGGTGGAAAAGCCTTCATGTAGAATAATATCTTGAAAGAGGAAGCATTGAATTCATGCACTGAAGTTTGGTGTGTGCCAATTCTAGCATTGCTTGGTGTGATTAAGAAGTGTGGATAATAATGTAATAAATAAGGTATTTCTACACTAGCCAGTTAGTGAGCCTATATCTGCATAGACCTAAGGTCCCACATTTTAATTTGTGTGTGGGCTTTCTAGACAGTTTCTACATATGGTGTGTTCCAGTTCTGTTTTCATGCATAGTTTATATGTCAATAGGAAAAAGTGCCAGAAGTGGTGCATGCACAACAGCCTAGCACATTGGTGTAGTACAGTGAGATATGCCCATGCCTCACTTGTTTAGTTTTTTACCTTCTAGGGAATCATCAACACTCTTGAATTGCTTTTCATACCTATGGTTGTGGATGCTTTCATGTTTTCCTTAAATGCAACATGCATTTGAACAAATTAATAATGTCAGGAGGTAACTGGAAGGCCCATATGGAAGTTTTTATAGCAGATTGGATGACATCAAATGAAAAGAAACCTTCTATTAAACACAAAATGGGATTCTCCAAAGCCTGGAGGGGTGGAGGTTTGTATGGTTGACATTTTAGTTTAGGAGATGTTTGGACATAATACGAAACAAGTTTGGAAGGCAATTGAGGCTTCTAGGCCAAAGTTAAATATAGACAAAAATTGTTTCTGTGTTAAACATGGCATAGCTCTTGGGGCATGCGATTGATCCAAGGGAAAGAGAGCAAGCTTAGGAAAAGTCAGAGTTGTACCTGAAATGCCACTGCCTAATGTAATACAAGGCAGTGTATAGATTATTTTGAAGGCAGATGATACCAAACTACAACATTTATAACTTTTTCTTTAAAAGTGAAGTAAGATTTAAAAGATTCTTAACTGCATCCTCTAGAAGGCACTCAATTTGAGTGGACTCTAAGCATTTATGCCCTGTTTTATTTAAGAGTGCCAGATCCTAAAAATGGAATGTTTTCTCCATTAGTGTTGTTAAGGATGCATCCAGATTTGTTACTTTAATAACTCTACCTAAAGGTCACCATGCATATGATCCCATTGATCTGGTGATGATCCCTGACATTTACATGATTACACAAATACAAGGGATTAACATGTTACAAATGTCATTTCTGCGATCCAATATTATGAATGGATATTAACACACATTTATGGGAGTTTTTTGTGTGACAATCAACAGAAGATTTTTTTAAATGGAAAAAACAGGTGTAATATTTGCTAAGCAAATGATAACTAATTTGGAGAAGTGACAATTTAATTTTCCATAAGATAAATTATTTGTAGAAAGGTTTCTGGACATGAGTTAGTGAACTTGTAAATGTTCAGTGTTTCTGAAACATGATTTATATGTTTAAAAAACTAGGTATTGGGATAATGTGTGACTTATCCCTAGGTAACTGTATCATAAAGGGAACAGTAGTCCAACCCTGGAAGATCTCTAAGCAAGCTGAAAGCCCACAGATTAGATGTGTCTTTTGACAGTTCTGGCTAAAGTAATAGGGAGGAATGCATTAGGTGAATATGATGATACTACAGATCTCTTATAGGGTTAAATCTCCATACTTGGTCTCAGGTGAAATTATTTGGTAGCCCCCAACTTCATTCCCTTCACCATGTCTTATAAATTATGAAGGAAGTTAAGAGACCATATGCATTGGACCCTGCTGACCTAGATGGAAGGAAAGACTTTCCAGTCATCAGACATGTGCGCTGTGTAATATGGAATGAATTGATAAATGAGGACAGCACTAACGGATTGAGGGAAGATTTAATGGCATGCATTCGTTTCAAACTCTGAGAAGCAAATGAATGAAGGAAAATAGAAATTCGTGAAGTTCATGTGCATATAAAGATCAGTTTTGCTTTGGTAACCAGCCAGCAACCCTGTGGGTTTTTATTTACAGAGAACTGGCTAATTACCCAGCAAACCACAAATATTCCAAAATATTAATACTTCAGAGGTTTTTTTTTATAGCATTTTTTTTTAAAAAATCTAACAATTTTGACATTGCTTTGTTTCTGTTGCTACATTACAACCATACATTTTGTCATGGCCACATGTGGCCACCTCTCTCCCCTTGCTTTCCAATACTGTGATTGCTGGTTTTGCATCTTACTGCATGGGAGCAAGAGAGTTTGTACCTAACGGGAGGCCGTAGCTCAATGGTGAAGTTTGTGCCTTTCGGTGAAGAAGGTCCTGGCCCAGAATAGCGATCTTGCAGTTCCTATACCATATTCAAATTGTAGGTGTGGCCATAGGGGGAGTGGGTGGAGCAATGTGTACCACTTTGTATGGCATGCTATATTTCAGTTACACAAAAGCCAAATGTTTATGCACCCACTTTCCTCCCATCTCCCCATCCATGCAAGTACAAAGCATTTTCACAGTCGAAGGACACATTTCAGCCAGGCTAAAGCACCCAAGGAGCGTGTGGAGCCAGGGTCATTGAGGGATGTGGGTTGGGAAGAGGGGGATGTAGACTGAGGAGTGTGCATTTGGGAGAGTCCCATGGGCCAAATAGGGATAACTTCTGATCTGATAGAGGTACATACAATTAGATATGAGAAAGAGAAAGGAGATTATCCTCTTGCAACCCTAGAACTCAGGGTTATTCCATCATTGTCAGTATATTCAGGACCAGGCAAAGCTTACTGAACTTCCTTTGACAAACTTTGGTGATCGTCACTGGTTTGGATGGCTTTAGAAAACCATGAAAGATGGGTGTATCAGTAGTTATTAGCCAGGACAGCTAACTGAAACAGTCATGTTCAGAAGAATGAATGATGAACCTGTGGCCCTCCAGAGTTGGTCTGTAATTCCCCTCATTCCTGACAATTAGTCATGCTGGCCGGCACTGAAAATATAAGCATAATGCTGAATGTTGTATTTTCTCTAAGAAATTATCAGATTTTTTTTTTTTTGTATTTTCATTCTACTCATTATACTGAGTCAGACCATTGATCCATCTAGCTCAGCTTTGTTTACACTGACTGTCACTGGGACGGGGACTCTTTCCCAGCCCTACCCAGAGATGTTGGGGATTCAACCTGGTACCCTCTTCATACTCTACCTGTGATCTATAGCCCTTCCTCAAAGGGTGATGTTGGGCACCACACAGACACTCATCCTAATGGCATTAACTGCAAGACTGCTCTTCCATACTTGGACCTTGGACTTCTCCTTTGAAAAATATTTCTCGTCAGTGCGAGAATCTACCAGTTTAATACACACAAGCCAATGCACTTCTTATACATAAATTTTTAAAGGATATATTATTTATATCTCCATTAAAAAGGACTTAATGTCCCTTCCTCTGATAAATGGTGCAATCTGCCATTTTGTCCTCCTATGCAGAATGCAATTCTGTAATGCACGACTGCACAGTATTGGAAAAAAGTAAATGGGAAAGAATGCCATAAAATAGTTTTAAATAACGTATTTTTCAGCGGCAGAACTTTCTAACAATGATGGATTTCTATAAAGCTGGCACAGAGGTAGCGGCTATGTTTGTTTATTTCTAAAGGATAACTATATCAGTAAAAGACTAATACAAGATTCGGTGTGCTGTTCTTCCTTTTTCTCAATAAAAAATGTTCCTCAGAACTCCTTCTTTTTGACCCCTTGCCCAATCTATTTTCCTTCTGATTTACAGTGCTGAATCATGAGTATAGTACCATTCTCTCGGAAGTATTCTCTGCACGCCTTAGGATTTTTCACTTCGGCCAAATAAAAATAATATCGCAATGCTGGCACTGAAAAGTATTAGCTAAAAACTCCCCACTAGCCTTCATGGTTTCATGGAAAAGTTGGTAGAACTTGCCATTTCAAAAAGTAGGTTCGATTTTTCAAAACAACAACACACATCCCAATACTTGTGGGGTGCAGCTCAAAACATAGTAGCTAATATGATTGTGAGGAGGAGCTGCTGGGATGACTCCCAAAGCCACTTCAGCAATGGTCAGCACTGGAAGTGTTGGTGTCAGTTGAGTGCAGGTACCTAGACCCACCTCCTGCCAACTTAGTAGTTTGAAAGCACGTCAAAGTGCAAGTAGATAAATAGGTACCGCTCCGGCAGGAAGGTAAACAGCGTTTCCGTGCGCTGCTCTGGTTTGCCAGAAGCGGCTTAGTCATGCTGGCCACATGACCTGGAAGCTGTACGCCAGCTCCCTCAGCCAATAAAGCGAGATGAGCGCCGCAACCCCAGAGTCGGCCACGACTGGACCTAATGGTCAGGGGTCCCTTTACCTTTACCTTTACCTAGACCCAAAGTTATGGGCAGAAATGGGAATTGTCAGGCAAGCAGTGGCATACTGAACCTTTTGCAAGGCTTAAACCTGATTTATTTATTAATTAAATTTCTATACCGCCTGTCACAGGGTGGTTTAGAATATAAAAATGCGGACAATACACAACATAATAACAAACGAAACAATAACCCACCTCCAACCTGTTGTTGGTTTTTTTTTAAAAAAACCATAGATTGTTTAATTAGCCAGATGCCTGGGAGAAGAGGAATGTTTTGGCCTGGTGTCTAAAGATAGGTAATCAAGGCGCCAGGCGAGCCTCCCTGGGGAGAACGTTTCACAAGAGAGGAGCCACCACAGAAAAAGTCCATTCTTATGTTTCCATCCTCCAGAGCTCTCCTGGAGGGGGCACACAAAGAAGATAATGGCAGGCTTAAAAAGTGTAACCTGCAGTTTGTGCAGCTCTCGATGAATAACACCAGGCTGCTTAAATACTGTTACAGGAGGGAGTGTCCAGTGGACACGATCCTGGAATACGATTCAGTCTGGACTGGGACCATTTGTAGAGTACTTTATAAACGTTAGAGCAGCCGCATTGCCTTGTGGGGTAACCTGCCAGAGGCTGGATGTTGGTGGTGGCTGGGTACAGAGGCAAAAATTTGGGTAGGGCAATGGATGGGACTCTTACTTTTGTAAGAAGTTTGTGGGAGGTTTCTTTCTACAACCACCTCTGTGTAGGCAAGCAAGATACATTAGCGCAACTCAAGGCTCCATTCCGTTCAGGACAAAATACTTGGTGAGTGCACAGAGCAGGATGTGTGGCCTGGGAGAATCTCAAAGGCTAGACAGAAGCCCTTGGAGTGTTGCATTTGGCCCTTAGGCTTGAGACTCCCTACCACTGTGTAAGAGATGGTGTGTTGTTGTAAAGATGGCAGAAGGTGGTGGTGAATTTATTTAAAAAATTGTGACATGCTACATGGTTAGTTTGATTTAATAAATAACAGAATTGTTCTGACTCATGCAAAATACTAAATATATTGGAGATGGCCTGGTAAACATAACAGCACCCCAATACTGGAAGAGCAATCTTTTTGTAACTTCTTCAGCTGAAATTCCGTATCATGTTAATTTACTATGAAACCACGCCATAGTCACGGATGGGTCATGGTCCTGTTTTCCAATAAGTAATGTGTCTAACAGTTTTTCTTGGAAGCGTTATGAGTATTAAATATTCCCACTTAATCACATGGGCTAGATTTTTTTCAAATCTTTGCAGTATGCTTGTGTTAGTTTGATAGTATCTCACCTTATGCTAGCAAGTGTTTTATGAATAAAATACTTCCAGTGATGTAGAATACACAATATTTAGACTGAAATGGCTTGTGCCAAATGGACCTTGAACACAATGTGTGTGCTTATTGTAGTACATTATATAGGAAAGCAAAAAATATAGTATTGTACTCTTAAACAGTGACAAATTAGGGCTTTGATGTGTTACAGCACACATGTAGTTTGCTCCATAACTGAGCTAGAGATTTTGCATCTCTGTAGTAAAGAATGCCACAGCATTTTATAACTAAAATATGTTTATTTCCGTTTTTTAGCTCCTGGCTCTTGAAGCCGGAGGCTCCTTTAACACATGAGTAATCTTTCTCTCCAGAATATATCTCTCTGATATAGGGTGCTATCATTTTGCCACTTGGATTGTTCCCTATTAGATAGGTTGAATTTACTGAATCCATGCTCATATGATAAATTATCCAGAATATTAGTTGATTTATATGTTAATATTTCAGCAACAAATTCACCTTGCTGGATTAAGAGATCTTTTGCATTTTCTTTGTCTAGAGAGCAAGTCATCTTCTCAAATAAGGACAGCAGATGAGGGTAGTATGGTGTTTTTATGCGCTTTACATTCCACATGTAATTTTCTCTTATAACTAAGTACTCTTTCCTTAAATCATTGTGGCTTTGTGTGTCATGCTCTGTTTTAGTTTGAAGTAAAGGAACAATGCAATGTAAGTTGATTAAAAGGTTATTAAAGGCCAAAACATTTATCTATTTGAAAGTTAGGTTTACTTACCCATATCTGCTTTATCGGTCATTGTAATGAAGGTTAATGTTGCCCTAAAGCTATAAATACACGTTCAATAAAAGCAAGTTGCAGAGGCTCTATTGTAGAGTTGATACAATGAAAAAACAGCATAGACATGAAATAGTATGAAAAATGTGGTTTTTTGGTAGAAAACAAGAACAAAAGGCTTACAGCATAGAAGAGGAAAATAGAGATGAAATAGAGATCTGAGTTAATTTATCTGTGTTGTTGGACTATCTGTGAGTATTCCAGTAAACTAGTACTGTATTCAGTTTCTGTTACAATGTTTTAGCATTAGGTCAGTGTGCAGACTAGCATTGTTTTAGAGACAGCAGCACATTAACCCACCGAGCTGTAAAATCTCCAGAAGGTTCAACAGAATAGACATTTCATCATCTGGGCCATCTGGAAAACTGTGGTCAGGGAGCCTGAGATTCTTCATTAAAACCTCTAAATCTACAAACAGAAATCCACACTTTGTGTTTCGAATAGGCTATGCAAATAAATATGCTCCTATTACATATTTTCATTTTGATCAGATAATGGTGGGGAGAAAGTGAACTTTAGATACCGGTTTTTGCATCACGCTTAGGAAGGTTGGAACCTGAAACATCTTAAACGCTTGGAATTTAAGGGCAGAAAAAAAGGATATTTGGATTAGATACAGGGAGGGCTGATATCCTCGGTGAATAAAGTATCTTTGCATATTATTTGATTCCTTGCCTAAGAAATTGTTCACACATGGGGTTGTATTGAATGCTGCACAAATGAAGTTCTGCTTGTCCAATGGGATTTCCCCTTTCTCTGCTCCTCCTGGATGCTCCCTAAATCTGCTGTGGTATATCCTCCAATTGTCTGGAGCTGATTTTGAGGGTACATAGTGAGAAGAATTGATGCTTTTGAATTATGGTGCTGGAGGAGACTCTTGAGAGTCCCATGGACTGCAAGAAGATCAAACCTATCCATTCTGAAGGAAATCAGCCCTGAGTGTTGAGGTTCCAATACTTTGGCCACCTCATGAGAAGAGAAGACTCCCTGGAAAAGACCCTGATGTTGGGAAAGATTGAGGGCACAAGGAGAAGGGGACGACAAGATGGTTGGACAGTGTTCTCGAAGCTACCAACATGAGTTTGAGCAGGCTGCAGGAGGCAGTGGAAGACAGGAGTGCCTGGCGTGCTCTGGTCCATGGGGTCACGAAGAGTCGGACATGACTAAACGATTAAACAACAACAAGTGAGCTGTAGGGAAGAGGACAGGGAAGTTCCAGGGCTTTTTTTCCAGGGGAAACTCACAGGATCTCAGTTCCCACACCTCTCAGGCGGGAAGGTAAATGGTGTTTCCATGCGCTCTGGCTTCCATCATGGTGTCCCATGGTGCTAGAAGTGGTTTAGTCATGCTGGCCACATGACTTGGAAAATCTGTCTGCAGACAAACAACTGGCTCCCTTGGCCTGAAAACAGAGATGAGCACCGCACCCCATAGTCGAATTCAACTGAACCGTCTAGGGGTCCTTTACCTTTTACAATGAAACACATACATTGAAAGATATCAACTGCCTTTCAGCTGCCATAATGTTTTCCCACCATTATGGAGGGTATAGGATTAAAAAAAACAAAAACAAATTGTTTCCATCAACATCAATAATTTCCTCTGTACTATTTCACCCCTAGTTTAACAAATGGGATTATAGGACAATTGGACACCTGGCATGAAGGAGGGTTTGGGAAATTTGCCAGTTGGATTAGCAACTATCAGATAAAGTCCATAAATCAAATGAAGGAAGGTTTAGGCAATATAGAATTCATATTAAATTAATATTTTCAAATATGAGATGTTTTTTAAAAAATGGTTGCCAACTCATAGGAAAAGATTGAGACAGCTACACAACTTTGAAAAACCAATATGGCAAAAAAATAATCCTCCAAATATATAAAATTAGTGTTCAAATGGGAGATATGTCAGAGATGACTTTAATTCCAAGAGATAATTGAAAATATATATGTGGGAATATTACTAAATATATTACATAATTATCACTGATAGATAATTCTATTAATCAGACAACCATATGGTATTTAACACAATCTTGAATACCTAGAATGATAGATGGGAAGCAACAGATTCTGGAAATGAGGAACAAATAGAGCAGATTTTATCTGCTGTCAGTAGAAGCGTTCTGAGGCTAAATGTACTGCTATGAAATTGCACCTAATGTAAGCAACATTTTGAAGCATTCAGTCCAGTTATACCCCAAAGTATATATATTAACCAATTTCAATGATGTGATTTCCAAAGGCAGAGATAAATTATTATTTAAAGTGATTCTAATGGCAATGAGTTTATATGCAAAATACTGTGGGAGGAACATCTCAGTTTAAGGGAATGGTTCAGTACATTATGAGAACTGGAAACTTTTGGTAAAATCACCTGTATGCCTTGGGTTTGGCAAGGGAAAAAGAAAATGAATAGATTCCAGCAAAAATTGGCAATGTTTAAAAATCTGTGGAACAGCAAACCGAGAAAGGGTGGTTACAATCCTTTCACAATTTTATGAGAACAAATGAACATGACTCTTCTTTAACATATGAGTTATATAAATAAACAAAAAGGTTCATTAAATACCTTATTCCTATTAACTATATTAAGAATGCTGCCCCTTTTCCTGTTTTATTTATGGATATTTATATCTTGAATTATAATATTAATAACGATTTAAGTCCATAGGTTTACTCATAACATGTGGTGCTATTAGTGTTCATTTTGTAGGTGGCTTTCTCTCTCTTTTTAACTGTCAGTATTGTTCCAATATATAAATAATTTGCAGGGGGAAAGGAATAGAATGGCTCTGGGCATTTGTTGAAATCTCAAGTGAGTAAAAGCATGCCTATTTGATAAAAAATTGAGATCAGAAAGATGTTTCATATTCATAATTTAAATTTGCTGCACCATGTGACAGAGCAGTCTTTGGACAGAAAAGGAGAGCTTTGGGTGAGTATAAATCTCTCCAACTGATATTTTAACTGGTGCTTTGGCAATCATAAGAAAATATGCCACGGAAAGCTAAGTATATTTTTCAAATGAATTGTCCTTTACGCTGCCAGCTTTTCTCTTGTTGCTAAGAAGATTGCTCCTGTAGACAGAGATTCAGCAGCATCCCCTCCCGTCTACCTATAAAATTTAATGCAACAACTAATAATACACAAATATGTCCTCATTATAATTTGTAATGAACTGGTTTAACAATAGGTGTGCTGTTGAACACAGATTATTTTTAATTTTAGATTTTGTATTGTTTCAAAATTAGAATAAGCGCTCCGCTTGCAGGCTTCTGTAACTGCTGGGGACATATTTTAACATTAAATACAGTAAATTAAAAATTGGAGTGTTCTCTATCCTTCCTGAATAGGGTCAGCTTTTAATAATGTATTGAGTGTTTGAATTTGATAGACTGAGAGCTGAACAATTGTGTTCTTTTCAAAGAACACAAACAGAGGAAAAAATACCCCATATAATGGCAGGACTAAACTTGTTCTATTTTATGGCCTGCCTTCTACAAACAATGTTTCCTGATTTTTGCCAAAACTCGTCTTAGCTTTCTCACAGGTTTGATAAAAAAATAAAATAATCTAAGAGATCTAAGCAGGGGAGGCAGTGTCTGTGGTAGCAATGACGGACCTTGATGTCTCAAATTTCAGCAGTGCCTTGTGCAATGCCGAAATCGGGTGCCCTTCTCCATGTTCCATTGGCTGTCATAGTTGTGGCGCCCATTGCGGCAACCTCGAGGCTCGGCAACCTTTGGTGGTGGATTCTATGCCAGCTCCAGGCTAACACAACAAAGTGGCTCAGATTACCTCCTTCTCCAGAAGCTGGGCCAGCTTTGAATCCGGCATTTCCCTCACTTGCCCGTTCCACCCCAAAACACCCTGTTTGTCAGCATCGCCCTTGAGCCAGTGCCACCAACTGGACTCATCCACTTCAGCCCCGACTGGGCTAGGCGAGCTGGGTAGCACTTCCAGAGACCACCTTCTGCACAGGAACAGGTCAAAGTGCTGTGGACTCACAGCTTAGAGTTGTGAGCACCGGATTCACTCCAACAAGAAGACAGTCGTCGCACAGCAGAGTACAGCAGAATCTAGCAGAGTATATAACCAACTCAGAGAGCAGCTCTGTAGAATATCTTCTTTTATTCTATCTACAAGTATACAAACTATATACAGAGCTTAATAGGTCTAAGCATAAATGAATGCTGCACTGCACTGAGTGTCTGCAGCCGCTCTTAGCAGCAACCTTATCTCTACACACGATCTCTAACACTCAGTCTCTCTCTCTCTCTCCGACACTGACTGACTGACTCGGTGCTGGAGCAGAATAAGTAGAGAGCAGAACACGCCTCCTCCTCTCTGGAGAATCAGCAGACTCCTCAGGAGATTCTTGGATATGGGAGGGGTGAAATCTCACTGTTGGGGCGTATTATGTTGGCTATTGCTGAAATTAGCCTGTGTTCCATCACAATTTTGGCCAGGTGAAGCCAGGCAGAGGTACACCTCCAGCAAATGCTATCCTGTCTCCCAAGAAGTATGTTTAGGGAGTTGGCATTGCTCAGTCCTTCATAGAAGTCTTCCCGTGCAGTTAATAATCTGCAACTCCTTAGACGGAGATACAAAATTAAAATTTTATAGTCTGCATATATCAACAATAACAGTAATGTGTTGGATTCAACCTGTGCCAACAAATATATCTTATCTATCATAACGTTGCACTATATTTCACAGGATCAAGGTGTGCTGTGTTTAAAAATGTAGAGGTAAAATAGAAATCAATAGTCAATGACTGTTATTTCCCAACAGATTAAGCCCAGGTGGTTAAATGTCGCTACAGGTCTATGCAACTGTTTTAGACTGAATTGTATGCACTGCCTGATGGCAGGTCTTGAAGGTTTCCTTCTCGGCTGTACTTTGAGATGGCAGGAATCTGGAATCTTTTACATGTAAAGCAGGGATGGGGAACTTCTGGCCAATGCAGTCCTGCAGGCCCCTCTGTCTGGCCCTTTGGACTCTCTCCAGACAACAGATTCCCTCCCAAGCCACCCTCCTCAAAATCCTTGCATTGCGCCCTCCATTGTGATTCTATCAGGCTGGAATGAGTCCTTGAACTCTGCTAATGCCTGGGTGGAATACAGAGAGTATAGTGCATGGGTGTCTAGAAACTAGCCAAGAAGCTGCACAAAGGTAAAATTCACATTTGTTGCTGCTCTGCCCACTTTACCCGAGAAGGTTGCCCAACAGATGCATCCCTCAGGCTGAAAATGATTCTCAACCCTGATGTAATATTAGTGAACTTCAAGACTTGGGCATAATTGAACCAGCAAATGGATGACGTTCCATGGTTCCAGGACTCTCAACCTCTAAATGCTTGTGACATTTAAAAAAGTGTCCTTTTTTGTTAAATGGGCATCTAAATAAGTGCTCTTTTTCTTTGGTCAAGTTGTAACTCTGTATTTATATTTATAGGTGAAGTGAGAATTAAAGGCAAAGGTGGTTTTCACAGTGTGCAAGTTCAAGTACAGAGGGATTGCCATAGGCAATAGTTCTCACTTCCCATCTGATGCTTCCCCTCTACTAAGCAATAGCTATTATAGGAGACTGGAGCATTACCAGTTTCTCCATCCAGCACACTCTCATCTGGGATTTACTTCAGCTTCCCATGCACCAGGGAGAGGAAAGAGATTTCCTTTGGGCCCTGCGATGCTCCCCTTCCCACACACAGCTGTGTTTATGCTGGGAAGCATCATGCCCTAAGTATAGATTATGTGCTCTTAGTGGCCTAACCTTGTTAGGAGGCAAGCCACTACATTTTGCATGAGTGGCAGCCTCCCTCCAAAGAGTCTTGCATAAATCACATAACTGTCAGCAACTCATACAAGGCTCTTACTGACAATGAATTCTTAGGAAAGAGCTTATTACAGTGTTACACTATCTGCTATTACTCAAGGAAACATTACTCATTCTTAAGTAAAGATTTGTATAACCGCCATTATAGGGTTTCCCCCCACTTCTAATTTCTCCCAGCAGCCCCAGAGCAACCCGCCAATCCAGAAGGTAGCATAATGCCACATTTGAGTCACTATTCGTTGGTTGTGCTGCGTGGGGGATTACAAAATAGAAGGTGGCCTGTAATTTAGAAATTGTTAGAGTATTCTGGCAATGCACTATATCATGGCATGCTTTGGCTAGGTTTTACTGTTACTCAGTCACGCTAGTTGGTCCTTAAAGAAATTGCACATATTGTGTATTTTTAAAACCTTGAGCAAATAAATGGAACTCAGTGTGTTTAATATTGACTAGGCAAAACAGCACGGCACCACAGAGTCATATATTATGCCAGCTGCAGTTGCTGGCACACAACCTAATTCAGCCATCAAACTGTAACTAAGGTTAATAGTGGCAACAGTACTGAGCTAGGCAGCTGCTGCTGTCTGTGGATATTTGTCACATGTCAGTAGATTGCCTTTTAAATGTCTTGAAATGCCAGAAAGCTTGGTTGTTTGACAATGTCCCCTGAGAATTATTTTGGCCAGGTTGCATTCCAGGTTTGTGAGAGTGCCAGCGTTCCAGTCTCCTTTGGTGAACTCTCTTGTATTTTCCTGTACCCTGCCTATGTGAAGAACATGCTGTGCGATTCAGAAGGCAGGCAACCCTTAACTTTGCGAGGCTTTCTCAGTATACATTCCCTGTATACTGGATAGCTCAGCTGGGTAGAGCATGGTGCTGATAACACCAAGGTTGCGGGTTCAATCCCTGTATGGGACAGCTGCATATTCCTTCATTCTAGGGGGTTTGACTAGATGCTCCTCAGGGTCTCTTCCAACTCTTTGATTCCATTAATTCTTGGTAAAATGTTTATTTTCATTGGAATATCTAGATTTGGATGCACTATGCTTCCGATTACTGGTTGCTGGAGGACAAACAATGGGAGAAGGCTTTTTTCCACCTTCATGCCTTGCTTAGAGAATTCCTGGAAATATCAGACGGAGCACTGTTGAAAAGGGTATGCTAGACTAAATGGCCCTTTGGTCTGATTCAGCAAAGCCATTCTTTTTGCTATCCTAAACCAAAGGGTTTCCACACAGAAAGGATGTGCTGCTGCTGCTGCTGCTGTTTTGTCGAACTCTTATGTAGACTATGCAATACTAATCATTCCAAATGTGTTGAATTCATCAGTGTGTTGAATTAATAATTGAGTTGGGCTGTCAAGATCTGAATTACAACCCTGTTGTAGATTTGAAGCTTTATATACTACTGTTGGTCTTTCCTGCAGATAAATATTTTATTTTATCTATATATCAGAGCTTAAAAGGATCAGCATGGCGCGTGCGGGGGGGTGGGGTGGGTTAGCCCTTCCTCTTTCCACCTTATGCTGCTGCTGCTGCAGATTCCAAGGCAGCCAACGATTCACTGGATTCTAAGCAGCCTCATTAATCTGACAGCATCTCCTCCCCTCCAGAAATATGGGCCCTAAACGATCAAACCCCTAGAGCTGGGCTGGCGTGGTTCATTCCTTCATGTAGATTGCAGTGGCAGAGAGGAAAGTGTGTGTGTGGGGGGGGGGACATGAACAGCAATAAAAAGTATGGAAAAGTTGCCCTCCCACCCTAGTCAGCAGGATTTAGTAAGAGGCAGGAGCTCTGCCACTAAATATCCCCCTCCCCAATCGCAGTAGCATTGCTCTGCACTGTCAAAAAGAATAGCTAAATGCAGCAAATGTATGTCAGTGAACGCACACTGCTTCTGATAGCTAAAATGGCATGTTGGGAAAGGACAGTTCTTCTGAGCTTCTTTATATTTCTACTGGAGATTATTATTAATTTAAACAAATGGGTGGCAGCCATGGGGAAAGGCTCCCCCCCCCCCCGATGAGCTGCTAAGAAGAGCCAGAATCAAGAAGTCAAATAAGTTCTACTTATTTAGATGGTTGAAGCCCTACGACAACCTTGTGAGTCATACCTGGCTCCCTAGGGAAAGCAGTCATGCCCAAAACAAATAAGCAGAGTGGTCTAGAAAAGTGTATTCCTCTCTTTGCCCCAGCCCCATCCTTTCCAGTTTACAATGATGCAGGGCATATTGCTAAAGGTCCCTCTTGTGTCTTACTCCGTAATATCAAACTAAATATACATTTATTACTACTTTGCATTATGGTGCAGCAACAGAAAGAATTCTCTCTTTCTTCACCCCTTATACTGTCATTTTTTTTAGGAAGAGCAGGAGTGAGGATGGCTTCCTCTCCATCCCTGCAGCAGCTGGGGCCTAACCTAGTTTCGTAGCAAAGCTTCTCCCACTGGTTATGTACTGTAATGGCAAGCAAAGTGAACGCTAGCAGTCATCAATGGAAAATGCTACCTAGTGTTAAAAGTGTCAGACAAGGATCAGGGAGACCCAGGTTCGAATTATTATTCAGCCATGAAACTCATTTGGTGACATTGCGGCAGTCACATACACATTATGTATGCTCTGTCTTTTGCCTTGTTTTAGGATAATATTTGTAAGCCACCCTGGAAACGGGTGGCTTACAAATATTTCCAAACTTTTCATGTTGGTAACACACTTTTTAGACACGCATCATTTCACGACATGGTAATTCAGTTTTACTAGCAAATCAGAGATTTAACTAACCCTGTTCCAGCCCCAGAAGGAGGAGTGCTGGGAGCATTCGCGCGACACACTGCAGCTGACACACTAACATGTCACGACTCACAGTTTGGAAAGCTCTGCCCTTGAGTATAAATTCATACAGCTGGTAAACTTCATAAATAAATTTTGAGGATAAAATGGGTAAGGGGAAACTGTGTGCAGTGTCCTGAGCTGTTTTGGGATAGGGGCAGAATAAACATGTAATAAAATAGATCATTTGTTATATCGTTTCAAATGAATGTCGTTGTTTCGCAATAAAAGCTAATTTGTTTTTGTAATTAGCATCTGTATCAAATGTGTTAATTATCTTGGTTGTCACAATGTTAATACTTTAATATTTGTCCATTAACTGACTACTTCACCAATATCTGATTGGTCAATTAACCAGATCCTTTTTGACTGGTTAGATGTCTAACTCTAAGTACTACTATTTCCTTCAAAACCTGCACACACACCTTTCTGATCAAGGTGCAGTGGAGATAAATACTGGGACATCTAAACCATGTAAGTTGCCTCTACTTCCCTGTGTTTCTTTTCTTGTTAATGATAGATGCGTTTAATTTCCCTGGGGCCCATTTTCTCTGTTGATTCACCAGGGAATTGCATGCACATATCCCATTAAATTTAATTGGCACTGGGAAAGAACCTATTGGCTTGGTTTTAAACTGATCTAACTAATAGGGAGTGAACTGCTAAGGAATACAAATGTGAAAAAGGAGGAAGGAACAGATGTAGTGTCTTGAATCCAGTATTACCTACTTTTCTATTCCAAGTCTTAAAACTATTTCTCAGTCCCTTGAATGAGTTAGTTGTTCTGTAGGAAACCAACCAACCAACCAACCAACCAACCAAGAACCCAGGATCAACTCCACAAGAATAGCTGTTCCAAAGCTCATAGGTTAACTTTCCCTGGAAATCTGGTTTAGAAGAAATGAAAGAGAAAAAAATGCACAAGGTTCAATAGATGACTCAGTACACAATACTAGCAGAAATAGTGTGCCTCTACCCATCTGCAACCCATAGATCCCAGATGAATGGTGGCGTCCAAGAACACCTGATTCCTAAAGAGTGTCTGCTGGCTTACCAGTATTCAGTATGTATTCATGCACATAATGAAGTGGGCTGTGGCCTCTGAATTTGTGCCAATCCAACATAAATACATTGGTCTTTAAGGTGCTACAGGGACTATGATATTCTTAAAAAATGATGTGGAGAAGAATTGCTATCTCTGCAGTGAATGAAAGTTCTGAATATGTTGAGTGTGAAGCCATATGTTCTATATTTGTAAGGTATTTGGAGGCAACTAGGCATAATATGGAATAGCTGCAGTCTGGTTATCTTGCAATTAAGTAATAATAATAATAACTTCCCTTGGGTGATGGCATGATGAGGACTGTGTGGTTGGAAGTGGAGTTAACTCCGCTAACCTAGAAATAGTGCTTCAGGTTAAGAACAGAAATCGTGCTCTGGCGGCGCGGCAGCAGCAGGAGGCCCCATTAGCTAAAGTGGTGCTTCAAGTTAAGAACAGTTTCAGGTTAAGAACGGACCTGCGGAACCAATTAAGTACTTAACCCGAGGTACCACTGTACTTTTCTTCCTGATGAAACACTCAGTTAGGAATTTCCTCCTCAGGATAACACCATGCATATGATGAAGTTGGTTGTAGTCCACAGAAGCTTATTTCATAATCAATGCATTAGCCTTCAAGAAGCCATAAGACTTGTGGTTATTGTTACTCATTAGGAAGTAATGAATGACTGCAGTTCCCAGTTAATTGCACTTTCAATGGCACACATGGGGTTGCCTCTGAAAAATGTGTGAAAAAGTAGGCAACTGAATCAGAATTAGGAGTTCAAGTTTCAAATTAGATCAGAATTAATATTATGGCATGCAGCATAATTTCTAATACTTAGAACACATCATATGTTCAATAAACATAGATATATAGAATTGAAATATTATCTATGACAGATTATTTTGATTTTGTGTTTTGCCCAAATAGTATTACAGAGGGGTTTAGCAGATTTAATTTACCAAGGGGCTGTGGTGTGAAAGTGTCATTGTAAGACCTATTCTGCTTAATTTAATGCAATCTCCTTTTAAAGTTTTAAGTGAAATTATAGTGATAATAAACATTTATCTGGTTACAAAGCATTGTAAATGGTCTCTGGCGTTGTAAGGCTGGATTGTCATTCCCCCCCTGTTTTTAGTGTTGTATAGAACAATCACTTTACAGTTATTTGTACTAAGTTCACAGAAAACCCTTGCCAAAGAATTTTGGCTGGGTCGACCTACCTATGAGGTGAGGTGAGGCGGTCGCCTCAGATGGCAGAGCCTGATGAGCTCACTGCCCTTGCCTCTGCTGCCATGGGCAAGCCCTGCCATGGATGCTCCCACTGCCCCCACTGTCATGGTTGTGTCCTGTCACTGCTACACCACTGCTAGGCACAGCAGGGCATTTTGCCTCAAGCAGCAAATCGTTCTGGGCCAGCCTCCAAATTTCCGGTTCAGTTTGTACGCAAAGTCACTGGGGGCATGTAATTGTAGGGTTCGCAGAATCCGTAAATGTAAAAAGATGTTAGGGTTTGAGCCTAAAGTGGGTCTTTAAACAGGCTACAACCATAACCAGCTACCCCTGCAGTCTAGCCTTAGTGGCAAAAAAAGTCATTTATCAATTGCTTTGAATCACAACTGAGGTAAGGTTGTTCAGGCAACTGCAGGCAATTCTTGTTTTGTGTGGGGCTTTTTGTTTCAGACCCCTGCATGCATCAGCAGGACACGTAAAGCGATCTGCCCCTTCTCACCCCCATTCTGCCCTTTTGGTGATGTTTTAGGGTCACTTCTGGTTTCTGCACCGTGTGTGTGTGTGTGTGTGTGTACGCAGTTGTTCACCAATCAGACACTCATAAATCAGTCGTTGCCCCCCCCTCTCTCTGTGTATATATACTGTTCTGTAGAATATATTAAAAGCAGTGTGCAAATTCATTTACTTTGGCAGTGTCTTGCTTCCTGTTCCAAATTCATTGCCACAGGGGTGTGTGTGTGTGTGTGTGAGAGAGAGAGAGAGAGAGAGAGAGAGAAAGAAAGAAAGAAAGAAAGAAAGAAAGAAAGAAAGAAAGAAAGAAAGAAAGAAAGAAACTTTATTCAAGGCTTATGAGTATTCAGGTCAGACTGCAGTTACAGATTTCCAGAAATGTGACTAAGAGTTCAAGAATGACATCAGGGGTCCAAGACTGCCTCCCCCCCCTCTAAAAGGCAATGGACTGTGTGAGAGGGGCCGTCCCACCCCTCAAGCCCTTCCTTTCAGACAGTGTCCTCACACTCCTCTGACTTATCTGGTCACAACTCCTACCCCAAACCAGTTGAGATCGCAGGACTCATGGCAGTCAGTTTTTAAGTTATGGGAATGCATTCTACTGCACTATATGATAAAGTAGCAGCAGGAAAGTGTAGGTGGGAACTGTCAAAGTGATTCAACATTTGTCATGTAACAGTAAGCCCCATCCCCAAACCTGCCAGTTGTGACTGTTCTTTTGGTGCCCCTGAAGTTTCCAACCTTACAATTTAAAGCTCAACCTTAAAATTTAGTGAAACATACTATGCCTTTTTACTTTACCTCCTATAATTCAGTGTAGAACGAAAGGTGCAAAACAGCCTTGAAACCAGTAATCAGATGTGTTACCCTAAGCTAGTTTTCCAGAAAGCATCTTGTTTCAGGAAACTAATTTACCATTATTTTATACAATGACTTGAATTACTGGAATATATATTTCGGGGGGTGGCAGAATCCTAGTGGTGGGAAATTATTTTTCTTAATTATTTTATACTTATTTAGATCTTGGAAAAAGTGTTGTCTCTCTCTCTTCACTTGCCCAGCATAACATTAACAACATATAAAAATATTTTTTCCTAAAGTATCTCTTTGCCAAGTAATGGGCTTGGCTAGGTTATATTAAATAGAGACAAGTGAAAACATCTGTGTAGTTCCAGTGGTTTGCTGGATATGCACTTTGCTTCCATTCAATAGCTTATAAAATCTTTGGATTTACGAAATACTTTGTTCATCTTGGCTGCTTGTTTAGTAATCTTTCCATAAAAGCACCCCCAAACCAAACTGTTCAGTGCTTGGCTATCCAACTCACCAGCAGCTTTGTGTATTATGGATGAAATAATGGGCTATTTGAAATTAAAATGAATAAAAAACAAATAATATAGGCTCAATTCTTTAAAAAGTGGTTTCTTCCTTCCATTTTATCCTAGCTGTATGTACTTTTCAGTGTTGCTCTCATTTTAGAACATAGAATTCACTCCCCAAAACAGAACCAGTATGAAGAAATTGGACTTGTGACATGAATGGTACAATGGTTACATTTGGAACAGAACATAAAGCATAATTTAATATTATGTGAATGCCAGGCTTGTGAGGAAAACCTTCCTCTCTAATTTCTTGGTTGGTGCAACCTGTTTTGTCTACACAAACAAAGATCAGAAACCACAGTTTGATCTTGATTTTTTTGGGAGGAGAAACCATAGTTTCAAAACCAGTTGTTCCTGGTTGGTTTCAAACAACATTTTCTTGAAAATAGCTACTGATCTTCACCTTGCAATCACACAAGGCAGGGGAGACGAAAAGCCCAAGGCTCATTCACATTGCAATATATTGTAGTTTAGTATTACATCTGAATGTGGACTATGGGTTGGTTCTGACATAACAATCCCAGCTTCAGAAACGGTTCAGAAACTTCAGCTAGTGCAGAATTTAGCAGCCAGGTTGCTCACCGGGGCAAGACGGTTAGAGCATATTACACCAATCCTGGTCCAATTCCACTGGCTACCAATTAGTTTCCAGCTGAGTGATACTGGAGTAAATAAACATTAAGTCATTGTTTCCTGTTTTGACCCTGTGCATTTTTATTTCATTTGTTTTAGACGATTTATATGATGCTTCATTACAATAGTCTTTAAGCAGGGTACAAGGAATATAATAGATTCAACAACATATTGAAGATACATTGGTGGCCAAGACCATTGATTAACTCCAAAGTATATTAATTACTCTATCCTCCCACAGTCGCTAGTGCAGGCATCATCTTTTGTCTGCAGGTTTATTTTAATGGTAGATGTTTAATCATTATGAAAGTAGTGACAGATAATGACCACATAGCCACTTCATTCCAATTTAAGTGTCAGTAAATGGCCATCTGGAATAGCAGCATGTAATTCAGAATATGTTCATATAGTTGTAAAACCATTCACCATCTTACTGTAGTAATTGATTCCCCCCCCCCCACTAGATTCCAGTAATTCTTGTCACATTTTAAGGAAGTTGCTACTTTTTAAAAAATGCACTGTTGTTTCCTGCTCTGATGGTTTGATGAATTGTCTTTACTTTAAAAAATATTCTTCTATCTCATGACAGAAAGCTGGAAGGAAAGTTAAAAATAGCCAGATGGCTTTGAAAACAGCAGATTTGTCTTACACAGCTTTGAAATATTCTGTTTGTTACAGAAAATGTTAGAAATCTGCATGAGAGAATAAAAGTTGAAAAGTCATGCTTTGTGTGAAAATATTTTGTTACCATGTAGTAAACTGATGGTTCTTTCATACAAACATTTAATAAAATTATGAAGGAGACCGTAAGGAAGTTCTGCATAACTTGTGACCATTCCTCTGTCCAGTCTAATTTAGTCCACTAGCCATGCCCTGTGACTTGTTTACCAAGCCCCTGGTGGGCTGCCATATGTACGTAATGGGCTGCACTTGGCTTTCCCCAAGGGCACAGTGCCTCCTGCTTTATATTCTCATTAGGCAAGGAGCACTTATTTACACCCAATTATATGAACCAAGCTTCTCATGCTGCAGGGGACATGTACCAAAAGCAAGAGAGTTGTGTGGCACTTCTCAAATTTCCAGAAAACCTTTTTGGAAAATGCACGAGGCATCTACTTGGCAAGTCCAGCTTTTTTCAGAAAGTTGTCAGCAACAAAATTCTATAAATGTGTTGCAAACATTCCAAATACTATCATTGGCTTGGTCCAAGGCTGCTGTTTAGTTTAAAAGGAATAAATAGAGGGGAAGTTCTATTCATTTGAGACCCATAGAGACTTACAAACAGAAATGTACCGTATTTTTTGCTCTATAAGACTCACTTTTTCCCTCCCAAAAAGTAAGGGGAAATGTGTGTGCATCTTATGGAGCGAATACAGGCTGCACAACTATCCCAGCAAGTGATCCCTCTTGCTGTTCTGGCTTCTGAGATTCAGAATATTATTTTTCCTTGTTTTCCTCTGCCAAAAACTAGGTGCGTCTTATGGTCTGGTGCGTCTTATAGAGCAAAAAATACGGTAAATAAAATATCTAATGGAATACCGTGTGAGAATTCTGTCATTTTTGGAAACTTCCCATTAGAACTCTGTGTTAATTTATAAGTTTAAAAATAAACCAGTAACCTCGCAGGCTTACCAGCTATCCCATCCATGAGAAGTAATCTAGCAAACACTTCTACACTGTTCAGTTGGGCTAGATTTGTTCAGTAGCAGCATTTAGTGCATTGAACTGTTGCTGATACTATATAATTGACAGCTTCTGACTAGTGGCCCAGTTCACAGGAAAAAAAGATGCATCATTTATGCTGGGTATTCATACACTTTGAGAGAATGAATTATGGATGACTCCAAAGTAAGGCATCCACTTATGTATGTACTTTATGTTAATTCAGTCCTCTCCCTTATTTATACAAGTGCTTATGTGTCCATTGCTCATTAAAGCAAAAATGCAGCCAAATAACCAGGGAGGAAAAACACAGGTTAGACTAACCATTTTAACTACTTTGGGAACGACTGCATTGACTATGTTCATATGTAACAACAAGACATGGTTTTTTTAACCATGATTTGTTGAATAAGCTAACAGAGAACCAAGGAATCAGCTGCTTGCTTTGTCTGATGTTGTTTGTTGTTCTCTTGCCTCTTCTACAAAACTCTAGCTGCTATCCTAAACACCTTTTTTGTGGTTGAGGACTGACCCATGGCCATGCTATATCTCCAGAACTCATACTGTTGTTAAGCTGTAAAAAAGAAGTTGGGGACATAAACACTCTACTTCTCAGAGACCTTCATCTGCACACCTGGAGCCAAATGCTCCTAAAATACCCCTCACCTTCCCTCCAATTGCAAACTCCACTGTTACAGTTTAAAGAGCTCGCTCATGCAATCTTTGGGTATGTTTAACCATGGGCAATTTACCCATGTCCTCCAAATACAGCTTGTTGCTAGCGCGTACCATCTTTGTGAAGATTTTGTAGCTCAGGTAGAACAAACTACTGTTAGAAAATGTAATAGCTTCTCAACCCACCATTGCGTTTTCCTGACAACCTGCCACCTCCAATGTACTGCATTCATAGTTCTAACTGTGGAAATTCGCTACCAGAATGTTCTAGTGGATACGTGATACTGCCTTATATATGAATGACGATAAACAGCCCAGTTCCCCTAAATGGCCACCCCCTGTGCTTATACCATTTTGTCAGAATTGTTAAAAGGTGGATTAGCAACTGTTACATCAGTCTAGTAGGAAAGATTGTGTACCTTTTAAAAACATTGAGGAAGGGAAGATTAACAAATCTAGAGCTGTTTTTTGCGTCCCACCCCGCCCTGCCCCTATAGTTGAATAAAGACACATGACTCAAGTATTTAAGGTTAATGGGCTAAAAAGGGCCACAACTTTATTGGTTACAGATGGTGAGCGGTATTGGCTTAGGCATTGGACCTAACCAACTATATCTGACTCCTGCCCATCTGCAGGGAGTCAGGGAAGGGTTAACCACTAATAGGAGGAGTCCTGCTGATGCGCATCAACTAGGAGCTCCGCCAGGGGTCATGCCTTAGGCCCTAACCTTCCTATGCTTCAGACAGGGCCACGCCCCCAGGATCCTTTAATGGGATACCCTTCAATATGTGGGGCAGCTGATGGCGCTACCTCCCCTCTTCCCTTCTCCAGAAATATTCCATTGCCTAACCTCCAAACCTTACAAAGTTGTGACAATTTGCTATGAGGTAGGCAAAAACCAAGTGGCTGGTGCCAATTTGCCAAGTGGGAAAAGTCCTACCAGGCCCCTCAACGGTGACCAACCAAAGTCCATAGCAAGGTCAAGAGAGATGAAAACCAAAGAGTGGGAGGGTGGGAAAACCGGAGCAGTTGGAAGCCGGAAAGAGGGAGATCTCCCGCCTGTGTCCTGCCTTTATCGGGCAGGCCACGCCTCCAGACCAACCAGATTGGTCAGCCTGGCCACTGATGCAGCTGGGAATCCCCCAATCGTGTGGGGCTGGCCACCCACCCCCTGCACACGTGGAGGGGTTGTGAGAGCCTGCAACATCCCCTCTGCCTGAAGGCGGAAGTGGCTTTGCAACCCAAGTGAACTTTTTTCCTTTTAAAAGGTTTTCTGTTCCCTGTTTCAACTGTTGAAGTGCCCATCACTTTGTTTTGATTTGATTTTTAAATCAGATACATAGAAAGAATCATTTTCATAAGGTCCTTTCCCCCATTCTTTATGCACAGCATCTTGCAGTTATATTTGTGGGGCAGTCACACATGGACTAAAATGTGGGTGAGGCATGCATGTACTGATCATCCATCAATCACTTCTTGTCACCAATTTATTTTAGGTAGTGAGCTCCCTAAAAGTTTGGAAGTCATTTCTAAAACTTGTGGCTTGATGGAAGCTGTGGGTGAAATATAATCCCCATTTATTTAAAATCTCTCTCTCTCTCTCTCTCTCTCTCTCTCTCTCTCTCTCTCTCCTTGTGTGTGTGTGTTTTCCAGACCATCAGAGCAGGCAGTGGAAGAGTTCATGAACCAATCATTTGGGGCTTTTTGGCAGGCCATATGGAACTTTTCTAACAGTTATTTATATGGTTCTACTGTGTTTATTTTCTCAATAAACCTGACTTATTGCTGAATATGTTGCTTTCATAGTGAAATAAATACTTAGGATTACAAACATAACTTTTTAATAAACTTTCCCAAGGGCCCAAGGCTTCATTTAATAAATCGAATATTTTCTTTCTTATTAAAGAAATACATGCCAACTCTTAACTAAAGACAACCAGATCTGAATGGCAGAATCTTTCTTTCTTTTTAAAAATCAGATTAGATTTATGGTTTATTGCAGTGTGGGCAACACTTTTAAAGTCAAGGGCCACAGTCATTCACTGCTGAGTGACCTGGTGGAGTCACTCAGAGCAAAAAGCACAAATGAAAAGAAAAGCAGTTCTACGAGTAGAAAGAGAGGTTTTCAATCTCTCTTCAGTTTTTGACTGTGGTTGTTCACACCTAATATACCGTAATTCATGCTCCAGAATTTTGCCCCAACATACAGTAACAGCTTTTAGAGGAGCCCAAGGGGCTGAAATGCAAAAGGGGAGGATGGCAACCCCCCCCTCTCTCTCTCTCTGTGTGTGTGTGTGTGAGAAACATGCAGCCATTTTGATCCCAAAAGTTGCTAAGGTGGGCAGGAAAAGAGTTGGCCATTCATAGTCTTCTTTCATTCTGTTTCTCACCCCAGCCTTTCATTTGAAGAAAAGCAAAGCAGGGTTTGTAAAGGAAGCATGAATCAGATTAAGAATACATTTTCCCTTTTAACACTTCCCATTTCATTTGATGTAAAGTAAGGCAGGAGTTCCTCCTGTGCACCCTTTCATTTATTTATTTTTTAAAATTCAGTGTTGAGCAGCCACTGCCACAGCTGAGGAAAAGATATGCACTGAGCAGAGGATCCAAAAGGCAGCAGTCTGATTGGTCCTAGAACAATAAGGTCCAGAATGCAGCAGTCTGATTAGTCCTAGAATAATGCAGCAGTGTGATTGGTCCGCAGGAGCCACCCAATCCAGCTCCAGGTGGAAGTGAATCCGTAACCTGATTGGCCTACAGGAGAATCCGAGAATTAGTCAATCACGTGCGGCCCATTGTCAGTACATAACATGAGCCTTTGAAAAAACCCAATTCTCTTCTTTCAACCAACCTCTCCTTGCTCCCACTGTGTCCATTTCTTTCATTTTTGATCTAAAATACAGAGAGCAACAGCCCCACTGCTAGTTCCTGTGATGTAGTGCTGTTCTCAGGGCTGATCTAGTTGCCCCTGCTATTATCTGTCCATGGGCCTTTCCCCCCATCCTTCGAATGTGCCCTCTACCTGGCATGCTTTTAGGGATTTGCTTAATGTTAACTCTCAGAGTTGTTTGAGATCTCTTGCTATATGAAGAAGCTTTTGAATATTAGCTACCAAAGCAGTGCAAGAGCAGTTCTCCCCCCCACAACAACAAAAGCTGTTTTGAAAATAACAATATTGCAAATGTGACCAGCAACTACCAGTGTGTAAAAGGATGGGCTGCATTATTTCCTTTAGATTCTAAAGGAATCTAAACAATAGGAACAAAATGGAAGTAAGGGTAGTAGGCTGCACCCAGGGAAAAATACACCCCCCCCACACTTATAGACCTTTACGTCCATAGCCCAATAACATGCAATTTTATAGTGGATTTTCTTCCTTTACCAGATTATCCATGGTTTAGGAAATTCTGGTTTTCGGGGAAATGGGGGAACCATGGGCTGCCACTTGGGTGTCATGCAGACACTGCAAAAATAAATAAATATAGAGGCACAAAGTCAGTGGCGTAGCGTGGGTTGTCAGCACCCAGGGCAAGGCAAGTAATTTGCGCCCCCGAACCCAGGGCAAGGCAAGTAATTTGTGCCCCCTAACCCGGGGCAAGGCAAGTAATTTGCGCCCCCTAACCCCTAACCTGCCACCGCTGCCAGCTTCTTCTTGCTGCTGCCTGGTCTGGTCTGGTGTGGTTCTCTCTCACGCTCAGCGCTGCGCTGGGTGGCCGCTGCACTGTCCCTCCCCCAGATAGTCTCTCGCTCTCTCTCCGCACCGCACGCCTGGCACCCACCGCCTCCACAGTGGGCGGCGACCCAGCGGCTCGGATCGGATTCGCACAGCCAGCACTGCAGTGAGAGAGAGTGAGTGAGCCAGGTAGGGGCAGAGAGCTGCGAGTGCGAGCGAGCACCCCCCAGATGTTGCGCCTTGTGTGGCCGGCCCCCCCTGCACCCCCCACGCTACGCCACTGCACAAAGTAGCTTCAAATAAACTCCAGTGTGGATGAACTCCTAATTGATGTACTCACACAAATCTCTCCAACATCTTATTTCTTCAGTCCATTTTTTGCTCTCCCTTATAGGCTCATGTCAGCCACCATCATCATTGTGTAAGATCTGGGGTTTTACAGATTTTTGTCAGTCCATTTAGGGGTTTGTTTGTTTGTTTGTTTGTTGTTAAACTACAAACCTATATAAACTACTGTGTTATTTTTGTGTTTACAGTGGTACCTCGGGTTACATACGCTTCAGGTTACATACGCTTCAGGTTACAGACTCCACCAACCCAGAAATATTACCTAGGGTTAAGAACTTTGCTTCAGGATAAGAACAGAAATCATGCAGCAGCAGTGCAGTAGCAACGGGAGGCCCCATTAGCTAAAGTGGTGCAGTTTAGTTTCAGGTTAAGAACAGACCTCCAGACCGAATTAAGTACTTAACCCGAGGTACCACTGTAATATAGGTAGATGTTTAAAATACTAGTGAGCAGGAATACCAACAGTTATTTTGTTGCAAGGATGACTAGATAGCAAATTGTTTTCAGGTACAAACGTAAGCAAGCTTAGGGCTGTACCCAAGTAAAACATATGCAGTGCAGACCCACTGAAATAAGTGGACAAATTTATGGCTGACTTAGTCAGATGCAGCCCTCAGTTCATATTTCAGATTATGATATCTAATGTTTTAATAAAAAGGCTCTTTTTATAAGTTGCTCTTGAATGTGAGAAAACAATAAAGCAGCTGAACTAGAATATATAAAAGAGTAATTAATTTTCTGAGTTCTACTTTAATAAATGCCAGAACCCTCAGGATGAGCTATGTTATTACTATCTTATTTCCATGTCAGGTTGATACAGATGGACTTGCTAGTAAAGAAAAGGCCCAGCCCTGTCAAGTTCTAATGCATTCTTAGGTAATTAGTAATTTTTATGAGCAGAAAATCTTTTAAGCCACCTTTGATTAGATCAAGAAATAAAGCCTAGATTATAACAATAAACACAACACATTCCACCTTTTTTTTGTAATAATAAGAGCTTTGCTGGTTAGAGCTTATTCTGTGGTAGTAGTAATTTTGTAGTAAATATAATGCCATAAATACTACTTTTGAATTATGTTCACAGTTTAGCTATATGGAGAGTTGCTATTGTGAAGTGTTTGTATGTCACCAAATAATTAGCAGATCATAAAGTTAACTGGATTCAAATGATTTCCTCCAAAAAATAAACTGGCATCCCAATCATAACGAACATATTTTACAGGATACATTTTATTTTCGCTTGCAAGTTTTATTTTAAGACCAACATTTAGATGGAATAAAGACTCTGCTGAGAGAGTCAAGGGGTTTATTGAGTAGAGGGATGCGATACTTGGGCAAAAGCCCAGGTGACATATCTATAATTAATTCCCATTCCTGAACTTTGTGATAGCAGCTCAAATAAAGCAGAATGAACATGACGACAAAGAGTAGTTTCTTCTACCACATGTTAGCTGAAGAATGCGAGGAATTTGTAAAGAAACTTCTATACTAACCACAATCTATCACAAATAATGGTTTGATCCTATGGTCTAATGCTGTGTTATTATGGGGTTGCCTAGGTTTGTGCTTATGGGTCCAAATGACCCTATATCCTCTGGGATATAACACACAGCCATTGGATCCTGCCAGTGAAGTTAGATACTAGCATCAGGAGCAGTAGTAAGACCAACACAATGGTTGTTCAGTACTGTTGCATTTTATACACAATATCTTGCTGATTTGGGATAAATGGTCTATTCTTCAACAGATAGTTTACTTTTCAGTTATGTCTCCAGGATGATGAAAACTGCTATTGGCTTTTTCTTTGGTGAGGAGGCCTCATCTTGAGCCCTTGGCCTCATCTGTAGAAGAAAGGGAATCTGAATCCATGTTATGATAATTCTCAACTTAGCTAACTACATCTAACTGTTGTTTTGGCAAGGTTTCTCCCTCACTAGCCTTCTGATTTCAATGGTGGTGGTGGGGCAAATGTAAGGTTTTACACTTAGGCAGGAATAATCAGTTGCACAAATATACGTAAGATGAAGGACACCTGGCTTTCCAGTATTACATGTGAAAAGGATCCAACCAAGGTGATCAAGGGACACCAAGGTTTATGTGGTTGAGGGAGTTGGGTGTGTTTAGTGTGGAAAAGAGGAGACTTAGAGGAGATATGACAGCCATCATCTAAAGGGCTGTCACGTGGAAGATGGAACAAGCTTGTTTTCTCCTGCTCTGGAGGCTAGGATCTGAACAAATGGATTCAGTTATCAAGAGAGGGCATTCTGACTAAACATCAGGAAGGACTTTCTGATGGTATAAGCTGTTTGACCATGGAATGGACTCCCTCAGAAGGTGGTGGACTCTCCTTGCTTGGAGGTTTTTAAGCATAGGTTGGATGACTATCTGAATATTGATGCTTTAGCTGAGATTCCTGCCAGAGGTGGAATTGGGGCAGCGTGACTAGTTCTGATGCACTGGGCGCAAAGCCTAGGGGGCGCCACAGGGTGCTGCAACTATGGCATAGTGAATTGAGCAGAATAGAAGGTAAGAAGTGTGTGTGCAGGGGGAGACCCAATTTTGGCCTTGCAGAAGGCACCACTGAAATTTCAAAGACCAAAGCCTGACCCCGCATTGCAGGCAATTGGACTAGATGACCCATGATGTTCTTTCCGACTCTACAGTTTTGTGACATTCTCTCTCTCTCCTCCTTCTCTTTATTTATTTATTTTACCCAATTGCCTATTTTAGACTGAAGGATCTTTGAAAGTGGAGACCTGTACATAACTGGTTATGAAATTCTGTAAGGCATCACCCGCAGTACAGCAATAGACTGTGTTTTGTTTTTATTTTGGTAAAAGAAAATGATGTGCAATCTTGATAAAAGTGCCAAAATGGCTGCCATAGGCAGCAAAAAGGTGGATACGCCATATTAGTGAGTACTATCACAAAAGCCTGGTAATAAAAAATATGAAATATAACCAACAAATAATCCACTGAAAAGATGACAATGTTTAATTTCCTTCATGTCACTTAAATTCATTTCTCATATTTGTTTGTTGATGAACAGACAGAATTCTGTGTTTTAATACAGCGAAATATGCAACATTGTGGCAGATATAAAAATAAGTTATTAAAGTAGAAATGAAAGAGAAACTTCTTGTACTCCAGCGTTTGTAAATCACATCAACAGAATGACAATCTAGCTAAGCTATTAGCAGAAAAATATTTATCAGCTTGCAATATAATTTATGGCAAATGATTGTCCTGAACTCATAACTTAATGATAAGGAATGTGAAACCAAGAATAAATTGTAGGTATAATGAAATAATTTCATTTATCACTGTTCTGATCTTCCAAACAAAGTAGCTTCAGCACTTAAATGCTCAGTAAAAATCTGCATGTTACAGATGTTCAGTAGTCTTCCAGGAGCTGATGTCTGAATTTACCAGGATTCCCCCTCCCTAGCTGCCAAGTGTTATTGATGAACCTTGTCATTCAGATGACAGAACATTACAGCTTTATGCACTTTGCTGAATGTAGTTGGAGCATTAATGTGAAAGATTTCCTTCCTAACCAAAGTAGCTCACCTCTGTCTCATGTGAATAGTAGCCACCTTTAGGGATGTGTGACCCTTGCTGTCCTGCACGTAGATCAAAACCTGCCCCACCTTGCACTGACCAATGTGAATGTGGGGTTTTTCAGTTCTCCCCCCTTTTTTGTCAAGTAGTGAATTATATGTTGTTTTTGTACTGTTCATCACACTTGTATTTAGAAATCGTAATCTTAATCTTAGTCAGTCCAGGGTGGTGGTGTTGTTTTGTTAAGTATTTAGCATGGGCACATTCCTTTTTGAGGAAGGATGGGGTCTTTGCATAAGTAAAGAGCTGGCAAAGTAGACCCGATTTGTCACCATAGTAGCTAATGGTCAGAGATGTTGTTTGGAAGCAGCAATGGCAGAATAGCTGTAATGTAGAATAGTGGTCTGTCTTGTGTCAGGTCAGTCAAGGATGTCATGCATGCTGTAGCCAGAAAGAGTTACCTCACTTGGCTTTGAACCCCGGAGAAGAAGTTATAAACTTCCTCCTTGTCTTGGAAAGCCAGCTGGGCAGGACATCATTCAGGTTCAAGCCCCATAGCAGCGCTGGTCACTCTGTATACTGGGTTCTTTCACAGAGTCAGTGCCGGGAACTTCCAAAGCTTCTATGTTCTCTTTTCCTCCCAGTCAGTAATATGAACATTGTGCCTGGGTTTTAAATGTGAATCACCACCCCTGCCCCTGCCCTCTGTCTTTGCACTTACAAAAGCCTTTGCTTGGAATAAAAATGTAAGAATTTCTGCATTCGATTCAATATAGCTGCTAATTCTTATAATTGGCGGACTGTGGAGCAGAGGGGGGTAGTGGTCATTTATTTTGGTAATGGGAAAAATATTGTAAGTTGATGGATGAGCATGTAATCTCTGTGAAAAATGTTTTGTTAAATCATCAACACTAGGTTGTTTGTCTCTTGGATCAATGACCCCTTCATGGCAGCAAAGATTTCACTGTGATGGTTTTTAATATTCCTCCCCCCCCGCCCCATTAGCACAGGCAGCAATGGTTTTAAAGCAGCCACTGTTCCAGCGTGATATGAATAGATAAATTGTCGGAGGTAGCCAGCACGATAGCTTCTGCGTTAGAGGACTGTGTTGTAAGCAACACTGCATACAGTGTTTCAGCTGGTAAACACAAACTGTGTGCATCTAGTGGCACATCAGAGTTCTCATCCTTCAATGGAATTTAATGAGCTGTAACAGTGTAGTGAAACTGGGGGAGAATGGGGTTAGTGTGCATTGAGTGGAAGCCAGATATGGAAGGTCATTGTTCGAGAGCTGCCCTTTCCCACCACTTATCAGCCAAAGAGGAGGGGTGCGGGTGGACTTATGAGCACTACATGCTGTACAGATGGGAAACAGACTTACGAAATGTAGCCAGTTAAATAGCAGTATTTGAGATTTGGGAATCTGCATATGATGGCATTTTTTAAAAATGCTTTAACTATATGCATTGGGATTTAACTGCAAAAGCAGGCCAGCAGTGAAAGAAACATCTCTTAAGTAGGCCATGGAATTTCCTAGTTTGGAAATTTTCAGAGAGAATCAGATAGCCATTTGTTGTAACACTTTATGCTTAAGTCAAGACTATGAACCAGGTTGAACTCTGTGTATTCCATTGTTATTCAACACAGTTGGTTTTCCACCCTCACTATCCACCCTCCTGAGGAATTTTGTCCAAGTAGCCCAAAATCAAATAGGTTGAGGTTTGTGGGTCTCAGCCAGGACATCCTAACTACCAAAGCAAAAAAGGAAAAGGAAAAAAGAGGTGTTTCAGGTTGCTTAAGATTGTTTCCAGCATTTCATTTCCCCTTTTAACTCCAATCTGATTTAGACCTTTGTTTCTAAACAGTTTTATTTTCCCCAGTTCTGAGCATCAGCTGAAATGAAAACAGCCTACCAAGAAAGAACGAAATCTCTGAGGATAGCATAGCATCAATTATTGAGATCTCTGGCAACAGTAGTAGATTTTGTTGCAGCGAGTTATTTTCAGAGCTGCCTGCGCTGTATCATCCCCAAGAGAAACAATGAATTTAGACTCTTGAGATCAACTTTAGAGAAGAGTCAAAGTAACTTGTTTGCCTTAAATCAGGTTCGCACAAGGTATTGTGAAGTGCCCGCGAAGTTTATCTGAATCACCAAGAGGTCAGATTCCTCCGCTTTCTTTAAAATCCACATATAAGTGCAACCCAGAATTTTCACTCTGCCTTAAGATCATAAGGAGTGGCTGGAACTCTTTTTAAAATCCAAGAATAACTGGTTACAAAAAGGTGGTTTCTTCTTATTTGCTCCATCACACCAGCACCACCACTATCTAGTGTTATGAGTTTGTGGATGCTAGACACTTCTAAATTCCAGAACCAGTAAGTGCTAGAATTTAATCAAGGTTCCATGTGTTAGAACTCTGGCTGCAAGACCCATGTGTACTAGACACATCTAATTGCCTGGAATCAGCAAGTGTCAAGAGCTAATTAAGCCAAGCTAAGGTTCCTGGTGAAATGATAGGCTGAGTGAAGAAGAAAAGATGCTGGATTTCTGCTTGAATCTTATCCTAGGCTGCACCTATGGAAGAAGCAAGACCTTTTGGGAGAGTTAATGCTGTGAACCCCACTATTCGTAACCTCAGGTTATATATACCATAAATCATAAACCATAAATCATAGAGACACCACGGTCTTTGCTATGCCTCATTTCCAAAAGGAAACATGAATTCTAGGTGACTGGGAACCCTAAAATCTTGCACTGTTTAGAGATTGGGATGGCGTGCAACAATATATTTAATTAAAATTGTGGTACTGTTATCTTTCCAGTAACAGTAATAAAACTGCAATAGAGATCTAACTCTCCAATAAAGGTTCTGGCAGTAGCTTTGCAACCTTGATATAAACAGTGTAATTGTTATAGCATGGCTTGACTTAATGTAGCTTCCTATAGCTGGATTATAACAGTAGTTTGGTTTTGATTTATTTTCAGGTCATGCAGCCAGATGTGTACACCCACACCACAAATGATACATCATTGGTACTCAGCTTAGAAATCTCTGCCAAAATGATACTAAACCATAAGTGTTAGTTATTTTGGGATTTTTATTTTTAAAAAGAATGTGTTATATTATATGAAATGGCTCCTTAAAATGGTTCAGCTTCTCTCTCTCTGCTTGGCCACAGCCAGTGCTCTGTGTGTGGCCCAGCCTCTCTTTGCTGCTGCTTTGTGTAATTAGTACCAAACATTACTAATTTTTATTGCCAAGCTCAGCAGTTGTTTTTCGGGATGGAACATGCAAAATATGTGGATAAATTGCTTTAGTTTCCTTATTTAACTGCACAGAAAAGCTTTTAAGGGACATTCAGAGTATTCCAAAACAGTTTTAATATTTACTATGAAATGTCTGCCCACCTGTATGTATCTGTGCAAGTGCACATGTGTTCTTTTAAAAAAGAATAAATATACTAAAATGATGAAATAGAACATAAAACCAGAAAGGATTTGTCATAACTCTTGGCATCTTTCTCTGTCTGCAAAGGAATTTAGATAGAGAAAGCTTGTTGAGTTAAATGCTTGTCGCATTACTGTACAATGGTCATCATCAGAATGTGCTCATCCATCCAGTGCCAAGGCTGTGGGCAGTATATAATCTGCGATTTTCTGGGAACAGTGTTCGGTCAAATGTCCTGTGAGATTAAAAATAATTTGAAAAATCAAGAAGCCAGATGTCCTCCTCTGGCCTTGATGAGGCGCAATGGACAATTTTTCCAGATGCATTTTGGATCCGAGTAACTCTTTTTCTGTTTTCTGTTAAAGGTTTTCTGTTCCTGGTCATAATAGCTTAACATCATCCTTCTCCCCACACCCTATAAGCACATAGTGCTTTTTAAATTACCTTTCATAGCAATAAATCAACTCGTTGCGAAATTTGCTAAGATTTGTTTCCTTGAATATTTTGCGATACTAAGAAAATATGTATAACAGTTCATGTCCATATTTGGCAAGCATTGCTGGCGCAGCTAAACATGATGTTAAAAAAGAGAGTCGAGCTCTTCCAATAGCCAAGTCTTGATGCATGCATAGTTTTATTCCAGCTGGCGTACTGCAGAAGTCTGTGTAGTACAAAAGGTTAAACAGATGACATGCACTAGAAGCATAAGTGGGCTCTGTTATGGCTTTCACTTGCAGTTTTCTGGCCCTTTGGCTTTGGGCGCTTCTTATGTAGTCAGTTCCTGAGTAAATAAATCAGAATCAAAGCTCAAGGTTCCTTCCAGGGATCTCGGTATAGAGGCGTTTCCACATTTGGGCATTCTGTTGCTTCCTTGATGTGTAGGGAGGAGCAGAAGGGTGAGCAGACTTTCCTCCTGCTGAGTACCTACTAGGAGGGGCAGTGAAGACTAACTGGAAATCTCTTTTAGTGACAGGGTATTTTTCCCTCGGGGATGCGGGTGGCGCTGTGGGTTAAACCACAGAGCCTAGGGCTTGCCGATCAGAAGGGCAGCGGTTCAAATCCCCGCGATGGGGTGAGCTCCCATTGCTTGGTCCCTGCGCCTGCCAACCTAGCAGTTCAAAAGCACGTCAAAGTGCAAGTAGATAAATAGGTACCGCTCCGGCGCGAAGGTAAACGGCATTTCCGTGTGCTGCTCTGGTTCGCTAGAAGCGGCTTAGTCGTGCTGGCCACATGACCCGGAAGCTGTCTGCGGACAACCGCCGGCTCCCTCGGCCAATAAAGCGAGATGAGCGCCGCAACCCCAGAGTCGGTCACGACTGGACCTAATGGTCAGGGGGCCCTTTACCTTTACCTATTTTTCCCTCAATGAAAAGACTTCCATCCTGAGCACTTCTTTGTTTGTGCCCCACCTTTCTCCCTGATGGGCCTCAAGGTGGCTTACAGATGAAAATAAGAACTGTTACGAACATAGAAAATAAATAAATAAACAACAATTAAACACCGATGGAACTAAAACGATATACGTATATAAAACCTATTAAAACCATAACAAGAGTCTTGATTGCACAAGGATGTAAGACTGAGGAAACCCCGACAAAAGAACAGTGGCAAGAGAAACTATGCAGAACTGGTGAAACTGACATCCAAACTACGAGACAAGGACAACTGTGACTTCAAAGAAGAATGGGAACCTTTCACAAATTATTTAAAAACAACAACAAAATGAATTGGACTCCCTGGCAGGTTTTGAATAAACATACACAAATTTATTGAGGGATAACATAGATAATATAAGGATGTATACAGTTTTATAATATGCAGAAGTTAATATTGGATGAGAAATCAGAGAAGGTAGCTGAGGGAAGTCATAGGGGGAGGGAGGAAGGGTTTGTTAGGGAGGTGGGAGGGAAAAAATGGGGGGGACAAGGATGATTTGTTTGGATAATTTGCAAAAACACACACACACACAAAAACCAAAACAGTAATTACAATAAAAAAACAGCACAGCACTAACCCTTTCATTAAAAGCAGTCGGTTCCCCAAAGCCTGTTGAAACAAGAAGGCCTTCTGCTGGCAGAAGGACAGTAAGGAGGGAGCCAGTCTAGCTTCTCTGGGGAGGAAGTTTCAAAGTCTCATTGCAGCCACTGAGAAGGCCCTCTGCCACATCCCCTACCAAGCATTCCGGTGAGGGTGGTGGGACCAAAAGAAGGGCCTCGCCTGAAGTTCTCAAAAACCCAGACAGGATCATATGAGGGAATATGGTCTTTCTGATAACTTGGAGGATTAATAGAGTCAGAAGGCAAAAGTTCTTTTCCCAAGTGGTTGGAGGTTTTCCACAAAGGTTGGCTGAACATGCTATTCTGGACAGAGCTACAGCCGGTTACACAGTTACAGCAATTTGAAAGTTCTGAGAACTAGGCTAGAATTTATGTTTACATGGGGTGAATAACAAGAGACTGCCAAAAGAAAATAAAACTGAATGCTGGTTAAGGTTGAAGCACAGATTCGTGAAAGGATAAGATAGAGATCACCCTATCCACAAACAGGCTACACTATTCTTCTCTGGAGTTCAACAAGCATGGATAATTTTGCATTACGCAAGAAAATGTAAGAGTTTTCTGGCAGGATAAATACGGGTGTGGATGTCTGTATGTGCAGAGCTTGGACATTTCTTGTACTTCAAATTGTTACTCCATCTGAAGACTGCTCCAATTGCCTTGTTAGAAAGCAATAGGGATGTTATGTATAGGCTTTGTAATTTGTACATGCTGTGTATCCCTACCAGGCGGTCTAAGAATCATCCTTCTATCTGGAGCAGAGGAGGAAAGGCAAGTGTGAACAGAATTAACACAGAGGATGACAATGGAACCATGACTTTGGATGCAGTCCTCAGTATGCTTTCAGGAAGTGAGCCCTGTTGAACTCAATGAGACTTACCTCTGAACAAACCTGCTTGTGCTGCTTCTCTCATAATGACTGACACTTACTTCTGCTGGGTGTTATGGTAGAATGTTTGGCAGCTGCACAATCTGTATCACAGTCATGGAGCAATAAACTCAGACAGTTCAAGGTGCTTTGGTATAATCAGACTTGCAGCTGTAAACTTATCTGTAGTCGCATGAATTGTATAGTTTCAGTTCTAACAGCCTTATGTTAAAAGTTGGAGGTATGAACTCCTGTGGGTTCTGCTGGACCTTTCCATACTATTGACCACATTTCTGGATCACCTAGCTGGGATGGGACTTGGGGCACTATTTTATGGTTGTCCAGGTTCTATGTGGAGGATTGGTTCCAGAAGATGATTCTGAGGGACTTCAGTTTGGCACTTTGGTTGTCCAACAGGGTTCTCGTCTGCCCCCTCCCCCCATGCTGTTTAATATCTACGTGAAACACCAGGGAGAGATTGTCTAGTGATCAAGGGTATGGTGCCATTAGCATGTTGATGACACTTGACTGTATATCTTCTTGCCATCACATCCCAAGGAAGATGCTGAAGTCCTCAGTCAGCTTTGAAATCCATAATGGACAGGATGAATAAATTGAAACTTAATCCAGATAAGGCAGAAGTGTGCATGGTATCTAAGATTGTAATTCAGAGAATGGGAGTAAAACATGTTTTAGATGTGGAGGCAGACCTGTTGTAGAATTGAACTCATACTTTGGTAGAACTCCCATGCTCAGCTTTAAGCCAGGATGTTACTTGAAGTGCTTTTACATATGGCTCTTTCAACAACTGCACCCTTTCTTTGAGTCATCAGATATAGCAATGGTGAACCATTTTGGCCATTAGTTACTTCTCATTTGGACAATTAACATGTGCTATATGTGGGATTGCCTTCAAAAAGCATGCATTATCTGCAGCTGGGTCAAAATGCTGAGGCCAAGTAGCTGATGGGGCAGACTTTCTTGTTAACAATGACTGCATTGGCTTTCTGTCCATTTCAAAATCCATTTCGAAATGCTGTTTTTGTGCTTTAAAGTTCCAAAAATGTTTGGGTTCAGGGTACCTTACTCTTAATACAATATGGCCTGGGCATTTAGATCTGCAGGCTCTGTGTTCTGCTGAGGCCAGAAATTGTGTTTGATAGAAGCAGGAGTGACTAGTCCCAGCATCAGCTAAGGTATGTATTTAGCAGAAACTGAGGATTTTTTTAACCCTACTCTGTGCTAAGTCTCTATGGAGAAAGCTTGTTTCCTCTCTTCCTTTTTTAACAGGAGAATAGTTGTAGTTGAATAGATATGTGATATTTTGTTATGTTTTTCTCCTCAATACATCTTGGAGTGTTGACATTTTACAGTTGTTTAGTGTTGCCCGTACTGTGTAGTTCTTATTCTGCTACAATGTTTACATTATCATAATTTTCTGCTGATTCCCTGCAGAAGAGTGATACTTCGAGAGCAATGGGATTGTCACATTTCATTCCTTATTTGTTCAGATATCTTATTCTTCATGTTATTAAAATATTAATTCTGCGCCTGTGTAGCTCCCCACTTTCTCTTCCTTTCCCCCTCACCCACTGTGCTACACCCAGACTTTGGAATTAATTCTTTGCCCTGGGAGGTTTGCCTTCTGCCATTTTTGGCCCAGTTTGCACAACACATTTAAACATAGTTTAAAACCAACTTTTTGTTTTATGTGAACAAGCAGCATGGTGCTGCTCAGAAGTTCCCACCCCGACTCCTAAACTTCAGTTAAACAAAAAAGCCAGAGTCTGACTTGTTATGTCATTTGATCCTGGACTTGTGGTTTGTTTTCCCCAAACCAGCCATGAGAAGTAAGCCAAGAAAACCCCCCACTAATGGTTTGTTTTGAGGAAACAAACCATGAACCTAGGTTTTGAACAACCTGATGAGCCAGGTTGTTTCATCTGCGGAAGTTGGGAAGGAGATGCACAGGAACCTTTGAGCTGAGACTTGTTCAATAGCTTTATCTCAATTAACTCTAATCAAAGCTGTCCCTTCCTGATGACATCATCTAACAGTACTCTTTCTATTATGATTATGACTGCCTTAAGCCCTTTTGAAATAAATGCACAACTAAATCTGAATCCAACCAGTTATGTTTTGGTTTGTATTTTGGAAATGGATTCCCCTGCCCCTTTTAAATTGTTGGTGGCCAAACAAGATATAAATGTTCTTAATGAATGGTATAAAAATAATTGTCTTCATGAGCTGATTCTGTCATTTAGTGAAGGGTTTATATATATTTTGGATATATAAGGTACTCCATACGTTGCCATGGCACAAACTTCCATTTGTGTTGCTGCAGTCAAGTCTGGGAGCTGTCATTCTGACCCAGGTTGTAGGAAATTCTGGATAAATTACTGAGATTTTTCTTGGTGCTCATTTTAAATCTTTGCTTTTGTAGGCAAGTATTTTAATTACAAGGATTACTGCTAAGTAAACAAAGAACACTTGTGTTGTCTGCCCTCTGTTTTAAAGGGGTTATTAAATGGCCACAGCATTTTTTCAACTTTGTTCAAAAACTACAGCTCTGTTCCTGCCATCACCTGTTGGGGATTACTGGTATCATTTTATAAAATTAAATGGTGGTGTGTGTCTTTGTTTAGAAAACAGAGCCATGCTGAGCATAGGGCAAATGTTGATTAAACAAAACAACCCCCAAAGCAGCCTACACGAATGCAAGAAGACTGGGCATTTGGGTATAATAACTTCACCAAATTATTTTTAAGCAAACAAACCATTGTTGGTATACAGTAAAATGTTACTAGAACCTTGAATGCAAGTATTTTAAGGGATCAACTAATCATATCATTTGATATAAATCAGGGGCAGCCAACCTGGTGTTGAGCTACATTTCCCATCAACTCAGACGATTGGCCATAATGGCTTGGCAGCTTGTAGTTAGATTTCAAAAACTAATGTGACTAGTGACAGTATGAGAAACTCTCTTTTGTTAGGGATTTCAGACCTGATTTAAAAGTATTGCCAAAAGAGGAATAACAACACACCAACACTGAATTGTATATGTCTGGCTTCTCATTCAAATGTGATTGCACTTACCCTGTTAGCACACCATGGATCTATAGTGAAACCTGTGCTATTCTATGATTGCGTGTACAACTGCTGAGGGTGCAAGCATGTGTAATGCCACTAAGTTCTCATTTCTCATCTGAATTTTCAGCCTCCCAGTTCTATTCTCTCAGAAGCTTTACACTGTTTTCCTCTCAGAGAGGCTGGAAAAGAAGGGAAGCTGTCTCAAATGTCAGAGTTACTGAAATGTTGCATATATAACTTGTCAGGAACATTTTCAGGTTGGTGGGTTTTTTTGGGGGGGGGAAGATTACATGAGGTGAAGCTATGGTAAGAGCGTGAAGACAGTCCAAAGTGTAAATGAGCATAATGGAAAAGTTCTGCTAGTAAATCTTCCTAATTTATACTGCATGATACTGCGTGTCTAAAAGGTTAATGTTAAACATGAATTCAGTGTTTATTTTATATATACACTATATATCTATACAGTGGTACCTCGGGTTAAGAACTTTGCTCCGCTAACAGACTGGACCTGCTTTTCCTATAACTAGGAGCCACTCAAAAGACTACACCGTCACGGTGAAGTAAAAATGTGCATGTGCAGTAGCACCTGGTGTGGTGGGGCAGAGCTGCCCTCCTGGCTCTGGCATCACTGTAGCTTAGCTTGATGGCACTGGGATGGGGCAGGGCAGGTTGGGTGCAGGTACACAGAAAGAACCAGTCCAGCATTGCATCCTCAGCACTTTACTGGTGAACTGCAGCAATGCTAGTGTTAAGAGGGCAGTTCTGCAGCACCACCACACCAGACACTGTTGCCTATGTGAACTGATGTAATTTTTATTTATTTTATTTTATTTTAATTTTTATACATACATACATACATACCCTGCCCATCTGGCTGGGTTTCCCCAGCCACTCTGGGAGGCTCCCAACAGAATATTAAAAGCAGAATAAAACATGTAGGAAGGACTGTGGGAGATCATATATTTGAATGTTACACGCATGTAAAGGGAGTAAAGTTATGTCTAGCTTTCCTGCTACATGGTAGTTTCTCTCTCTCTCTCTCTCTCTCTCTCTCTCTCTCTCACACACACACACACACACACACACAAAATTATGTACAGTATGAGCATTCAAATGTGCAACCCAGCCAAATGAAGCCTGTACTGGTGCTATGTTAGAGTGGGGTGTACCATGCAGTTCTCCTTAATGTCTTTGTTGGCCTTGTCATCTTGATATCTGTCTCAGATACCATTGATTCAAACACAAAGTTCAATGTTGGTAGTATGCAAGGTCATTAGGGCCAATGAAACATTTCTGCATCTGTTTCTGGAGATCAAAGGTGGAAAACCTATTTAGTTCCTCAACTCTATCCAAGTGTGTGCCTTTGTGAGTCTCCTGAGATTTGTACATGCTGTTAGTGATACATATGTGCACTTGCAGCTCAGTGTACTACTTCCTGAGCATGCAAGTGCACAAGTACATCATTAAGTTGTGCGTGATCAGGAAGCAAATCAATATGTAGACTTTCTGTCATTATTTCACTGCCTTTCATGGAATATCTTAATAATGCATTTTCCCTACAGCTGGTAAAGCTGTACATTTTAATTGGGACTTTTAACTTGGGTGGTGGAAATAAACAAAAGTAAAGTTTCCCCCCTCTTATCTCCCCTTCCCCTCAATTTATGTTCAGCCCCCCAAAATAATACCCCCAACTACATTGTTTTATTCCCTCCTTATTATTACCTTCAATAAATCCTAAAGAATTCTCAGCCTTCACCCATCTTCTTTTTCTGCTTGTGTTTGAGACTAAAAGCTGTATGTAAACTGATAATTAATTGCTTTTGCTATTGTGTATCTCCAGAGATCTGAAGAATAACTTGATTAGTACTATTGAGCCTGGGGCCTTCTATGGACTTTCAGAGCTGAAGCGTCTGTAAGTATTAATTCCATCTGAATTACCTTAGAAATTGTACTCATATTGACATTTCTGTCCTTGGGGAATTTGGAATATGTCACCAAGCAATTATAACATGTAGGACATATGAACTACATATAGGGCTGTTTGATTCTTTTTGAGATTTTTCTTTCTACGCATGATTTGTGCTTTACCTACATGGACAAGTATAAATTTGTTTCTATGATAACTCTTCTGAACTTTACGATGATTTAAAATTAACATTTAAGCTCCAAGGAGGGCTCAGTTAAGTGTAAAAATATATACATCTGTAGTTGATAGTACTTGATAATCAACATAATACTTGATAATCAACATATTAATTACCAACTATGTGATGTTTATATGCTTTATATAGTTCTTTAGCTTCCTTTTTACTAGAAATGATATAATCACTAATTTCTTGTAAAATATGCTATATTTGGTAATTTGATTGCCTCTGATTAAAAAATCCTTCTTCCCATCCTTTAGAGTGCAATTTAAATACGTATTTTTAAGTTACTGTGTATACATTTTAAAGTTAGTTTGATACACATTACAAATCCATCAGAACTTCTGGGTAGTTGTGTCTGCCCTGTGGAACAGCTTCCTGTCAGATGTCAGAGAGTTAGACAATTATATGACTGTTTTGGGAAGCTTTTATTTTGTCCCTTTATATTTTGTTGGAAGCTGCCCAGAGTGGTTGGGGTAACCCAGTCAGATGGGTAGGGTATAAATAATTGTTGTTGATGATGATAATGATGATGATAGGAAGAAGAAAAAGAAAAAGGGCAAGCCTTAAACATTTTAATAAATAAAATATTAAAGGTACAGGAGTCCTGTCCTATATATTTGACCACCCTAGTAGTACTGCCTATCTGTTCTTAGTTTACTCCATGAACTGCATATACAGCTATGGATCCATAGAATCATAGACTTGGAAGGGACTCTGAGGGTCATCTAGTCCAACCACCTGCAATGCAGGAATCTTAGCAGGTGGTCTCCCATCCAGTTTGAAACCATACAAGACCCTGCTTAGCTTTGCAAATGTGCTAGCCATTTTATTGTTGCACCACTAGGACGATAAGTATAATAGTCATTGCCTTTCCTGAATACAGTTGGGCTTTGACACCAACAACAAAAATTTTGCACAGGTTTTGTACTTCAAAAATGGAGGCGATACAGACTGGACAATATATTAGTTAAAAATTAAATGCACTTCCAAACAGATCTACTTTGTGATTCTGAAAATTGGAAAGTCAGTGTATGGACAGCAAGATATGTGCGGGAATTATGCACATTTCCAAATAGATCTGCTCTGTGAATCTGAATGCACTTTGAGTCACTGTAAATCTGCGAAAACGCTATGATGACAATTGAGTCTTATTGCTATGGAGATGATTGTACTCTAATAACACAACCCTGACCTCTTGTGGGGAGAATGGGGAAGCTGTATAAGCTGTGATTCAATATTGCTCAGCCACAAGCAAAAGAACCGTGAAGGCAAAGGTCACAGAGCAGAAGCTCCTGGGTTTGTAAATAACTGGAGAAAAAATGCTGCAGCAGGCGCTCTAGAGACAGAAATAAAAAATAATCACTATTCTGGGCTTCCATACAATGTGTTTCTGGTTGTTTACCAGTTTCAGACATTATTTTCAATGCAATATGGAATATCTTAAAGTCAGTGAATAGCCCGATTATAATTTATTTCTAAATAATTATGAGTTTCTCCAGAAAAGAAAAGAAAAGATTATTTCTGTTGCCTGATTAGGAAACAGAAGATTACATTACAAGATAAATGAATGGCTTTCTTGTTGCAATTGGTGCTTGAAGGCTGCTAACTTCTTTAAGACTGTGCTTTAGTCTGTTTCCTATTCATTCATATATTTTCCACAGAGGATATAGTAAGCAGCTGAAGTTAATGTAACACAGACGTCTTGCAAGTGACATGAGGCTTTGTGAGTCAGTTGGAAAACCACAGGCTGCCAAATCTACATAAAATTAACAATTTCATTTGGAAGCCTTCTCGCTGACTGACTGTACTGTGATAATTTAGTATCTGCAATGGCAGAGAAAGAGATCTCGTGGATTAACATAAAATGATGTCTACGAGGAAAAATAAATCTGAGCACAGGCCATGTGTCTGGTTGTTTTACAAGATCAATTTCATGAGTCAACATTTCTGGTATAAATATTTACAGCAAAAAAAATGAACACCAGATTTGTGTGACATGAGGTAAATTTGGTCTGAAATAATAAGGAACAGTAGAAAGGCATCCAAAAGCAGGCTAGTACAAACTGTTTCTTTTTGTTGATGCCTTGTTAAGAAAAACTGTTAAAAACCTATGCAACATATTGGGTGTGGAGATAGCACTGATGGCAGAGGTTTTTGCCATCACTTTGGCAAACCAATTCACAAAGAGCAGCATAAACTTGCAGATCTTGGTTTAACTAATATGCCCATTCAGTTAAATATTTTGGGATTTGGTTTAGTTGCTAAATACCCTTTCATTTCTTTAAAAATTGAAAACGAAACATGTTCAGATTTTAGTATAAGTATCAAACTTTATTTAGATTTTAGTGTTTGATTTAGAGATTTTGAAGAGCACTTTTACTTTTTGGTGGGATAATTCACAAGTGTGTGTGTGTGTGTGTGTGTGTGTGTGTGAGAGAGAGAGAGAGAGAGAGAGAGAGGCCCAAAATCCCACAGGAGTTTTATACTATTCACAGATTTTTGCACAAACTCTGCAATATCAATTTCCATATAGGTTCATTTTCAGGTCAGCTCACCTTGCATATACTTCAGTCTCATCAGGTTCAGATGGGTGAACCACATTTGTGATTAGTTCTTGTGTTGACATGCACAGCTGATACCCCCTAAATCGAGATTGCCATCATGCTCAAACCTTCCTCTTCCTGAACTGCCTCTGACTCATAGGAACACAGAAAGTTCCCTTAGACTGGGTTAGATAATTGGTCTCAGTTAATAGCTACACTGAATATGTTGAGAAAAGGGATGCATATCCTGCAAGTATTCAGCAATGCAGCGTTCTGCTTTGATGCCCAAATTAGCCAAATGTTCATCAGAGTCATATATAAAGTGACTGATTTGAGTTTTTGGGAGGAAGGGTGGACTGTAAGTGTTGATAAATAAGTAGATTATTTATAAACCAGCTCTGGGTTAAATTTAGTCTAAATCCCGATATCCTATTGCTTCTATCAGTTGACCAAACTAGTATTAAAATATTTTTTAGATAAGTTGAACCATCTCTCCTAGTTCTGAAATGGGTGCTGATGAAGTTGAGCTGTGAGTGGGTTAAGGAAGAGTAGGGCAACATTTGTGGTTGCAGATTAGGCAGGGGATCTGTCAGACAAGGATCAAAGAGCCAGGATAACAGAATAACAGCCTGGCATAAGAATTCCAAGGCAGCAATACAGTGTTGAGTAGGGCAGTGTTGAGTAGGGCAAAGACAGGCAGGTATCACAATCCAGGGCAGTAACCCTTGAACCAGTGAGCCAGGGCAGTGAATTGAAACAAAAAATAGAGGCTTTACTGCCAGGTTGCAGCGGCTGTATGAGCTATACGGTGTTGCAGTTTGTTTGGAGAGTCAACTGATCACATTCAAGCTAAGAGTGGTGCAGAGTGTTTGCAGTCTGGGTACCTTTCCCTAAGGCCTGTTCTGTCTGGTCTCCTGAGAGCCTAGAATGCTGGTGGTACAAGACATAAGGCATTAGGTGATGATCGATGGATGCTCTAGTTCAGACACACTTTTAGTTCCCTTGTTTAAGACACACACCCCTTGCATCCATCAAACCTCCTGGCTGCCCCCAGCTTTGGGTCAGGTAGTACCCATTCCTTTTGTGTGTGGATTATGATCTCTTTAACATTACTTTAAAAATTGGCATTGTGGGGGGCTGGAGTTTCTTTTTCATCCATTTCTGAGATCTCTATACATATGACTAATTTATGAAGAAGTCAGATTAAATACAATAACATATTTTATTGAACTACTTGTCTGGAAAGTATTCTATACTGTGTTTTCTATATATTTTCTATATATTTTGGATATTTTGGATAAATCTTATATTTTAGAAAACAGTTATCCTTTTTAAAGTTGTATTAGCTGTCTAAAGGTTGCATGAGGATAAAATGCTAACGAGACTATTCATGATTTTGCACTTCCCTTCATTAATGCTATCCCCTCCCCTTTTTTATTTAGGGATCTTTCTAATAACAGAATTGGCTGTTTAACACCTGAAATCTTTGTTGGCCTTAAAAACCTTCATAAATTGTGAGTATTGTACTTTTCAAAACTATCAAAAACACCAGCTATTGCAATTAGGAAAACCGACTCATCATTATGCCTTAAAGGAATTGTAACTTTCCTAAGAGTTTAAATTAATTTATCCAGAGTTACATGAATGGAGTTACATTCTTGGGAACAGGCACTCTTGGGTCTCAGTTCCCCCCTTCTGAAAAATCCTGGAGTGCTGCGAGAACTACCACCTCCCTTGGAATGGGGTTATGCAGGGCTATTTTTCGGTCAAAACTCACCAGAGCTCAGTTCCACCGGCTCTCAGGTGGGCCCCATTGCCATTATAAGAGACTGAGGGATGCGTTCATGGTGACTTCTGGAACCTCTTTTTCTAGAAAAATAGCACTGGTAGGGAGATGAAGTTTGCTTTAAGAAATTTGCTTCTTTCCTTCCTGTTTGTGGAAGCCTCTGCTGCTTTTTCTAAGTACCATTTTTTAAAAACTGATTCATCTTCTTTGTCATCATTCTCTTGAACCTCATTTCTCCCAGCTGTGTTGTGTGGTGGCAGAGTTCCTAACCCATCTGGGGGTCATTCCTACCCACACCCCCTCAGACGTTTCTCGATGGATGCTATATCAGCGTAGCATCCCTCCCAGAGCATTGTGGGATTAAAATAAAAGACTGTGCCTATCCATGACTGGTGACAGCCATTTTTACCTGAAGAGTGTAGCTGCAAGGGTGTTACACTGTGATATAGCAGCCTTCCATAAAGGAGGAGGAATGACTCTGGACCAGATTAGGAATGCTGCTGCCACTTACCACAATGACAAGTGGGGTATGTGTGTGTGTGTACATTTGTCTTTGCAGTTAAAGGGGGGACGCCTTCAGTGCATCCAGATATTAATGTTAAGTCCCCTGCCCTGAAGGTTATCCTCTAGCCCAAGCATGGCCAAACTCGGCCCTCCAGATGTTTTGGGACTACAACTCCCATCATCCCTAGCTAACAAGACCAGTGGTCAGGAATGGTGGGAATTGTAGTCCCAAAAACATCTGGAGAGCCGAGTTCGGCCATGCCTGCTCTAGCCCATCAAAGACTGAGCTTTTCCCTTCAAATTTGTTTCCCCGTCTCTTACTCACACAGACAAACACACACCCAGCCTCCAATGAATATGATGAAAGAGTTCCAGCTGGAACTTTTCGGCACAACATTAAATTAAAGCGATTGTCTGGGATGACTCCTTGACCAAGGTTTTGCCATGATGTTATGTCTGAAGTGATGACACTAAATCATATGTGTTTCTGCAGCCAATCAGATTAAATGACAGTGGGGCAAATGACGCCAGGGCCAACTACAAAACCCAAAGGCAGCAAAAACCATTCAAAAAAATTAAATGTTTGTACGGTTTGAATATGCTAAGTTTGAAGTAGATGTTGAAAACTGTTAAGCAAAAAGTAAAACTAGAACTTGCAAAGCTCTTAGTGGTATGTAAGCAACTAAGGTGTGGGGGGGGGGACGACATTTTTTTTTATTTGAACCAGTATGTAAAAGCTTGACTTCTGGTGTGTATGTATGACTGTACTATCTCCTAACTATTACATAGGAAGTGCAGGCACAATGTGTTTTGTATAAAAGGTAACAGAATATTTAAAAACAGGAATAGAAGTTTAGGTGTTTGTGTATAGCTTGCGTAAAGCAAAAACCAAGATTATGAGCTATCAGGTCAATACCATCTGTGATTTGATTATATTAACTCTAGGATATGTCAGGAAGGTCTATATTCCACCATATTACATTAATCACCAAATTGATCCACACACAACAGTTTTGCCTCATGCACAGTTCTGAATCTATCCAAATAGATTTAAGCAGAATCTTCAGGGGCATGGCATGTGTTCCTTCAACAGAATTACTTTCAGTCTTTTTTCTGCATTCAAGTCTAATACTTGGTGGTGTATCTCACATACCTTGAACAATCTCATAACTGTACTATACAGTTGTTAATATTCATCTGCTGATAGTATTTTAATTTCTAGCCTCTATTGTCCTGAAAAGCATTTGAAAGATCAAAATGGTAGTAGAATTATAAAGGGATTGCCAGATTAATTGATAATTTGGAGACAAATGAGCCGTTCAGAAAAACTAATAATCTTCTCACTGGGTTACCTTCAGAGGCACTATCGCAGACTGATCAATTTTAATGAAGTACTCAGTGTGTTGTTTGGCACTCATTTAAGTTGATTAATTGTTTGCTATGTACACATGCAGTCTCTGTACTTCTTTTCCTCTGTTTCTTTTTTATTAGTGTAAAATTCTTTTTTTTTTACTTTTACAAATAAATAAATAAATAAATAAATAAATAAATAAATAAATAAATGTCCTTAAAGCACAAATTAAGATACCCGTTTCCTTAATTTGCAAATATGGTATTACCATATATGATCGAAAGGAAATCTTGACATAGTGATAATTTAAGAATTGTGGCTAAAGGTAAGAGGTTTATGCCAAGTGGTTGATAAAGTGCAAAAGGAGGAAATGAGGTCACTTGCTAATGAGAACCAATAGGGAAGAATCAGGAAGTGTCGGATAGGCCAGGGCCAGAGTGAAAAACCATGGGGTGGGGGTAAGGGAGTGGTGTTGAAGGCAGAGAGGAGCAATTGAGCTTTAGAGATTAGATTGGGAAGCATATTATGGAAATAAGGAAGGAGAGTGAAGGTAGTAGGAGAAAATAACATTAGTTGTACAGGAACAATGAGAAAGTGGGTTCTCCTTCATGGAGAGCACGTGTTGCGGTGGGAGCAACCATGACATCCCCTGTTGCTGGGCGGGTTAGTTTGGATGGCCACAAATTTGATTGGACACCTTCAATTGTTGCTGGGGAAAATTTATTGTTGCAATTTCATTTGATTGATGGGAGTGCTATATATGTTCCCTGTGCGCAACATTGAGCTTCCTCTTTTCGCTGCGCACATCGGATTACCCTCCTACCCTCCCTTTATTTAGGGTTTGTTCGCGCTGACCTTGCTATGCCTCTCATGGGGTCATCTGCTTTGGGGCAGGGGCCTGGTAAGAATTTTACCATTTGGCTGATTGGCTGGTGCCATTTGGGTTTTGCCTACTGCGTAGCAAATTGTCACAATTTGTAAGGTTGCGGTTAGGCATTGGTTAATTTTTGGTTGGTGGAGGGGATGTGGTTGGCTGTGCCTGCCCCTCCAATGCTGCTGTTGCAAGGGTATTCCATTAAAGGAATCCAGGGGCTTGCCATGCTTTTGTCCGAATCCCTGGCAAAGCGCTAGGGCCACGCAAGAGTCCCTGGGAGCATTTCGGGAGAGATGAGAGCCTAGCGCCCAGCTTTATTCTCTCCCCAAAATTGACTTCCACAGGGATGCGGTTGTCATTTCTGTTCCTACCTCCAAGATAGCTGCTAACCAATGCCTAAACCAACAGATAGCTGCTAACCAATGCCTAAGCAACCACTCACATACTGTAATTCAATAAAGTTGTGGCCAAAATTATGCCAAAAACAAAAACAAAAATGATGTGTGAAGCGTGTTTTTATTCGGGTGTGTCTTGGGGGTCCTCGACATGCAATAATAATTTTAGCATATATAAATACCATCCTGCGATAATTATGTTTGTTTTGCTTATTGAAAGCAGTAGAGCATCTCCTGGTTCAGCCTGCAAAGATTTAAAAGCATTCCAGTTGAATACTTCTCTCTATTGCCTCCCCTTTTCCCAGCTCCAAAGGCCAAAGGAAGGGGAAATAATTTCTAGTGGGGTAGGTGTGCTAGTCTCTTGATGTAAAAACACCAGAGTCTTGGTGCAGATCAACACATTGATTGTTGCACATGCATTCATATACTAGAGTCCACGTCATCAGATGCATGAAGGTACTAATAATAATCTTAGCATAATTCCCACCATGAGAAAGTTGGCCAGTGACAAACTCCAGGAGGCCCATAGGAAGTTTCTCATTGGCAGGAACCAGGGCTTTTTTTAAAGCCGGAACTAACTGGAACTCGGGGCGCACGTGGCGCTGTGGGTCGACGGTTTGAATCCCCGCAACAGGGTGAGCTCCCGTTGCTCGGTCCCTGCTGCTGCCAACCTAGCAGTTCGAAAGCACGTTAAAGGGCAAGTAGATAAATAGGTACCGCTCCGGCGCGAAGGTAAATGGCGTTTCCGTGTGCTGCTCTGGTTCGCCAGAAGCGGCTTAGTCACAGTGGTGTAGCATGGGGGGTGCAGGGGGGGCCGGCCACACCGGGCGCAACATCTGGGGGTTAGGTTAGGGGGCGCAAATCCACGGGTTAGGGGGCGCAAATCCATGGGTTAGGGGGTGCAAATTACTTGCCCCGGGTGCTGGCAACCCACGCTATGCCACTGCTTAGTCATGCTGGCCACATGACCCAGAAGCTGTATGCCGGCTCCCTCAGACAATAAAGCGAGATGAGCGCCGCAACCCAAGAGTCGGTCACGACTGAACCTAATGGTCAGGAGTCCCTTTACCTTTACCTTTAACCGGAACTCAGTTCCGATACATCTCAGGTTTGCGCCATTGCCATTCTAAGAGAAATGAGGGAGGTGTTCATGGTGAGTTCTGGCATCTCTTTTCCCAGAAAAACAGCACTGGCAGGAACCCTTTGGAAAAGCCTTGGTCCTGTGCCAAGGCCCTGGATGAGGAGGGTGGATAGGCCTCCCTCAGCCAGTGTGTTGCCGCTCCTGCTGCCACTGGTTTGTAAGTCAGTTTTTTAAAGGGAAGGGGGTCTGGGAATTTGGCTTGGACAAAAAGCTGTTTCCAATGAACATAACTCATTTTATCCAGGTATGCATCACTGGAAGGAAGAGGTCTTGGGCAGAGAGAGATATAGCAGGATGCCATGTAGATGGTAGTGGAGGCCCTGGAATTTGATGAGATTAATGTGCAACCCACTCCATGCATTCATAATGTGACGGGGGTCCATCTGTTGAAAGGAACAGTGGGACCACATCACCAACCCTGTCCCTGATATAGCAAAAGTCTGTATGTCTGCAGGTCTACCTGTGTAGATTTCTGTCAACTCAGGAATCCGCACTCCATGTATGAATGTTGACGGTGGGCTCTGGGAGCCATGCAGTCTCAACTCTGCTATCCTTTCCAGTAGGTAAATCCCTTTCACTTTCTTAACACAAGAAGGAGGCTAGATTGTGCATATATATACATGCCATGAATGGTCCATCATTATTCATTTGCAATAAGGAAAGTACTTTGCATATAGTCAGAGACTAACTTAGTTTTTCCAAAGAAGGGCAGTGCCAAAGAATGCTCCAACTACCACACAATTGCACTCATTTCACACGCTAGCAAGGTTATGCTTAAAATTCTACAAGGCAGGCTCAAGCAGTATGTGGACCGAGAACTCCCAGAAGTGCAAGCTGGATTTAGAAGAGGCAGAGGAACCAGAGACCAAATTGCAAACATGCGCTGGATTATGGAAAAAGCTAAAGAGTTCCAGAAAGACATCTACTTCTGCTTCATTGACTATGCAAAAGCCTTTGACTGTGTCGACCACAGCAAACTATGGTAAGTTCTTAAAGAAATGGAAGTGCCTGATCACCTCATCTGTCTCCTGAGAAATCTCTATGTGGGACAAGAAGCTACAGTTAGAACTGGATATGGAACAACTGATTGGTTCAAAATTGGGAAAGGAGTACGACAAGGCTGTATATTGTCTCCCTGCTTATTTAACTTATATGCAGAATTCATCATGCGAAAGGCTGGGCTGGATGAATCCCAAGCCAGAATTAAGATCGCCGGAAAATATATCAACAACCTCAGATATGCAGATGACACAACCTTGATGGCAGAAAGTAAGGAGGAATTAAAGAACCTTTTAATGAGGGTGAAAGAGGAGAGTGCAAAATATGGTCTGAAGCTCAACATCAAAAAAACGAAGGTCATGGCCACTGGTCCCATCACCTCCTGGCAAATAGAAGAGGAAGAAATGGAGGCAGTGAGAGATTTTACGTTCTTGGGCTCCATGATCACTGCAGATGGTGACAGCAGTCACGAAATTAAAAGACGTCTGCTCCTTGGGAGAAAGGCGATGGCAAACCTAGACAACATCTTAAAAAGCAGATACATCACCTTGCCGACAAAGGTCTGTATAGTTAAAACTATGGTTTTCCCAGTAGTGATGTATGGAAATGAGAGCTGGACCATAAAGAAGGCTGATCGCCGAAGAATGGATGCTTTTGAATTATGGTGCTGGAGGAGACTCTCGAGAGTCCCATGGACTACAAGAAGATCAAACCTATCCATTCTTAAGGAAATCAGCCCTGAGTGCTCACTGGAAGGACAGATCCTGGAGCTGAGGCTCCAATACTTTGGCCACCTCATGAGAAGAGAAGACTCCCTGGATGTTGGGAAAGATGGAGGGCACAAGGAGAAGGGGACAACGGAGGACGAGATGGTTGGACAGTGTTCTTGAAGCTACCAGCATGAGTTTGACCAAACTGCGGGAGGCAGTGGAAGACAGGAGTGTCTGGCGTGCTCTGGCCCATGGGGTCACAAAGAGTCGGACATGACTAAACGACTAAACAACAACAAACTTAGTTTTTACCTTACGTCTTTGGTGGCTGTGGCTCAGCAGATTTATCTTCTCTGATAAATGCTGTTCATATGCTTGATATAGTTGTATGCTATGGGCCAAATTGATGCAAGTTGTTGTGCTAGCAGAATCCAGCCCAATGACTCCCGCTATGGCAATAGGACCCTCCTCCCTCTGCTGTGTCTTTCTGAAATCTGCTTGGAAGGAAAGGAGAATCTCCAGAACAGTACACAGGGGCAGGAGAGGAGAGGTTGTTTTGTCCAGCAAGCAGAAATGCTTCTTCTGATGGAACAATCTCCTTAGCATGAGTTCCACCACCCTATCTGCTTTTCATTTTCTTTGGAGGAGACTTCCCTTGTGAGAGGAGATGTTCATGTCTCATATCTTTTCCACTATTAGAATCTGACTTACAAATTTATGACACACCATTATTTGTGATTGATTTCTCCCTTCCTCCCCCTCTGCCCTCTTCTGGTTTGAGTTTAATACTTACATTATATATTAATTTTTTTAACTGAGGAAGTTTACTGAAATGGTTCATATTTGATGGCAGATGTGGATGATGGTAGCTGATAGCTAAAAATATGCCTGACTAATATACTGGCCTGTCTTTTCATGACTTGCTTATTTATCCCTTGGCCATATTTATGTGTGGTGAGCTGTTCATATTTGAAACATGATTGTAAATTGCACATTTTAAAGGCATTCTTTACATCTTCCTCCTCAGTGGCCATGTTGCTTGTTCTAAGGATGAGTTACGCAGAGTAATTTTGAAAGCGTAATGGGGCTCTCAGTAATTCATACATCTCTTAGGAATACTCTGCTCTAAATATCAGGTGATGTAGAAGACTGGTGTTTTCCTTTAATAATATATCTAGACCCATTTTGATGGATCGACTGAAATCTCTGCTTGGATTTTTGAAAATATAAATATTCCTTCTGCTGCAAATTAAGCTTCTTTAAATTTTATTCATTTATTTGATTCAAGTACCTCTGATTTCTATTTCATCCTGACTCTGAATAATCACCAATGATTAGCTGTACAATATCATGTAACAACGTCTCTGGCTACTGTGTAAATGTTACTGGAACAGCTAATCACTCTCTTCACTGCCAGAGACAAGCACAGAACAAATAATGAGTAGGGATTTTTTTTATATTTATATTTATTTATTTTTGCAGGGAGGAGGAAGAACCCAATCATGTTACAAACAAAACATGTTTGCTGAAATACACCCTATTTATTTATTTAAAAACATTTCTAAATTGCTTAGTGGTCTATGTTATTATGTTATGTACAATATAAAACCAATATCCATTAAAACAAAAACAAAAAATACAGCCTAAAACCAGTAAAACAATATAAAAAACATATGAAGGAAAGTAATACAGTGATTCGGGGAATTCATACATTCCCCGAACATGCCCTTCAACATGGCAGCTGATCATCAGATTTCTTAGCTCTGGTATAATAAGTTTGTCTCCAGGTACTCTGCTCAATCTGGATGTAGCATTCTGCATTGAGATCAATTGCAAGGCAAGTCCAACAGAGAGTGCAGTAGTCCTGTCATGAGGTAGCCAATGCATGAATCACAGTGGCTAAGCTATCCCTGTCCAGGAAAGGGCGCAGTTGGTGCACCTACCTGAGTTGATAACAAGCATTCATTGCCACAGGTGTCACCTGTGCCTCCGGTGACAAAGATGGAACGAGGAGCACCTCCAAACTACTCACCTGCTCTTTCAGAGGGAGTGCAACCTGTCCAGAACCAGTGAACGCCCCAAACTCCGGGACCTGGGAACCTTTTACACACAGAGTCTCCATCTTACCAGGATTGATTCTCAGTTTGATGAACCATCACTGCATCCAGGCACCATTTTTTTAAAGAGCCAGGGTGGTCCCAAGGTTAGAAAGTCTAGAGATGGTAGTAAATGTTATAAAATCAGATCCTACTTCTGCAAAGGATATGTTTGGCCTAATTGGATATTCCTTGGCTGCTTTTTTGTGAGAACAAAAAATGTGGTGTGATTTGAGATGTCTTTTAAAAATATTTTTTTCCCCTTTTAGGAATTTATCAGGGAACATTTTTTCAAGTCTCATGAATGGACTCTTCTCTGAGCTTTTAGCTCTGAAAGCCTTGTAAGTATGCCTTGATTAGATAAAGGCCCATTTTTGGCTCCATTTACACTGTGATTAGCTTCATCATTATATAGATTTTCAGCATTGTATGTTCAGTAAAATTAATATAAATTCCTTATGTGCATTTTGTAAAACACATTCTGATCCTTTTCTGTCACATGGAATATTTTCAGATCACTGGAATATTAAACAGTTGTGTTGGAGCCAGAACAGTAGGGTTGTAATAATTGTTTCATTGTGATTTTTAATTTGAAGTTGTTTTTTTAAAAAAATGCTGAAGCTTTATGGTTGATTTCCCTTAACATTTTATGAAGGGGTGGATGGAAGCAGAGAACAAGTAAATTAATTCCTTACAGTGTTTACATAAAACATCTTATATGTTCATTATAACCCTACTTAGATTAAACCTACTTATTAGAGTTAACACATTTAAACATTCCTCTTTTCTAGCAGATGGGGGGATTTTATTAAACAATAAAAATAATGATGAAAAATTAACGAGTGTAGAGGGTAAATAGTGCTTCTATAATTACTTGCATAGACTCATAGAATTGTAGAGTTAGAAGGGATTCCAACATCATCTAGTCCAACCCCCTTCAATGGAGGAATCTCAACTAGATCATACATGACAGATGGCCATCCAACCTCTGCTTAAAGACTTCCATGTGGCAGTTAAATAGTACAGAGCCTATATACTGTTATTGATTTCGCTAAATTAGAAATAGAATTTGACATCGTCTGTTGGAATTATGGAACTGAAAGACTATAATGCAGACCCATCAAAGTCAAATGCTTTGGAAGGCATAATGCAGATATCCATCTATGGCTTTCGTTAGGCAGAGTAAGGCAGATGCCTCAGGCAGCTGATAGAGTGGGTATAAGGTAGTAAAGGTGTTGTAGCAAGGTGTTGTGCCTACCATGATTCCTGCTTAGCTAGCATGCTGCCCTCAGTGGAGGATGCTTTGTTCCATCACTACTGTTGAAGCAAGGTTCATCCTCCATCTGGTTGGTTTCAGCACATGGAATTGTGGGGTGGGGAGGACGCCATCTTGCAATTTGCCTCAGGCATCAAAACATCATAGGCTGTGCCTCTTTGTTTGTATGCCACTTTTCCACAGAATTGTGCCCAGAGTGGTTCTGAGCATGTCAAATGGGCAACAGTAGAACTAAAAAAAAATCCATACCAGGCACTTTTTGCAGATAATCATGGTGTCAAAAAGGTAGATATGTCATTAGAGAAAAATCATTCCATTTAATATTACTGAAAACAATACAAATGAACTAACCTAACAGCTTAAAACTAAACAGGAGAGAGAGAATAAAACCTAACAGAGCCTTACACCGAGTCCAACCAAATGTTAGTCTAGCTCAGTATTATCTACACCAGGACTACAATTCCCATCATCCCTGACCACTGGTCCTGTTAGCTAGGGGTGATGGGAGTTGTAGGCCCAAAACAGCTGAAGGGCCGAGTTTGGGGATGCCTGATCTACACTGACTGGCAACACTTCTCAAGGGTTTCTGACAAGGAGTCTGCCAACCCTACCTGGAGATGCCAGGGATTGAACTTGGGACCTTCTGCATGCATAGCAGATGCTCTGCCTACAAAGATTCTCTACTGAGCTATGGCCCTTCCCCATGGTATATATACAAGCCTGGGAAAATAAATATCACCATTCCAGAAAGGGCATTCCATGGAGGTTCGCTCCAATCACATCCATTGGATTGCAGCCACACCTCTCACATGTGGTAGCCTGCCAACTCTTACCTGGGTGATTTCCTGAGCAGCAGATGCACAGTGACTACACTCAATGTGTTTTCTCTCTCTCTGTCACCTGAAATGCCAAATTAAAATTCCCAGGTTGAGAGCCAAAATTAATTCTACCTCAATAATTCTGAAAAACTGGATTCCCCACTTCTCCAGTTAAAATGTTTAAATCCTAAGTACATACAGTAGATAACCTGGCTATGTGCTTTCACGTAGTGAGAGTTGTTATTATTATTATTATTATTATTATTATTATTATTATTATTATTCTATACTCTTAAATAACTCACGTCCCAAATACCTCATATAGCACTGTAAGCTTAAGAGCAAATGTTGAATTGGACAGTAAGACAAGAGCTTTCATTGTTCCCAAACATCCATAAGTGGAAGGAGGATGTCATTTAAATTCATCAAGCTATTGGACCTGGGAGGTAAACTCCTCCTTGCTATGTATACATATCCCATTAATAAAGGGAAAGGTGGAATGGTGCATCCATGCAGAGCACAAAGCTCAACTAAAACACCCATATCATTATCCTGCTGTCCAAGAAGACAAACAAAGCATCTGATTAAAGAGCCGCATTGTTTACGTCGTGTCGTGGTGGCATAATCAGACTCGTGGGCAAATAGCAGTGCTGTTTACATAGGCTTGCAGAGGCATAGAGCTATACGGGAGAAGATACCGAATGGTTTAGGACATTAATGGTAAGCACAAATTAGTTCAAGCATGTTTTGAAGAATGTCCTGGCATGCTCCCCAGTGGCATGGGGTCATCCCACCGAAAAGAAGTTCCCATCATTATATGAATGAAGTGATGTATGGGAACCTGCAGTTGAGAAGTTGAGACATCAAGGCCAGGAGGAGGACCCCTGTTATTAAATTAATTACAATGGATTCTACAGATTCTATCATTGCTTTGACACGTGGGTTAAACTTGTTTTATATTTTGATCTATGCTATGTTTGGTTGTTTTATTACTATTGCTATTTATCAGATTCCTATACCACCCTTCCTCCAAAATGGCACAAAAATGCATATCGTAATAACAAACAAAAACAATCCCTCACCCTAGTTTAAAAGGCCACAGATTAGCCAATTAATTAGCCAAAAACATTAGAGAAAAGGAATGTTTGTGCCAGGCACCTCAAAATACGTAATGAAGGCGCCAGGTGAGCCTCCTTGGGGGAGAGTATTCTGCAAGCGGGGAGCCACTGCAGAAAAGGCCCGTTCTTGTGTTGTTGCCCTCAAGACCTCTCACAGAGGAGGCATACGAAGAAGAGTTTCAGATGATGATCATAGGGTCTGGATGATTGCATTGACTGTACAGTGGTACCTTGGGTTACATACGCTTCAGGTTACAGACGCTTCAGGTTACAGACTCCGCTAACCCAGAAATAGTATCTCGAGTTAACAACTTTGCTTCAGGATGAGAACAGAAATTGTGCAGCATGTCAAAGTGCAAGTAGATAAATAGGTACCACTCCGGTGGGAAGGTAAACGGCATTTCTGTGTGCTGTTCTGGTTTGCCAGAAGTGGCTTACTCTTGCTGGCCACATGACCCAGAAGCTGTATGCCAGCTCCCTCGGCCAATAAAGCGAGATGAGCGCCGCAACCCCAGAGTCGGTCACGACTGGACCTAATGGTCAGGGATCCCTTTACCTTTACCTTTACATGTCATTAGTATAAGAAAGGAAGCTGCTCTGTGCCAGAAGGCAAATGGATGGTAGTGAGAAGGACATCTGGATGGTAGTGAGAAGGACAATAGCCAGAGTAGAGCTGTGTGTGGGAGCTGAACTGGAAGGAGGCTGAAGACAGAAGCCTGAGAATAAGAGCCATGCTTAATTTCTGCTTGAATCCAAGTCTGTGGTCAGTGCTCTTTTTCTGGGGGCACTCAAAGGTACATAGTACTGGCACCCTTTTTCCTAGAAGAAAAGCACTGGCTATGGAAAAAGCAAGACCTTCTGGATGCTAATGCTGTGAGCCCCTCCATTGCAGGCTCAGGTTGTTTTCCCCAATTGTTGGTGTTTAGACTACCTTTTTTAAAGATTTGCCTTGAGAGAGTCTTTAAACCTCTTTTGTATATATGTGTGAATAAATCATAGATCATAAATGCAACATAGTCTCTGCTGTGTCTCATTCCAAGAAGACCAAACCCTGGGGAGGTGTCTGGAACCCCTGGACTCTTACACTGCTTGGAGACTGGGGTGGCATGCAACAACATGTTCAGCCTTATGGAGGAAAGATGAATGGATGTGGATGATTATGTGCAGATAGAGGATGCACAACTTGTCTTTGCTGCTGATGTGTCATTAGTGCCGGACGCCACTCGGATTATCTGTCTAGCTTCCTCTAAGAGCTAGTTAACTAAGATTTGTTAAATGTCGTCAGTGTTTCAATGATTAGTTTTCTGTGACAATCACTGTATAAAAATCATGTTGAAAGGGATAGTATTGATTGGTTTTGGGTTTCATTTCAGACATTTCTACACTGATTCTCTCACCTGTGACTGTAATCTCAAATGGGTTTTACACTGGGCTAGAAATGCTTCAGTTCGGATCTCAGAAGAAACAGTTTGTGCTTTCCCCAGGAGTTTACAAGGAACATCATTTCAGAACCTGAAAGAAAATCAGCTGATGTGCGGTGAGTGGTACTCTTCTTTCAGCGTCATGAATTGAAACCAGTGTTCTCAGAGAAAGTGTCTTCTGAAGGATAAATGCCAAGTGATTGGTGTGCAGAACTGGATAATAGCTGAAAGAAAGCAAATATGTCAGAAACCATACTGAGGCTTAAGGTTAAACAATGTGCAACTTTAAAAAAACAAAAACAAAATTAGATTGCAGATCTCTTTTGTATATAAATAAATGTTCCTTGTAAAACTACCAGTGCCCTTATCTGCCTTTGTAACTCTTATACATTTGTATGTATCATAGGAAAGGTATTTCTCATTGCATTTTATCTTCAAATAAATAATCTTTTTTCATTAGATTGTAGTGTGACAACAGGGAATAAATGTCAATCTATCTGCCACTCACCTTCACAAGCCTTGCAATATAAGCTGTACCTGTGTAGGGAAGGATGAATTTTAATAATGGGGAGCTTTAAGAGAGGCAAAGATCTTAAAACAAATATTTGAAATAATAGAAACGGAATGGATGGGAAGGAGATAAAATAACATGTGTCAAGTCCTGACTCTCATATTAGAGCAATATCGAAACCACAGTGTGTATGTCGCTTTCTGAAGATCTCATCATGTGAACAAAACTGACCCTGAAAAAACTTAGAAGTTATTCTCTGGGTTTTGTATAGGAAGAAATGTTATTTTGCTATGTGCCACATGGTTATCTGACTTGCAAAGCATTTGTATGTGCAGCTTACATGCATGCATTTATAAACTGTACTCCAGAATACTTTCTCCAGAGTACTCTGAATAGTTTTATACCATCCTTATCTTTCAAATTTCTCTGTCAGAGGACTGTTGATCTTTCCCCTCAGCCAATTCCCTGTGGTTACAGCAGTTCATCTGTATAACAAGTCAGATATGTAACTATCAGAGTCTGAAACACCTTGGCATTGCAGCTTGTTACCAGAACCAATACTTTGTTGTGCAAAATAACTTATTAAAAACAAGTTTTTCTTATGAATTAAATATAAAATTGATGCCACCCAGTGAAGTTCATTTGACATGAAGTCTGGATTTGTACCTGTTTATCTTCATTAAAACATGAACAGAAGGTTTTGGCAAGGTCTGCCTGAAGCATAACTGATCCCAGGCAATTTTCCCTATGTGCTGTAAGCAAGCTTTGCTAATTCAGCCTCGCTGAGCAGCCAGCAGCTATTCTCATTTCTACAAATCTGAAGTAAGAAATTTTACTTTCTTGGCTTTATGGCTGTTCCATTAATTTTCACACTTGGTATCCAAGGACAAAGCCAAAGGGTTACTTTTTAGTCAATCTTTTATATTATTTATATTGATTACATTGACATGCTGACTATAAAACTTCAGGCTCCATCGCAGGTTGCCGACAGAGCTGCTGCAAAGATGGTCCTGGGGAGACTATTGCCTTTTCTTCAAATTAATTACCTTCACCATTTTACTTTATAATTAACCAAACTTAAACTCAGCTAGAAAATGTTGAGGAACAGACAGATCAGTCCTACGCTCGAATTATGCTGGGATTTGCGATAGTCTGCTATGTTGGTGGAACAACTGCCTTATCCAATGGTGGGTCAGCCCAGGAAGGAAGGAGAGAAAACACCTTAAAGGGCGATTAGACAAATTAAAGAAGGATAACACTATCAACAGCTGCTTGCCATGATGTCTATGATCTTTCTTCAGTACTGGAGATTGCATGTCTCAGAATGCCAGTTGCAGGAGAATACCAGTGGAGAACATGTGCTTGTCCACTTCCCATAGACATCTGGCTTTCACCATTAGAACAGAATGTTGGACTAGATGAACCTTTGGCACAGTCCAGCATCACCTCCCATTTTCATCAGCCCCAGTGGCTCAGCCATCAGTGTCCTTGCTATGCCAGTCTCCAGGCATCCTTGGGGGCACAGATTTAGGTCCCCTTATGAGCCCAACAACACCCAAAGAGGAGGGGAAGCGGCCCACACAACAGATCTTCCTGGGCAGGATGTCTGCAGAGAGCACCCCTAGCTCATCCATAGATGAGGATTCAAGACCCACCCATGGAGGCAAAATCGCTTTTGCCAAAAAACCAATGGGACAGGCCAGGACACATAATGAGGAACCACAGACACCCACTGACAACAGAAACGTACAACTCCAGTGGCAATTAAGAGGAAACTTGAATGATGCTGTAGAATATATTTATCATAATGCTTTCTTGCACATTGAAGCATTAAGTTAAATGTTCAGTCTATGTTGTTAAACATATTTCCGTGCACCAGATGTGGAGACAATAAATGTTTTTAATTATTTTTTCCTTTGCAGACTTTTTACAGTGTTGCCTTTGCCTAATGTTCATACTCTTTCCTGGTTTGTCACTTGCTTCATAAGGGGAAAAGCGGTTTAGCTGAAAGCACACCGTATAAAATACTTATTGAAATGAATGTACAATGAACAGCACAAATGGCAGGTTTTAATTCATAAGATCATTGTCAGATTTACACTGTCTATAATTTTTTTTTATTCCTTTGTAATATAGGTTTTTTATTTTTATTTTCTGGAGGAGATGACAAAGGAGAGGACTATTAGCTTTAGCAGTAGTAGTTACTTTCTGAAGGCTTCTCTGACTTGCATGATTCCTCAAAAGATTTAGGGCCAGACTACACATGGCAGCAGTTGTATAGCTCTGCCTTTAAGTGAATTTCAATAGAACTTTTTTCTGGGCTAATTGCAGGCATAGGAATCCAGGTCTAGATTAAATCTCCTATAGCCCTATGGTAGGATACCGAGTCTAGACAGACCGCCACACAATATTTCAAAACAAGCCTTCACTTTAGGGTGGAATTATGTGACTAAAGTCGGGGGTTGTATGGACCTCAATTTAATCACATTCATTTAACTAAAATGACATACAAACAACAGGGACCTGATCCTAACTTGAAGTAGGGAAGGTGTCAAGGAGCTTAGGATGCATCTTCCTCTGCACCCTGATATTTTAGGCCACATGAGATAATTCCTAGACAACACCCGTATTTTAGGGTTCAGATAGATTAGGATCTCCTGTTGCGTTTGAAAACCTTACTGTAAATGAATCACAGGGTTGGTCTGAGGAAGGTAGGGTTAACCCTTTATCTTTGTACCATTTCTCCAGGTAAAATCAATAGTTGCAGCTGCTGTCCCCCCCCCCCAAGGGGCAATATATATTGGTATCCATATGAGTCCCAGATTAAGCCTGTCAAAAATTAAGCATAAATTGTAAGGGTGAAGCCATAGCACAAATATTAATTTCTTTGTGACTATTCTACTGTGGCTCAGGCTAGATAATATGAATTGTCTTCTCAGGCTTTGCATCTATGGTCTGCAGTAAACAAATATTTATGGTAGTTTTTTCAGATCACCACATTGTGCTGTATCCCGTGGTTTTTGTTCTAGTGAAAATTTAGAGTCCACATTCTTGGAATAAAAAATTGTATGGGGGGGAGGCCATTTACATACTACTTTGGCTTCAATCTTCTCATTCTGCATTTCTTTAATAGCTACAGGATAGAATCTTTTCTTCCTCCTTTGTGAACTGAAAGTCATTCCATGCAGTAATTACATTTTTTGATGGAGTCAACTAATAGCATTGCTATTCTTTAGTAAGCTTATGTCCTGGCTTATCTTATTGGTCATTGCCACTGCTGTCTAACCTGTTGGTGAGTCTTGTAGCTTTCTATATCAGAGTGAAAACCATGTATTTTGAATTAGCTTCATCATATTATTTTGCTCTATGACCTAAGAAAATGCCCTCTCATAACAGATAAGGAAAGCCATCAAATCCCCCGATTTTCACTAGGCTCAAAAGTGTTTCTCACTTCAAATTCGCTTAAGAAGCACCCAGGGTGAGTCAGTAAAGGAATAAGGTAACCCTGGAAAACATTGTTTACTCAGATGCAATCTCCAAAAATTACAGAGAGATTATAGTGTATGGCTAAGGGAGGGAAGGAAAGAATTTAGCAAATACTGATGACAATCAGTTTCCCTTTATTTCAGCAGTTATTCTCTTAAGTGACCCTCAACAGAAATTAAATGCTGAAACTAATTTGAAATAAAGCAGTATCTTCTTCAAGTTACCTGGAAATCAGGCAGACATGGATATAGGTGAAATGTGTGTTATCTACCTTGCAAAAGTGAGAAGTGATTCTGAGGCTTTCACAAAACTTTACAAGCAGTGACAGCACCACACCAGAAGAAAGTTTTTTCTCCTCATGGTTTTATTATTTATTATAATTTATTTAATGTATTTGTATCTTGCCTTTCTCCTAAGTTGGGCTACGAGGCTTCTTTAAAAACCATCATCATAAAATACAAAATGACAAAAGCAAATTGGTTAAAAACAATAATGGTTAAAAACCAATACAAGAAAAAAAATTTAGAACCACAATTAAAATTCTGATTGTCCTGTAGTAACATGGTCTGCACCTATTTCTCAATGGCCTTTCTAAATAGGAAGGTCTCAGACTGCTGGCAGAAAGATGACAAGGAGGAAGCAAGCTTGACTTCTTTTTAGAGGGAGTGCCACAATATGGGAGCAGTACTTTTAAGTACTGAACAGAGGCCCTTTTCTCATAATATATTGGCATTAAATTAATGGGGGAGATTATCTCCTCCCCATCATATTTGTGTTCAAACCCATGTCTGAAATGTGTGTGTGTTGCGAATCTGTTTGTTAGCAGTACAGAATCATTGCCATGGCAATTGGATATTTTTGTCCTGGTCACTTGAATTACAGTAGGCCCTGGAGTTGATATCACCTGGGAAAGAGGGCTTCTGCCTTGTTTGTTTAGAGAGAGAGAGAGAGAGAGAGAGAGAGAGAGAGAGAGAGAGAGAGAGATCTTCTCAGAGTTTGGGCTCCTCCACACTTCCATTTGTGCTGTGCCTAGAAAGCAAGGGGCTTATTGGTTTTGCATTTGGACATGTGCTCTCTAGGCATGCGTCCGAGCAGTTTTCCCATTGTCCCACTCCTTACAGATATATCAGAACATACTGCAATCCAAGGAAAACCCTAATTGGCATTTGCTTCTGTTAAGCACTAAAGTTTGCTGTAGACCTGTTTGAGAATGAACCTGCATGGATTCTGTTTAACTAGGTCGGGGTAGTCAACCTTTTTATATCTACCACCCACTAATGCATCTTTCTTGATGGTAAAATTTTCTTATCGCCCACCAGTGCTCGATGGAAGGAGGATTCAGCTTGTACCGTAGAACCCCCTACTGCCCACCTAGAATCCTGAAACACCCACTAGTGGGCAATAGGGACCAGGCTGACAACCCCTGAGCTAGGTACCTAAGTGCCACATTGCTGGGCTATTGCTTATGATGCTAACTGGTAAGGATGCTAGGCTGCAAAAAGTGTAAAGTGCTAAAATTGCCTCCTGCAGATTTTTAAAATATAACTCTGGCCTTAGCTGTGGATGAAACTGGCAAAAACAGTGGTGTGTGTGAGCTAGAGAGAGAGAGAGATTATACACAGAATGAATGTGTTTCACCTTTGAAAAAAAATAACCTGTAACCAACTGGTGTGACCATTGAATTCTAAATTAGGAAAGCCTTGGCAAATTATCTCCCACAATATTTCAAATATGGAATAGATTGTTTATTATGGTTCACGGCTGAGGCACATAAACAATAGTACTTAGATTTAGGCAATAACACGGGAATCACGTAGCAACTGTCTGTATTTCAATGACTTTCCAGCCCATCAATTTTGAAAGCTACCTTAATTTTAACAGTCAAGTCATGAGTGAAATTAGCACACAGTGAGTGACATTCAGAATATTATCTGGAATAGGTTTTATTTTTTTATTTTTTAAAAAAATGCTCATAATAATATACCTGTGTAGAAAATTTTAGTAGACTGACTTACTACTTCATATTCTTTTGAAAGATTCATTTAGAATGTTATTCAACATTTAAATTAGAACATTGTACAGTTATTCTAAAGGAGAAACATTTTTGTATTATTGCTGGTATTCAGGCTGTTGCACACACACACATATTGCTCAAAAAGGTTTCAGACTCCCTCTTCAAAAGCATACTTATGTAAAAAAAAAAAAAAGAAAAGTGGGCTTTTTAAGCTCCAGTGTATTCTATGAATGTCCATTGAAGTTGCCTCTAAATGAAAAGGAAGAGCAGATATTCACATTTTCCTGCCTTTCATTGCATTCTTAATCACTTTGAGAGTTATGTGTCAGCAGCAATTCTCAGGTCCTAACAGTGAGGCTTGAGTACCCAGTATGAGGGGGTCATACTTCTCCTGAGGAGAAATCAGTGCAGAAGAGCAAAAACTAAATATGTACTGTATCAAATTCCATTAAATAAAAATATAAATTGTTTGCCATCTAAACATGTGTCAAAAGTCACTGAGCTGAGATGTCCCCATTTCTCTGCCTCATATCTGACACGGAAATGAACTGAAATGGGTGGGGTCATTAAAATATTCCATTTTTTATTTCTACTTCTTGTAGCCCTAGGCCATTGCACTGAAAATTAGGCACCCACCGAAGACCTTTTTCTTCCAACTAGCCTTTTTAAGTTGAGATCTTTCCCAGTCTGTATCTGCACTGGAACTGTTTTTAAAATGTTTTAAAGGTGTTTGTTATTGTTTTATCACTTGCTGTTTGTCACCCTGGGCTGCTTTGGGAGAAAGTGTGGGATATAAACTTTTTTAAAAGCCATTTGGGGAGGGTTGGTGGTGAATATCAGGGTGTTGAGGGTGAACTTTCCAGCAGTGTGGTGTTTTTTATGGTAGTCAGATGGTAGCTACCCCCCAGAATGTCCCACCAAGTTATCCTCTTAGTGTCATTCTGAAGAGCATTTTGTGGCAAACTGGGAAAAATTATCCTTTGCTAGGAACACTGCTGCCAACTCTACCTGAAAGCAGAAGCATCAGTCTTGGGAAGAAACTTGTTATATATAGGATGGTCATCTGTCATGGATGCTTTAGTTGAGATTCCTGTATTGCAGGGGACTAGGGGACCCTCTGGGCCCCTTATAACTCTATCATTCTACAGTTCAGATTCTGAGTCACTTCAGGGTCGCAGTGATGATTGAAACTACTTGCTTAATGTTGTCCTGCTTCATTGGTCTTCAAGAGACAGAAGACTTGCATCTTTATGACCAGGAGATGGAACTTGTTGCCAGTGCTCAGGGGTGATGGGACTTGTAGTCCGGCAACACCATGGGTCACCTAACCCCCTGCTTTCTAGATTATATTCACCAAAGCCATTGATAGTTGTGCTGCCTTCACAGATTGGCAGTCTCCACTGTCAAAAGTCTACTCATAGTAGATGCGCTATATTATACTCCAGACCGCCTTTCCCATGCTGTAAAATAGCTGTTTAAAGTTTAGTCTGTGATGTTTGTCTTTAGAATTCCATGTCTTATTTGAGGCCTTATTATTTTGGTATCCAAGAGCAAAACAATAGTCCCCCCGAGGTAAATTTATGATTAGATTCCTGCCCTGCTATTTTGGTAGTAAAAGGTAAAGGGACCCCTGACCATTAGGTCCAGTTGTGACCGACTCTGGGGTTGCGGCGCTCATCTCGCTTTATTGGCCGAGGGAGCCGGTTTACAGCTTCCGGGTCATGTGGCCAGCATGACTAAGCTGCTACTGGTGAACCAGAGCAGCGCATGGAAACGCCGTTTACCTTCCTGCCGGAGCGGTACCTATTTATCTACTTGCACTTTGATGTGCTTTCAAACTGCTAGGTTGGCAGGAGCTGGGACCGAGCAACGGGAGCTCACCCCATTGCAGGGATTTGAACTGCCGAACTTCTGATTGGCAAGTCCTAGGCTCCACCCTAGGCTCCTCCCAGCCCCACCTGAGTCCCATTTTGGGGGGAGGGTAGTGTTCTACTGTAAAATCTGGATTTCCTGGTCATCTGCAGTGGGGGAGAGGGTTTTCCCTCTTTCTGAAGCAAAATGAACCCTGCAAGAGAGTGGATCTACAACTCCCAGTTGCCTATCTGCACCACCAGTATTTTATATTAGCACTGTTAATACAGGTTTTATGATACATTTGTTTATTTATTACACTTATGAATGGAATTATTTCTGAATCACTTCTCATATAGCATCTCAAAGAAATTTCATAATAAAAACATCAGTATTAAAAACAGCTACATTATTTCCTTTCTAAAAACTATTACAGCAATTAAAAAGCAATTACAGATACTTTCATATGTAAAAACAATTCAAGTGGCTGTGTAAACATGGCTAAAAATATTTAACAGTAATTAATGGCCTGTGTAATTTAAGATCCTGTGTGATGCAATGCATAAAATGCGGCATTTGTTTTAAATGTCTTCAGACATTCTGATTTCCTTTATTTGCTGCCAAATTGTCCCTCTCACCAACATTCACTATGCTTTCTTGAGACAGTGGCTAAGGCTAAGTTGCACTGGAGAGATGTGGAACTTCAGGGATAAACAATAATACCAATTTGTAGATCATCATAACGTTATGTGTGTTTCAAAATCCACACTGTGATCACTACTTTCATATTTACGCCGCTTGAAAAGCATTTGTGTGTATGGGCAGTTTAAATGAACATTGTACTGAAACAAAAATGGTAGTAGGTTACTGCCATGTTTAGAATATATATTTACACACAACAGAGCCCATCACCATGCTTGTTTACATTTATCATTATTTCAAAGTAACTGAGGGTACATGGCATTTTTTCAATGGTGCTGGTGATGCATTAATGAATTGAAAGCCCCAAGGAAAATTTTGAGATTGCAGCGGAAGCAGGGGCAGTACTTATTCTGAATCCTGGGTGTCCTTGAACGAGGCAAGAAAAGCCCAGTAAAAGAGTACAGAAAAGTAAGACTTAAAGTGTTTGCCAATTCATTTATAAAAATGCCTTACTTTTGTCACCCTGAAATCGAATACATATTTCTAATAATGTCCCAGCAAAGTGCTTTTAATGCCGTTCTCAGTTGGCATTGCATCCAACAAGACAGCTATTAATCATATTTCCTGTGTTGGTATCTCCTCTCCCAGAGATTACCTTTCACACCAATGCACTTTCTTTTATAGTCGTATAAACCATAATTGCAAAGCTTTATAGAACTGTGGTAACTGGCAGTGTCAAGGGCAGTAGCTACTCTGTGCTCAAGGCATTACACATCAAAGTGAGGAAGGGAAATGCTATACAGTGCTAATGGGGTACGCCCTTACTCCTAAAGGGCTGCCAAGTTTTGTTTCTCTAGTGTGTGATGTTCATGCACTTGACAGTTGTCTTGTACATTCCTGGAGGCCCATTATATCCTCATTCATCCACAGGTAGCGCTATAGCTTGTTTTCCTAGTTTCCTAGAGACTCTTAGGATGCCTGCCGAGGAGTCTGTTTCCTGTTTCCTTACTGTTCACCCTGCCAAATCAGAGCTGGGAAAGGAAAAGTAAGGGTGGGATCTGTCATCGGTTTGAAGGCCTGCTAACAAAAACACACACACTAATGTAAAATACTGTGCTCATTCCTTTACCACACACGACACAACCTACTACAATTGTACTTGGCCCCACTTGACAACACTCATCCCCAGTTCACACAAAATCCAAGCCATACCATGGCTGAGTGTGAGCAAGCAAGCATGCAGGTATTCTGAGCAAAAGTTGCAGCTGCTTTACTCATCCCTGGGTCCTGTTATTGCCACGCTTCCTGGAGCTCAGCCATAATTTGGCTCAGCATTATGTCTAAACTTGGAGACTTGATTTGTCTGCCCCACCCCCAACACATCATGATCAGCAAGCCAAGAAGAAGCCTTGACCATAGCTTGAGGTTTGGTTTAAGTGAAACAAATCACTATCTTTATGGAAGCTTTTAATAGTGGACGAATGATTATATTTTCATATTCTACTGGAAGCCACCCGGAAAACCCAGCCAGATGGGCGAGGTATAAATTTATTATTATCATTATTATTATTATTTGTTGTTGTTTGTTTAGTCATGTCCGACTCTTCGTGACCCCATGGACCAGAGCACGCCAGGCACTCCTGTCTTCCACTGCCTCCCGCAGTTTGGTCAAACTCATGCTGGTAGCTTCGAGAACACTGTCCAACCATCTCGTCCTCCATTGTCCCCTTCTCCTTGTGCCCTCCATCTTTCCCAACATCAGGGTCTTTTCCAGGGAATCTTCTCTTCTCATGAGTTGGCCAAAGTATTGGAGTCTCAGCTTCAGGATCTGTCCTTCCAGTGAGCACTCAGGGCTGATTTCCTTAAGAATGGATAGGTTTGATCTTCTTGCAGTCCATGGGACTCTCAAGAGTCTCCTCCAGCACCATAATTCAAAAGCATCCATTCTTTGGCAATCAGCCTTCTTTATGGTCCAGCTCTCACTTCCATACATCACTACTGGGAAAACCATAGCTTTAACTATATGGACCTTTGTTGGCAAGGTGATGTCTCTGCTTTTTAAGTTGCTGTCTAGGTTTGTCATTGCTTTTCTCCAAAGAAGCAGGCGTCTTTTAATTTCGTGACTGCTGTCACCAAAAATTATCATCATCATCATCATCATCCCAATTTGAGCGTAATGCTAAGCCATGGTTTATCTTTGGATGGTACAACAGCACTGGGGAATGAGTGAAGTGGTTGCAGTTTTGCTCTGACTACAGCTCTCTCAATCACATTTAGCCATGGTTTAACTTAGTGTTACATGTGAACCAGGCTTCAGTCTGACTTCACCTGTTGTGTAAAACTTCATCTGTTGTGTAAAACGTTGTGGTTGACTATGGCTGAAGTCTCAGATTGCCAGTTCACATCTTAAGTCAAATCTGGGGTGGGGGTGAGGGGAGGTGAAGGACAGGATACATCAGGTGTGAGAAGTTATTCCTCGTTTTTCTCCTCAGCTTGGGGCAGGGCACAAATGTAACACAATAGCCTTAACTCAGAACCATAAATATAAACTATTTCATAAGGTCACAAAAGATGGGAATTCCTTTTGCCACCCTTCAGAATTTAGAGTGTTGAAATCAGATACATTTATTTTAAAAACAAACATTATTGCCTACAGAATGATTGCATTTCCCTGTACATGAGGAATAAATTATTTCATGGGGGGAAAGGGCTGGCATTTATGTATGGCAATTTTTCAAACTAAAAGGAAAGATTAAAAAAAGGAGGTTGCCATTTAATTTGTGATAGTGTAAGACAGTGTGGCTGACAGGAGAATATTAAGATGGAAGTGGCTATTAAAATGACTTGGAAGCAACCCCCTTTCTCATTGGTATTATGGAATTGGCAGAAAATGAGGGATGATTATTTTAATGGAAGCAAACCATAGGGATATGTGCTTAGGTGTGCTTGTAGCTGTAGAACAAATTGATAAATGCTGGTACATTTGATACCTCACAGGCGCAGCGTCATAAATATTCTAGAAAAGATGTTAAGACTAACATTTTATTAGTTACTGGAATTTAGCATCACTTTTCAGTTCAACTGAGTGCATTTCTCATATGCCCTAGCATTCTACAAACCTTCTGTGGAGAATCCTAGGCAGTGCACTGCAAAACATAAGTTGTCCTCTGGTGTATGTCGTGTGTGTGCGCGCGCACACACACACACACACACACACACACCACTTTGTCAGTAGATCTCTGTTAAAAAATACAGTCCGTTTTTGTTTTCTTTGTCCCTACCCCCATTTTTTTTCATCTGCTTTGTTACTGGATCGGTTCTTTACTTTTAGTGTCTTCCAGCTTATTTCCACTGAGTTTAGCCACGCATATTTTTCTCCCACTGAGATTGTATACATATATTAGAACTCTAACTCACACGTTTGTCAGCAGTACATGCTACACTCTGCAGGCATAGCAGGTTCAGATAGAAAGCCCCATTGGCAATACAATAAATCAAGCGATTAACAAGAAGTAACTCTGGTTTTCCTTTGCAAAAGCACATGGTCTTAAAAGATGAGATAATTCTAATGTAGAAAAGTTCAGGTTTACTGTTGTGCATGAATTTATAAATAGTTGGGGGGGGGTGCCATTGAAAAACAAGAAATACCTCAAAAAAATGTGAGCCAGCACAAATATAACACTTGGGTATCTGCAAACCATGATGTCCAAATCAAGCTCCAGCCTCTCTTTGTTATCCAGACTGATATCCCCCTCCCTTGCCAGTTTAGCTATAATGCATTACATGCAAGCCAGTGGAAGTGATCAAAACACTGGAGTGAAACCATGGTTTGAAAACATTTGCAAACCATGGTTCTGAGGGAACTTTGTGTTAGCAGTGGTTTGCATTAGTGTACATGTAGCCTAAAAACAAGGTTAATTTGTCAGGATTCAGTCCACAGAAGAAGAGCAAGGGGAGCAGGAACCTCCAGGAGATCACCACACAGAATCGATCATGTTATCAAAGACCAATTTAGGGAGTAGTACTGCGGACGTCAGTGGGAACGTTAAAAAGCAAAGTTACAGGCCAAACAAGCTGAAGTCAAGTTGGAGATAATTCATCTAACACTCTTCTCTTCCTCACCCCCCAAGCCACAACCAAGCATATTCAAAAGAAGCAAACACATTTTAAGCTCTTCAGATTTAATTAATAGGGAACTGAAGTGCCATAAAAATGGGGGTACACACACATTAAGGTGGTGGCTGGTTGGTGGAAGGACCCTGAGTGACAGGCATGGAAGAGAATACCTTCCAGGGTGAGAGACTATTGAGAAGAAAGGAAAGCCCCCAGGTGAGAGCTGGGGAGGGTTCATCCCTTTCTGTGTGAGACTAAGGTTAAGAGCTACCTTTGAGGTTTCTTTTTTCTTTCTCTGTTTTTGTTCTTATTTAGATTAGATTCTTTTATTTTATTGCAGTATGAAAAAGCTTTCATAAAATCTATTTTTTTAATAATAAAAAAGGAGTGCATGGTGTTATGTCACTCTTTGCCAAACAAAAAAAATTACATTCTATTACAGATCAGAAGATCAGAAGGTTGCTTTGGAAATGGAAAGGTAGCATCATCTCCAGCCTCCAGCCATATGTTCATATTTTGACTGCTGTCGTACATGATGCTGAAATGCCTTTTCATTCCTTGTTTGGCATGAATCGTAAACAGATGCTTAGTTCATTTGCCATCCTTACAATACATTTTTAAAACTCAGAAGTACATTCCATTGACTTTAGTGTTGCTTGTAAAGTGCCGTTAGATTTTCGGCATTAATCTGGAGAACCTGGAAAGGACAATTTACATTATATCATCTCTGGTCTTGTGCTAGTCCCACAGGCTATTGCCTGTCCATCAGTACTGTAGCCAAGACCAACGATGTCAACAGCAAAATAAATTAAAATGTTTTTCATATCTAGCGATGTTTAAACCATAGAAGTTTGGCAAGTTACTTCGTTAAGCTTATAAAAATATTGATGTTGTATTTCATGCTCTAGTAGTTTGTTGGCTTGTAACACAGCTTGCTTCCGTATGAGTGAGCACCTGAATTCATCATGAACATACGCATGCACTCTAAAGCAATCACCTTTGAAGGAAATAATTTATGAATAAGGGTGATAATTAATTGAATTAGCATTCTCATGTTACCTTATTCTGTTCTCTGCTTTTAGAATTTGCCTTGCTGATGCTGCTTTATATTGTAGCATTGATGTACCCGGTGCCTTTAAAAGTTAACATAGGCAACATAGATGGGTCTCTGCATTGGGGAAAATAACAGAGGGAGAGATGGAGTCACACAGATGGAGATATGATACAAGTCACACAACGACCAGTTGCATCACCATCATCATTAGTGAGCAGGCTCTGGGATCCTAATTCAGGTTGGAACCATGGCAGGAGATGTGGGAGCTTTTAACATTTTGCTTCCCTCTATGGTTTAGTGTGGGTGGCACTGTGAGTTAAACCACAGAGCCTAGGGCTTGCTGATCAGCAGGTCGGCAGTTTGAATCCCCATGATGAGATGAGCTCCCGTTTCTCAGTCCCTGCTCCTGCCAACCTAGCAGTTCGAAAGCATGTCAAAGTGCAAGTAGATAAAATAGGTATTGCTCTGGCGAGAAGGTAAACAGCATTTCCATGCTATGGTTAGCCAGAAGTGGCTTAGTCATGCTGGCCACATGACCCAGAAGCTGTACGCTGGCTCCCTCGGCCAATAAAGCGAGATGAGCGCTGCAACCCCAGAGTCATCCGCAATTGGACCTAATGGTCAGGGGTCCCTTTACCTTTTATGGTTCAGATCAGGGCCCCACCCTAGATGCTTTTTACTCTGTGCCCCTGCCCCATATAAACCATTCGCACCCTCAGAATACATCACTCCTGCCTCCACTAATAAAGCCATTTGGAAGAGAAGGTGGAACAAGCAACATGACTTGCAGATAAGCAGTCCGTGGTTATTTAAGATACTCTACTTTCTCAAAACGTTTCCACAGCTACATAACAGTATGTATTTCTCCATGGCAAGCTGACTGTTGTTTAGTGTATGAATGATCTTGTTTGGCCTCCAGGAATGTCTCAGGAAAAGGGGCTAATCTTTCCAATGTGATGCTGATCTATTACAAATAAATTCACTTGACATGGTACACTCTCTAGGAAGCTGCCGATAAACAAAACCATGTGCATTTGTTTTTGAGGCATTTATAATGGAAGAGAACGTGTGAGGTTTGCTCAAGCTGTGTTTCGCTATGTTGTTTAGAGCTTACACTAATCAGCCAAATGGAAATGATTTTGAATGGCATTGTGTTTTATTAGCATTAAGGGACTAACAGGCAAGTAAATGTTAAATCATTTTTGACATCCATTCTGTCATGGTTTATAAAAAGTACTTGTACACCCTAGAGAGAGTCTGCTACAAATCTAATGCAGCAATGTGGTAAGGTTCTCTCCCCACCCCTTTATGAATAGATATTAGAAAACCCTTCATTTGCTTCTATAAATGATTTATCTGCTGTGTACTAAAATTTAGTTGTACTTTTATACTTTAGGTATATATCTACAATTAAATATGTCTGAACTTTCAGTGGGCAGTTGATTCCTGTGTTATGTGGCTCTTATCAGATGAGCTAGATTTAAAATTTAAGGTCAGATATTGGGCATATTTGTGCAGCTTGGCATCTGAAAACATAAACTACACACACAAATCTGAGTAGTGATGGCTGGGTTTTGATTTAACAAAGTGATATTTAATAATTTTATGATATTTTTGTGTCTCTCTGTGTGTTTTACCCATGGCTGTGTATTGTGCTTTTTGGATGATGTTTTTAAATTGTTTTATTGCTGGCCTTTATTGTTCTTTTCGAACATTGCTATTTTGTTTTTGTTTTATTATGTTCATGAGCTGCCTTGAACTATATGAGGAAAGGCAAGATATAAATAACTTGAATAAATGAATGAATGAGCAGGGAAAGGATTAAGCAAACTCTCCCTCCTCTTTGCCTGCCCACTCCTGATTCTACCCATTAGAAATCGCTTTTTTAGCTCCAACTGGGCTGTTAGGCTACAGGTTTGTGTACAATTTGTAAGCTGAGTTTTAAGAAGTGCAGAACTAGAGGCTAAAATGCTGGCTATAGCAGAATGTTAGGGCAACTTAGATTTCAGAAAGAACAATAAAAAATAAAAAATGACCAGCCTGTGAAGAAACTCTGTTCCTGATTCCCATAGTAAGGAATCATTGCTTTGCACTTAGTCAGAAAAACTCAAGGGGTGTTGCATATGTCTGGGGATTCCCTGACTCATATGCCTGTACTACATTAAATTCAATGATGGAGCCAAATAAAAAGGCTTTTCATGATACTACAGCTCCTCATCAATTTGCCAATTCATAGAATCCTCAGGTCTCCTCTTCCCGGTTTTAATTAATAATTCTTTCACAATATCAGGTGCGAAAATACTGTGCTGGGAAACACACCAGCTGACTTATGGAAATGTCTTAATGCCAAATGACAGCATCATATTTTGAGAAAAGTTGTCGTGCCATTTGCAGTATTAAAAACAGATGGAGGTGTGCAGAGAAAAGGGGGAGCCTACGAGAAGGCCAGGCTTTGCTGCCAGAGGCTGAGTTGATGTTTCTATTACAGATCACAAAGAGATTGCAGTCTCCCAGTGGCAAATATTCTCTGGGTACAAAAGCGACAAAAACTGTTTAAAGTTGCAAAATATGTGAAAATGATATTTTAGATGGCAACACTAACGCTAAGAACAATTTTTAATTTGGAGAAGTCTAAAAATAAGGGCAGACACAAGCCCTAACTAGTTTCACAAGGCCAAACCTGCATTTCAGGGGGCTGGGACCCTCGAGGTCCATTTCCAACTCTACAATTCTATGATTTGGTCATCCTATGAAATCATGGTAAAGCATACCGTTCTACCAAAGATTCAAAGTATGGAGGTTAATACTTGTGCAAGTCAAATGGTATTTGGCTGGCGTCTTGGTGTTAAAGTAGACACCAGATGAATCACACTGCAGAGGACATTCCATAAGCAGAAGACCACTTTTAAGAAGTCTCTTGTGACAACCCACCATATTTCAGCTTGCAGGGACACACAGAAAAGGGTCTCCATTGACCTCAGGGCTTGGATCGAACCCTCACATTACTTGTTTCTGTCGCTCTGACAAATGTATTAATTTTACTTAATTTGTAGCAGCATTGTGAAACACAGCTGAATGTGCATGCACTTTTACATGTCTCTGGCCATGTCTCTACTCAGATGTAAGTCCTGTTGCATTCAGTGGGGCTTACTTCCCGGTAAATGAAGATAAGACTGCAGCCTTAGTGTCATGCTATGGGAGTTTCATTGGACCGTCTCCAACTAACCTTTACTCAGAGTAGAGCCATTGCTGATGGGCATGTTAAGTCTGCTCAGAGTATGACTAACATTCAATACAATCCATTGCAAATAACTTATAAGCAAGCTATTTACTTCTGTGTCGTATATCAAATTCTGAATTTTTTTCTAATTCTAGCATTATCGTTCATTTCCACATTCTGCTAAGGTATTTCTAGGACTCAAGTCAATTATAGCTGGGTTTTTGGAGATCGGATACAAAGTGCCTGTCCAATTTTTTCTGCTCCCACTGAGCAACACTTTGTCTCCCTTGCCAATTTTCATCACTATAGTTAAGAATATGGCTTTCTGGCTACTTGGACTAGTTGTATTCAGCAGGAACCGAGAAACGAATACATTGTTTTGGCAATAAAACTGACTTCATTCGTTTGCTGTATTCCAAGCCACAATATAATGATTTATTTACTTAAAACATTTCTACAGAAAATGTTCATGGTGGCTTAAATCACCAAATTTAAAACATCAGGTATTAAAATATAATAAAATAAACATTGCTGCTTAAATCCTTCGTTAAAACAGCCTGGAAGTAAACAAAATCAGGAACTGGAAGGCCATGGACCTGTCAAAACATAAGGTTTCTGCTTGATGTCTAAGTCCGCAGGCTGAACCCAAATCACTTGGAAATAAATTCAGTTGAATTAAATAAATCTTTCTTCTGAGTAGATATGCTTATGGTTGCACTGTAAATGTCAACTCAGGGCTCTTTCACACTTCACCTTGTGCCGTGCCTAAAAAGCACAGCTCCAAACAATTTTCCATTTGACCCACACTTTCTAGGCATGGGTCTGCGTGGTTTCCCCCTTGCTCCGCTTCTTTCCAAGGGAAAAGCTGCTCTTCAGCAATAGAGTGGAACAAATGTCCATCTGGGAAGAATCCAAATTGCTGTTTGCTCTGATTGAGCACTAAAGAGTGGTTTTCCCTGGGGGAAAGCAGCAGAACAAGAGGAAGTTTCAATAAGTTCTCAGTGTCACAGGGATAGGGAGTTTCATAGCCTGGTTGCTGCAATGGAAAATGCCATCCTTTAGCTTGTTCAGAGTGGCTGGGGAAACCCAGCCAGATGGGTGGGGTATAAACAATTCTGGGCATTTGTAAATCTCCCTCAAAACAGGAAATGTGATTTTTAGTGCATGATTAAGGTGTTCATGCATTAAGGTGTTAAGTGATTTTCAACCAGTGTGCAATGGCACCCTGGGGTGCCTTGAAAGATGGTATGGGGTGCCACGGGCAACACTGGCCTCTGTCCCTCTTTCCTTCCCTCCCTTCCTCTAATGCCCTCTTGCCTCTCTGCCTCCTAAAGGCTTGCGTGGCTGTTTGTTGCAGCAGCCCTGACTACAAGCTCCCCAGGCGAATGGTGCCTCTGGGGCTGGCCAGGGGGTGTTTCCCAGGCCCCTGGTGGGGCAGTGGGAGGAGACACCTCTCTTTGGGGCAGGGAGGGCAGCTCAGAGACCAGTGGCTGTCCAGAGGACTCCCAAGGAGAGGGGAGAGTTTAAGAACGCTCCACAAGGGAGGGTGTTTGAAAAGGATAAGGGGCTGCTGACTCTGCAGGCAAGGGGTGACAGAACTGGGCTTCTGAGACCCACAGGGGTGCCACAGAAAAAATGTAGTTGGTCAAGAGAGCCGTGGACCCAAAAAGATTGAAAACCTCTGAGCTATAGTATTAACTTTTGCTATATTGATAGTTCAACACGCCTTCTAGAAAAGAATAAATAAATAAATAAATAAATAATAAAAAATAGACTATGGACAATTTTGCCTCTCTGTTTGTCAAGAGATGTCAACATAGCCAAATACATTTGGCAATCAGTTTATTATAAATATGTGAAAATACTAGAAAAACATATGCATTGATCATGTTCATTACTTTCAACAATTGACTTGTGCCTGTTAAGTGTTAATAGGCTGATATACATTTATTTATTTATCATTTAATTAGAGAAGAATTCCTTCCATCCTCTAACGCTGAAAAGATGCAAAGGTGTTTCCACTTTATGCTGAACTGGAAGCACTAAACCATTTCCTTTATAAGCAGAAGACCTGAGGATAAAAATATGTACCCGTTGAAAGGTACAACCAAGTGAATAAATGTTATCATTATCCTCACAAAATTAAAAATGCAGAGCTTGAGACTTAGCCATTCTGTCTAAATCAGCACTGCTGTGTTGTTTGTAGATTTATTACAATCAGTGCAGCTAAATGTGGAATAAAATTACTGCTTAGTACGAGTCACAGTATTTGACCCTTGAGCTGAAAGTGCTTTCTTTCTTCCTTGAAAATATAATGCTGTGTGCATTAGCTTCTAATACTGTGGCAGCTGTGCTCAGCCTAGGCAATAAGAAGGAAAGGGAGAGAAAGTAGAAGGGAGGGAGAGACAAGGTCTTTCCATTTATTGGACCTTTTGCAAAAAGATTGCACATTAACCTAACGTTACATTGAAATCAGCAGTGTGTTAATCACAGGTGGGTTGACTTGATCACGTGAGTCTAACGTGTTTCCCCCTCATAATCATAACTCTCAGCACAAACATTTTACCTTCTGCAGTGTTTTACCAATCATAGTATAATTGTCTTGGATTAGTTTACAGAATGAAGTGAAAACTGCCAAACTGACAATGTGATGGAATGTGTGTGTAGCTTATGGGCATGTGTTTTGTTTCAGCAAACCTTATTGTTCAAGGATGGAAAAGAGCTTCTTCAGAGTTCTCAGCAGCACATACAGAATTTACTAGGAAGTGTAAGGTCTGCCACTTGGTACTACTCATCTAGTTCGCAGATCCCTGCCATACGGAGATTTATAGACATTGCTGACCACCTGGCAACCATGTTTGTGAGCCCTCTTCTTGACATGGGGCACACAGTAATTGCATCTGTGGAGGATATACCCTGTGTCTTTAAAAAACAAACTTGGCATTTTCATTCTAGTGACAAGAAATGATGGGCACGATCCTGTACCCATTTAGCTGGAAGTAAACCCCATTAAATTCAAAGGGACTTACTGCTGAATAGACATGTGTAGAATTGCACTGCAAAGATGTACTTGTCCATTATTGTTTTTGCTGACTCTAGTTCTGCTCCTCTCCTCTCCTCATCACTAACAATGCAATAAACAAATTGTTTCCTTTATACTCTCACCTACAGCTGGACCGCTGGAGCTGCCTCTATTTGAATTGATACCATCCCAGAGACAAGTGGTTTTTCATGGCGACCGCTTACCATTTCAGTGTACAGCAACATACCTCGATAATACTACACAAGTGCATTGGTACCACGATGGACGCCTAGTTGAAACGGATGACGAAAGTGGCGTGTTTGTGGAGGACAGCATAACGCATGACTGCTGTTTAATCACACGGTAATATATTCCCATCTTTGGTATTATTTAGAACAGCTTTTCCCAACCTGGTACGCTTCAATTATATATAGGGCTACAATTTCCATCAGCCCCAGTCAGCATGGCCCAATGGTCAGGGATGATAGGTGTTACGATTCAACAACTTCTGGAAGGCACTGGGTCAGGGGAAACATACAGTATGATTTTAGCAGTGTGGTGAATGATGGTGACTAGTTTGGGTTTTTCTTTTGGTCTTTCCTGGCTGCCAGGTAGATTGCCATCTTTCTGAGATGCTCACACTTCTCCAGATTCAAACTGGAGCCTAACTATCAGATGTTAGATCCCCCCCCCATTTCATTTGGTTAAGCTGTAAGCCAGTGGAATCTGTGTGGTACATTCGGGAGAGGTGTTTGACAGATGACATAAAGGTATTTTAATACTCCCAAGTGCTTTAGGAGACATATGATGAGTAAAGAGAGTAACTTCTTCTCAGAATGATCCCTGAAATACTCGTTTCTTTTGCTGATGAATTCCAGCTCTGCAGCCTCGTCCATCAAATGTCTACCGAAACTTTCCATTTAAATTCAACAATGCTAAAGGGCAGACATTTCCCTGGAACATGCATTGGTTTTTGATAGCCCTTTGGAGGTGTCTAAACTAGAATTATAGGTGATTCTGTTGATAAAAAGTTTCTCATTGGTTATGTATTATATTCATGATAGTACTTACCTCTGAGCAGATATGTATAGGATTGCGGTGTTGACATATTTTCCCCTCGTGGAAAATGGCTAGCTGCTACAAACTACCTCGCAATGGATGCTCCCTCTCCCACCACTTTCTGTTAATGATCAGGTGGAGTAATATTTAAAGGCTGTCTATGAATTCTCCAGTCTCTCTCTCTCTTTCACTCTGTAACACAGAGGGGAAAAGTGTTCACACCGATTAACATCAGTTTCTTTCTATGTCAAACATTTATTCATTAGTATCATTTTACTGGAACAAGCTTTTTCTTCTTAAAAATGCAACTTCATTGTTTAATGTCTTGGATTTATTTATTTATTTTCAAACACTCTTGCTGAGAATCTGTGCCCCCGTGAGATTTTTTTCAGAAGGGTCCTGCTGTTGCACCTGCCAGGAATACCTAGACAGAACAATTCTGAAAGCCGCATGCATTTGGCAGCAAACCAATGCAAGTGTATTAAGAACCTGAATCATGCTTTATGAATTTTTTTTATATTGGACCGTACAGTCTCAGAACTACGATGCCCTGCCAGGTTGCTGTAATTTGTGTGTGTTTACTTTATATCGAGGAACAACTGACATCATCTAGTTCATTTTTTTACCAGTAGGAGACTGGAATGATGAGCTATACTGCTGCTTTTCAACCTTTCCTATGCAAAAAAATTGTTTTACAGTATACAAAATTGCCTTGTGGCGAATGTTTAGAAAGATCAAATAAGAGGCAGCATGTTGAATATGGGAAGGTTGAAACTGATTCACAACATAAAAATCAATATGTGCAACGCGGGGCTGATGGTTTAATTAGTTCTATCAAACACCTGCTGCTTAAATTACTGGGTAGATACTGACCTGCCGTCTCATTTCTGCAACTGCAGACTTTCTTTGCAACCCACCATAAAACTAAATGTCTGATTAATATGATCTAATCTGCCTTGATTTTATAACACTTCTCCTCCCACTTTCTATACCCATGAAGTTAACAGAATGTAGCCCATATATCATGACCTAGCATTACTTTTGAATATTTTACTAATTGTATTTTTGAAAGCCAACACACTTTGCATAGTTAACACTTTTGAATATTTGTGACCCTTGCAAAAATATCTATCATATGGGGTCAGGGATAGGGAGCCAGTAAAATTGGTGGGACAGCATTTTGTAGCTGTTTGCAAGGTTCCCAGAAGAACTGTAGAAAGCTTTAGAAAGGGCTGCTGAAAATGGAGGGCCATTTTGGCTCAGCCTCAAGTATAGCTCCACATATAAAATCAAATTAATGTGTGTGCAACTGTTACTGTAAGTGTTGTCATAGAAACAGGGACAGTCTTCCACCCCCTGTGTTTAACTGTATGTGTTGCCTATTAGTGCAGATACTATACTTTAGTGCAGATACTAGTCTTTCCAAAGCTACTTTCTGAAATTTGTAAAGAGAATGACTAAAAGTGTCCATATATCCTGATTGTTCTGGATATGTATTTCCAGCTCAACACAATTATCATTTATAGACATTCCAGTTTTATTGTCTTTCCTTTGTAAATATAAGATATTCAGCCACATTACTAGCTTTCTGTTAAGACATAATTGAAAATAAATGACAGCCTAAACATTTTTTTGTACTGTGCTAATGAAACTAATTTATAAAGTGAGACTCTGCCTCATGACATTTTTCTTGGCAACAAATGTTTCCATATGGGACACTTGAGAATATGTTTTCCATTAGTTCTTACTTCAATTTTTCAGGTATTGGCCAATAATAATATTATTTGAACTTTTCAAAGTTACTCTGACATATCGTTTCCATGGTCATATGTATACTTTAATATATAAGTTAAGAAACTTGTTCCCTACCAGTCATTGAAATGGTATATTTCTACCATGAGCCAACCACATATTTCCTATAGCATTTGAAAATAATTTGTGCATCTGAAAAATATGCTCCCGGGAGCTGAGTTCAGCTCATTTCCCTGAGCAAATGTTTACCTCGTATTGTCAAATTCCTTTATGTCTTTGAAGATTATGGAAAGTGTGTGGCTAGGCCATACCAGCCTGCCCACTTCTTTTTTAGTGGCCCTTCTTCAGCTATTCCCTTTTTTCGGAAGCATGGTTTGTATTCACAAAGGAGAAGGCCCCAACCCAAACAGAAGGATTAGCTATCCCAAATTTAATAGTATATTGTGAGGCACACCAATGAAGTTGGCTGAATTGGGTTTCACATAATAACAAAGAGAATCTATGTCAAGTGTGACAACTTTTTATCGAGATGCCTCTCAATTACCGTATTTTTTGCTCTATAGGATGCACCAGACCATAGGACACACCTTGTTATAGAGGGGGAGAACAAGAAAAAAAAATTCTCCCCCTCTCTGCTCAGCGCCCCTTCAGCGAAGTGGCAGGAGAAACGGAGCCCCTTCCATTTCTCCTCCTGCTTCACTGAAGGGGCGCTGTGCAGCTCTCCCTCTCTGCTGAAGCCAGGAGAGTCTTGCTCTCCTGGCTTCAGCAAAAGGAACCTGAAGCCTGCGGAGCGCAGTGGGAACTTGCACTGCGCTCCGAAGGCTTCAGGCAGTTATCCCTGAAGCCTGGGGAGCGAGAGGGGTCGGTGTGCATAGACCCCTCTGCGCTTCAGAGGCTTTGCATTGCTATCACTGAAGCCAAGGAACCTGCATTCGCATCATAGGATGCACACACAGTTCCCCTTAATTTTTGGAGGGGAAAAAGTGCGTCCTATAGAGCAAAAAATATGGTACTTAAATGTGAGGCTTGAAAGGAATCTGTTTTTGTAATAAATCATCATCAACAGTAACAATTAGTAATACAAAAGAGAGGACCTTTTTTGTCATGGCACTCTGAATTCCCCTGCCCCAGGTCATATCTGTCACTGGCATTACAATATTTTCAGTGCCAGGTAATGTTCATTGGATAAATGTTGGAGGGTATGAGGTTATCAGACCCCCGAGCCGTCTGAAGCCAATCCTGTATAGGGAAGGTTTTCTTTAATGTTTACGTTTTATTATGTTTTTATATTTTAATGATCTTCTGAGTTGGCCACACATTTTAGATGATTTTTTTTGGTCACAATTTAGCCTTACACTGCTTTTCACTTTATAGGCTATTTTTTTTAGCACAGGCACAATGTGTTTTAAATATATTAGGTCTGATGAAAAAGAAAATGGAAAATGTTGACACCATATGTATAGATGGCATAAACTTATGAGATAAAAGGGAAGTGCGCGAAGACGATTAAATAAAGTGCAGCAGGAAACCCCGGCAAGCAGCTGGAAAAGAAATGTAGTTGAGGGAGAATATAGACTTTCAAAATAGAGTACCACAACAAGGAGCAAGATGGCAAGCTTCTGTATTATCCAGACACTGGCCTGGTTAACATGTCACAGTAAGTCAAATTATGGCCTATGCACGAACATGCTGGCGCCTCAGGAGGACATTGAGGCACAGCATGAGTCAAATTTAGTGTGCCATCTGACCCTAGACTCAGAGGTGAGGCAAGGTGGGTGCGGTGGGTGCGTCTTGCCCCAGGTGCCAGCTTGACCGGGGGGGGTGACATTTGCTGTGACGCCCGCGCCATTTCCCTGCATTCCCAGCTGGAGGAGGCAGGCAGGGGAGAGGACGAGCTGCACAGGTGCAGCTCCCCGGGTTCAGGGTATGTTTGGGAGTCACAGGGGGCGCCGTTGTGCTGTTGCCCCAGCCCACATGGGACCCCCCAGCACGATCATGGCCATGTCAGATGGCACCCTCCGGCAAGATCGCGGCCATACTGGATGGCACCCCTGGCGCGATCCCCACCGCGCCAGATGGCACCCCCGGTGTGATTGTGGCAGTGCCGGATTGCACCCCCTGGGTATGATCGCCCCACCCCCTGGGTGGATTGCCCTGCCCCCAGGTGCACGGCATGTGTGCCACCCCGGGTGCTGGAGCGGCTAGCCCGCCGCTGCCTAGACTTGGGGTTAAGGTCCCTCCTTTTTAACTATGATCAGTAACCAAGGTTTGTTCTATGTTCCGTGCTAAAAGGGCTGGCTGTTGGTGTTATAGCATAGCTTCTGTATGAGATTGTGCCATTTCTGAAGAGCTGTGTTGCAAAAGGCAAAGAGGAATCTTTGAGGATTTTGTTTGCTCTGTCTTAATCTGTAGGGCTTTTTAAAAGAATAAGAAAAAGAAAACACCTCTGAGTTAATCTCACTGTAGGTTTAAACTGAAAAAAAGATGTGTGTCAGGTATGCGAGAGAGAGAGGGAGAGAAAATGACGCTGCTGCCACTGAAGAATGACAGCTTATTTTTATAGCTCCATGCTCCAAGGCTGACTCCATGTCCAACACAGCTATATGAATAAATGATGCAGGCTTCCCAGTGATATGAAACTGTAATAAGAACTGTGATCAGAGCGCTCTTCATCAAAGATAACAAGACCTCGCCAAAGTCATGTTGTTGCAAATGGCTGCGTGGTATTATATGTATATACTGATACATAGGTTTCTCAGGCGCAATGAATTTTTCTGTTGTTCTTTCAGTAGGGGGGAAATACAGCGCTTTTTCCAGCCATTTCCAGCTACTGGAGCTACTCAGCCAAGGCACCATAATTCCAATAAACATTAAAAAGGTTAACCACCTTATATTTTGTAACACGTTTCCAACCATGGATTATAATATGAAAGGCAAGCTAGAGTTTACACATAATATACAAGCTTTGTACTGTCAGGCTGTCAACAAAACTGACAATGTATTGTGTAGCAGAGATGATAGCCCTTTGTAGGGATTTGAGAAATGGAGAAACCATGATGCGCACCTAAAGTTACATGAAAGTCGTGTTTTACACATTTTGTCTTCCGGCAAGAGAAAAAATGTCAAACAATACAGTCCAATAAAGAATTAAAACAACCGGCATTTCTAGAATTAGTGATCAAAGTTCAGCCAAGAGCGACATGTCTAACAGAATAGGCTTTCCTTGGCAGGCTGCTGAAACTTCGTAAATGAATGGAAAGTGGCCAGTGCAAATAGTTCAAGCATCCTCAAAGCCAGATCTTATTTTGTGTGATACAAATATTGATTTGTGGCCAATGACAACCCTGAATGCAGAAGGCTTGTTGAACAGAATTTGTAAATACTTGGAGGAGGACAGTTGTGAAACCAGCTCAGGAAAAGTTCAGTTGTCCCACTTAGCACAACAGATGGGGGGGGGGAGTATACCGATGCAAAATGTGCTCGCATGTGACTTAGATTAAAGCAAAAACTGCTGGAGCTATAGTGTCTTGTGGGGCATAGGGTGAAAATACAAATGTTTAAATTAGCTTTTGGTTGGAGCAGTTGAAAATGGAAATGAAGCAGCATTTGCAGCTTAATAAACATTACGTAATAAACATTATAATAAATGTATATTATAATAAATGTAATAATAAACATTATAATAAATGTTTATTACGATGTAATAAACATTACATCAGGACGCGGGTGGCGCTGTGGGTTAAACCACAGAGCCTAGGACTTGCTGATCAGAAGGTCGGCGGTTCAAATCCCCGTGACGGGGTGAACTCCCGTTGCTCGGTCCCTGCTCCTGCCAACCTAGCAGTTCGAAAGCATGTCAAAGTGCAAGTAGATAAATAGGTACTGCTCCGGCGGGAAGGTAAACGGCGTTTCCATGCGCTGCTCTGGTTCGCCAGAAGCGGCTTAGTCATGCTGGCCACATGACCCGGAAGCTGTACGCCGGCTCCCTCGGCCAATAAAGCGAGATGAGTGCTGCAACCCCAGAGTCGGTCACGACTGGACCTAATGGTCAGGGGTCCCTTTACCTTTACCTTAAACATTACAGATAGTAGCAGTGATATTACCACCTGATTAGAGTGGCTGGTTGGGATCTGCTGTTAACCTCACCCACTTTGAGGTTGTCCAGTTCTGCAGGCTCTGGCTCAGCATCAGAGCAGTGGGGGTTCCATCAGAGGCACATTCTCAGTCTGAGGTGTCAGATAAAGTCATGTCCTCTGCTCTGGACAGTCCTGGGACAGTTAATCCCTCAGGCAATGCCTTGTCTCTCTCCCGCTGAGGGGAGAACAGGACAGATTGCTTAAGAAGCAGCAGGAGTCTGGCAAACACTGAATTAAGAGCTGGGGAGGATATGGTGTTGCAGTAACTTGGTCCTATGGCTTCCTTCTTTCCTGGAGTCCACATTGACTCATTTATTCTCTTCCCAAGTAATGGAATGCTTCCTGCTGCCAGATGGGTGTTGGGACTTCTGGTCTGGACTTCAGATTGTCTTATTTTCTTTCAAATATTTATGTACCCCTTCATATTCAAGATTCCTAAGCAGTGTACATAAAATATTTTAAAAAGAGCGAGAGAACAATTGAAATTCATCATAAAAACAGGCCTTAAAATGCCTGCTGATTGTTTTTTTTGTTTTAAGTTTTTGTAATGTGCCTGAAGTTCAGCAAAGAGGGTACCTGTTTAATCTCAATCACTAGGATTGGACCGCCACAGGGTTGGGTCCACAACACTGAATGCCCAGCTTCTAGTAGTTATGATCCTTGCCTCTGAGCCATAGGAAACCACCAGCAGAGACTCCCTCAGATATCTCCATGATAAGGCCATGCTTTGAGGGATCAGGCACTCCTTAAGATATCCTAGACCCAAGTTGTTGAGGGCCTTCCAGAAGATCACTGAATCTGGCCAGTAACGTTGGAACTGAATTGTGCTGGTTTGATCTCCAGGAAATATAGCATTATTCAACATCTAAACACATTCTGAGGGAGAGGAAGTGTCGGACACAAGCAGAGGGTGGCAAATGAAAGTCTGAATTACAATAATGAAACAAATACTAATTTTAAAATCAATTATTTTGGTGAACTCTGCTGGCTACCATTTTCTAGCTGCTCCCAAAGGCATGCAATCAAATAATGAAGGATTATCATACAAAGATTAGCACTTTTTATTCATCATCTTGGAAATGTTTTACTTAACAAAGCCTCGGTGTGGGTTTTCTGTTTGCTAGACCAGTTGCTGCTATTGTTTCATTGTGGTGGTGGTTCTTGTTTCTGTTGTCTGGGTCCAACACTGAATGTTGAGGGCTGTGTTGCTAGACCTAGTGAGCAGTGGGTTTTGTCAAAGCAAAGTCAACATTGTGGAATTGTAGGTTAGAAGTATGAGGAAAAAGTCCTGCAAATAGGCTGTGTTTCACTTGTCTAGCACTTCCCACGCTCTGGGTGGTTCCAGAGCTGACTTGACTACACAATCATTCAAGCAGTGGCAGAATGTCTAGAAGTATGAATGAAGCCAAGTTACAGGGAACCAGGTAGAAGGCCTTCTTGGTAGTGGCACCCACCCTGTGGAACGCCCTTCCACCAGATGTCAAAGAGAAAAACAACCACCCGACTTTTAGAAGACATCTGAAAGCAGCCCTGCTTAGGGAAGCTTTTAATATTTAACAGACTATTGTATTTTAATATTTTGTTGGAAGCTGCCCAGAGTAGCTGGGGTAACCCAGCCAGATGGGCAGGGTATAAATAATAAATTATTATTATTATTATTATTATTATTATTATTATTATTATTAGGCATCATCTGCGATATTGAAGGAATCCAGTGGTTTATCTTTCAGATCATATGGCCTGTTTCTGCTCTGCATGCATATTTCATACTATCACCTTGCTATAAATTGCCCCATATTTAAAGCAAGTAAAAAGCAAAGTTTACTTTCTTTTTTTATTTTTTAAAAAGAGTACAGTCTGCCTTTCCACTATGAAAGTATTCAAGGTGCTTGTTGTAGTTTGGCTCATTGGGACAAGACCCAAGAAAATGGCACCACAAAGCATGCATACAGATTTTCTCTGATTTAAACATCAATCCTGCTAGATCTAGGGACGTGGATGGCGCTGTGGGTTAAACCACAGAGCCTAGGACTTGCTGATCAGAAGGTGGGCAGTTCGAATCCCTGCGACGGGGTGAGCTCCCGTTGCTCGGTCCCTGCTCCTGCCAACCTAGCAGTTCAAAAGCACATCAAAGTGCAAGTAGATAAATAGGTACCGCTCCGGCAGGAAGGTAAACGGCGTTTCCGTGTGCTGCTCTGGTTCGCCAGAAGTGGCTTAGTCATGCTGGCCACATGACCCGGAAGCTGTACGCCAGCTCCCTCGGCCAATAAAGTGAGATGAGCGCCGCAACCCCAGAGTCGGCCACGACTGGACCTAATGGTCAGGGGTCCCTTTACCTTTACCTGCTAAATCTACAGGCTGCTCTTAAATTTGTTTTTTAAGAACTGTTGAAGGATTCTGGGGGAGCAGTGTCTAACAAAGAAAGTATAAGGACCAAATTTTGGGTGAGTTGGGATGCTTTGCATGTGCACCACTGACCGAAAGCCATTATAATTTATTTGGATAACTAACCTGCTCTGTGTAGCAGCTGTGTTATCACACTAATCCACTAATGTGGAGCAGTGACTCCCCATGAGATTCAGGCATTCTCCACACACACACACCCGGCTCTAAAATGCCCTCCAAAGAAGTTTGCAACACTCGGAAGACTCAAGATTTACCCACACTGGAAGAGTGGCAGACGCAACTGATGGATTATATGGAACTGGCCGAAATGACTGGCAGGATCTGAGATTTGGGAGAAGAAGCAATGGAGGAGGATTGGAAAAAATTTAAAGATTATTTACAAAAATTTTATAAGTTATATGAATGTTAAGAATTCGCATGATTAGGGAAATTTAGCTCCAGCAATAAGATTAAGGTATGGTAAATTAAGTTATATTAATGAAAGGACTAATGTTTAAAATAATATTACATATGTTTTTAGTGTAAATTGACAATAAGTATTTTAAACCTAAATTATAATTATTTGAAAGAACAAAAGAATGCACGAAATAAGGTTATAATTTGCTGAAAAATTTTATTGTAAAGAACGCACGGTGAGGGAGACGTGGGGAAGTCCGGTTGGTTATGGAAAAATGTTTTGAAAGGATGACTTCCTTTTTCTTTCTTTTTTTTCTCTTCTGTTATTTCTTTGTATATCTGACTTTGTATCTTTATCTGGAAAAAACGTAATAAAAAATATTTTTTTAAAAAAACACAAAGAAGTTTGCAACACTCAACAGTAGTGTGTGTGTGTGTGTGTGTGTGTGTGTGTGTGTCAGCATATGTAGTGAGCAGTGGTGTAGCATGGATTTCCAGTGGCTGGGCCCACAATGAGGGTGGTGGTGAGAAGGAGGAAAATGGACAGAGTAAGCGGGCGCATTAAACTGCCTAGCGGTTTCTGTGTCACCCAGGAGATTGCAACCACAGTGATAAGAAAAGATTTGTTCTGTTGTCTGGAGAGGTCACTTCCTGGCTCGCTTGGAGAATCCGTTTTCAACCAAGCCCAGAAGCAGCACCAGGTGTTGAAGTTTTGCACCCCTAACAATTTTGCACCTAGGGCAACTGCCCCTGTGCCTCCCCCTCCCCATGCCACTGGTAGTGAGTAAAACAACACAAAGGCTTGCCTTATGTAATGGTGTAAAACATTGCCCATGCAGCATCTCAAATACTGTATGTAAACCTACCTGCTTTTTTATGTATCAGGCAAAAGTGATTAGATTAGGCAAAAGCAACAGTAGCTTATTATACTGTAATCTGACCTTTATTCACCATGATACAGGAAGATGAGTTTTGTGTATTTTCTACTTATCACCCAGAGAAAGAAAATCATGCAATTGTACTTGCATTTAACTTAGTTCTGATAAATCACAGCTGGCAAACATTTGTTTGTATATCCAAGAATCTGTAGAAGCCCCATATAAGCTTTAATTTAATTTGTTTTCTGCTTGCTGCTAACAGGTTTTCATTTAAGGATCTGTTTATACCGTAAGGAAAATCATTCCATGGATAAATGAGTTTCTTTGTGGCCTTTTTAATGTTCCTCTTCCCCTGTGGGAGCTACTTCTCTATATGTAAATGGCCCAGCTATGTGGGCATTCCCTTGGAATCAACATCCTGACAGAATTTGTATGCCGAAGGTCCCAGCTTCAGTCTCCTGTATCTCTAGGTACAGTTGGGAGGGACCCCTCTCTAAAAACATGGAGATTTGCTGCCAAACCCAGGGCTTCCCAAACTTGGGTCTCCAGCTTTTTTTTGGACTACAATTCCCATCATCCCTGACAACTGGTTGTGCTAGCTAGGGATGATGGGAGTTGTTTTAGAAACCCATATACAGTGGTACCTCGGGTTAAGTACTTAATTCGTTCCGGAGGTCCGTACTTAACCTGAAACTGTTTTTTAACCTGAAGCACCACTTTAGCTAATGGGGCCTCCTACTGCTGCCGTGCCGCTGCTGCACTATTTCTGTTCTCATTCTGAAGCAAAGTTCTTAACCCGAGGTAATATTTCTGGGTTAGCGGAGTCTGTAACCTGAAGCATATGTAACCTGAAGCGTATGTAACCCGAGGTACCACTGTATAGACAGTGCTGAGCTAAATGAACCCAGTGGTCTGACTCAGTATAACATAGCTTCCTGTGTTGCTAAGATACCCATTTTTAGTTGATTTTAAAGAGCTAGATTTGCACATTCTCTCTTGATTTTGCATGTCTTAACCTTTGGTCCTTATTTTGCGCAGCAGTATGCTCTGGGGACCACCCTCACTTTTGAAAGTCTTTGTTCATATTAATAATGGATGGTGGCTTGGATTAGATATAGGCATTACAGACTTTTTACCTAAATTGTGGGTGGGTTTTTTTCTGGGTTTTTTAAGTAAACAGTCTTCATGTCCCAGTAATTTGTTTTCCTTTCTCTGCCAGAACTGAGATAGAGTCTTCCAGATACATACAGGAAATTAGGTCAGATTCTGAGAACCTTTCTCAGGGAAATAACAATTGGAATGCATTCCTGTAGCCTCTATTTCTCGGTCACTTTTCTTTCTGACATTTAAATGGCCATCAGCATGCAACAGACACATTGCAAAAATATTATTGCAAGACAATAAAGGGAATAGCTCCACTAATAACAAGGCTAACCTCAGGTCTGGTTAATTAGTTATGCATAGTTGTAGTGATGAAAGTGCGTATTCTAAATGAAAATGCCATGCCCCAGATTAGTTATTTTCTCTATGCTGAGTTTCTACATTGGGCAACAGCCAGTGCTGAGGGCTACAGTAGAACATTATAATGACTTTCCCTAAATTAATTTCCACTGTATATTATGGAACACTTTGCAAGCCCACTGGGGGATGGGCAGGTAATGTGAGAGTACCAATAATGACAGAACAACACTTTGGAATTAAAAGGGTCACATCTTTATTGTTTAGTCCAGTATACCTGAAGGAGCGCCTCTACCTCCATTGTTCTGCCCGGACACTGAGGTCCAGCGCCAAGGGCCTTCTGGCGGTTCCCTCGCTGCGAGAAGCCAAGTTACAGGGAACCAGGCAGAGGGCCTTCTCAGTAGTGGCGCCCACCCTGTGGAACGCCCTCCCACCAGATGTCAAAGAGAAAAATAACTACCAAACTTTTAGAAGACCTCTAAAAGCAGCCCTGTTTAGGGAAGCTTTTAATGTTTAATAGGTTATTGTATTTTAGTGTTTTGTTGGAAGCTGTCCAGAGTGGCTGGGGGGACCCAGCTAGATGGGCAGGGTGTAAATAATAAATTATTATTATTATTACAGATGTAAATAGACATTGAGCCTAGGCGTTGAGTATGTACCCTGAATCAGACTAGCCTGATTGCTGGCTGATCACTCCTTTAGGGCCAAACCTAAAAGATATCCCCATGGCATAGATCAAATGGGTGGATGCACCAGTCCACCACTTGGGAAGTTTTATGGCCTGTAGTTTGTAAACAGTGCTGGGAGTAGTTAGAAGGACCCCTATTTCCCTCACAAAGCTACAGTTCAGAGAGTTCCCTAGAAAGAAAGTTTGATTGCGAAAGTACTCTGATTCAAGTGCATAGGTGTTCAAATAAAGTGGATTAAAGGACTCTGTCACCCTGGTGCAACAAATCCACTTTTAAAAAGACTTGTTGCCGTTAGGAAAGAGGCAGGGAAGTGCACTGAAAAGTGGGATGGATGGATGAATTAATATTTGATAGGAAGACGTGCAAGCACCCTACAAGCATCAATGGTAATTGTATAATCTCTCGACAACAAATCAGAATGAATACTCAATAAAGGCCAGAGTCTCATAGGTTACCTGAGAGAGGAAGGAAGCCTGGTTCTTTCCTGAAGAAGCCATAAAGAGAAAGAGAGCATGCTGAACATGAGAAGTTAGAACAGCAAAGAGAGGCAAAGGTTCTCTTTTAAATTCTCTTTTAAGAACTTTTGCTTCTGCACTAAATTCAGTTGTTACAGGGTTTCTAGGGAGACCAGGAACTGTTCATCACTTGTCATATCCAGATGCTAAGTAAGTAAAGATGTTCACTAAAGTAACTACTGCCCCTAGGATACCTTGACGAGTATAAATTAATTACCATCCTTTGCCACAGCCAGATGGTTCCTACAACAGTCAATATCCATGGTCTTTTACACTTAACTTCTTTCTGTACTACAGTCAGGGTTCAATGAAGGCTAAGTGAGGAAGAATGTCAAAATTAACAAGTGATATTGCAGACAGGGTCTTTTCCCCCAGTGCTAAATATAATAAAATATAAAAATATAATGTTAAAAATAATCTTGGTTTTTTGTTTTATAAAAACTATGTTTGTATCTGTGTGAATAGCCGCTAATTTTAATTGGCTGAAGACTCAGGGGCTGAACACATAGAAAGTGCCAGTGTTTTCTCCATTTAGATATAATATTGATAGAAAAATGTAGGCAGTGCATATCACTGTCTCTTTCTAATTTGAAACACAAGTCATTAATGGGAATCATTAGCACTGATCCCAGACCCTTGGATTCACTGTGCTTGTAAACAGCTTCAAGATAAAGGTATTGATTTGTGAGAGTAATCCCAAATTGCTTGGGTAATGTTCTCATATGCTTAGATAATGTAAGCAGATTCCTAGGGCCAAACTGCACCTGATACTAAGTGCAGATTTGCATTTAATGTGCAGATTTTAAAAAATTCAAATTGTATCAGCTAGGAATTGCCCAATACAAAGTCTTCCTTCAAAAGAAGGATTTTCCCCACACCTCCAGCTGATGCAGTTTGCATCTATTTAAAAAATCTGCAAATAAAAGCAAAGATGTATTTCACATCAGGTCTAATTTTGCCCATTACAGTGGTACCTCGGGTTACAAACACCTCAGGTTACAAACGCTTCAGGTTACAAACTCCGCTAACCTGGAAGAGTTACCTTGAGTTGAGAACTTTGCTCCAGGATGAGAACGGAAATCATATGCCGGCGGCGCAGTGGCAGCAAGAGGCCCTATTAGCGAAAGCACGCCTCTAGTTAAGAACAGTTTCAGGTTAAGAATGGACCTCCGGAACGAATTAAGTTTGTAACTAGAGGTACCACTGTAGTTACATTCAAGATGGATGTCCTGAGTCATTCAAGGAGATGGATCGGAGGGGCAGGTTGGATCACAATGATGGGTGAGAGGAATCCGTGGAGCTGCCAGCTGAAGACCCCTGGGCTAGGGTGGGCTGCATCAGGACCCAGTGAAATGCCAAAACTGCCGGGTGGGTGTGTGAATTTTGTCCCAGGGAGGGACCTAACAGATTGTCACCCTGCTGTCCCAAGACCACTCTCTCCTGCAATCCTGCCCCCCAGTTACCTCGTACCTGTCGTAATTCAAGCCTTTATCAGTAGTAACTGGCAACTCTCCAGGCACCCGGCTTGATCTCCTGTTGACCTCCCTGTCTGCATTCCCCAGCAAGATCCAGGCTAGGTCACGATAGGCAATTTTTTCAGGATGAGAACACCCCCCCCTCTTTCTTGCTCCCCCCCCCGGCAGGGGAAAGAGATAGACAGAAACGTATTTACATGCCTTTATTTCTGTCTTTGCAGCGTTACAAAAAGCATGACTGCTCTCTTCAAGCTCCAGCAGTCGAGTGACAAACACTTCCTGTACTTCCTGTACAGGAACAATAGGCAGAGCTCATATTACACTCTGAGCTAATTCCGGTGCTGTCCCTCTGTTTCCCATGAAACAGTCCCGATATTCCATCATGTGATGTTTTCAAGCTAGCAGCTCGCAGCTGCATTGCTTCTATATCGTAACAGTACCAACCTTAATTCTGAGCCATTCCTCTTTAGGGTTGTGGCAAATTATGCTTTTTTATTCTATTTCCCCATTGTGGCTTGTCACTATCAGAGCCGTCTTTCCTATTGGGGTTACTGGCGCATTGCGCCAGGGAGCTGGCCTCTCAAGGGCGAGTGGGGGAGTTGCGAGGCTTTGCCGGCGGCCTCCCCTTTCCCTGCATGCCCGCCAGCTGTGCCCCATCAACCATATGGCTGGCGGGCATGCAGCTTCCTTCCCAAGCCTCTGCGGGAGGAGAGAGGCTTGGGAAAAGGTCAACAACTCTGGGAAAGGGAGGGGGCGCCGGAGAGATCTTTGCACCATGGCGCTGGATATGTTTAAGACGGCCCTGGTCACTATAGACCTTGGCATTATCAAAATACTGGTTGAAAATGTAGCCTGCAGTTATTTATTATCTAAATTCCTGATTTGTGAGCATGTTATAAAATGGAAAAAGAACAGCACTGTGATGCAGCGACTGCCTTCTTAAAGTTGCAGAATGAACTGTAATCCTCTAGACTTCAGGTCAAGGATCACATGCATAAACACACAAGTAAGCAGAAACCTTGCACAGCAGATAAATACTGAAGTGCCTGCTCTTATTTGTCTTGGAGAAAGCTTTTATTTATTGTTTTAGGGGAAATGTTATAAATAGTAAGCTCCAGGAAAGTGCAGTCCGTTTTGAGCGGGGTGGGGTGTGGGGGCAGGGGAAGAGAAGCAATTTTGTATTCAAACAGCCTACTGAGTTGAGAGATTATAATGTAAAAATAAAGGTCACCCAGTGTTACCTTAATGGAAGGTGTTGGCTGACCTGATGGTTCAACATAACTTGAATGGCAACGCTGTCATTTGAGATATCTGGTTTCTATATCAACAGCCAGCTTCTGTAACCTTTACAGCAATCCAGTTCTTATAGGAAGGGAATACCTTTTGCTGACATTTTTGTCAGTTACAAGCAACCGGCAGGCTGCAGTTTGAAAATGCTGTTTATTGCTATCTGTATGCTGGTATCTTATAACAGACCTTGTCACTGTTGCTTAATTAAACTAATACAGTTAATTCCTGCCATAAAAAGGTATCACTTTTTTGAAACCCAGAGTTCTAATGAATTAGTCCCTGTAAGTACTGTAACAATGATGCTTTGTGCAAGAGTTAAATACTATCATGCATCATTAAGAGAGCTAAAAGTGAGATTCATTCTAAAAGTGCATTTGGGATTTTCCACCCCTGTAAGCTCAGGGCCACAACTAAGTAGAATAAACTCAGCTATATTTAAAGTTGCAGCAGAAAGATAACACTAAATTCTCATGAGGTATGCTCATACTATAGAATCATTTCAGCCAACAGCTATTTACTACAATTTTGTGGAATGCTTTCTCTGGAGGATCAAAGCAATGTTCCATTAGTGCCTTGTGTTCAGAGTTGTCTACCACCATTGTGTCCAAAAGGAAACATGGTGTGGAAGCAAGGCTGGATTTAGGTTTGATGAGGCCCTAAGCTACTGAAGGTAATGGGCCCTTTTATATGTTCAGCTGTCCTTTGTCAACAACATATTGTCACTGTTTTTTTGTTGCATATATGCTATATGGTAATTTATGGACCTAATAGGTATCTAAAGCCATTTGCACATATAGAAATGAGCAAACGAGTGGTACTTTAGGGAGCAGGCTAGCAGGCAGAGCCCGTTACTTACATCATAGGAGCCTATTGCTGTATGTAGGTTTTATTTTATTTGTTTTTTATCTTATATTTTGGAAATGTACATCCAGGTGTTCTTTTTTCTTTAATTTTTTGGGGGGCCTCCAAGAGAGTTGGGCCCTAAGCTATACCTTGTTTAGCTTATACATAAATCCGGCACTGTGTGGAAGGCTGGTTGTTGAATTTGTCATATCATTTATTAGTGAAAATTTCATTTTGAATTCTTGATTTGCACAAAAATCAGGACAGCAAGGAAGGAAGTCCTACAACTAGAGAGCCATCCCAATAACAGGATGCATAGAAGTTAAAGATGAACATGCTTAGAGAAATTAAAGGAACTTCTGTAAGATGTTTCTTGAAGTGAATCACATATGGCTTTTCAAAACCACATTAAAATCAATAACTACCTTAATTTGTGTAACTCATGACCACATTCTGAAATTTATTTATTCAATATTTTTTCTATTCCACCTTTCACCCCGGGGGTTACAGAATGAATTACATCAGTAGCAACAAAAACAAATTATAAACAAACCAGGGAATATAAATATTTGTTATCTTAAAACTACCATGCGTTACAAATTAAGATCATTGTATCTAGAAGTTGTTAAGTGCGCTTACGTTGGATTGTTGTCAGTATCTGTATCAATGGTCAAATTCAGAAAAACATGTTCACTTGGGGGATGGGGAAGTGTTTGTAGGGACACAGCAGGGTTTTTCTCTAAGCAGAATTGGGTGGCATATTTTTTTATTCTGTTCACAACAGAACTGGGCCAGAAGCCAAGGTCAGCTGGAATTCAGTAGAAACAGGAAGGCACTCTGAGCTTCACTTTGAATGGTTACATACTTCTAGCATCAGCTGCATACAGTAGCAGATGACATGTTGAGACTCATCTGACCTCCCTCCAGCTGAATCACTGCTGCTTACAGGGACAGAGAGGAAGAGGGGTGTGATGCCAGGGAGGTCAATATGGTTCATGAGCACCTTTCCAGCACTTCACCCTGTCCCTCCACCTCCACCAATGACTCAGCCAGAGGGAGGTCAGGTGAGGAATGCAGCCGTACCATGCTCCCAGTTACTGGTCACAAACTTTTATAAATAGGTTTAAGAATACAGGTATCTGTCCTAAAGCTTTTGAGTGTGTAGGGAGGGCTGCAGAATTGAATAAGTAAACCAAACAAACATCACTGTGGTCTAAAGAGCTCTGTCCTATGGAGAGTTTTTGGAGTCGCATACCTTTTAAGTCAGGCTGATAATTTGTTTTCCTTTTTTTTACTCTCTTGTAGTGAGCTTATTTTGTCCAGCATTGATTTTGATGCAACAGGAATGTGGGAATGCATGGTCAACAACTCCTATGGAAACATCTCTAAGCAGGTAGAAATCGTTGTACTAGAAACAGCTGCACCTTATTGCCCTGCTGAAAGGATAGTTAACAATAAAGGAGATTTCAGGTATGGTTTTTCTTCTGATTTCAAAAATATATGATTGATCTTTGGTTTTCTTGTGTAAAACCTCAATAAGCCTATTCTGTATACATATCAAATATATACAGTGGGGTAGTCTTTCATATCCAAACAAGTTTCTCAATCTGTAGCGTTGGGTTAGTGGCAGCAATTTCCTAAGGCCAGATAATGCTCTAATGGCCCCTTGGGCTACTTTATCTGTTTGGAAGGTTCAAATGTGCCTTTCCTAGCAAATTTGGGGATAATGTGGGATGTGTGGGGGGGGAGGAACTTGTGTAAACCCCTTGCACTAGTGCTTAAAAATGTAGTTAAATACTGCCCCTTGTCATGCTTCCCTGCCTAGAAACAACGTTGATTGAGTGTCTTGTGAAGTAGTTCCAAATGTGAAGCACAACAATGGAAGAAAGACACATCTCCTTGGTGTCTGGGATGCCAACGAACTGTGTAACTATTTGTACACATTCAAGAATGCTCTGGGTTTGAGTTTTTCAAACAACAGTCACACATCTCACATGAACTGAAGGGGCTTTTAAAAGCTGCATGTGATATTGCATAGTGGGTGAAGAAAAGGCAGATAAAATAAAATAAAATCCTACTGGGTTTTCCAAAGCCTATGTGCGGGTCTAAATTAGCTCTTTGGATCCAGGCCACTTTAAAGTGCAATCTAGACATACCTTAAGATAGCGGTGGGCATCTGTGGTACTTTGGACATTGTTGGGCACCAACTCCCCAGTATCCCAGGCAGCATGGCCACTTTTCAGGGACGATGGGAACTGTAGTCCATTGACACCTGGGGGACCATAGGTACCGCAGCTCCAATGTATAGTGTGCATGTTCCGAAGATAATATTTATGGTTCAAGCCACACATACAATTATAAAGCAAATAGAAATGGCTTGCAGTTTTCCTTCCCTTCTCATGCATTTCTTAAGAATGTAAGGAGACCACCCAACATCCCACCCCCGCTGAATCAGAACAAAAGCGTGACACATTTGTGCTGGAAGTGAGTCTTTCCTCCTTATGCATTAATTACCCCATTGTGTTTGGAGTTATCACTAACTTAATTCCATTTCTTTAAACACACCCACCCAGCCAGCAATAACATTATTCCTTCACTGTTGCATGGTAAACTAAATATCTTTATAAGCCTCCTAGAAGGCAAGGCATCTTTTTGTAAAACAAAAATCCTTGCTTTTGTTTGAAAAGTTCAAGAAGAGAGAGTCACTGAAGACCGCATTTCTTCTCAATACAGAAAGGCTCAACTTGAGGTGCTGTTTAATGAGTCACTTAAAAAATATATTATATAGACTTGTACTAGCTGCTACATAATGCAGCTTTCATTAAGAAGCCCTTCAATCCCTTGCCACCAAATGTCATTGTCTTCTTGATAAATAAAATATATATATGAATGCTGAACTAATGCCAAAGGTGTTTTGCCACTTCATTTGCTACAAATCAAAAAGCTGAGGAATTGACATTTCTGTCCTTATTGATCATCTTTCAGAAAGTCCACACAAATTTATTTTAGAAACTTACATCAAAAGCATGCTGAGTCCATAGATTCCTTTGGCATTTCAAAGTAATGAATTCAGAATTCTGGAGAACATCTTTGGAACTAAAGTTAACATTAACACCTGAAGCTTCCTTGAAAGGTTTCTCTTCCCAGGATGCAACTTGCATGCCAATAATTTATCATGAAAAGGTCTTTGAGGTTTTTGATATTCTTGCAAATACGTAGGAAGCATGATATCACAACCACAAAAGCAAAACTAGAAAGGGAAGGGAAGGAAAAGAAGAAGAGCTGTTCGTTTTTAAAAGGAGAAGCGTTAAATGTAATGGAAAGGTTGAGTCTTTTGAGCTGACAGGCCCAGGTGGTATTTGTAATTGAAAACTTGCTGCAAGGATTTGTAATGCAAGCCTCAGTGAACAAAAGCTATTATGGGGTGATGGCTGTGTTTTGTGTTGTTTTTCTCTCATTATAAGCTATTTTTAAACGGTGTGTGTGTGTCCCTGTGTTTCCAGATACTAAACGCTGATATTCTAGTACTGAAATCTTCCCATACTATTCTTTGCTGAAAAGCCCAACAGTTCTCGTCTGGTAGACAAAGTGCCTTGCACTTAGAGTTACTCGAAAGGATAGCTGCATCTAGCCCTTTAATAAATAAATATCAGCAGAGTAGCTCAATTAAAGTGACGTTCAGGCCAGAAGTAAGACAGAAATGCTCCTTGGTTCATATTCCTTTTAATTATTTATACAATTCTGACCATGATTCATTTTTGCATCCAAAGTCTTTTCTCTTCATAATGTGTTATTTCTGCGGCTAGAAAGGTGTGAGGAAGAATGAGCACCATATTTCTTCCAGCTGCAGTACTGCTCAGAATCGGAAATGCATTTTTGGCTCAGACTCTGTCAATGCATAACGTAGCAGCACCTTTAAAGAAGAAGAAGAAGAAGAAGAAGAAGAAGAAGAAGAAGAAGAAGAAGAAGAAAAGCTTGATAAAAAAAAACTTGGTTTAATGCTAGAATCGAGTAATCTGAGGTGTCTCATTGTTTTTCACTATTACTTATGGCTTGGCGAGCCTGTTGGAGCCATCTGCCAGAGCGAGAGGGCAATCCTCCCACTAGAACTTGGGATCTCTGCACCTCACATAGCCTAGGGAGATTTCAGGAAGGGGCAGGCTAGCAGCACTCCCTTTAATAAAAGGACAGGCCCCCATTTCATCCGGCCTTCTTCCAACACTCCTTCCCCCCCATATGTACTGCAAACTTCCATAGCCCTCCCTCCCTTGGTTTAGAGTAGGGTTTCCCAAACTTGGGCCTCCAGTTGCTTTTGGACTACAATTTCCATCATCCTTGACCACTGGTCCTGCTAGCTAGGGATGATGGGAGTTGTAGTCCAACAACAGCTGGAGAACCAAGTTTGGGAATCCCTGGTTTAGAGGCTCCCACAGAGGCTTCCCTGGTTTATAGGGCCAGAAATGAACTTAACTCTCAGCTGCCATTACCCCTTGTTTGGGAAGTTTTCACCATTCTTTCACTGTCTGTTAGCTGCCTTATCTTCATTGTCACAGCTTGGGCAGAAATGTCATTGAGTAGGGTATAGGTAAAAGGGGAGACCCCCTTAATGGACCTTGAGGCGTGAACAGCCCCCCACCTATAGCTCAAATGAGGCAGGGCTAGTCAGAAACCATCTTAAGTTATCAGCAGCCCCAGTCTCATGGTTTTGCGCCACGTTGGATCATTGGTGTGTGGCTGCCCACCGCTCCGACTTTGGTGATTAAGGTTGTTCTTCAGGTCAGATCCTGTTCTGATGCCATGCCAGCCTCACCTATTTCTGTTAGTGAATAAATTTGTGGCCAGTTTCATCCATACACATCTCCTGGTTCGGAGGGTGGCAACAAGAAAACAGGCCTTTTCTGTGGTGGCTCCCCAATTGTGGAATGCTTTCCCCAGAGAGGCTCGCCTGGTGCCATCATTACATGTCCTTAGACGCCAGGCAAAGACATTCCTCTTTAGTCAGGCCTGTGGCTATTAAATAATCTATGGCCTGTGAAAGTGTGGGGGATAGGACTGTTGTTATTATGATTATTTTACCATTAGGCTGTCTGTCAGTATGCTCTTTACTATTCTTTTATTACGTTTTATCATTGATGTCTTTTAATGTGTTTCTAATTTCGTACACCACCCCAAGATCTTTTGATAATGAGTGGTACATAAATTGAAAGAATAAGAATGAGAATTTTCCTGGCTTTGAAGGGGGCTGCTACAGTAAATGCCCTACAATGGTGTAGTCTCCTTGCCCTCCAATTCTTGTTCTGAAGACTATACAAATTCTGGAAACTCCAAAAGAATGCTGTTTTTATTATGTCTGTAGCCCCATTCTCGCTGAGATGATAAACCCATGTCTTGGCTAAATCCCTTCAGGTGGAAACCTCACATGATAGAATGCCTCTCCATACAGAAATACTGCTGGTGCATTGAAAATGATGTGTCAGGGAGCACAGACCTAGCTTAGCCTTCTATCTGACATGGTAGTTTTCTGTATATAGGATTTGTGTTTGTGAGGCAGCATTCCATCAATGTAAACACATTTTCATATTACCGGATCTTTAATAGAATATGCTATTTGATATATGGAAGGAAGTGTGGAAATGTACGGTTTAATAAAGAAAAGCTATCACTCATTTTTTAGAAGGAAAGGCCATCTATAGTTTTTCCCTTTATCATTCCCTAGCGTAATAGCATATCAAACCAAAACAGCTTCAAATAATAAACAGCACTGCTGTTAACTTGCAACTCCACTGATTATGAGTTTTCTTCTCATAATCAATGAGTAAAATTGAGGCCCACAGACGAACCAAGTGTTGCTGATTAATACTTATTGTTACCAGGCCTAGAAATTTCTAGGTGCTGTTCAGAAATTAAAAGACAGCACAAGGCCTGCCAGTAGGCTTACTTAATTAATAAACATGACACAGAAAGGATGGAAAGGGAAGCATCTAGGTGGAGTGTTTTAATTGATTAATGTTCCAATTAAACTGATTAAAGCATGTAGCAGTTCAAGATTATCTGTGCCAAACTGTGTATATTCTACCAATTTTCTCACTTGAGTGTTAGTGATGTGTGAATTTCCCACCTAGATTGTCACATTACAATTTAGTACTGATTATTTATTTATTTATTTATTTATTTATTTATTTATTTATTTATTTGAAAGTTCTGTATACTGTCCTTTGCCATTTGGCCTCAGAGCAGCTGCAGCAATAAAATATATAAAAACAGAATACAGAGCAAATATAATAAACATAATTTTATAACTTCAACAAACAGAAGAAAAGAAGAAATCACTCAAACCTCGTTACAGGATAGATTGGCATTCTGGAAAATGCAATGCAATTTTTTTAATGAATGATGGTGGCAGATAATCCTGTCCCTCCAGTCTGGCTTAGTAGGCACAGAGAATCAGTTTAAGGCTTCCAATTCAAGATGAATATTTCACGTGCACTGCAGTCTAGGTGCACTTAGAAGTAAGGCCTTCTGAGTAAACCCTATTGGAGCTTATTTCCTAGCAAGTGTGCACAGTAGGGGTGGTGAACATGGTGTCTTCACTATGTTGGACAACTCCTTTTAGCGTGGCTAATTGTGAGGGATGATGGGAATTGTAGTTCAACATCTTCTAGAGGGAGGTATGTTCGCTACCCCTGGTGCACAGAACTGCATCCTTAGCTGACTGTTGATTATTGTTATTTTGCTTGTAGATGGCCCAAAACTCTGGCTGGTGTAATTGCTTACCACCCATGTCTTCAGTATTCTGTCAATCCAGCTTCCCTCTTGAATGCAGCAGAAGAGTCAAAAGCATGGCGTAAGTGTAATCGCACAGGTCGGTGGGCTGAAGAAAGCTATTCTGAATGTCCTTACTCACAAGAAGCTACTCAAGTCCTTCATGCTTTTAGTCAGGTAAAATGACACCAATTGTTATGCATAGAGCATACTGTAGATGTTGCACATCTCTTATCAGCACACTGCACAGAAATAGAAGTTTACTTCTTTGTTATCTAAGGTATATTTCAAGGACAGGATCGGAAATATGCTTGTAGTATCTAAGTTCTACAAATATTCTAGGTTTGAACAAGGAAAGTCAGAAGTGTTTATTATATAGATCAGGAGAGAGGAAAGACCGCTCCTTTCCTTCATGAGAGCCTCCATTCAAGCTGCCCAATCATGGGTGGTTGGGGGGAAATGTCTGAGGGACCCTACTCTATCCACTGCTTCCAGTTGGATCCGCTCCCTGAGCATAAATAGAAGATGTAATCAGCCCCTGACAGCTCAGTCAGGGCTAATTTTCCCACCCTCCCATGCTAAACTGTATATAATGAGTTGAACAATGGCAGGTTGCCGGGGCGTGCTCATGGCTTTGCTATAGAACTCAGTCACCATATTTGGGGCCAGGCAAGACTTTTCTCTCAATCCAGTTGACCCTGGCTGAGGGCTTTGCTGACCTCATAGCAATCGTCACAACTTGATGGCGGGTAAGACATTGGGTTGGATCCTTAGCCAGAGGTGGATCACATTCTACCACAACAAGCGACAGGATAGCCCATTAAAGCTGTCAGTGAGGATGGTGCTTCTGTTCAGATACCCTGATGGGAGCCAAAGGGCCATAGCACCCCCCCCCCCAGGATGGTGCTGCTGAAGGGATTGCCCCAATTTGATGTATGTCATAGGGCAACCCCAATAATCAGCTAGCAGACGGGTTGGTTGATTCCAGATACATACCCAATGCCTACACCAAACCTACTTACATCTGTAATCAATAAAGTTGTGGTTGGATTTTATCCCAACATGGCTGTCCTGTGTTTCATTGCTTTCTTTGAATTCCTGGCCCTGGCAGAGGGCTTAGTGCACCTGGGCCTGCAAACTTTGGCCTTCCAGATGATGTTGAGTTATGACTCCCCTCATCCCTGGGCATTGGATGTGTTTGCTAGGACTGATGGAAGTTGTTCACCAGCATCTGGAGAGCCAAAGTTTCCCCACTCCTGTTCTAGATTCAGGCAAGATGCTCAGTTAGCAAACTAGTGAAGCAGGATCAGTGCTAGTGGCACCAAGGTGTAAAAGTTACCTGATGACTTAACCTCGCACAGCCTTGTTTGTAGCAAGTATTTTACCCTGTAAAGGGCTGAAGATTGAGACTGAATTTTTGCATGAATGACATTTTTCATCTGTAAGACTGAATTTGTTTATTTTGTAAAGTGCAACTGGGGTTTAACATTTGGCTGTGTTTTATAGGCAGCATTTTCTTTTTGTATTCTATTTCCAGATGCATCTTAACTCCACCAATGCACTTGAATTTTCCCATCAGCTTGCAACCTACACGAGAGATGCTGCCAACTTTTCAGATAAGGAGGACATTATCTATTTGGCTTACATGCTGGAAAAGCTAATCATATATATGGATGAAATAAAAGATGTAAGATACTGTCTTACTAATGAATATGTGACTGTTGGAAGCTGAAAAACAAAGAACAGAGGCATAATCTTAAATTTAGTACCAAATACCCAGCAGTAAATTTCTGTATTTTAAGAGACAAAAGTTGTGGCTTTTCAACCAGATACTTCAAGTATGCACATTCTTAATTTCATTTGAATTAGAATTTTTTTTCAGTGCAACAATAATGATATAGGGTTACTTTTATCCAATTATAATTATATCCAGTGCTATACAAACACAATTCCACTTGTTTAAATGGGCTTCTTCTCCTTCCATACCCCCAAAATTTACTCCGGAGGATTCCTCATTCTTCTGGAGCAGATTTTCAGGATACATAGAGGGCTGCAGGACAGATTATGGTTAGGGTAGTTACTACTGGTGGGGAAAGGCTGCCTCTTTCAGACCTTGTGCTTGCCTCCCAGATGCTATGTCTAGTTACAGCTGGAAACAAGATGCTGGACCTAATACCCCATTGTATGGATCTAGTGTGTGTAGGGGGTCTTTTTGTTCTGTTTTATACACAGCTTCTTCATTAAGGTTGAAATGAAGGCAGTTCTTGAAATATCACAAGAGTTCTAATCCTATTTAGTATTATTGCCGTGAACAATATTTTGGCTGCAAGCTGGTATGATGTGCTTCATATATTTTGATACTTCTAGACATCTGCTTTCTCCAACATTCATGGTGCCTTCATAGGTAATTGACACAGTGACCCAAAGTGGGCATGCATTCCCCATAGTTTATGAAGGGGAAAAAAGAGAATCAGTACCAAACCCAAAGAGCAAAAAAGAGGGAAGGCCTCAACATGGTAAAGGAAAAGGGACCCCTGACCATTAGGTCCAGTCGTGACCGACTCTGGGGTTTCGACGCTCATCTCGCTTTATTGGCCGAGGGAGCCGGCGTACAGCTTCTGGGTCATGTGGCCAGCATGACTAAGCCACTTCTGGCGAACCAGAGCAGCACACGGAAACGCCGTTTACCTTCCCACCAGAGTGGTGCCTATTAATCTACTTGCACTTTGATGTGCTTTCGAACTGCTAGGTTGGCAGGAGCAGGGACCGAGCAATGGGAGCTCACCCCGTTGCGGGGATTCGAACCACAGACCTTCTGATCGGCAAGTCCTAGGCTCTGTGGTTTAACCCACAGCACCAAAAAAATAGAACCTTACAAAGTAGTGAAATGCTTAACACATCTCGGTGAAAACCTTTCGGGGGCACTAAAAGAACGATGACAATCTACATCAGGCGTGGGGAACCTTTGGCTCTCCAGATATTGCTGAACTACAGTGCCCAGCATTCCAAACCATTGGCCATGCTTATTAAGGCTCATGGTAGTTTTAGTTCAGCAACATCTGGAGAACCCTAGGTTTCCCATTCCTGATACACATAGTCACTACATATCGTAGCACAACCCATATCTCAAGTTGTGTTTGACCTCACAACTGAATTGGGACACTAGCAATTTATTTACTACTACAATTTATTTACAATTTAAAACAGAGATCCTGCACAAGAACAGGAGCCCCCCCCCCACTTCATCCTCATGGAGGGCAATGAGAAGAACAATTGGAAGAGGGATGTTAGTCACTTATCCTCACTATCCCCTCTCTCACATTTACTTAACTTGGAAAAAGAACACACGGAGTGGGATTAGATTGCATCTGTAGTCAGGGCAGAGGCTGGAAGAGGAACAAATCACTGGTAAAGCACTCATAGCAAGATATACTTTATGTCAATGGAACATTATTGCTTGGGCTCATATAATTCTGAAACAGTTTTGACTTTATAGTCACTGACTTGGGGACAGGCTTATCCATAAGAAATCAATTTAGTCTTATAGCCAGAATACAGGATTTAGGTTGATGCTCTAAGAACTAGTAATTCCTGAAATGCTCACTAGACCAGTTAAATGCAGCTGCTTTCAATTGTGCTTTTATGTCATTGTTGTGGAGTAGTCAAATACTTTGCACTATGCCTTTTTTTCTCCCCCTTCCCTCCTACCAGCTTGCAGATGCTGTAGTTGAGATTGCCAGCAATATAATGCTGGTAAATGACCATGTATTATGGATGGCACAAAAGGAGGATAAAGCTTGTACCAGGATTGTACAGTGTGTGGAACATATTGCAAATCAAACTCTGACCAGTAATACACAGGTCATATCAAAGGTATTTCTTGAGATTTATTTGTGGCTTTTTGATATGGAAAAGGTGGGAGTAGGAGGGAGAAGCAGAGAGGGATGGGGGGGGGGGAGATCTGGGTATGCATTCAGCATTGGTTTATATCTCAACTGATTTTGTAGCACCCAGTGCATTTGTCTTATGAGCTCGTGTTCATCATCAGGACCTAGAAATGACTCAGTAATAATTATTAGTACTTACTCCCTTTTTTTTTACCACTACCACCACGGTGTGACCGATAATCTATATTAGATAAATGATTGATCCATATTTTTTGGGCTGTCGCAACACACAGCTTTAGAACTTAATAGTAGTAGTAATCATATTCTGAGTTACGTAGAGAAAGAAGGAGTCTGACACCACCAACCAAGAGTAATTACTGTGGGATTAGTTATTTCTGCTGAGAGTAATATACAGTGGTACCTCTAGTTATGAACTTAATTCATTCTGGAGGTCCGTTCTTAACCTGAAACTCTTCTTAACTAGAGACGTGCTTTCACTAATGGGGCCTCTTGCTGCCACTGCACCGCCAGTACACAATTTCCGTTCTCATCCTGGGGCAAAGTTCTCAACTCGAGGTAACTCTTCCAGGTTAGCGGAGTTTGTAACCTGAAGCGGTTGTAACTTGAGGCATTTGTAACTTGAGGTACCACTGTACTTTAAAGTAGAGGTAGAATAGGGCTAGACTTCAAGTTTGTCACATATACTTTGATTTTTGATTTTATTTTTTTACTAAAACCCTAAGATCTACAATCGAGCCAGGTGCAAAAGGCATAACCATTTTTTAAAAACAAAACAAAACACAGGGTACCTCTGAGCATATTCTGAACCTAGGAATGTGTTTCCAGTGCCAGAACTTAACTGACTTCACAGTCCTTTCACACAGAAACTACTACTGACTACCTTTCTTCATTTAAATAGCCTAATTTAAGCGAGAAGAGTAGTTTTGTTGCTGCTGCTGCTGTTAAACAATTTAGAGTCACAAACCTTTGCAAGTCTACTGCAAATCACCCAGAAAACGAACAGTAGGTTTGCTTTCTGCCCACTCCTGCCTTTAACCAGTTGTTTTAAACCAGTGGTTCCCAATTTGTAGTCTGCAGACTCCAGGGGTCTGTGATACATACCCAGCAACTGTCCAGGACATCCCATTTTGCAGGGCACCCAAAAACATGCAAGTCATTAGACCCACACAGGAGTGGCTTGATTTTGTGCTGGGACATGATGGAGGATATGGTGACACCATTCACATAACAAGAACTACCACTGAGATATCAACATTTTCAAAAGTAGGGAGTCCGTGGCTTGGCTTTTGGAAAACAGGGGGTCTGCAGTACCTAGCTATTTGGGAACCACTGATCTAAACTAATAGTTTGCCCTTTTTACTGTTTTTGAATTATTAGAACACACTTTCCCCTAATAAGATGAATCAAATAATAAAGTGATAGTTCAAAATAAAAGCCTTCCAAACCTCAGTTTCTGTTAGAACAGAAAGCATTTCTTGGATTGCATTGCTTAGGAGAACCATACTTAGGATTTCTAGCTAGTTGCATACGTCAGAATAGTAGTAAAGACATAACTGATGCCATATGGCCGTAGCAGAGGATCCATAATCAGATTTAGTTTTGCATTTAGAAGTCAGTTCTTATCTCTGACTACCATGTTTCATGTTACAGCAGCAGATGTTCAGCGAGACTTGACGATAACATGCAAAAACAAATTCTGATCTAGAAGACGTCCTTTGGATGCCAATATATGAAACAACGAATTGGAAACCTAGATAGTTTATCTATTGGAGTCTGCCTTTCACACATCAAAGGAAAGGAAAAACAGGAGTCCTTAGAGCACCTTTCCTGAATGAGCTTCCTATAGTTTGTGCTGTGCTTTTCACATAATAGGGAAGGGCATGTCAATCTCTGACTTTTGTCTTCTGGGTTTCTAAGGGTTTTCCTGTTGTTATTCTGTCTCTCGCAGCTACAGTAAACCTACCATTAAAATTATGGACTGGTCATTTCTTCGTCAGAGGGCAAACGGGCAAATTTAGCAGGGGATGAAATACTTTGCCCCCTCACTGTGCATACTGAACAAGAAGTAGCGAGGATACCTAAAATTAGTGGAATGTCTTCAAGTGGTCAGCAACCTCTTAAAAAGTCTACATTTTGTCATCCAATCTAGTTGAAACAAGAACCTTCTCCTTTAGCTCTGCTAGCTGATGCTTGTGATGTGGCTGGCCTGTGATCATTATTGTGGTCTTCTAAAATCACATGGTTCTGTTCTGTCACCTTCTCTTCCCAAGATATCTCTCTTATCCTTGATGATAAGATGATCCTTGGCTTTTGTACTGTGATATACTTCATTGATGCCGGGAGTACCTGGCTGTATCTCTGCTATTTGGAAGGCTCTCTATTATCTGGAAAATCTGCCCTACTGGGAACTATTGGCACAGCTGATTCACCTTTCATTCCCCTTTCATATTTGCACTTGTTTTTGAAGTCAGTAAATAATTTTCTTTCCTGCTGCAATGTGTGTCCAGCCAGAACCAACGCACAAAAAATGGAACAGAGGCACCTTAATGTTGCTTGATGTTGTATATGTAGTATGCATATATGGCGTAGTTATCCAGAAGCTGATGTTGGTATGGCAGTAAATGTTTTTAGATGTCAAGTACCACAGGTCATTTTTCTTCTTGTTGTTTAAGGGTATCTATCTCCCTTTGCGGACAATTAGGCAGACTGCTTCTTTGTCTTGATCCTACTTAGCCATTCTTTATGTTCTCCCCCCCCCTTTCTGTAGGCAAATTAGCGTACAGTCAACTTCAACTTGTAAATAAAGCTGTAGACTTCTCTGTGTAGTCTCGTACAATACCAAACAACTGCTGTTCCTTTTGGAGGCTAGCCAGCAGCAATTAAGCAAACTGCATCACTGAGACTGTGCTAGCCTCCGTTTCTCTCTTAATATGAAAAGACCATATCTTCTTGAAGATGTAAATGATTCCAGCTAATGAAACTGAAAATATTTTTTTGACCAGTCCTGTCACTTCACCTCCTCTGTCACCGTTAATCGGTACTTTACATCATGGAGCACTAAGAAATGTGTCTTGATTCAGTGAGACCATCCATTTGGCTGTAGATGCTCTAGAGAAACTTGAACTATTCCTTCCTTGACCACATTTAGTTGCCATAGTAATATGATATGAATTATTACTGCCATAGCACTGCGAGAAAAAAATTGGCAATCTGAATTCCTGCACATTTCCCATTCATTTCAAAGGTGGTGAGCATCTGACCGTAGGAATCTTGTTGAAACAAACAACTAATGACTGTTAAAATACAATTACTCCAGTTAATATCATTCTTCTCTGTAAAGATAAAATTTAAGAAATGTGTTAGGTCCTTGTACATTTAAAAAAGAAGATCCTTGTACGTTTTTAAAAATTAAAAATAGTGTTGCAAGCCTACAAGCTATGTAACTTTATGGGTGCACATGAATGGTGTTTCGTGATGCATTATGTATGTGTGTTTGTGTGTATAGTACAGCATATGCAAATACGTAATGTAGATTTTATATAAGTTATTGCCTGTAAAAATATGTTAAAACTACACCAGCTCTTCAAATTTGTTTTGACAGGTTTCTCTTAATATTGCTCTGGAGGCCTTTATGATCAAGCCATCTAGCTTCATGGGGATGACTTGCACTGCCTTCCAGAAAATATCTGCAGATCCAGACAGGTCACTGAGCCGCAACACAGGGAACAGGGAGACAGACCAACGTTTGAATTTTAAGTGCAATGCTGGCAGTCATAGTGCCTCTGTGGTTAATTTCTCTCCAATGGTAAGTGGTATAACCAAAGAATACACTGAATTTATACATAAAATAGTTTGCATTTTGCACTGAAAGCAGCATTTGGAGCAATGAGGATAAGTGATCTGAAATGATGAATTGAACTTCCTTCTGGTTTTGCAAGTGCATTGGCAATATTTCTTACAGAACTGTGTGCGTTGATTTAAGGACACACCCCTAATACTTGATGTTGAATCCTAAATGTTGCATTGGTTGAATGGCGAGAACAATGAAAATAGTGTGAAAGCATGTGGGACTTTTTGTGGTATGAAAGTAAACTGGACTGAAATGCCATCAAACCTATGGCCTCCAGCAAAAATAGTTGCAGGCATTCTGATCCTGGCCCAGGGACAAGGTGGACCAAAGCTGATTAAATCCATCTAAGTCTAATTTATGGAGTAAATGTATGGTTTACTCAGGGTTCACTGGATCTATTAGTAGTAGTAATATTGAATAAATATATAAATCACATTTTGCTTTTGTCTCAAGTTTATGATTTTGCCAAAGGATGTAGGTATATATTGAATGTATGTAGGAATCGGGATTATCTTCCCTTTACTAGAAAGCAGAAGTATATAAAAGCATCCAGATATTGAAAAAGAGTTGCTAGTTGTGAGAGGATTTGCTGCTGTTTGTTCAGCTGTGATTAGGAATTGTTTTATGTAATTTCCTGTTTGTTATGTACTGTTTCCTTAATGATGTATATTGAATGTTTATATGAGGCACTTTGAAAAAATTGCAAAGGGGGGTCCATCATATGTTCAGATGATTTGAGCAATGCTAGACAAGTGACAAAGAAATATTAAACCATGTTTGGAAAGGCACTTCTATTTTATGAAATGTCGCGAATAATATTAGCAGTTCTGTTACTATCTATCTATCTATCTATCTATCTATCTATCTATCTATCTATGGGGCCTGAAATAATCTAAGAAAGCAAACAGACATGAGTTCCTTAGTGGGATGTATTATTTGTATTGAATAATGAAGCAGAACAATTAGATTCTGATCCAGTGCTAAATAGAATTTTGCATTTGGTTGAGCATGTTATTGAATTTAGAGTGTTCCAAGTTGACGTTCTTGTTATCCTTGAACGGAATCTTATTTTAATAGGCTTAGTTTTTGAAGTTTTGAAGTATTGTGTGTATTATAGAACATTTCCCAAGCAAATGTTGAAAAGCTGGTTCTGGAACTCCTCAAAATCTTTAAATGTGGTCATCCCTCCTTTACCCTTCTGTGCTTTTCAGTTTCTGAGAGAAATGTGGCGCCCGTTGTTTCAGTGATTACTTTTTAAAAACCCATCTGAAAAGCCACATCTCAGCATTGCGGGATGTGCCATAATAGAACAGCTCTTAACAAGTGAAATACTGAATATATTTTCTGTAATCTTTTAGAAAGTATTCAAAATGGTCCTGTTTTTGAGGAGGATGGATTCTATCCTATCCTTCATACTGATGTTTCTTCATGCTAGTTCAGTTGAATGCAATCTTGGATTAAGATTTTATTTTAATCAACCCTGTGGCACAATGGGCCAATACATCTGGCTGTTTAACCAGGAGGTTGGAGGCTAGAGCCCACACAGAGATGGCTTTGGGCAGGATTTGTGCAATGCAAGGGGTTGGACTAGATGACCCTCAGGGTCCCTTCCAATTCTCCAATTCTGTGATTCACTCCATACCTCCCAGGGTTATTGTGGGGATTAGATGAAGGGGGGGGGGAACCATGTACATCACCTTGAGGAAAAGGTGGGATGTAAATGAAAAGGGGGGGGGGGGGAGGAAATGTATTTAAAAAGCAAGCCAACCCCCATGCATGTTAAAAACAAGGAAACATTTTATGTCAGGTGCTGTAGGCCCTACTTGGCTTTAGGCAAAGGCAGTGAGGATGGAGGCCCAGTAACTTGGCTGAGCACACAGCACTCTAGTTTGGAGGCGGCACTGCAGTCTCTTCCCCATTATACCAGTATCCTTCATTCTCATGTTGCTGTTGCAGGAGGAAATCTTCCCATTTTAGGAGATTGTCCATGTGCCACGTTAAATGGTTTCACTGGTGCCAGGGACTACAGGAGTAAAACAGAGAGAAGGTGGGGATGATCTAGTGCTGTGTTGGATGTTCTTTCCACTTTTCTCTCTGCTACGACCTTGTTCTTCAAGCAAGCCACAGAAGCCAATGCCAACCAGCCAGCCAGGGAATTGTGCCATCTCATTTCTAAGTGCTGTTGTGTGTTGTAACCAGAGCAAAACATTTGTTCATATTTTTCAGGTACAGAAAATTAACATTTTCTCCAAATATGTTTGCTTGCCAAGTACTGATGCCTCTTTCTTTTTCTTATGACAAAGCAAAAATGGAAAACAAGTGATTAGATTCCCTTCCTACCCAAGACCATGCCAGGCATCTTATCTTAACCTATGGCAGAACATTTTGTTTGAATAAAAACTTGGCAGTATATCGCTATATAAAGAGCTTTAGCAAAGTTTAATCTTTTCTTCCGTGTTTTTGCCCATGTTTGTTGAAAACGTCCAAGCCAATTTTTTGGCCAGGCTTGGATTGTCATGACTTGTTTCAGTGAACTAAATATTTTGCAGGTGAATTTTTCAGAAAAGTACAACAGAAAGCCCTTTTTTTGGTTCCATAATTGAAAAGGTAAAGTTTAATTCAGAATATTCAGTTAAACTGGAATCCATGTTATGCCTTGCTGCTATAGCAGGTCTTCTTAAAGTACGTGAAACAGTTATGTTTGCATAATTTCATAATTCATTGATTTTCTAACTGTTCTCATGGGGGGGGGGGGGCGACGACGACAAGACAGTTGCCTGCATCCATTTATCTCAAAGTCACCACACATGCAAAATTAGTTTTATCAAAATACCGAATTAGTAAAATCTTTATTATTTTCTTATCATAAAACCAAAACCAAAGGAACACTAAAGCTGCATAAAAAGAAAATGAAAAGTGGCAGAAAGGGCAAATGTTTGTTTCAGTAACAAAGTATTCCTTTTGTTGGTGATCCGTGTGAAAGCTCTGAGCTACATTTATTGAAAAACAGAAACAAAAACTTTTACACAATAGTTTCCCATTGTGGGGGAGATGATTCTGACATTGTTATATGTTTCTTGGATGACTTCTTCAACTAAATACCTGCAGGTGGCAATGGCTGCTTATCTGGTTCCAGGGTGGGTGGCAGTTGTGGCCCATCACAGGCTTCCTCCGATTTCCCCAGAGCTGATAAAATGTCTCTTTTGCAGCTGCCCTTTAGATCCATCCCTGGCCGGCTGCTATGGATGGTGGGATATTCTGCCTAAACCATAAAATTTGAACTGCCCAATCAGGGGCAGGCAGGTGGGCGGAGCCAGGGCAGCAGTCTGGAGTGTGGGATTCTTCACACTGGTCTATAAGTTAATGATGAGGCTGCCACTTTGCTGAAGCTAAGCAGGTGTGGGGGTGGGCAGTGTCCGGATGGAAAACCCCCTGGAAACTGCCACCCTTAGTCCTGAAGCCATCATGAGGAAAGCGTGCTTAACCCCAAACCTTGTTCCCACTTTATAAGCCATGTTTTATGAAGCCTCAAATGATTATCCAAGCCAGGAAACAGATTGTATGCAAAATTTGCTACTTACAAGGTACTCTATGAAGGAATTTGCCCAGGCAGGCACATTATGTGACCCATGAGAGCAGCCAAATAACCAGACCGTGCAACGGTGGTGGGATAAAATCAGGCTAAATCTTATTGACAGCAGCAGGCAAGGCAAGGGTTGGCATGGCATTGGGTCCCAAGGATCAGTTCATCATTCCACAAGCCCTGTGTTGATGGAATGGATCCGCTGGGTTTGGATCTCTTCAAACCTGTATGATGGGAGTTGGCCAGTGTTGAACCTTGCCATGGTGCAAGCCAAGCAAGAAGAGAAGAAGAAGAGTTTGGATTTGATATCCCGCTTTATCACTACCCGAAGGAGTCTCAAAGCAGCTAACATTCTCCTTTCCCTTCCTCCCCCACAACAAACACTCTGTGAGGTGAGTGGGGCTGAGAGACTTCAAAGAAGTGTGACTAGCCCAAGGTCACCCAGCAGCTGCATGTGGAGGAGCGGGGACGCGAACCCGGTTCCCCAGATTACAAGTCCACCCCTCTTAACCACTACACCACACTAGCAAGCAAGTTCTCACTGGGGTATCAGGGTGCAGATTCCAACCAGGTAAATACCAAACCGACACTTGGATTTGCCATGGTCAATCTTCCCCTCAGGCTCCTTATGGACCATCCCCCAATACTATGTTGATCCTGACCAATGTCATTTCTGATCTCACACGAAGAATGTTATTCCGCCTAACAAAGAAAAGCCATAATTTCACTGAGGAAAAAGCAGAAAAACCCCAATGAAGTGCCAATCAGGTTGAGAAGAAGGGGGAATCATTTCCAGCCCTGTAAACCAGCGACCCACATTGCTCAGTGAAGGTTCTAACCCGAGGGTGGGCAGGCAGGAAGCTTTCATAGCAAACTGGCTGTGAGCTCTAGAGGAAGCAACCTTATATAGGTTTTCCCCTCCCCTCAGCAGCAAGGGCTCATGGGGCAGCTTTTTCTCATGAGCCCATCACTCAGAGAAGATACTGGGCAAAACCTTGCCCACTATTTTGCTGCAGTCTATGGGCCCAGCACCGCGGGGCAAAAGCGTCCCGTGCTTATTGGGCACAGAATGGCTCTAAAAGGGATAAATCTTTATTCCAGAGCACATTTTTAAAGCAGCATATGCAACATTACCATCAGACCCACACTATGCCACATTTTGGGACATAAATATATGTCCCGTGAGTTTTCTGAGAACACATTCAGCAGGCTAAATTAGCACCAGTATTTTATATGCTCAGGTATCATAACAGTTGACAGATGAATGAAGCTGAGCAAAAAATGAAATGACTGAAGTGTATTTTATTATACTCTAAAATATTAGAACTGTTAGTGACTTCTGAGCAAACCAGTATAACCCAAGTTATTTCTTGCCATTCCCTGTGCCAACAGTCTTAGATCTTTCTACTTATTCCTCTGTAACAGCTCCCTTGTGCAATATTGAAACAATGGTATAGTGTAATCTATTGGTAAAATACTGCTGTGAAGACAAACACGCACACATACACACAGTAATTCGGTAAACATTGTGCGTGCAGGATCAGGGCCTGTGCTGTGACCTAGTCTGCTCCTTGAAGGTAGAAAGGATTTCTAGGCTTAGGTTTTGATATTCTTCTTTTTGGTTAGGGTGGATCCTTAACTCTCAACCTCTTTTTAAGCTCCAGGTACAACTAGTGTACATTTGAAAACCTTTCCTACTTGATAATACGAAGACATAAATCACAGAAACAATGCATTGGTGGTTAAGTTGTCTGGCATAGTTAGTTATTTATTCTAGACTTATTTTACCTTGCAAGTGTAGTAGGCTGTACCAATATTGGATGTGTAAGACAGAGCAGAGTGCAGTGCAGTTTTCATTTCTACACAATTGCACATATGGATCTTTGGATTATGGCCTAGAATTTCTATGACTGTATCCATTAGAGAGAAGGCCTTACTTACAGTCTTATTTTCAGGCTGGCTTGATATTCAAACTTTAAAACAGTGTATTGACTTTTTATGATTCAAAATTAAAGTGCAACGCTGGTTCTCAGCTGCCACGTTAATTAAGTCATGCCCCTATTTTGTCCTTAAACATTCAAGTAGCAATAAAATAAAATTCAAAAATAATATAAACATGTAGGTATGCATAGTACTGTTTTTAAAGGGTTTGATCCTAATAATCATGAGACCATTTCTCCTCCCATGGAATAGTAGTAGTAGTAGTAGTAGTAGTAGTAGTAGTAGTAATAATAATAATAATAATAATAATAATAATAATAATAATACCACGCCCATCTGGCTGGGTTTCCCCTGTCACTCTGGGTGGTTGCCAACAGAACATTAAAAACATGACAAAAGATCAAACATTAAAAACTTCCCTAACCAGGACTAAACTAGGCTTCCTAACTTCTCTTTACTCTGCATTTTTAAAAAAGCTCATATTGACCATCAGGTTGTGGGCTCACAGGAAAGTTGTGGGGTATGGCTGCAAGATTGCAGGTGAAAGGGAAATCATTAAAAAGTGTGGATCCCCCTTTCTCGAGCAGAAGCACCTTTTTGCTTGCACTAGATGTTGTTGGATCCCAGCCATATTCTTATCAATGTTCTGTAGGGTTCTGCTTTGTGCTTTCTGCATAAATTTATAAAACCAGTTCAGCTTGAAACATTCACTATAAAGACATCTCTTGTAATGCAGCTTGACAAATCAAAAGCACATTCTCACAGTGGAAAAAGAAACCATTAATAGCAATAGAACTGAAAACTCAAAAAAAGAAAGAAAAAAGAGGAATGTATGCATTTCATGGCTTTAATTTTAACTACTGTGAGATACATGGTCTGGAAGAATAGGCCGTGCTTGGCTTTTAAAGAATTCATGTGATGGTTCACTCACCTTGGTCTGATATGGCCTATCAAAAGAAAAGACTTTTCCTTTCCCACTCACGATGAGACCTGCCTGGAATTATGTCCAGTATTTCATTCCTTACATATTTATTGTTGTTTACTCATTTAGTTGTGTACGACTCGTTGTGACCCCATGGACCAGAGCATGCCAGGCACTCCTGTCTTCCACTGCCTCCCGCAGTTTGGTCAAACTCATGCTGGTAGCTTCAAGAACATTGTCCAACCATCTCGTCCTCTGTCGTCCCCTTCTCCTTGTGCCCTCCATCTTTCCCAACATCAGGGTCTTTTCCAGGGAGTCTTCTCTTATCATGAGGTGGCCAAAGTATTGGAGCCTCAGCTTCAGGATCTGTCCTTCCAGTGAGCACTCAGGGCTGATTTCCTTAAGAATGGTTAGGTTTTATCTTCTTGCAGTCCATGGGACTCTCAAGAGTCTCCTCCAGCACCATAATTCAAAAGCATCAATTCTTCGGCGATCAGCCTTCTTTATGGTGCAGCTCTCACTTCCATACATCACTACTGGGAAAACCATAGCTTTAACTATACGGACCTTTGTTGGCAAGGTGATGTCTCTGCTTTTTAAGATGCTGTCTAAGTTTGTCATTGCTTTTCTCCCAGGAAGCAGGTGTCTTTTAATTTCGTGACTGCTGTCACCATCTGCAGTGATCATGGAGCCCAAGAAAGTGAAATCTCTCACTGCCTCCATTTCTTCCCCTTCTATTTGCCAGGAGGTGGTGGGCCCAGTGGCCATGATCTTCGTTTTTTTTGATGTTGAGCTTCAAACCATATTTTGCGCTCTCCTCTTTCACCCTCATTAAAAGGTTCTTTAATTCCTCCTCACTTTCTGCCATCAAGGTTGTGTCATCTGCATATCTGAGGTTGTTGATATTACTTCCGGCAATCTTAATTCTGGCTTGGGATTCATCCAGCCCAGCCTTTCGCATGATGAATTCTGCATATAAGTTAAATAAGCAGGGAGACAATATACAGCCTTGTCATACTCCTTTCCCAATTTTGAACCAATCAGTTGTTCCATATCCAGTTCTAACTGTAGCTTCTTGTCCCACATAGAGATTTCCTTACATATACCAGAGCAGTAAATTTAAAGGACCCCTGGATGGTTAAGTCCAGTCAAAGGCAATTATGGGGTGGGGTGCTCATCTCACATTTCTGGCCGAGGGAGCTTGTGTGTGTCCCCAGACATCTTTCTCGTTCATGCAATGCATCTGGGATGACTAAGCCACTACTGGCGCACGGAGGACCATGATGAGTGCCAGAGCACATGGAAACACTATTTACCTTCCTGCCGCAGCGGTACCTATTTATCTACTTGCTCTGGCGTGCTTTTGAATTGCATAGTACAAATATTCAAACGCTGATGCTAAATTTATATTTCATCTATAAATGTGATGAGCAGGAAAGGCACATTTTTAAAGTTCTTAAGTTCCAAAATCCAACTGGACAGTACGTTTTGGTTGGTTCTAATAAAGTTAACAAAATGTTATGCAGTTCAATTGTCTGGTATCTTCTCCTACACTGGCTTTGCTTAACATTCTTTAGGGACACAAGGAAGCCTCCATAATAGTTGGCTATGGAACTTTTCAACCAGTTTTAGTAGGCTATGGTTTTGCTGCAATTCAGCCGTTCATTCATACTAAGTTTAACTTTGGGACAGCTCAGTAATAACATTGACTCTGCAAAAATATGTAGACTTCTCTCCTTTCGTACACATGCTTTTTTTTGACATATCATTACCTCAGACCTCAGAACTATTGTCTATTTTTTTATATATATCCCTAGTTAGAAGCCATGTATATATCATACATATTCTGAACTTAGAAATATCAGTACGGTGTTACGTTGAAGGAAAATTATTTAATCTTTTCAGGCTGATATATTTCCTTCAAGCTTGTAGCCACGCGCAAATGTTTTCTAGTATTGAGCTGACCTACGCAAATGATATTAGTATTGATTTTATCTCTCAGTAGTAATCACATGTCTAATAATAACAGACAGAGATTTTGTGGAGACACAGGCACCTTGCCTCGTTTCATTGTATTTGTCTCTCTCCGCTTAGATGTTTGCTTTATATATTGGAACAAGACCTTATCATGGGTGACTGTATGACATTATAGAAAACAATATAGAGGTATCAAGGCCAGCTCTGCCTTTGCATCAGTGACAAAATTCTTATTAATGTTGAGGATGCAACAGTATGTCTGTCAATCACATAGGTGCTGCACTGCTATAATGCTGCAAAATATATCATGTTTACAAGGTCTAAGGGTACTGTAATCCCACTTATGTCCATAGTGATCTCTTTCTCTGGTGCCTAGTTATGGTCACCTGCGGCTTTACAAACTCTGCACAGTTTGCAGTTAAGCAAGAATGGTGGCGTTCTCCACCCACTTTATATTTGTTAGTGGATATACAAGCTGCTGTACTATCAAAGAAAGAGCCAGAAAGCATGAACTAGAATAAAGGTTTTTTTGCAGCTTGTTGTATTTAACAAACCTCCATAACTCATGAATGATAACTGCAGTACTATTTTTCCACACTAATGAAACGAGGCATGTTGAACCATGAAGTGTCAGTGAGATGTCAACAGATGGGAGCCAACACACTTCTTAAAATTAAATACATTTTTAAAAGTGATGAACTAGTGTTCAGATTTCACTGCAGAGTGCATTGGTTTTTTTGCAGTCAAGTAATGAGCCTATGAAAATACGGGAGAAACTGTGGCCGCTGTGTCATATTTGTATTCTGCACTGTAGTGTGCAACTATCTTATTTATAAATTCACACACACGGGATAGGCAATGATCTGCCTAAAGAAGTCACTTCACTGAAATGATGTAATGCACTCCAAAATTGCTTTGCATTCTAAATAAGCAAAGCTCTTTTCATCAATTTTCGCTTTATTCATTGGTAGTATATTCAGCCCTGCAGCAGAACTTTTTGTGCCTGTGTCAGGGGATTCACTTGATGCAAAGTGCATTACTCTGTTGTGGCATGCACAGTTCCTTGGAGTAATTACTATAACCACACCATCCTTCAAATAATTCCATTCATATCTCTGTTTGCTTGAGGTTAGACCAGTGGTTCCCCATTTGCTAACTGCTGCAGACCCCCTGTTTTTCAAAACACAACCCTTGGAGCCCCTACTTTTGAAAAATTTGATATCTCTTTTGTATACATCAACAGTTATATTGATACCTCTACTGTTGTTTTTGTTATGTGAATTATGCCATGGACCCCCTGGGTGGGTTACGCAGAGCTCCTTGGATTCACAGACCACCAGCTGGGTACCACTGGGTTAGACCATAGCCCAGCCTTCTAAAAAGGCTGCTGCTTAGTACAAAGAGGTAATTGAGGGTATTCAGTTCTGCTTTCCATTCTCATCCAGCTACTTGATGCAAAATAGCATGACCTCTAGTAACTATCAAATCATGCTGGTCAATGAAAAAGAACGACAGACTTCCTACTTAATGTACAGTGTAATCATATACATGTTTACTCAAAACCAAGCCCTACTTTATTCAATGGGGCTTATTCCCAAGTAAGCAGGAATAGGATTTCAACCTTATTTATTTATTTTGGAGTTGATATCCTTCCACACTGTAAAAGCCTCAGGGCAATTCTTAACATAATATAAGCAACCAATAAAACACATTTTGAAACTCAGTATCCAGATACATCAAAACTAAAAACACCAATCTCTTCGGAACTTCATGGGCTTTAATATATTTCACATGATGGACTTACTCTAAATTTTAAAGTTAAGTTACAAAATTTTAAATTTTAGAAAGTGATTTTAGTTTTAGTTTTTTTAGAAATTTTAAAAAATCTTTTAAAAATGTATTGATTATTTAATATTTCTAAGAGCTACCTGAAAAATTTCTTCTTGGGATCTCAATGGGATCACACACACACACACACACACACACACACACATACACACAGTGTACATACATGTCTGCCTTAGTGGATTCTATTTAGGATAAATGGGTCTTCTTGGAGTAAAATATAACAGAATAAACAAGACTTCAACTATAATATCAGTTGCTTTGGGCATTTCTTTAGAAAGGTATTCAATTAAAAAGTGTCTGAGAAACTAGTCAGGGTTTTCTTTTAAAAATGTGTTCCAAAGGAGTGCGATCTTGCTATCACATGATAGAATTAATGCTTTGAAAGAACTCTTGTTAGTACTTCATTTCATGAAGTACAACAAAATGCATATTAAACAAAATTGGATGATATGAAGTAAAGAAGTTGGATCACTTGATATGGAACGACCCATTTAAGGGTTTGCATCCTGTGCTAGTTCCACTCAGACCAGACCCACTGAAGATTATGGACGTGTGTAACTTAGATCTAATAATATCAATGGGTCTGCTCTGAGTAGGGCTTAGTTAGATGCAACCCAGTGAATCTGACAATTTAATAGAGGATTGTGAAATCCCAGCTTTTATGTACACCACCCTGATTTACCTCTTTAAAAGTCGCAGAGTGTACTTTTCATATACAATGCCACATTGATTTCATAAAACTTGTTACGATATTCTTAATCCATTGATTTTGCTGTCTCTTCGTAATTCAAAATATTGTGTTAAGACTTGTATCATTTGTGCTAATGTAAAAGCTGCTTGCAAGATTTCCCCAAATGCATTATCCAGGTGATTTATTTATCATGAGGCAAGAAAGCTAAATTGCAAAACTCCTTCATGTGCAATGTGATGGTAAATAATAGCCCATATTCTAATTAAGAAAAATTTGATAATAAACATGCTGACATTGTAACAGTTAATAATGCAGTAGATTAGCTTTTAGAACATGCATTTTGAGTAAAATTAATGGTATCTATTGTAATATTGCAAAAACAGGATCAATAGTAATGCAAGAGCCTTCAGATAACTCTCTCTGATTGAAAGTTTTCCCAGGGCAAGGATTTAAGTTGCAAAATGAATATGCAGGTTCACAACCAAATTTTAGATGCCATTCAGCTCCTTTGTATGCTGATGAGCTGATGGAAAGAAATGATTGGGCCATTGACTGAAGACCAAATCTCTCTTACACACACACACACACACACACACACACACACACACACACACACACACAATTTGATATATCTGCACCGCATATTGAGAAATGGCTCCTTTTTAATGGAGGGGGGCATCTCTTTATTTTGCTTAATGCTGAAAATGTAAAATAGTGGTACCCTATAACAACTGCTGCAGGTAAAACAAAGGCTAGGCTTTCCCCATGAATCTAGTATACTATGTGAAGGGTTGGTTGGTTGTTGTTTTTGTATGGAGGAGCTGCAATTATTATTATTATTTATTATTATTATTATTATTATTATTATTATTATTATTATTATTATATTTATACCCCACCTTTTTCCCTGATGGGACACAAGGCGACTTACAGATAAAAACAAGAATTGGTAAAAACAGAAAAAACCAATTATTAGTATGTCTAGAGACAATGGATGAAACAAACACCATTAGCTGTACTGCTGGGTAAGTGTTTAATGGTTATTGTATTTGTATTTAAAAACCAATACAAATTTGTTTAAAGAAAACAATTGAACAGTAATAGAATTTAAGCCATATCCAAATATAAAATCTCTTTAAAACATACCAGTCATCACAATAAAACAGCACGGCACTGGACCTTTAAGTAGAAGCTGTCAATTCCCAACAGCTTGTTGGAACAAGAAAGTCTTCACCTCCCAGCAGAAGTACAGCAAAGAGGGAGCCAGTATAGCTTCTCTAGGGAGGGAGTTCCAAAGTCTGGGGGCAGCCACTGAGAAGTCTCTCTCCCGCATCCTCACCTGCAGTGTTAAATGATCTAATGGGGACTAGATCTTGGTGTCTGGAGGAGGTGAAGAAGAGAAGATTGCTAATTGGTGGGGGGAAGAGAGGCAATCTAGATGAACCTTTGCCAAGCTCCGCACTCCCTGCCCCCCCCCAATGTTTTGCATTACAGCAGCAGTGTTGATTGGGACTGGTAGGAATTATAGTCCAAGACACCAGGAAGGCATCACATTGGCTAAAGCTGATGTTGGCATTTTGCCTTCTGCAGTGGAAAGCGTAACATTGGTTGTGATAGGCCCCACATTAATGCAGGAATAATTGCCCCAGCTCTATCTTTATAAGGCAGGGGTGAGGGGCATGTGGCCTTACAAATGTTGTTAGTCTTCAACATTCGTCAGCCCCATTCGGCATGGCCAGTGGTCCAAGAGGAAGGGAGTCGGTCCAACAACATCTGGAGGGCCACACATTCCCCATCCAGGACTGGATTTAGGTTTGATGAGGGCCTAAGCTACTGAAGGTAATGGGGCCCTTTATACATCCAGCTGTCCTTAGTCAACAACAAATTGTCACTGTTTCTTGTGCTGAATATATGCTATATGGTAATTTTTGGACCTGAACAACACAAAACACTGTTGCTGAATGTAGGTTTTATTTTATTTGTTTTTTATCTTATATTTTGGAAATGTACATCCAGTTTTTCCCCCTTTAATTTTTTTTGCCCCCCCCCCCAAGAGAGTGGGGCCCTAAGCTATAGATTGTTTAGCTTATACGTAAATCCAGCACTGTCCCCATCCCTAGTGTAATGGGGGAATATTCCATTACTTGAGTCACACATCCTGGGGTTAAGCAGATTCTATGCATGTACATTTCTAAGCATTCCCTAAAACCCTCAGATCTTTAGAAGGAGGAGGTATGATATGGGGAAAGGGGCTTAAAATGTATTGTGTCAGCAAAATGCATTTTCTGCACTTTGAATAAATTGAGATTGAAAACTCTAAACTGCAGTATTGGAGCTGGAGATGTGCATTGTCTAGAAAATTAACTAGACTAGAATTAGAAATGAAATATAAAGTACTTTGCCCATATTGCCCTTTTTATGCTATTAATTTAAAATGAGCACTTACTAGGTTTTTTATTTAATGCTGTGTTTATGGTACTTTCTTTCCTAGTGCTAGAAATGAAGGTGCTTTGGTTGTTGATAAATATAGACCCCTGAGTCTGTGTGTAACTGCGAAAATCTATATCATCACCAGTCTTTAATGAATCGAACCTGCTATCAAAGAAAGTATTCTTAGATGTTTGCTACCATTAATCCCTGTAATGGATTTTTAAAAAGACCTCCCTGTGCAGCAAGAACATGAGTGGAGGGTGCATTTACCACTTGCTCTAAATCTAAAGCAGACTGCAGGCTATGAATTATGGATAGACAAGATAGCAATGAATTGTGTTCCTTTACTATAAATAGATTACAACCCCTCAGACCAAAAGTTTGATGAACCAGAACTAGAAAAAAACACACAGTGGCTAATCTCAATGTGTGCAGGTCATACATTTGGGGTAGCAGCTGTCTGGAATACGCTTCAGTGACCACCATATGCTGCCATTTTAAGAGGTAAAGTAAAAAGCAGGCCAAGCAGCCTACCTCCAAAAACAACTGTTATGTGGGACAATCAAATAATTTAGTGCCCCACTACCCCAAATTTCTTTCTTTGTTTCTCTGCCTTGTTCCCATGCATTGTTCATCTCCCTCTTGCCCAGCTCTGTCTACCATTTCACATCTTTTCACCACCCTTCATCTTTCTTTCTCTCTGTCCTGCCACTTCCTGCACCCTCTTCTCTTCTAAGCCCCTTCGTCTCACTTTTCGTTTTCATTCATCTGTTTCCTTCTCTCAGTTCCCTCCAGCTGTAGCTGCTGCTTCTTTCCCCAACCATATTCCTCAACCAGGAACCTTTGGAGGCTTGCCCAGTGAGTCCCGGTTGCAGTGAGTTTCAAGGTGAAGGGACCTGGGCAAATCAGACGCACGTGCGCACACATGCTGCTGCAAATTGCAGAATAACATCGCTAATCCAGATTGTGCAATTAAAATAAACCTGTTTTATTTATTTGGAATTACCGTATTTTTTGCTCTATAACATGCACCCGACCATAACACGCACGTAGTTTTTAGAGGAGGAAAATCTGTAGGCATGCCACCCGTAGGCATTCCCTCCATAACACGCACAAACATTTCCCCTTACTTTCTAGGAGGAAAAAAGTGAGTGTTATGGTGCAAAAAATATGGTAAATGAGGCCTGGATAATAGTTGGATTATGGCATTACAGTGGTACCTCGGGTTAAGTACTTAATTCGTTCCGGAGGTCCGTTCTTAACCTGAAACTGTTCTTAACCTGAAGCACCACTTTAGCTTATGGGGTCTCCCACGGCTGCCGGAGCACGATTTCTGTTATCATCCTGAAGCAAAGTTCTTAACCTGAAGCACTGTTTCTGGGTTAGCGGAGTCTGTAACCTGAAGCGTATGTAACCCGAGGTACCACTGTACTTCACTCTGCATAGGTGCGAGGCCAAAATCACATGTGCTTCTGGAATGTTTCCCTCCTTCAATTAATGCACATTGCCACCACAATTCTCAGGTTATGCTTCCGTGCTCCATTATATGTCATGGCAGCAAAGTGTGGAAAGCTACTGCCCTGCTTGCCAACCCAGGATGCTCACCCATACTCTGGACTGGCTTGTGTTGTGGAGCATGGGTGCAGATCTGCTCTCCTGCACTGCAGCATGGCAGGGCTGCAGAGGGACACTGGAGTGGCTGTGCTGGTGTGCCTGTGGAGCCCAAACATCACTACTACCTGGTACGTGACCGCAACACAGCTGTCAGGAGGAGGGATCCATTGCCCTCATCCCACTGTGCCAGCCGCTCTTGCCCATAGTGCCCTAGGGCTAGAGGCCAGTTCCTCTGGAGACCACAGAGGGATACGAGAATAGGAAATAGTCCTTTGGTGCTCATGGAAAAGGAGGAGCAATTGGCTAACAGTGACCAAAGACACATTTCTACACCATAAAGCGGTGCTGAGTGATTCAAATGGATGAGCGACTGATATGCCATTTCCAATTGTGTGCTCCACGGTGCAGCAGGGAATAGGGGGTGACTAAAAATGCCTTTCAGATATATCATATCTGTTCACAGATGGCAAAAAAGCCAGGAAGGTTGAAACAAGATTTAAACCCACCTTCCTGCATGTCCATCAATCAAATGTGGGGGGGGGGAGGACTGACAGAAAAGCGTTTAAAGCTGCATTTCTGTCTTTCATTTGGCACTAATTATGCTTCTACTATTAAGGTGCTATGTTGCAGATGCATACAAGGTCTTACATTTGTTTTTAAATAACTGGTGTTTTGCATGGAAATTACAGTGTATAAAGAATATTCGCATCCAGGCAGCAAATTTTCAGGTAGAGACTCAGCTTCATTTAAAGCATGACAGTCGTAGTTCCATTCTTCTTATGTCAAAACCTGACAAGGGCATTACATTTTGTATTGATTTTAGCAACATTGCTACTATGTCAAAATGTGAAGCCTAACCAATGCACCTTGCTGACAAGTTATTGGACAAAGCAGAAAAACAAAAATTATACCATTCTTGTGTCTAACAAACTCTAGCAAAACCCATTTCCCACATACTCTAAAACAAGGTTTTGTTACTCTTCTGAAAGCTGAACTCCTGTATTCTCAAGGCTGATAGTCTACAAGGCCCTTGACAATTTCTTTTACTATTGTTTGTCTTGCTTTGAAAGAAATATATTTTACTCCCAGAAGTAAACACAATGGACTTATGGAAATCTGGAGTGTAAAGGGGGGAATTATTAGTGTGATTTGCTTTATATTTGTTTTGTTTTTAGCAAAAATTATCTGCCTATACTGAATTTACTGAAAGTGCTGGTAAATATCACTATAATGATTCTCCAATCTCCCCCCCCCCCTTTTTTTTTTTGTTCAACAACCACACAGATAGAGAAAGTGAAAAAAGATGTTTACTTACTTTGGTTGTATATGATCCCTCATTGATTTTGTACTAAAGGTGTGAAAAGGCTGTTACTTGTGTTCACTCGAAAGCCAATTCTCAACAGGCTTTTACATTAGGTTTTTTTGTTTATTTTTTACCAAGTGCGAACAAGTAATAGAATGTTGCAAATCCTTCACAAGGTGAAAGAGGGGACACACATATCTCAGTTGGAATCTAATGTTGTGTCAAAAGATTATGGGAGCTGCTAACACTTCTTATCATAACCCAGGAATTTGCTAAGGAGTAAACCCTCCACAAGAAAAGGCTAAGGAGTAAACCCTACATAAATCTGGAGTGGAGTCCCTAAGGTGTTTAGATGGTGCCTTGTATAGCTCATTCCAGAAACTCCTACAGCCAAGCTGGTGCCAAGGGTATTGCTCTGCTTTCCTTTGGACCATCAGCGAGGCCAAGAGGGGGTCCTGTCATCCTCTAGACACATTGCCCAGGCTTACGCCCCAGAAAGGTCCCTTCGGTACTGCTAACACAGTGGTTTGACTTCACCCATGGAGGCACAGTCCACTGTCTCTTGAGACAGATGGATGCCAACAATATTGCTGCAATCATGTGTGGTCAATAGTAGATATTCAAGGAATTGCTGCTCATGTGGTTACAAATGAGTGCTGTGTTTTAATATGTGGCTCAACTATACATGAGAGCATACTAACTTCAGCTTCAAGGCCTGAATTAATTCCATAATTTAAATTCGGTTTCTAGATAGGCACCAAATCATTTCCCCTCACTGAAAACACAGCTTCAGTAAGATTATACATTAAATTATAGTAACATTATTCCAAGTGATGCTAGAAATAACTTTGTTATATATCTATATTCAGATGAGTGCTGACAAGCTTCCCTTTCCTTTTCCTTTAGTTATGTTACTGTGAAATAGGTAATGGTATAACATTGAAATATTACCAAGTAAACTAATAATGCTGTTTAGAAATTCTCAGATTTTATACTACTCTCTCTCTCTCTCTCTCTCTCTCTCTCACACACACACACACATGCTTACATTGTTGTGCAATTAATAACTTTAACCTAGACAACATCTTAAAAAGCAGAGACATCACCTTGCCAACAAAGTTCTGTATAGTTAAAGCTATGGTTTCCCCAGTAGTGATGCATGGAAGTGAGTGCTAGACCATAAAGAAGGCTGATCCCTTGAAGAATTGATGCTTTTGAATTATGGTGCTGGAGGAGACTCTTGAGAGTCCCATGCACTGCAAGAAGATCAAACCTATCCATTCTTAAGGAAATCAGCCCTGAGTGCTCACTGGAACGACAGATCCTGAAGCTGAGACTCCAATACTTTGGCCACCTCATGAGAAGAGAAGACTCCCTGGAAAAGACCCTGATGTTGGGAAAGATTGAGGGCACAAGGAGAAGGGGACGACAGAGGACGAGATGGCTGGACAGTGTTCTCGAAGCTACCAGCATGAGTTTGACCAAACTGCGGGAGGCAGTGGAAACAGGAGTGTCTGGCGTGCTCTGGTCCATGGGGTCATGAAGAGTCGGACACGACTAAACGACTAAACAACAACAACAACAATATTTAAGTGGCCTGTCTGCCTCACTTGTATAAAAACACAGATTAAGGTATCCTTGCTTCTTTAATTTTGTCCTGCCAACAATTCTTTGAAAATTTCCCAGCTTTCCTATAGTAGGCTTAGATATGAGATGAACACCCAATACTAGAGAGTGTATTAACTTTTGGTTTATGAAAGGAACACTAAGTACACAAGAAAATAGAGATACAGTACTTATAATTGGGGGTTTAAATGTGCTGGTTGACAGTTTCTGAAGTTCTCTAAATTTCCACCCCAGCCTAAACTTCCCACAACTCAGCCCAGCTACTGGATAAAATCTGCCTCTGTACCCCAAAGCATCTTTGGTTGCCCACCTTAATGGACAGTTTACCCAATTTTAAATACCTGCTTGTGTAGCCTTCCTTTGGTAAGATCTTTATACAGGGCAGTCTCTCAGGCCCCCTCAGCAACTGGCTCCCTGTTTGCCTTTCTAGCTTCCACCCTACCATTCTCAATGGGCAGGAACCGCCAGTGCTTACCAGGCAAGATGTGGCACATAAGCGTCATGTCATTGGTAAAACAACGATTCACACCTTCAATACATTTCGCAATTTCATTGATGGAGATGTCTGAGCTCCAGTATTATGAGAAGGCAGAAAAGTCTCTTTCTTCACACAGTACATAATTCTATAAAGCTCTAAAATCTCTGCATGAAGGTCAAACACTAGCTCAACCTCACCCTTGTCTTCTAGAGGTGAACTGGAGGAAAGATGTAAAATACATTATGAATATCTGAAATATTTGAAGCAAGACATCTCTCAGACATTCTGATTTACTAGTAATGTAATTAACTAATATAGAACCCAGATGAATTTACTTATCGTTTGCCTTACTTACAAGTACAATTTCATTACCACAAAAGTGCATAACCTTCTATGTTGCTGTATTGAATTTCATGGTGTGGGCACATAGTCATGTTTTGCAAACATCTACTCCCCCCGCCCTCATGTAATGTTCCAGAATTCTTTTGTACTGACAACACCCTTCAGCTTCATTTTATTAGGAAAGTTCTTCAATGAACCTTTGCTTCCATTGCCAATGGTGTTGATGAAAACCATAGTCTCAAGCATCCATTTTCTGCAGTTGCTGGGCAATCCTGAAAATGGCCAATGGGTGCAATAATTTTAATTTGGCAATGACTTAGAAGTTGCCCTTTCACAAGCTGAGAGAATCTGTGAATGTTTTCCCTTTGTTTACCCATTAGTCTTTTCTGTTCTGTTTTCATATTTATCTGATTTTAAACAAAATCACAAGTCTTTTTCATTTCAGTACGTATTTTTATTTCAAAATAGTATTTTACGCATTTTCTGAACCAAGGACTTCATCAGAAATGTGAATGCCAGTAGATAACTAAGTTCCAGTCTGCACATTAAACTATGAGATGTAGATCAGGTCTGTTCGCATTGGAGTTTACAAACACCATATTCCTCACACATTCCTGTATTACAAATTACCATTATTCGTCAAGCATTCCTCAAGAGCCTGATAACACTATGTGGGTGTAGTAATGCTATGTCCTAATAGAACCACAGAACAGAGCATAAACTGCAGGAAGTCTTGATCCTTGCAACTCTCATTACATACATTAGTCCCTGAGCAAGTCTGTCCAATGTCTGTATTCATTGCATTTTATTTTAATAAAGCTCCTTGGGCTCATTTTGGACTGGGCTAGGAGAAGTAAAAACTATTGCTACCATTATTGTTGTTCTTAAATAATTATAATAGAAAGACTGTCTGTTTTTTTGAGAGTAGTTCCAATAAAATATTTGGGACCAGTAAGAGTAAGTTGCCGGAGGATTGTGTAAAACTGAAAGCAAGACAGAAGCATTTGTACAGATAGCAGTGTCATATATTAATACTTATATTAATGTTAGGCTAGCAGATTTTTTAAAATTGAAGCTGTAATTTGGTTGGTAAAAACAAATCAATTTCGTTGTCACTGAAGCATCAGTTTTAAATAGTATCCTATTTTGCGGTGTCAAACAAAAGGTGACATTTTGAGCCCAAGTGACAAGTGCAATAGGTAAGGTTTCGTGCAATTAACTCTTTTTGAGAAGTATGAAAAATGAGTAATGTCTTTGTTTAAAATCCATTCACTAGCCTGTGTAAATCAAAGATGCTGGAGTAAAATACAAAACTTATTCAATCAATTGACTTGAAACGTGTTATAGTAGCACCAAAGGAAAATCATTATAAACTCAATTATTTAAAAGATCAAAAGAGTAATCCTTCAGGAAATCTCCAAAGTAAGCATTAAACAGTTTTTCAGGCAGTGTTGATTGCAGTTTTGGCAATGTAATAGTTGTCCTTAACCTTTGGTTAAGAATGCTAATTGTAGGAACAGAGGAATTTGCCTTATACTGAGCTAGGAGGAGGCCTCCAAGGTTTCAGGCAGGAATCTCTTTCCCAGCCCTAACTGAAGATGCTGAGAATTGAACCTTCTGCATGCAAAGCAGATGTTCTACCTGCAAGCTACATCCCCTTCCTTGTCTACATTGGAACATTAAATTCGTGTAATGTGATGTCACACCAATAAAACTAGTATGATATTATGACAGTAAGTTCTGTATATCTCTGCAGCTACAGTCAAGGTGGTAGTCCTAAGAGAAACTCCATTAAGTGCTCTTGTTTCCTTTAAAACTGAACCAACTTCCCAACTTTTGAAGGATCATAGAATCATAGAATCATAGAGTTGGAAGAGACCACAAGGGCCATCGAGTCCAACCCCCTGCCAAGCAGGAAGCACCATCAGAGCACTCCTGACATATGGTTGTCAAGCCTATGCTACTTTCCCTCTGGAAAAGGACTACTTTCCCTCTGGAAAAGTAGCAAGGGTGGATAGTTAGCAGCTTTCAGGAGGTGGACAAATTCCATGATTTGGAGGAGAGGTGGCAAGGAGGTAGTTTTGCCTTTTAATACTACATGGTTGAGGGTTTCATTTGTTCTGTAACAAAAAATGGAAGCTGTACTGCTCCTTCGTATGGCAACTTGGCTGCTCTCAATAGCTTTGCTGGGTTTCTGGGACAGGATGCCCCTAGGAATTATGTCATGATGTAAAATCACTCCCAGTGCCATTATTGGGGATAAAAGTTTTGCCACAAAGATAAGACACAGACTTCTCCCCCACATTCTTTATTTGCTCTCCAAAGATTAATCCTACCATGGTGAAACAGTTTCATCTTCTTCCACCCCTGAACTTCTTTTTCTTCCTGAAGAGGTATCACTCATTAACAAAAGTAAGCATACTTACTTTTGGTAATTAGTTTTTCACATATTCTGTCATATTGGTTTGATTTTGATTAATTATATTTCTGTGCTGCTTTTTATTAAAATAAATCGCAAAGCAGCTTACAAACAATCAATAACAACAACCTAACAGAATGTCACAAATACAACATGAATCACAAAAATCATATAGAATAATTACCAAATCATCAGTAAAGCAATTAAAAATTATCAGTAAAACAATTACAATCTATAAAACACAATTAACAAAACAATTCAAACAAACAAACGAAGCAGCATGATTATCAACATGATTAGCCGCATGATTAACAACAAAAGTTAGGATTCACAACATTCACAATCTATAAGACAATATTAGCAACATAAACAAATAGCAACCAAAACAGCAACCAAAAAAGGCGAAGCAGTGTTGAATTCATACACAAACTCTCCCCACCCCTGTGGCTTATAAGCTTCCACTCTATTGAGTTCATTAAAACACACATGATGCCTGTGGCAGCAGCTCCATTCTGGATGCTCCTAAGGCTGGAAGGTGGGGCAGGTGGGAAAAGCCATTGCCTGATGGCCAGCACAAAGTCTCTGTCTCCTCACATACGGATTATTGCCTTGATCACTGAAGCCAATATACACCCAGCAGTTTCTGGGACTGGATCTTTATTGGATCTGGCTATGTCATTCCAGTGAGTTGTTGGAAACAATCTATGCTCTACTAAGCAGGTGGTGCCATCAAAACCAAAAGATCTGGAACACAAAAAAACACACATTCCACTGAATCGGGCCATTAGCTCAGCATTGTCTCAGCAGTGGCGATCCAGACTTTCCAACACAAGGTTTTTCCAGCTCTGTTTGAATCATAGAATCATAGAATCATAGAGTTGGAAGGGACCACAAGGGCCAAGGATTGAATTTGGAACCTTTCACTGCACTAGTGAGCTGCAGCCCCTCCTGACAGGACTATTTGTTGGGCAGCTCAGTGAGTGCAAGCAGCACACTGCTGTGTATGTTTTACTGCTTAAGGTAAGCAGTAATCTTGCCCTGTAAGATGGGTAAAGGTAAAGGGACCCCTGACCATTAGGTCCAGTCGTGACCGACTCTGGGGTTGCGGCGCTCATCTCGCTTTATTGGCCAAGGGAGCCGGCGTACAGCTTCCGGGTCATGTGGCCAGCATGACTAAGCCGCTTCTGGCGAACCAGAGCAGTGCGCGGAAACACCGTTTACCTTCCCGCTGGAGCGGTACCTATTTATCTACTTGCACTTTGACGTGCTTTCGAACTGCTAGGTTGGCAGGAGCTGGGACCGAGCATCGGGAGCTTACCCCATCGTGGGGATTCAAACCGCCAACCTGTAAGATGGGACCTGTATGGAATAGAGACTCATTTGATCTCTTCATAGAAGAGCAGGTGTATACGTGTAATGAAGAGATCAATGCAGATAAGCAGATATCTCTGAACTGATCTTTCTAAAATCTATGCATTTCTTAAGATTTTTAGGGCAAATTTACATGGTTATTGTTTCTCTTCAAATGGGCTAATTGAGCTGTTAATGGGCTAATTGAGCTATTAGTATGAACCTGATCATTTATAAGTATTGTAGCCAGGGTTTTACATTAGCTGGAATTGTTGGTGCATGGTTTACTTAAGGAAGAGCTCGTGATTTCTAGCCTTTAATATTCAAACACATACGGTATAGAAATGTGGGCATTTCACTGGCAATGGAAGAAGTGGATGAAACCTTCAGATTAGTGATACAGCCAGTGATGTTCACACTATGACACATGGGTGTTTGGAGCCACCACTATGCTCAGAGCCCTTCTAGAGTACTCTACGGTACTAATAGTATGAACTAGTCCTCCTACATAGGGAGTGAACATGTAGCATTTTTAGGAATGCAAAATGCACGCCAGGATAGCTACAAATGGAGAATCGATCACCTAATTATGGGAGTCCGCATGAATCTGCATTTACGTGAAAGCAGTCACACCAAAAGCGCTGGTTATATGGCGTTACCCACTGTATATTTATCATTTGAGCAAGAAAGGAGAGACAAAACATTTCCTTTTCTGTTGCTGTTCCTTTGATTTAAAGTACTAGAGAAAACTATTATGCATGCCAAACACAACCAGTAAAGCACATGGGTAGTGACAGCATGTGTCCTCTAACAACTTCACTAATATCCTGAAGCTTACACCTAAAATTAACTCTTAATTGGGAGTTTCTGCTGGATCGCTATTTCTTCTATGAATGGGAGAGACTGGATCCAATTGTAGGTAGGTAAATTGTTATCAAAGCAGCCCAATAAACCAAATGAAATAAAACAGGAGTAGCAAACATGGTGCCCTACATGTGTTATGAGACTCCAAGTCCCATTACCCCTGTCCATTGTTTGTTTGGGCTGATGGGAGCTGGAGACCAACAACATCTGGAGGGCACCATGTTGGTTATCTGTGCAAAAAAAGAAGAGCGAAATATGAAGTACTGTATTTTTTTAAAAAAATAATCATTATTGTACACTCCAAATTTATCTATACGTATCTACTTAACAAGTGGTCATTAGAAGAAAGCGCAAACAAGGTGGTTTTATAATGAGATCCAGAGAAGAGCTCCTGAGATCAAAGCTCAACTTACCCTTGAATTTGTTTCACAGATAGCAGCTTTATAGTCAAGACTTGAATCTTTATTGATCTTAAGTATCATGATAGAAAGGCTGATTGTTGGCTGAAAAGAGGGGCAGAAGAGAAGAGTAATGGATTTCTTAGCTGAAAGACCTTTTTCTTCTTCCCAGGGTTCAGAAAATCTTAGTGTCTGCATATTTTCCAAAACAGCAAAGACGTCTTGTAGCACCTTGGTTAGTCTTTAAGAATGCCATAACAAATGTGTTCATATTTAAGGTGCCACACGACTCTTTGCATTTTTTCCTGCAAGAAACTATGACCCTATTACCCCTCTGAAGATTTTCACACTGCTTTATTTGTTGTCTTCTCTCTCTCTCTCGTGCATACTTGCCCATTAAATGTTCATAGGTGCAGTCATATAGCTTCTTAATAATAATAATTTCCCCTTACTCGCAGGTTGTTATAGCTTCTTGCATCACCTTTGTAGCAAGGCTGCCTGCTGCTTTTGCATGGCAGGGGCAGAGACATCAGTCTCCCAGGAACCCATTAGAACCTGCCCTTCACTCAATCCACCCACAGAGTCCCTCTTTGTTGAGAGTGCAGTAGGATAATGGAAGTGTGCTGTGGGATGCCTGCGGGAGGAAAAGAACAATCTGTCACAGGATTCTTGAGTTTTACTAAACATGTTTTCATAGATTAGCATGGTTCTTACAGCTATCAAACAAAGAAAGTTTTATTGCTTTGGAACCTTAGTCATTTTCAAGATAACATAGCATTTCCAGAAATGATGCATGCAGCGTGTTAAACAGGCAATTCTTCAATTCAAGCTGAATATAAAGCCCTCTATATGACCTTACCAGAAACACCTGTTATATCTGTTGTGCCTGTCTAGGCATAATTAATGACACTCTGTTGGTGACATGGGTTGAATGTTAATTTGTCATCTAATGCTTGATGGAAAGCTCGGTACCCCATGTATTTTAAACAAAATGTGATAATGGAACTACATTTGTGCTCAAAAGGTATAATTATTCATGCATATTAAACATATGTCAACATTAAACGGGAACAGCTGTATCTGACTTCGTCACGTAGTGGCAGAAAATTGTAGGAACTAACACTGAATGAAAACTCTAATAATAATAATAATAATAATAGTGATATAATAATGATCAAGCAGTTTGTGTGTATAGGACTTTTATGAGCTCACAGCCCCCATCAAGACAATTTCCTAAAAAGAATTGACACACAGTCACAGGGGAGAGAGAGAGAAAGCGCATATAACAAAAGTCAGATATGCGTTTACTCTAACATTTGATGCAGCAAAGTAATGACAGGAAGCTGGGATCTTGGCTTATTTTCTTGGCTTCTTAACTGAATTAAGCCTGATTTCCCTGGTTTGGATTACATAAGTACAGTTTGCAAATAGCAGTTTCTAAGGCTGCCTAGCTGAACTAGGTGCCATGACTTTCTGACTTCAAATCTCTGGTACAAAAAGTGATCTCCTTTATTTGATGTTACACTTGGTTACTGTAGCTGTTTCACAAAGGAAAGCCTACACAAATACAGGTTTCTGCTGTGACAGATGTACAAGTTTACTACTATTTTGCTATTACTCTTGGCGTTGTGTGTTGTACATTTCCTGGAATGAAAACATTCAGCTGCAGGTAACTGTGAGCTTTTATTAGACTATACACTGAACCACACTTTCTGCCACATATTCCATCACAAGTATTCGGTGATCATGGAGACCTGTCAGAAATTATTCCCAAACTGCATGTGTGCAACTTGAAAGAACTATTGCCTACCAAATTCCAGGAGGAACAATTCTGACACCTTGCATATACAGAAATTACTGCTGATAAATGCATTATTGCCACCAGTAGCATAGTGGTCAGTTGTGAATTAAAAAACGCTCTTCAGGAAAACCACCAGTGGGGACATTGCTTGGGTAGCTTCAACACCAAGCCAGTTTTGTCTTACTCCTGCTTTACTTAATCTAGCCAGATTAAGGGTGGTCTTGAAAAGCTTGTTCACTATTTCATGAAGTTTTAGATGGCCATAATAAAGGGACTTCAGGAATTTTCAAAATTGAAGTGGTAACTTAACTCATAGCCATGCATGCTAATGCAACCTTCCTCTTCCTTTGCTGAATTTGTCTGGCTGATTTCTCTTTGAGAAAAGCTGACTTATTTGCATGCATGAAATAGATAAGTAGTGTGTCATATGGGAAGATATCGTCATCTCTGCTGTGAAATAAGTGGCGGGCAGGGCTTTGTCCCTCCCCATTCTTGCTCCTCTCCATCACTGATTGGCCCTAGAATAAAACAATACAGCTTGTGCTTTTAAAACAAATAGCAGGAGCAACAGCCTGATTATGTTCACCTTCCAGAAGGTCAGTGGAGGCTGAGAATAAAATTGGGATGGTGTGAATTTGGGATTGGGCTGAAAGTTTGTACAGAAACATCCCATATCATCTAGCAACCATTTCGACTCTTTTAATGCAAAATGTATTATTACAATAGAAACTGGCGGCGTTAACTTGATTCTCCCATGCTAAGCCTTATTAAGCACTTCATCTCAATAGAGCAAACCCAATTAGCTGGAATTATAGTTAACATCACCTTCACTGATGGGTGTAATTGATGTGAGCTGGAGTGAGTCTAATAAGCTTGACCTTGACTCTATTCAGTGAATACTTGGATCACCTAGCTGTGCTCTAGGATCATAGTAAAATGTACAACCACAAGCCACTGCAGTGAGAAAAGGCATTATCTAGGAAATGTATTCATTCCCCCGAGTAGAACGAAGTACTATAACTTCACAGACAATGAAATACTCCTCTCACAAAAGTGCTGCCTGGGCAAAGCCCAGGCAAACACCGTATCTCAAATGAAAACCAAATTTTCCTTAATTACATCGGAAGGTTTTGATACAAGTACAGTGGTACCTTGGGTTAAAAACTTACTTCATTCCAGAGGTCCGTTCTTAACCTGAAACTGTTCTTAACCTGAAGGACCAGTTTAGCTAATGGGGCCTCCTGCTGCTGCTGCCGCGCCGCCAGAGCCCGATTTCTGTTCTCATCCTGAAGCAAAGTTCTTAACCAGAGGTACTATTTCTGGATTAGTGGTGTCTGTAGCCTGAAGCATCTGTAACCCAAGGTATCACTGTAGTGTTTTGAAGAGGTATCATTTTAATGCAGCTTAATAATAAAAAATATATTTTAGGTACATTAAGGCCTTCTGGTAACAATACAAAATGTGAACTCTGTGAGTTTGTGGCAGATATCTGTGCCCTCTTGAAAGAACTTTTCAAATCTCATGCCAGAAACTGAGAAAGGCAGCTTGCTGGCATCTGGTGGCAAGTGGCAGTTTGCAGCCTGGAAGAGCCACAAGTGAGTCGGGCTAGGGGGTGGGAAACGCCTGGCTCCTGTACAGCCGGCATCTCCTCTGACTGCAGGCAGCGGCAGAGCATATGCCCATGCTGCCCAGGTCGGGCACACTCCCAAGGGGTCGGAACAAGCTGTCCACAGGGGTGGAGCGAGCCGCCCATGGCGGACATTCGGCGTGCCACCCGCCTGCGACTCCCAAGCCTCCCCCAAGCTGTCAAAATGAAGGAGGAATGGGGGAATGCCACTGGCAAAGAGGCACAGCTTCCCCCTTACCCCGATGGCTTGGGGTAGGATCATGGGCGGGCGGAGCGCCGAATGTCACCCCCCTCAGTGAGGGCACCCGGGGCAGTCTGCCCTCACTGCCTCCATTTTCCTACGCTATCGACTGCAGGGGCTGCCGGGACTTGTCCATGAATTAGCCAATCTCTGGCGAGCTCATGAGCTCCTTTCCTTCTCACTCCAAGGATTAAGGGTACCCCAGTAAAGGGGTCCAAGGGAAAGGCTTCTGTCCAAATGCCCAGACAGGGGCTAAAGAGACACTGAACCCCGCTAAGTGGGCTTCTGGAGGGATTATCCCGATTTGATGTATGTCCTAGGGTGATCCTTAATCCAGGATTGACCCTGAATGAATTATCAACCAGCAAACAGGTGGGTTGATTCAGGATGCAAACCCAGTGCCTATGCCAAAGCCTCCTGACGTCCGTAGTCAATAAAGTTGTGGCCTATTTTGATCCTAAGAAGCTTGTCCTGTCTTTAGTACTTCTTCCCATACTTCGACCCCAATGACCACAGGCTTAATGCGCCTAGGCCCGCAATGGACATTTCCAAGTAATCATATACTCAGGAAATGAAGTCGGGTGGAGGGTCATCATTTTTGTTTCTCATTTGTTTCCTTACCTGTGTGGGGTTTGTTGTTTGTTTTTGTTTACTTGCTTCTCCAGTGTTTTTCCTTCCTCTCTTGCACATTAACATAATGGGAAGTCTGTACTTTGAACATACTTCTTCTTTATGCTCCCAGCTTTTTCTATATGCATTGCCAAGTTGCAGGAAGTGCTGAGTTGGACAAAAACCTTGTAGGTGATGTTTACTGCCTGGTTTGTGCCATTTCAGCTATGAGCATACATTGGTTTATCAAACAGTCAGTTTGAGCACAAAGGACACCAGGGATCGTTCTGTGGGACACGTTAAAACTTCAAGCTGTATTTATAGTAAGCAAAATAAGTTGGCACTTTGCACTGTATTTCACAGCCTCCTGCCATCCCCTTGCTGCACCAGTTATTTCTGTTGAGCTTAAACACACCAGAAGAAAGGTTGCGTAATTCTTAGTTATTGTGCTACATTACTCTGCGCCATGTGAAAAGATAAAGAACAGAGATGATTCCAGAAATGTAATATTTTTAATAAAAAAAACCTGAATTTATAATTTTGCCAGAAGCAAAAGACTAGGAAAGAAATAAAACAGCATATATTATCTAAATTAGTCTTAATTTGAACATTAGAGGTGTCATGTGATTAAAAAGCTTTGTTGACATAACAGTTTTAATTGACCAAATAATTAATCAAATAAATCTCCGTACATTTCAATGGGGGGAAAGCATGCGTCCTTTGTTGTTGAAGATTCACCAATCCCATGGGTGGCCTACCCATGAGGCTCCAGGGTCCACAAGGGCAGAAGAGCCAAGGAATGCATTATGCACTACTGCCACAGTGGCAGCAACAGCTGTGGCATGTTCCTTGGGCTCCAGATCTGCTTCCTTCTCAGCCGCAGCAACCCACCCCTGCCACCTGTACCGTAGCCTCTTGGCACTGCTGGTCTCTTCCCACCCTTGTTCCCAATGTATATTTTTATTCCCTCCTTGTTCCTGATGTCACCCGCCCCTTCTTCCCTGGCCAGTGGAGGGTGGCACCATTCTGTAGTTCGCCTCAAGTGCCAAAACGTTTTGGGCAAGCCCTGACTAATTCATCACAGCACATACCTTATTAGAAGAACATACAGTTTTCTTTTTACCTAGGAAAGAACGCTTCTAGTTCAAAATGGGTTGTGTACAATGGCTACACAAGCAGAAGGCAACTTCTGTAGCAAATCTTTGTTGTGTTTCCCCTAAAACGTCTCTCCCAGTTGGTCCACGGCCACCCTTGGATGAATTGTTTGGAAGAGGCTTTTGAACAGTAGAGGCGCTGCTATCTGATTAACCGATCAACCATTGCCCCACTGTTTTTATTTAGAGAGAGAGAGAGAGAGAGAGAGAGAGAGACTATGAAACTGAACCAACTAGGGGAGGCAGGAACAAACATATGTTGCTCTATTTCTTTTTAATGCAAATCTTTGACTTAGCCAAATGAACTTTTTAACAAGGGCTCCAGAACTGTATCAATTTTTGTTGTGCTTGCTTTGTACATGATTCAGCACAATCCTAAGCATGCTCAGACAGGAATAAGTCTCACTAAGTTCAAATGGAAAGGGATTTCCCTAGTAAATGTGCTTGGAAGGATAGCCTTAAATGAGAAGGGGGGTTGCCTATTTTCCCCACTTCACTTAATTTTCAAAAATGAAATGTTTGGGAATTGTGTGTTTGTGTGCGTGCGCGCACATACAGAGAGAATTTCAGCTTAGAATGAAATTTCTCAGAAATGGACCATATGAATTTTGTATTTTGACATATGTATTATCATTACAAAATACTGATTCAGCCATAACTATCTTTTTTTATGATCACCAGCGTGTTAAAAAGGTCTACCTCAGTCACAAAGAACAACTTCCCAGGAAGAAAATATATAAAATTTCTGCTTGGGTGGGGCATGCTCTAAAATTTCAAATCTTTAGCAGTAGGGTATGTCTGTGTTGTGCTTGTGGATGTGTTAACCCCCGACTCTCTCTGGGCTGTAAGATATATTGCAAGATGATTCAGTAAAACACCAAAAACCAGTCAGCTGAAATGCAAAGATTAATACTGGAAAACTACCCTAATTTATATTGCCGTCTTGAAATATTTTGAAGAACTGCTTCAGCTCAAGTATCACATGAAATATAAGCTTGGGCTGCAGTCCTGCAATCTGAGAAAGCCCCATTTATTTTAGTGGCATTTACAATCATTTAACTCTTGCTATGGGTCATTAAAATTAAAAAAGCTGTCACTTTTTAGCATTCTCAACTGCAACGTATTGTGAAAGATGAACCAGCTTTGAAAAGAAGACTGCAGTGTCAATACTCTCTGTGCATTTGTATTTAACTTCAGGGCAGCCATGGTATATGCATCTGTGTCCCTCGGTGACTTTTTCTTTCGGAAATCAAAAATGCGAGACAAAGCACATCCCCTTGGAAATTCACTTTGCCTCTTGAGTGCCCCCACCCAACATAATAGCATAAAACTGACTTAAAGCAACTTTTGATGCAGAAATGGCACTTAGGTCTACACCCATATTATCAAAAAGTTCTGAAAACGCTTTTTAAAAATACATTGAATTTTCCATAAGGCTCGCCATCGCCATTCAGTGTCTCATTGTGTATTGCACATCGAACATACTTAAAACATTTTATTTGCAGCTCTGTGGCTGAATCCTTAAACGTCAATGCACACTATACTTGCAAATATATATATATATATATATATATATATATATATATATATATATATATATATATGCAGGTTTTGGTGTCTTCGGGTGTCTTCCCGTGTAAGAGTTGGGGTGTCTAGGCGACGTTTCGACGAGGTCTCACTCGTCATCTTCAGGCTGGTGCTTTCGGCTTCTTGTTACTGGAACAGAGCAGGATCTCAGTGTTTGAGTTCCTATAAATACTGTTGAGGGGGTGTGGTGTATAGCCTCCAACGTTCTGGGCAGAGAGGAAGTTCCCAGGTTAGTGTGCCTTTTCTTCTTTTGTTCCTTAATTACTTGAGGGATATCATGAGTGATTTCTTGAGTGATATTCTGAGTACCACTTAGGTGGGTCATTAAGTGTGGATTAGTTGCTAAAGCTTTCGTGTCTTGACCTCTTGAGCTTGTGAAGAGTTTTTCTGAGAAGATGGCTGTACTGCACTTAGTTGTGCTCTGGCTTGGCTTCGTGTATAGGGGCGAGCTGTGGTTTTGTGCCCTGTGCCAGCCAGATCTGTGTAGGGATTGCAGGGGGGTGCAGCATCCGGAGGTGCCACTATGGTTTGGCTACTGGATGGTGTCTGTAATTTATCTGTGGAGAGGGTCTGGGTTTGGGTCTGGTGTGGTTGATTGGTGATGGCGTTCTGTGTGCCTCTGGTTCTGGTGTCGGTTTTTGTGGGGAGGGCTAATTTCCAGATGTCTGGCAGGCGGGACGTGTCGTCACGCTTGTTCATGTTGTGAGGGTGTTTCTCTATCTCGATGGCTTCCATGATTATTCTCTTGTGGTGATGTTCCATGTTAAAGAGCAATTTGGAATCTGCAAAATTAATTTCGTGTCCTGTTTCTTTCATGTGTTGGAAAAGAGAGGAAGTTTTTTCTTCTTTTTTGACGGCATTCTTGTGTTCTGCGATACGTGCATTTATTCGTCTGTTTGTTTGTCCAATGTACGTGGCTGGGCAGACTTTGCAGGGTATTTCATAGACCCCTTGGTTTTCCAACTGGATTTTATCTTTGGGGTTTCTGAGGATATTGGCTATTTTTTGGTTGGTGCAAAAGGCTGTTTTGATATTGTGTTTATGGAGGATTTTGCTAATTTTATCTGTAGTGCCCTTGATATAAGGAAGGAGGGCCATGCCATTGTTTTCTTCTGTGTCTTGGTTTTTGGGGGGTGTTTCTTTTTGGATTAGCTTCGTAACCCTGTTTTGCTGGTATCCATTGGCGATTAACACATTTGAGAGATTCTGTAACTCAGTTGTCAAGTGGTCTTTGTCAGCCAGGCGTTTGGTTCTGGAGATGAGAGTCTTGGCTACGGAGTTTATTTGTGCAGGGTGGTGGTGTGATTGTGCATGTAAGTAGCGGTTGGTGTGTGTTTTTTTCCGGTAGATAGTGTGTCCTAGGGAGCCATCAGGTTTTTTGTAGATTAGGACGTCAAGGAAGGGAAGTTGGTTGTTGGCTTCTATTTCCATAGTGAATTGTATTTTGGGGTGTAGGCTGTTGAGATGTGTGAGGAAGCTATCTAGTTTTTCTTTCCCGTGTGGCCAAATTACAAAGGTGTCGTCAACATATCTGAGCCAAAGTTTGGGTTTGTGTTCTGACTTGTCTAAAGCATTGGTTTCAAAGTGTTCCATGTACAAATTTGCGATGAAACAAAAGAAGATGAACAAAAGAAGAAAAGGCACACTAACCTGGGAACTTCCTCTCTGCCCAGAACGTTGGAGGCTATACACCACACCCCCTCAACAGTATTTATAGGAACTCAAACACTGAGATCCTGCTCTGTTCCAGTAACAAGAAGCCGAAAGCACCAGCCTGAAGATGACGAGTGAGACCTCGTCGAAACGTCGCCTAGACACCCCAACTCTTACACGGGAAGACACCCGAAGACACCAAAACCTGCATTCCTGTACCCGTGAAAATCTACGAAAGCATATATATATATATATATATATATATATATATATATATATGCAGGTTTTGGTGTCTTCGGGTGTCTTCCCGTGTAAGAGTTGGGGTGTCTAGGCGACGTTTCGACGAGGTCTCACTCGTCATCTTCAGGCTGGTGCTTTCGGCTTCTTGTTACTGGAACAGAGCAGGATCTCAGTGTTTGAGTTCCTATAAATACTGTTGAGGGGGTGTGGTGTATAGCCTCCAACGTTCTGGGCAGAGAGGAAGTTCCCAGGTTAGTGTGCCTTTTCTTCTTTTCTTCTTCTACGAAAGCATATATATATATATATATATGTATGCTTTCGTAGATTTTCACGGGTACAGGAATGCAGGTTTTGGTGTCTTCGGGTGTCTTCCCGTGTAAGAGTTGGGGTGTCTAGGCGACGTTTCGACGAGGTCTCACTCGTCATCTTCAGGCTGGTGCTTTCGGCTTCTTGTTACTGGAACTTCTTGTTTCCAGTAACAAGAAGCCGAAAGCACCAGCCTGAAGATGACGAGTGAGACCTCGTCGAAACGTCGCCTAGACACCCCAACTCTTACACGGGAAGACACCCGAAGACACCAAAACCTGCATATATATGTATGTATATATATATATTCTCAGCTGGGTCCCAAAGCAATGTCCCTTGCCAAGTCAGTGGGTCAATGAGATCCCCTGACACCCTGTCACATTGTTGTTGTTGTTGTTGTTGTTGTTGTTATTCCACCCATTTGACTGGGTTGCCCCAGCCACAAAATATTAAAAACACAATAAAACATCAAACATTAAAAACTTCCCTAAACCGGGCTGCCTTCAGGTGTCCTGAAGTTGTATAGTTGTTTATTTCCTTGACATCTGATAGGAGGGTGTTCCACAGGGTGGGCGCCACTACCAAGAAGGCCCTCTGCCTGGTTCCCTGTAACTTCACTTCTCACATTCAGAGACCTGCCAGAAGGCCCTTGGAACTGGACCTCAGTGTCATGGATTTCATAACATTGTTACCACGAGATGCAAGTTCCCATATAGATTTTTTAATAATTATTTATTAATTTTCAATTATTAAAATCCAATATAAACAACATTTTTTCAATGTCAAATTACAATTACACTTCAAATATATATCAATTATAAAGCCAATTATACATTTTGTGTGACTTCCTGCATGCTAGATTACAAGGCGAAATGATTTTATTTCATCCTGATTCCGAGTCTTGCAAGTTCCCATATAGATTGGTAGAAACAGTGCTTCACAGGACATCCCCACTCTAAACACATATAACTTAATTTCTCAAGCCTTCAGACCATTTCAAGGGAAATTGTTGCCATTCACTGCGTTAGAAAGGTTGGTGCATAAATGTTATTATTTGAATGATATATCAGGCAACCACATATTATTTTTGTTTTGTCAGAATGCCCCATCACTCACCCTAGTTTCTCCTTATGAATTGCTTCTCCTTTTGTGGAACAATTCTTACCATCTGTCAGAACTACATGTTTGTTTGAATGCGTTGTTTTGTTTCAGAAGTCTTTTTGGAGTGTTTGGAGAGGGTGGAAATGTCTTAGAAAGCAACCCTATAAATGTCTACTCCGAAGTAAGCCTTATAGTGTTTGATGAGGCTTACTTCCAGGTAAGCCTATATAGGATTCCAATGTCGCCATCCTCTTTTACGTGCTTTCACTAACTTTTAGTAACAGAAAGCCTGCAATGTTGCTGTGCTGTAAGCCTTTTGTACTTCCCTGAGACTGACTTCAAGGTAACTGAAAATATACTGAAATCCTTTAAGAAGGGGAACAACTTTGTACAGCTTGAACTGTGAGGGCATTCAAGGTTACCTGGTTTATTTCACATATCCATCTCTAATGAGGGTTCTTTAATATTTCTTTTCGACACTTGCCCTTAACCCATCATTTCTAATAAAGATTTTCTTTGGGATATTTCAGCAAGGACCCACAAAAGAGATTTATTCTCTTTAAGCTTTGCTAGTATTTGATTGTGAAGATGAGTAGCTTTTCTTTGCTAGGATCAAGGTTTGCTGATTATTCAGGCTAACTACAGCACCCTGGGTTTGGAGGGTTTTTTTTAGAATCTTTCCATGATTAGTGTTACCAAGCTCATTCGCTTATTCAAAAGCCAAAGGACGTGTTTCATTTTGTTCTTTGATACTCTATACAAGTCTTCAGGTGCAGAAGAGGTATTTCATCATCGCCATGAAAAGATAACATTTTTAAAGCATCTGTTTCTAAGTCAAACATGTTTTCATCTACCTTTCCTGATAATAATGCTTACTAGGAATACCAAGCAATAATGCTTTCCTAGTAATAGGAATAGTTACCTTACCTAATAATATCCAACTGGATTCAGGTAGGTAGCTGTGTTGGTCTGATGCAGTAGAAATATCTAGATCTAGATCTAGATCTAGATCTAGATCTAGATCTAGATATAGATATAGATATAGATATAGATATAGATATAGATATAGATATAGATATAGATATAGATATATAAATATAAATATATTTTTAAAATAAAAAAAGTCCAGTAGCAACTTAGAGACCAGTTGGTCTCTAAGGTGCTACTGGACAATTTTTTAAATTTATTTTTATAATATCCAACTGAAATGTGAAGTTTTACTTTTGCAGTGTTTACACTTGGTAATGTGCAGATGTTTCAACTGGCTATTCCTTCCTCTCCCCAGTAAATTGCTGACTTTCCCCCCTAACCACATTAATTAATGGATCCATTACAAAATATAGCATCTTAAGATATGTTTGGTATACTGAGGTAATCTAATAACAGATTCTGTAGATTAATGGTTAAGGCTTTTAACCAGTGCACTTAAGCTGATGTCCTTGGAAGGAAGCCCAAAGGGACAGGAAACTAAGGACAAAAGTGTCAAAAGGGACTTTATCTCATAATTCTGCATTATGAGGCTGTGGGTGGGACAAAACTTATCGTAAGACTAAAGCCCTAGTAGAAAAATCCTATAATCACTGAATATGCCTAATAGGGGACCATTACAATTAAAATCCATTTTATAATCTACATTTAATTGATTCATCTCATGAGCCAATGAAAACTTTCAACCCTAGTCATTATAATTTTAAAAATAAAAAACAGTGGCTCTTTTTTTTTCCTTTTCCAGCAATAGACAAGGAATAGAATATAGCACAGGGTGCTCTTGCACCCCCCAGCCAGCCCCGGAGGCACCATTCGCCTTCGGAGCTTATAACCAGGGCTGCTGCCAACAAACAGCCATGCTAGCCTTTGTGAGGCAGAGATGCAACAGGGCATCAGAGGAGAGAGGGAAGGAAAGAGGGACAGAAGCCAGTGTTGCCCGTGTCACCCCTGACCATCATTCAAGGCACCCTATGGTGCCGCAGCACACTGGCTGACTAACATTTTTAAAGACATCCTGAAACTATAACCAGCTACAAATAATAGCTGGTCCAGGTAAATCAGGACAGTTGGGGCATCTTCAGCTTGAAGCTATGTTCATCAGGAGCATAAAAGCCGTATAACTAATCAGGCCATTGTCACACCTAGTTCAGCTACAGTGCTATCGCTGTAGAGAGTTTTCTCCAGAATTTCAGACAGGGATAGGGGTGGGTTGTAATCAGTCCAACCTTAAGTACCTCTTACATGCAAATCTTGTGCTCTGTCATAGCCAATCCTCCAAGTGTCCTGATTTTCCAGGGATAGTGCTGGAGTTACAGAAGCCGTCCTGGTTTCTGATTTGATCCTTGAATGTGTTGCTTTCCCTTTGGACATCCCTCTTTTCATTGGAGAAATATTGAAGTGGGTAAATAGGTTGTCCCTCTTTTCAGTGGAGGGGATGGAATAAGATGTCCCTATTTTCACCTGAGAAATAGTGGAGGGGATGCCGTAAGTAATGTGCTTCCCCCAAAGGACTGTGAAACAAAAGCTCAGGAATAATATTCAGAGTTTAATGACTTCCCCTTCCCTTTTAAACTCAACTTCCAATAAAGAATTTATGTCATTGTTGTTCATTTATTACACAGCAAGTGTAATGTGTATGTGTCGTACAAAAATAGCATGTTCCTTAAGGTCCATTGATACCCATGTGCTTAGTCACTGCTATGGAAATAATTGGGTACACCATTTCCTTCATTCAAAATAGCAAAACAAAGTCAACCAAGTGCTAATACAGGGCAGTTCAATAATGCAGCATTTTGTTGTTTAGGACAATACCATTCCTGCCAGAATAAAGAGTTGCGGTAAAAGAAAGAAAGAAAGAAACCTCTGATAAATTGCGTCCTATTATATTAACTCCACTAGTCTTCCAGTAGTGACATTGAATACAAAATGAAACATACAAGTAAGTTTTATGAAGCTAATCAGCATTCAGAAGAATGTCTGTCTTTTCACTTATTGAAAAGTATGCAGATGTTAGCGTGACTGTAAGATTTTGTTTTTGTTTTTTTGTTTTTTTTAAATGAACCCCACTTTTTTCATCACTGCACCAAAATTGATAATGGCATGTTGTTTATCTTTTCCACTGTGAACCCAAAAGAAAGCAGGAACCCAGCATAATTTACAGTGACAGCTTGGAAGGCCTGGAAGTTTCCTATCCTCTTACACACTATTGATTTGGGCACATTTCCAGTCCAAACCATTAAATGGTAGAAGGAATCTTCTCTGACAACATTTAAAACTCACTTGTGAAACTGACATTTGAACCAATGGATTTTAGATCTCAGTACTTGTTCAGACAGCTGACAAGGAAATGTAGGACTTGTGGGTACTTTCATCTGAGCACTGTTATCCGGTTTAAACTTCCTTCACAGGGGAGATCAGATTTCCAATCTCTGCCCCAATTTTTGTTCTGTTTTTACAAAATCATAAAATATTAGTCATTTTAAGCTGCCAAGAACCACACTTTTAAGAGTTATGGGTAGAGTGACAGAAATTGCTTCTGATTTGGGGAGGTGGATATTTTGAAAGCAAATATATTCCTGGGTAACCACAGTGCCTTTTTTGCATGATCAATGCCAATTTTTAAAAAGGTAGCCATGTTGGTCTGCCGTAGTCGAAACAAAATCAAAAAAATCCTTCCAGTAGCACCTTAGAGACCAACTAAGTTTGTTAAACTTGATAACAAACTTAGTTGGTCTCTAAGGTGCTACTGGAAGGATTTTTTTTTAATTTTAAAAAAGTTTCAGACATGGGGAATGAATTTTATGGGGAGAAATAATTTCCTACAATCACAGGCAGGAATAGCAACCGCTGTCTATGGTACAGTTGTGACTTTACATTCCACAGTGCCTTTGAAGTGAAGGTCTTGCCCTTCATTGACTGTGCAAGTCATCCAGGCACATAAAAGAAACCATAGGTGGCCTAAGGAGGCCCACGCTTCTGATTTTATTTTAAAATCACCTCTCAAATCACTACTTAAACACTCTGTTACAGAATGAACAAGTGCAATGGGACAGAAGCATAAATACCATCCACAGAAATGCCCCAATTAACTCCTCCTTTTATCTGAACTAGTTGTGCTCCAATAGTATTTTCTTTTATTTAATTTGTATACCACCCTTCATTCACAACATTAAAATGCAAAATGAGAACAAAAAGTACACAATAAAACTAAAACAAACCAATAATCCCCCCCCAAGTAGTAACAACAGCTCCATCATGCTTTTAATTGCACATGATCTAGTTAATAAAAGGTCACCAGCTATCCCTGTCTGTCTGCCTATCAGTCAGTCATTCAGCAAAGTTGCCTTAGGGAACTTTGTTTTATTTCCACTGTCGGAGGCAATATGCTTTTGAATACCAGTTGCTAGAAATTGCAGGTAGGAAGAATTCTGTTGGATTCAGATTTTGCTTGCGAGCTTCCAATGGGCATCCGTTTAGCTACTGTGAGAACAGAGCGCTGGACTAAATGGACCTTTGGCCTCATCCAGCAAGGTCTCCTTTGGCTCATATGAAATCCTATTTGGCGATATCAAATGTTGCATCCTTTAAGGTTCGTATTAAAAATCCAGCTACGCATCTCTTTGTGACGCTAGCTGAATTACTCTATTTTCATTTGCAAACATTGCTGGCGTATCTGATTACCCTTCCCCAGGGTCCAATTATGGAAGTGAGGGGAGTAATCAGGTTATGCACACTTCCCAGGTGCTTTCTGTTTCTCTGACATTACTTGTGGGGTGCAACCACATGAAAATGGCAACCATACTACTCAGAAAGTGGAAAGATTCTCCTGAGTGTTTCTCCATTATGCTGTTGCTTAGCAACCAGAAGGGAGGACTGGAACCTTTTCAATAAGGGATAAGTAAGTCACAAGTGCCATGTTTCATTAGTGCCCCGTGTTCCTGTTTCTCCATTGTGGCTGATTAAGTTGGAGTTGTAGCCACAAGATGCCTATTAGGTTGGATGTGGTCATGCTTAGAGGAATAAGGTTTTAACTTGGGTGGATGCTGTTGTTGTTTTGGAGGGGCGAGAGTGTTTTAAATTGTTTTTAAATGATAGGTGTTAATTTGGATTCTGTATCTGTATTTGTGGGTTTAGGGTTTTTTTGTTGAGGAATGTATTTTTTATTAGTTTGTATACATTAGTATTGTTAACTGTTTTAATTGTTATGTATTTTGTACTTTTTTACATTGTACTTTATGCTGTATACTAATGTATACAAATTCAATTAATAATAATAATAATAATAATAATAATAATAATAATAATAATAATAATGGACTCAGTCTGCATCCCAGCCACTCTCTCAAACACAGCTTATTTAGATGTTTAAACAATTGTAACAAACTTACTTTAGCATCAGTTCAGCATATTAGTACATTGGTACCTCAGGTTACATACGCTTCAGGTTACAGACTCCACTAACCCAGAAATAATACCTCAGGTTAAGAACTTTGCTTCAGGATGAGAACAGAAATCGTGCGGCGGTGGTGGGAGGCCCCATTAGCTAAAGTGATGCTTCAGATTAAGAACAGTTTCAGGTTAAGAACGGACCTCTGGAACGAATTAAGTACGTAACCAGAGGTACCCCTGTAGATGGATTGGTAGTGGCGGTGGTTCGGTTCAGTTACTCCACAGCTGTGGGTTAACCATTTCCCAGTAAAAGTTGGACTGATCATGACAGTTCCCCCACTCATAGGAGCCAACTGCAGGGGGCCATGGTTCCTCGGGCAACCACAATATTATAATTGCGGGGGCTGGGCAGGGCCATCTTTACCCGGGGGTGCAAGGGGTGCAAGGCACCCGGGTGTTGAATTCTGGGGGGTGCCCAACGCCCGCCACTGAAGCCGCCTAAGCTCTTAACTATCTACCTGTTATGAAATAATAAATAATTTTGATCATGCTAGAAAAACAAAATTCATATGTACCTAGGTATTACCGAAATGTTACCTACTGTTTCACTAAAGGACTTTTGACTTTGTGCGCTCTTTTACCAAAGACGTGCCACGCCAGCAGCGGCGCTTGTCATTCACAATGGCAGTGCTTGTTAGACTTGGAGGCGCTGGGTGGATCTTTGCGCCCGGCAGCGTATATGCTAAAGACTCCCCTGGAGCTGAGCACCCACAAAGTCAATGAGAAAAGTCAGCAGGCGGCAGCGGTGCTGGCTTTGAGAGAGAAGCAGTTCAGCTCCACAATCAGCAACCAGCGAGCAAGGCGCCCTTTCCCGGGGTGGGGTCCTGAACACAGAGGCAGAGTCCCTCCCGAGACCAGGCCTCTCCCTGTCGAAAAAGGTGCCTCACTGGCTGTGGAGAGGAGGAGGGAGCCGCTACTGCAACACAGACGTGCAACGTCACACATACATGCCTGTGATGTCACACACACACACTACGTGTGATATTGGACGTCCACGTTGTGGCGGGTAGCCACAATTCTGGGGGTGAGGTGGCACCCCATCCTCCACTTCAGGGGCGGAGGACCTGTTGCAACGGTCCTGGTTCCAGATAAATGCAGTTCTCTGATTCATGTTCAAGCAGAAAAGGTGGGGAAGATGGTTTTCATAAAACAATGTACGCTGACACAAATGTGAAGCGATTATGAGCAGAGCCTTGTAAGTAAGGGTGTATTTTGTGACTGCAGCCTTAGCTGCGATGTACTTAGATTTTTAACTGCTACCGATGTTGAGGAATGATAGTGCTGAGCAGGGGCCTGTGGAATCATCTGTAAATAATCCAAGTCTACTAGGCGATGAAAGATATATATGGGTGGAAATTGGCTAGAAAGTCTAGCCCTTGATATGGACAATCAGCAAACTCTTCTTGACAGCTTTAAAAAGAGGTGCTGAAGAAAAGTCTCCAGATACTGCTATGCTGTTTATCTCTCATTGCTACTCTGTTTTTCAGCATGGGTTGAAAGCATTTGGTTTTCAGTATGAGTTACAGCAGTGACACCTCGGTCTAATCCATACTGTTGTTTAGAAATATGGAGCAGGGGAAAGGGCTGAAGTCAATCAGCGAAAACCAATGTGGAACCTATGACTTTCCTTGAGTTTATAAACACAGACCAAAATATGGATAGACTGGACTTGTAATGTTCCATTGTTCCCTTCCATTTCCATCATATTAAAGAAAGTCAACTTTGCTAAAAGCATAACTCTGGTCACTGGACTTCTGTTCATATATCAGTTTTGTCAGATTCTCACATTTTTATCTCAGATTCTTTTCATGCTGGAACAAGCTTGTAGGACCAACGCCTCCAGTTGAATTTTGACTCCAAAGAAAGATATTTAGTACAGGTCACTTTGGCTCTGTTGAATTAGAACACTAACAAATATTAGTCAGTATTGACTTCTCATCAGTCAAGTAATTGATGGTCTTAATAATGTCACACTATAGAACAGGAAAGCGTGCTGCTTGTCACCCCCATATTGATGAGAATACATGCTTTGAATCAAACAAGCAATTTAGGGCACACACCATGTGTGTGTGGTTTGGGAGCTGCACGGTCAGGGAAAAAACAATGCTGTCCAGGGTTGTAAAGACAGCGGAGAGAATAATTGGGTGCACTCTTCCTGCCTTGGATAAGATCTATGCTTCCAGGTGTCATCAGAAAGCTGCAGAGATAGTGCAGGATAGTGCGCACCCCAGATATGATCTCTTTCAGCTTCTGCCTTCTGGAAGAAGGTACAGGGTTATAAAGACTAGGACTAGCCACCTGAGAAACAGTTTCTATCCAAATGTGATTTTGGTTTTAAATGCAGTGTAAGGTAGTCTCTATAGGAGTATATTGTATTTAATTATGGAGTGTCAGAGTTTTTAGGGAGTTAACCAGGCTGGGATAGCTGGGATAGCAGGCTTGTTGGTTTTTGAATGTCTGATGTAGATTTTTTTCAATTTCGTTGTTTTGTATGGGACAATGACAATAAAGATTATTGTATTGTATCGTATCATATCTTTCCATGCTCCTTGTCAGGTGCTCTAGCTCACAGTCAGGTGTCATGTATTGGAAGGACCCTGTGCCTTTCCAGTAGGTCAGGGTCTCTTACACACAGAGAAATACCTTGACTATTGTAAGATCTGACTCAGAAAAGAAAATAAACTCTTAGGCTGGAGAGACAAACTGACGCCAGTTGCAGTAAGGCAGTTCAGGTAGATAGATACAGCAGAAAAAGGGCATGGGTTAACCAAAACATGTGGCATAGGGAGTTGCACTGGGAAGGGGATATTTCCAAAAACAGGCAACATCGAACTGCTCTTTCCTGCTGCTGCAGCTCTGCTACAGTTCCTGACCCTCCATGGAAGCTTTTCAGGGAGTGGCACTTAGAAGAAGGACCAGGGAAGCCCATTCTGTAAGCAGACCTGCTTGCACAGCATTGGGTACAGCCCATTAGTTTCTCTATACATGCTGTGTGCGATACAGTTGAAGGCAGTAGCGCTTCCACAGTTGCTGGAAAGCACAGGAGGGGAGAGTGTTCTAGCATTCGGATCCTGCTTGCTTGTTGTCCATTGTGAGAACAGAATGCTGGACTAGATGGGTCATTGGCCTGATCCAGTAGGCTGTTCTTATGGGCAGGTATGGTTAGAAGGGAGTGGGGTCTAAATGGTTACAGACCATACCTCTCTCAGATCCTTCATCCACCTTGCAGATACCTGGTGGCCCAGCTACTGGAACCCTGTAGCCTGGTATAATTAAATGACAAGTCAGTTCACAGCGAAACAACACTCATCTATGATTTTATTGCAGTTGAGGGAGCCAAGCTCGCCTGCTTTACTGAGACCTGGGTCAGTGAGCTGGATGGAGTGTGTCTGATCCAGTTTTGCCCACCTAGGTACTTGTTGCATGATACTTTAATTATTCTCTGGGCTTCTATGAGAGGAAAAGCAGTACAGAAATGCTAATGATCATCATCATCTTTGTCATCTAATGATTTCTCAGAAGTGGGCCTTCTCTGGTAGCACTGACCACCTCTGGAATGCCTTCCCTCTTGCAGTACAGGAAGTGACAAATTTCAAATGACAATTGAAGATCCATTTGTTCTAACAGATTTTTCCTGCTTAAAATATATTTTAAAGTGTGTTGCTATGTTTTTACCTCAAGGATTTATTTTATAGGATGTTATTTTATATACGTAGGCAGTATACAAATATATATGGAAATATATGGAATCAACAAATTAACTATGAAAACATTCTGTGCAAATAACTATGCAAACTATGCAACATTAACAATGCAAACATTCACCAACATCACACACACACACAAACTGAAGTAACAAAACATGCTGGGGGTGGGGTTGGCCCTTTTTTCCATTTAAAGATTGCACAGTTTCTTAGAATTTTTTTTCCCACTGAGCAAGTAAGTGATAATTAATGTCAACAATGCTCATTGGAAGCCCTACATTCTTTTTCACACCCGGCAGAAAGACTGGAGTCCCTTGCCGTGTAATATGTAAGTTATCTATATTTAAAACTCAAGCTTGGCAAAAACTGCAACTTGTACAATTTGACTATAACCTGTGGTGGATGTTTTAAAAGGTATCTCAAAGTGCACCTTTGCAGCAGATCTTACAGTCACAGTGTAGCCTTCTTAGACTTTACTGACTGGTGGGGTCCGCGTTGCTCCCGGGAGGGAGAAAGGAAGTCAAATGACACCGAGGTTGATTCAGAGAAAGAGTTTATTCTGCTCTCCGGATAGCAGAAGGCACTTGCATGGTCAGTTCACAGCAAGTCCAAAGAAATGAGAGATTCCATGCAGTATATATATCCTCCAGGCACCCTCTCCCCCCTTCCCCAGGAATCCGGCCACGTAAGCTTATACACGTAAGTTGACATCACAGATGTTCCTGCTCCTGTACTGTTGACCATAAAAGGGTGTTCCTGTTCCTGTATTCCTTATCTTGGGGTAAGAAGGTCACCAACTCTAAGAGTACTCCTGGCGCTGTTCCCGGGGGGCTGACAAGGTCTGTGCGTCGGTGTGGTCAGGGGGTAAGATAAGACCCAGATATGTCATCCCTGCTCCACTTTGGAACTGACAAGGCCATTCATTAGGCGTCACGGACTGATAAAGGAGAAAGCTTTGTTTATACAGCTGTGTTCTTGTTATGCATTTGCTCAAGTGTTCAAGTTAATGGTTTTTAGCTAATGCACCCTTGGAGAAGGAAAAATGAGGATTTTGGGGCTGCCTGAACAGTCAGATTTTAGATTTTGGAAACCCATTCCTTCAACAGAACAATGGGTTTTATTTTGCCTTTATTCTTTAACATGAGATGCTTAATCAGTATTTGGGTTCTTTTCTCTACTCCTTATTTATTAGGCCTGAAATGTCAGAGAGTACCTTCTGATTGAGCTGTGGTGCATTTTTTAGATTAAGCACAGCTAAACTGGATAGCTCAGTTGGTTAGTTCAGAGTAATCATCTCCTGAGTCAATGGCACTAACTGACGGGTCAGTGTAACCAGACCCCCGCCCTTGCCCCACTCAGTGCTGCAGAACTCATGCTCATTACACTCACTTCAGCGAATATAGCTGGATAATGTTTAACTATGCTGAAATAGTTCCACTGAGCAGAATCTATACAGGCTCTATTTATGGAAACAATACTAGTGGTAGTAGCAATAACGAAGAAAATTACTGCTTTTCTAGGACTGCTATTCAAGAATGTTAACATGTAGGATGCATCTCCACAGCAGACTATTATATTTTCTTATTAATCACTACAAAACTTCAGTCAACCTATAATCAGTTTAATTAACGATACCTGCCATTGAGGAAACTGCTTGCTAATTATATCAGACTTATTTTAAAATATTAAGTACGACTTTGTATTTAGGCTGGCTGGTTTTCACAAAAGGGTTTTGATCCTATTCACTGGTAGTGGTTGTTTGGCTCTTGCACCTCTAACCCCCCACCCCCTGTTGGCTAAAATATTCCCATGGCTCAAGACCCAATATTTTCCTCAGAATTCTTCTCTGGTGAAGATAACTGCAATGCAAAGGGGCTTAAAGCCATTTAAGCTTGATTTGAAAGATGATTTTTGCAGAAGGAAGTTGGCTGTTTTTCTGCTATGGGAGAAACTGGTTTGGGCAGTGAACATTCCAGCTGGAAGATCTCACGCTCCAAAAAACCGTGTAGCAAAGTGCAAGTTCCCAGCATTGTTATTGAGCACTCCCATTAATTAACTCTGAGAGTGTGCAGAAGGAATACCCCATGAACTGTGTCCCAATATCTGTAACAATGTTAGGGAGACAAAATTGAATCTATGGGTGTGCTGGATGGTTATACTTTTGAACATTCTGTCACGTTTGTTCATTTAACTAATGAAGGCATTTATTTCTTGAAATTCTATTTTTGTTAGGATTTTCACTGTTGGGAACTATTCAGGAGAATCTGCCCTACAATCATAAATAAATTTTGCTCATGCTTTTATATTAGGGATGAGGAAGCTGTTTGCCTCCAGATGGACTACAACTCCCATCATGCCTGATTGCTGGGCATGCTGGGCTGATAAGATCTGGAGGGATGAAGGCCACCCAACCCTGGTCTGTATGTAGCTGTATCTAGCTGCATGTACCTGTTTCTGCTCCAGATAAATTGATGTGGGAATAATTCAATGGATCTTGCAGATTTAATTTTACTGCCCACTACTCTCCCCAGTAGATAATTAAAACTTCTCTTAGGAACACAGTTGTTCATTATGGGCTAATTTGCTTATCTGAAACACAAAGCTTGGGCTGCCATAATTGGTTCAGTCAGTCATGTCTTTAAAATCTTTCATTTGATTATCTGCATAACTGAAAATGTTCTCTCTTCTTTGTGAGCCGAAATAGCAAATGAGTCCCTCTCCAATATTCTTTTTGTGTGTATCTAAGAAGAGGTTAAATTGCTCAGAACCAAATAAGCATTCTTGACTTCCTCCATTCATTCATTTGATCCTAAAATAAATCAGCCATTGAAACTCCTCTCAGCTTTCGCATTTTGGACAATTCGTATGGTTTACTGACATTACATTTCCTGGAATTAAATAATGGTTTGGGTTATTCTGTGTGCCGCTTGAATTAGATTAAAAGCAAATAAACCGGAAAATCTTTAATTAAAAAAAAATTAAAAGTGGATTAGGTACTTTTCAAAAATATTGAGTTGATAGTGCTTCACAGGAAGCATTTATATATATTTATATCTATATATATATCTATATCTATATATCTATATATCTATATCTCTATATACCTATACCTATACCTATATATCTATATCTATATCTATATCATCTATATCTATATCTATATCTATATCTATATCTATATCTATATCTATATCTATATCTATATCTATATCTATATCTATATCTATATCTATATCTATATCTATATCTATATCTATATCTATATCTATATGCATGCTATCATAAAATGGTACAGTTGGAAGGGATCCCAAGGGAGGTCTAGTTCAACCTCCTGCAATGTAGGAATCACAGCTGAAGGGTGCATTTGTGAAGTATGTCTTCACATGTTTGGACAGAAAGCCAGTTTTAAGTAAAGTAGCTTAGTGGGGAGAGAGCATCACTGGCCACAATCCAGAGAAATATCAGTACACCGTAATTATTTTTCAACTTTTCCAGCTGGCATCTCCCTTGACCAAACTGCTGAGCTGGCTTTTAAATTGTTATAAATTGAACTGCTGTTTAATATAGAAGTGTGTGATTGTTTTGAAGTACGTAGAGAATACACCGGGGGGGGGGGAGGATGCCCCCTTTACACCAGAAAGGCGCATAAATGTACAGAACTCTTTGTGACCTTGGCTGAAGAGTTCTCCCCTGCCCTCCTCTCATCTGCAACTCACATGTTTCCTCACACCCATTGTGGAAATAGCAGGCACCTAAGATCATAAGAATAGCCCTGCTGGTCAGATCAAAGATCCTTCTAGTCTAGCGTTCTGTTCTCACAGTGGCCAACCAGATGCCTATTTGATGCCGCAAGCACCTCATTAAATGGGTACATTATACGAGGGATAGGGAACCTATGGCCCTCTGGGTATTGATGTACCAAAGCTCCCATCATCCTTGACCATTGGCCATGGTTACTGGAGCTGTTAGGAGATGGAGTTCAACTTTAGTAGAAATGTCGGTTTCCCATCCCTGTGTTAGGCATTACATTCAGTAACCTTATTGGAATTGGAATTTTTTTAACCAGCTAGTTTTTATTTCACATATTACCCGTGTTTTTAAACCAATGCTACTATTACGATTATGTTTTTATCTTGTACACCAGTTTGCTATGTTTACTGCTCAAGTGGGGTTTATAAATTTACAAGCAAATGTTTTGCACCCTTCGGCTAAGAATGAATAAGGGATCCCAGTCCAAGAATAAACCTTGCTTGTATGGACGTATAAGCAGTCAGTGTTAGAAACGGCAATGATTTGAGGTTTGGTTTCTGGCAAGAAAAGCGAGTTTAGGCTGATTAGCGTGATATCAGGGTGCATGGTAGTTCCCATAGTAGTCATTTGCCCAACTCCTACACATCATGTTGTTTAGTCATTTAGTCGTATCCGACTCTTTGTGACCCCCATGGACCAGAGCACACAAGGCACTCCTGTCTTCCACTGCCTCCCGCAGTTTGGTCAAACTCATGCTGATAGCTTCGACAACACTGTCCAACCATCTCGTCCTCTGTCGTCCCCTTCTCCTTGTGCCCTTGATCTTTCTCAACATCAGGGTCTTTTCCAGGGAGTCTTCTCTTCTCATGAGGTGGCCAAAGTATTGGAGCCTCAGCTTCAGGATCTGTCCTTCCAGTGAGCACTCAGGGCTGATTTCCTTAAGAATAGATAGGTTTGATCTTCTTGCAGTCCATGGGACTCTCAAGAGTCTCTGCCATATCATACTGCTTTGTATCCTATGACAAACCTGCTTCCAGTTTTGCAAGGGGTGATTGCTTTCATTACAAGCAAATTTAGGCCATCCCCCATGTGGCTGAAGATGCTTCTTATCACTCCTATATCTCTCACAACCTTCATGGTCCAAGCAGCACAGCTGGTATTTAAAGAATAAAAAGCATGAGTAAATATTAAATAACTGGTTTGTTTGTTTGTTTGTTTGTTTGTTTGTTTGCTTGCTTGCTTGCTTGCTATATTGATCCAAATCTGTGGTTGATAGTGATGGGCACTCAAAATATGCACAAAGCCAAGGTCTGGATAATTCTGTTTATGCGGTGTAAGAGGGAGTCATGTATGGCCTACCATACTTGAATAATGCCAGAGCCTTCATGATCACTAAGATTGGGACCAAGTTCAGTATTAGACGAAACTTAAATGCCTATAAACATAAGGCATGAGATGCAACATGTTAGAAACTTCAGTGCCCTTAACCAAGTAACATTCATTAATGCCTTCTCAGCAGTATTATTTATTTATTATTAATCATCTCTAGATACCTTTCAGCAGTGCTTTTCTTTAAAAAATATTTAGGGGTACTCCCATTTTGACTCAAGAAAATTGCCATTTTATAGTTCAAATCAGGAAAAACAAATACAGTAAATAGGCAAAAGTACAAAGATTCTCAAAATGTTTAGGGGTGTGCGGACCCCTGCGTCCCCCCCAGGAAGAAAGCACTGCCTTTCAGTAGACAAAGAAGAAGAAGAATATATTTTGGCACCTTTGGGATACAATGTATTTCAGATTAAAAGTGCCAGCAGACAGTCTTTCTCCTAGCCTGAATTCCACTATGTTTTTAAAATTAAGTACTGTGCTGGTCCCATTTTTTGAGATCAAAGCACTATATAACAATTCATTTCTCTTTCTCCCTTGCATGTAGTGTTCTTGTCAGTTCAGTTTAATGTAACTTTAAAGATGGGTTTGATTTCAGTTTATGCTTCATTTCACAGTACCTGTCACTAATAACAAATGTGTCCAGAGTGGCCCGGGACTAAATGCTTTCTTCTTGCTACTTCCTTACTGATTCATTCTTGATTTTGTTTTTGGTTTTTTTGTTTCTAACTCTTGTCCTCTAGCAAGTGCTGTAAGCAAATAAAAATAATTGGAAACCACAACCAGAATATGCCATAGTCAAAACCTTTAGCTGGAATCCAATTTAGATCCTGCTGAAGGGTTGGGATTTCATAGCCCTCAGACAGAGATAAAAATGGCTCAAAAACAATATTTCTTAATATATTTCTGTATTTGCTGCATTACTTGTTTGACATAGTGATAGCATTCTGGGGCTTTTCTTCTCTTCTTCCATTGCTAAGGTCTTTGATGCAATAGATACTAAGGAAAGCAAAACAAATATGTTCACCTCAAATGCAACTCTCACACATTTTAACAAATGTCTTGCTGGTGAACTTCTGCCCGTGACAGAAATCTAGTTTTGTCATACAGCCAGCCATATGTGACAACAGCCATGATCCAAAAATGATGGAACCAATTGGCACTATATTTACTAGTGAGGAGAAAGTCTTGATATTAGGAATAATTGGGGGGAAATGTATTTTTAGTTACTTGTGAATTATTAGATGAGCATACAGCCCAAGGTGGGGGTGGGGTGGAGAAGGGGATTTTATTTGTTAATAATCCTGCAAATTATGTGCAGAGTGGTCCACCTAGGCAGGAGAGGGTCTGCTAACACATCTGACAGTGGTATCATTGTTATGCTCAGTGGCAGAATTTGGGCTCTCAGATCATAAATATCATAGGTTTCACCTAACACTCCATGACCCTTCTCTCGGGCTAACCATGAGCTAGTCCTTTTATCTTCAGAGCACACGTGTAGCTGAAAAAATGCACAGCTACCTCAGATGTAGTATCATTATGGGACATAGTAGGGGGAAATGGCAGCTGGCACAAAACATAGTGCCCCCCCCTCATTTTGTCGCAAGAGCGCACACACAAAATGCTTTCATAGGATATCAACAGTTGTGTGAGAAATAAATGTATAGGTTTGAATCTTAAATGTAGTCAGTGAAAGGGAAGTTTCCTATCCCTCCTGCTTCTGCCTCTGCTTACCTAAAACCTTCCATGGAGGGTTGGCCCTCCTGAACAATGTGGGATGGGGGTTCCTGGAGGGGGTGACAGGAGACCAGAAATTTTCTTTCTTAGCATCCAATGGGGCAATTCCCCCACCCTAGCAGCCTCTGTACCCAACTCACATTGTTCCAGAGTGTCCCCGTAACTCACCAGAAAGACTTTTCAGGAGGTGCTACAGTGGGGAAGTGGTAACTTTTCTTCCATGAAATTCCTTAAATTATCGAAGGCACAGTATTCCTTGCAGGAACTGGATATTGCACAGAGCACAAATTTATATTATTCTGTATACAGTACTTCAGTCAGTAGCATCAGAGTCAATAGGAAAATGAAGACAAGTCACAAATCATCCTTTTGCCAGGGCTGCTTACAGAAATCTCTCTCATTTCCTTAACCATGTCTTCATTTGCCATGCTACCCTTGGGAAGAAACCACTTTCCTATTTTTTAATTTGCCATCCTTATTGAAAGGAACAGAAGATGAGAATTACCCCCATGGGATCGAAGAACGAAAATCACAGCAGAGTTTATATTCTCTACAACTTCCCTTGAAAAAATGAATTTATGTGGCAATAATTATTCTAAATCACTGCATTTTCTCATTTGCTTTTTATTTTCAGAAACGATTTGGTATATTGATATTAGGGTGTAACTAACCTGCATGCAAGGCACATTGCAGTGTGACTTTTGTTGGGGTACATGTGCTTCCTCCTCTGCCTTGTCTCTTAACTACAAATCTAGAGAAGGCTTTCTCCAATAACTAGCAAATCTCTTTCCCTCTAAGCATACGACTAAGGACCCCAGGCCATTCTTGCTGCTTGCATTCCAAAGACTGCATTCAACAACTGAGGGCAATCAGCAAGGCATAACCCTAATTAACTTATTTAACATTAATAAAGGAATATCTTCTTAACATCAGTTCTCCTGACAAACTGCCTCATGGCTTTGATCCATTCTAGTCCCCTGCCTATCAAGATGTATAATAAGGAGCTATATGTGTTGTCAAGCTTGGATATAATTGCCCTTTCCTGGATAACCTTTGTGCTGCAGCATTAATCTAAGAAAAGGAGAATTTTTCTGGATGTTGCTGTTATTTGCCATTACAGCGATATTATTAGCAAATACTCTCTCCTGCATGGCTTAACTCCTATCATTCCAGCTTTGACTTTCCCACTGCCGGCAAAGCGGAACATTATTATATTGTGAATTCAGGTAGCCAACAAGATAATAGATGCCACAGTAACATTTAGCCAGAGGCAACCAATGTGCTGCTCTCCAGGTGTTGCTGACGCTGCCTATCATCCCTCACCATTGGTCATGTAGGCTGGGGTTGATGGGCATTGGCAAACCAACAACATCTGGAGGACAACACATTGACCACCCCTATATTTCACAGTCCATCATTATCCATCCGATTTGTAAGATAACCAGTACCTTATATTACTGTGGCTTGGAACTGCGGTGAAAAGGCTCTAAAATTTTGCATCTAGTCGCATCTGTTGGTATGCACTCGTGCCTGGTAATGTTTGTCTTCCGCTGATCTTGTGACCCTTTACACAGAGAGCATCCTAGACATGAAATGGAATATGTCGAGAATGGTAGTAGGAGCAAAGCAAGATGAATATGCAGCAGCAGCTGACCTAGATTGTCTTTATGAAGTAGTCAGCCAGCTGCAACTGGAAGAGAGCCAGCTTAGTACAGCCACGGTGGAGAACAGCACTGCATGTTGCTAGAGCTTGCCGGGGGGTGGGGGGGGGAGAGAGATACGGCTTTTCCAGATGTTTTGGGACTTTGAGCTACTGCAGTTACGTTGAGTTCAGCCCACTTAGGAGTAAATCCCAATCCCAGGTGGGAAACCTGTGTCCATAAAGAAAATGGAATTAAGGTTTTGCCTCAAGTATCTTGCATCCATACAAACATCCTTCCTCAATTACGTCAAGTTTTATTGAGACAACAGCCAGTTCATCTCTTCATACCTGCGGCGTTGCCCCTCTGCAAAGTCTGTCAGGGATAATTTTGGTTAAAGTAGTGATCACTGAGGTCATATGCATTTCTGTACTATTAAGAATTAATTATGGAAAATAATTACCTTTGAGGAGCTTTGCTAAAGATAAAGGTTGACAGAAATTGCAGTAGTGTAAAGAAGCAGAGTTAGATCACAGAAACTCAAAGTAAACATCTCTTCCCCTCCCCCCATATCACCTTGTCCTGGTTCCTCACTCCCAGCATCAAACAAGTCAAGCATATGTGGCTGAATGTCAGTTTTTTGGACAGGACAACACAGATCTTGTTACCGCTTTGCTGTGTAGGTCTTCACAATGCGGTGTCAGTTGTGAAATGCACTTTACCTGTTATACCCTTTGCGAAATGTTCTAGTCATTTATGGGATTGAAATTATGCCTGGGATCTCTTCTTTCATTTTGTTTTCACGGATTTTAAATGCCACAGAACAGGTTCCATTTTAAAGGCTCGCTTTTTTTCTTTTTTTTGCCTAAACGCTTTCAGATAAACATCATTTTAAAATGTGTGACCCCTCTCTTCCATAACCTGATTCATAATTAATCCAAAAAGTACAGATTCATAAAAAATTAATTAATTCTTTTCTGGGTTAATTTCAAATCAGGACTCCGACATCTAGCCTCTGATGTCTGCATGTGATGCACCTACTAATTTATTTAAGTAGGGAAGTAGCTAGAGGTAACAGTACCATTGGCAGTACCAACCTTACCAATGCTGAGTAAGAGCAGTGTAAACCATACAGGACTCACTTCGGGAAAGGTGCAGAGTTGATTCTTCTTAGAATGGAAGGTTTATGTTTTGGATATTAAACATATAACACTGTTCCATCATGACGATTTATAAGAATATTATTGTGCATTTTGTTTTCCTTTTTTCCGGATGGAGAGGTTTGTTAATAGGTTGTACGAACTAAATATTATGAATATTATCTAAATGCTAGAATATTATTTATGTTTTGCTTGCCCCCCCCTTTTTAAATGAATAATACTGATTTAACTTGAAAGGAAAGAGGATACAATACAAACATATCTATTTCACTTGTGATAAACAAAATTTGATTACCTTTCTTTCAAAAATCCCCATAATTTATCTGCTTTTAAAATCAAAGTTAGCTTGCTTTTGGACAACATTACATTTATCAACAAAAATGCAAACGACAAGAACTTTCCAAATTAAAGCCGGAGAGTTGCTAGTAGTTAGTACAGCTTAATAGTTGTATGTCACACCATTTTCAGAGATTATATGAATCATTTATACTTCCGGGTTAAGTGTGAACTTCCTTCATAATGTCAGCTGTGTTGGAAGGGTTGTAGTGTGCATAGAGGGCTTGGTGTATGTGACATATACTCCATGAGTTGTACATTGATTTCATTGTTATGGAATTAGCCACATGTGCAGTGGTACCTTGGTTCTCAAACACCTTGGTACTCAAACAACTTAGAACCCAAACCCTTCAAACCTGGAAGTAAGTGTTCTGCTTTGCAAACCTTTTTCAGAAACCGAACGTGCTCCATTTTGCATGCTACACTACCGTTCTAAGTGTTACACTGAGTTCTGTCTGTTTTTGCTGTTTATTTTGCGTTTTTGCGACTCTTTTTTGTTTTGTTTTTCTGACTGTGTGGAACCCAGTTCAGCTACTGATAGATTTATTGTGTGACTGCAGAATGCTGTTTATTGCTTTCATTTTATGGATCAGTGGTCTCGTTAGATAGTAAAATGCATGTTAAATTGCTGTTTTAGGGATTGTTTTTAAAAGTCTGGAACGGATTAATCCATTTTGCATTACTTTCTATGGGAAAGCGTGCCTTGGTTTTGGAACGCTTTGGTTTTGGAACGGACTTCCGGAATGGATTAAGCTTGAGAACGAAGGTACCACTGTGCTAATTAAATGATGGACAGGGTACCTGTGGTCGTCCAGATGTGGTTGGCCAGTGGTTAAGCGGGATGGGAGGGCCGCAGGTTCCCCAGCCCTGTAGCAACCCTTACTTCATTAGTGAATTATGCCACCTCTGCTCAGCAAGAGCTCTCCATGTGCACCAGAGGCTCACAGAGCTTTAGATACCAGCAGTTACTTATATATATAAGTATTGCCCTTTGCATTCATTTTTCTGGCCTCTCTCCCTTTCTCCCTTGAAGGATTTTTGAAAGCAATAGCGTAAGCATTTCCCCTAGTGGATAATAATGATACATTGTCTTTGTACAAGAAAATCCATGCCATGCTTTAGAACATAATTAGATGGTGATAAATATTAGCGTATAATATATTGGACTATTGGGGACAGTGCTTTCTCTTCTAACCAGCTTGCCCTAAATTATTTATTTAGTTATGCAAGCTTTACTCCTCAGCTCAGAAGCTAATTTGCAGAATTGTTAAAGCAAAGGGGAATCAGCAAGTCCCTTACTTTGGAACTGTAATACATTACAAATCATGGGACCTAAAAGACGGCTGTCAATATTGATAATTCACACGTATTTTCTCTTACGGTGTGGCTTCCAAAACAATACCTGATTTTAAAACTCAGTGTGTATGGTGGTGGTGGTAGGGATTAGTTAGTGGCTATACTTAATAATGGCTAAATACTGGGACAGGAATTCTGTCTATCCCATTATTTGTTTGAACGGGTCCATCTTGCCCACTCTCCCCGATAAGTTTCTGGTCAAAGTCACTGCAGAAAGCTGAAGGGTAAAGGCATAATAATGATTTAGGAAAGGTAAACATCTAGAGCCGAAATATGTTCAGCTCCATAATTTTATTTGTTTGTTCTTAAACCAGGTTTTACCTCAGGGTAAGACTGAATTTGTTGACTTAAATCTTTGTTGGAAATGGCCTGCACAAATCCAAACTGATGCTGTATGTAGGAGACAGCTGGTTGTCATGGTAACTGTAGTGCAGTTTTTAATTCCACTTGGTGAGTAATGCTGACACAATGTTGCTGAATAGACTATGGCTTTCCTTTTACAAATATATAGCTTTATCCATGTCAAGGTTACGAAATAAAATAAGGCCCTTGCTCAGACCCCTCTGGCCACATCCGTTTGGCTTATTGATACAAAATACTTTTATTGAAAACCAGGCAATTCGCCTGGCATCAGTCAGTCAGGGGAATGGGGGTCAAATAAGACTCCTCAAAGAGGCATAAATTAGATTATAAAAGACACAAATTAGTCTTAACTTTGTAATCGCATTAGCCTTCTGTTGCTCAAAATATGTTTGGCAATGTATTTGCACTATGTAGTGGAATAACATGCATTGCATTGTAAGAAGACACTTGTTTTTGTATAGCATAAAAACAGAAAGTGCTTGATCTGTTTTTATTTTGTTCTACTTTGCACATGGAGGAAAAGAACACACCACCTTAAGCTGTTCCATTTCATTAAACTAAAATCATTTTAACATAAACTTCTGGAACAAGTATTCTTGATATTTGCTTGCCAGATGGTACATATTTTATGAGAAAGAGAAGCAAAATCACATTTATACATTTGTTTCTAAGAACACTGCCAAAAGTCATTTCTAAACAAAGCTGTCCTAGATTCATTGAAACCATATTTTTCATTAGTTAATTTTATAGATATTCCAAACAAGGAATTATGGTAATTAATACTCACGCTGCGGCCATATTATCCTAACAAATTTGGTAAATATATGTAACAGGAATCACTGAGGGTGTCTGCAAATGTGACATTTTCCCGATGTAAATGGTTTGAGACGTAACTAAATATTTCCCAAACTACTGTCTTCTAGATAATCATTTCAGTTATTCATTTTGGTTAGCCTTTCAGCTGGCAGCAAGGGACATAGGTGTAGTTTTTTCCTCCCATTATTGATTCTCCTACTTCCCCATCCACTCTCAGAAGAGCTTCTCCTAGCTCTTGACTCTTAAATAATTGATTTTTCCACTCAGGTGCACAGGACAACATTTTGAAATCATGAGATTGCAAAAAAATGCATGTGCTTTGCTCACTGACGCACTAGTTTTATTAAGTAGTCCCCAAACAGAAGACCAATACAGTGAACAATGAAGCCTCAGTTCAGAAAATTATTTTTGCTTTTTGTTTAGAAATTTGATGGAAAGCTGCAGTCCATTGCACCCTTACCTTGAACACAGCAGGACTTCCAAGTAAAGATATGTATATAATCAGGTCACATAGTTGATAACACATAGTTGGTTTTAAAGTCATAAGATGTATTAGTAGAAGCCCTTGAGAAAACAGCACACAGTACTAATATATCTGCCTGGTTTTCAAAAAGCCCCAGGCCCTTCATTTATATTTGTGAATGTTTTAAATATTGCCTTGATGGAAATTTTGCTGAAAGTAATTTGAAAAGCATGAAAGGAGGTTGACTGTACTGAAAGATATTCTAGCTGTGCCAAAGTTTTATCTTTATTACATTTTTAAATTCTGATTTTTTAAAAAGAATCCTTTATGGAATTACTATTATACAGGATTTTAAAGTACATATGACCACTGCCATAATAAACTGTTTACTATAAATAATAAGTTTTACTAAGCTGAATACTTTTTTAAAAAAAAATGGTTTTCCAGTATTTTTTTCCTAAATTGAAAGTTACCCTTTTGAAAGGTTGACCATTGTGTGTATGTGTGTACACACACACACACACACACACAGAGAGAGAGAGAGAGAGAGAGAGAGAGAGAGAGAGAGATTGATTGATTCAGGGTTACTTTTTCTAGAAAATGTTGTTTATGATCTTTGATAGGGAATCTAATCTACGCAGGTTAAGCAGCAGAGGAGGCTATTATTAAGGTTAAGCAGCAGAGGAGGCAAGATCTTTCTTTTTTAAAATTGTGCCCCCAGAACAACAGACAGCTTGTTTCGTGTGTGGCCTGTCTCCTTAAAAGTCTGCACTGTAGTAGGAATTCCCTTCTCTAGGCATAGTTCCTTAGTTCATTGGGAACTAGTTGGAACCTTAGTGTTTGAGTAGCAGGTTCTAGCTGCTTTGTTGCATTGCTGCTCTGTAGTTCATTAATAAATGCAGCTATTGAGGTTTTCCTGCTTCCTGCTGTTTACAGGTTGAGCAAACCCATTGCAAGGTTTCCTCTCACAGTGAGAAGCCTTCAGAAATACAGGATACTACACAGCTATCTGGCAGTTCCTATCAGCCTCAACTACAACTCCCATCAGTCTAGGGCTGATGGGAGATGTGGTACAAAACATCTGGATGGTACCAGGCTGGTGAAGCCTGCTGTTGGTTCCATTCTGGTTTGTACTTCATACCCTGTGAAGTACCCTTTATGATACAATATTTAACTTGTAATTAATACCACACGAGAGTCCCATTCCTTTGGAAAGTTCCCTTAATAAACTAATCTTCTCAGGTTCTCATATTGTACCCTAGATTTGAGGCCTTATGTGAGCATGTTAGACATACACTGCACAGAAAACTAATTGTATAGTGAGTCTTCCTTACAGAACATATAACTGGAGACTTCTTCCTTTTGGAAATTACCCACAATGCAACATGCATTGTTTATTCATAAGTTCTCACCTGTGTCTTTAAATTTGGCAGCGAAAAACAACTTATTTGTAAAGGAAGCTGTAAAATAGATTAAATGCAGGTGGTACATGATGGCCTTTTAAATGATGGTTATTGTGGAGTGATCACCTATGTCAATATTTCATCTAATTTCTTGTGGGAAATCTGAATTTGTTCAAACAAGTCTAAAAGCATAATCAATTGTCTCTAGAGTAGCCCAAATTACTTCAGTGGGGCTTTTATAAAATAAATGGTTGAGGACGATAGCTTTAATTAAGCTATCCTTTCAGCAACTAGAGAATTATTTTGCATTAATTATTTTGTCATGGCTATTGCTTCATATGACAGACAGGAGGCTGTCTGGGAGGAGACTGCTATTTGTTAGCTGATAGCTAGGAATGAGATAGAATATTGGTGGCACACTGTGTGGTTCGGATTGTGGAGATCGATCAATAGTTGGCAAATGTTCCTGCTGGGATTTTCTTTCTGATAATATGGAGTAAATATTCTCCACTGTTGTGTTGGGTAGGATGTCACAGAAACTGTTTATTATGATTGGCAAGGTATCATAAGACAAGGCCTGTTTCTGAAGTACAATTGATATCTCTGTCTTGTTTTCTTATCCCCCTATTCTACTGAGACACAACAATAGAATTTAAGCTCATGGTTGAATGTGTGCATGAAATCCAGTGGGAATAGCAATCCAAGCAATTTTAGAAAGCTAGATTTTGGTTTCTGGAAACTAACTACAGGAGAAGTGGCCAAATTCTAAGAGATGAGTCATTTATAAGAGACCAACCTTCTGTCTTGTTTGAACAAAACAATAAGAAAACAAAACTAGAAAATCCAGGACATTAATTTGAATTGGGGTAAAATGAGAAACTTTTTTTTCCTACTGTGTTTTGCATGAAATGTCTTCGTACCCCTTATAGCGATATCATAGAGGAATTATTCTGATCTCAACAAGTCATTTGGAAGAAAGTTCCATTGAAGCTACCAAGGTTTACATTTAAGTAACATATTAAAAATTGGGATGAAAGCATACACAATGTTACATAAATACCTTTTAGTATAATTCTCGTTTTTATCCTGGAGTAATTTTTTTTTGCAGCCAAAAGGGCTCCTTCTGAGCAAATCATTAAAATTCCAGGATATAATTGTAATTTTCAAACACAGATTATTATTATTTGCTCAATGAATAAAATTCTCAGAACACCCTGTTAGCCACAGGATTAATTTCAAAATGATTAATAATAAAATCATCATCATCATCATCTGGTCCCTTTCCTGCTTGGTGGATTATCCCATTTCTAAAATTTACACTTTGTTCTGTTTTTTGTCAGATGCTTCCAGCAACATTTTTATCTGCATTTAGTATTCTGATGAATACTTCTGCATAAATGGCTATAACTGCTTGCTCAGCCTGATCTAGATGAGGCGATCCATACTCAGAAGTTTTCTAAACTCCAGTGCTGCATGTTTCACTTGCAAGCTCAGGAGCCATGCATTGAGTGTGCAGTTGGAAGCTGATGGCCTGCGCTGCATTCCTCTCAGCTTAGCTCCTTCACATTTAGTCACATAGACCTGTGCACAACTAGAGCTGAATCAGGGCACTTGTCTTTTCGCTTGCAAGCTTTTGGGAGCATTCAGCAGTACCACGTGTTTTTTCTCTCTCTCTAATTTTCTGGCTAAGTATGACTAATGGTAGTCTGTAAGATACCTTTTGTGACATTTCCACCATTATTAATGGATCGTGAAATAATCCAGGTCCTGCTGTGAGGCCATGAAGAAATCCAAATGAACAAATACCTACCCAACTTCACCTCTTTCTCTTTCTATTCTTGAACGATTCATATAGGACACAACTCAACCCCACACGCTACCCTGTATGCCTGTTATGGCTGATCCCTGCTAGTAGCAAATAATTTGTGTGGCTTCTTGACCACAAACACAACCTGCAGGTTTTCAGGCCACCATGATACCTAAGTTAAAGGAACATGTGGTAGTGTATGAAACTGCAGGCTCTGTCTGTGTATGGAAGCAGCTGCTATCAGCATAGCAGAATGCAGCCACCACAAGCAGAAGACATTTTAATAGCCTTCTGTTTTACTTGGTTTTCTGTTTTGAGGAATTCAACTAGTGTTGAGGGAAGACCAGGGTGGGAGCATGAGTGCATGGTGAGAGGGAGAACTAAAAAATGGCTTTGGGTACTGTGATGTTTTTATTGTAATGATCTCTATGTGATCTTTTATATGTCTTGATATATGTACAGTTTGTCACTCACCCAGAGCCATTCATTCATTCATTTAACTTTTAACAAGATATACACATAGACAATATAGACACATGTGTTTTTTCCACTGCATCCCAGCCGCTAGTGAAAAGCAGCCAATGAAAAGTTCACAACTGGTTGTGGTCTTGTGGTTTTGCAGTTTGAAAAGCATGTCTGCTTTTGAAACATTTTGCTATGGAGCATTGGGACTCTCTATACCAGAAAGTTTGTCCATCTTCAGTTATGAAAAACATAAAGGTAATATACTTGGAAAGGGGTAGGACTCTATAAAGAACTGCTGAAGGTTCTCTGTCATGGCAGATTTAAGCCTTCAGACAGGAGTGGATCTACACAGAGGAGGGATGGAAGTGAGACAGAAGTTCTTCAGAAAGCCAGTCACAACTTTTATTGGATACAGCTTCTCAGTGGCAAGGTATGCCTTACAAGTAGTAGTGGGAAACCTCTTATCCATTTTTGGCCAGGCCAGGCCACACCCACCTGCTTGACAATTGTCATGGGTCAGGAGTCAGCCTTCCCTACTGAACAGCAGTCTGAAGGGAGAGGAAATGGACTGACTCCACCTGCAGCTGATTGGCCTTTGAGGACAATGGAGGAGAAGGCATGGATGAGAACCAGTTGGCTTCAGCTTTCTTAAACAGGGCTTTTGTCAGCAGTCAGATGCTGGGAACAACACCTGTGGTTACTGGCCCTACCTTGCTGCTCCCCATCTGGACCCTAGGCTTTGTGATCACTTGGTTTTCTTGACCCCTGGAACATTGAACTACATGGACAGCTGTTTGCCCAACCCTCAGAACACTCTAGACTTCTCATGTGGACTTGGCTTGCCAGCAAACATATCTCAGAGACTCCTATCTCCTGTTTGTTTGGCCTCCTATCCCACACAGCTCTGCACTTGGTTGCTCAGCAACGGGGCTTAGGATAGGGCTATGGCAACAATCACCTGGTGCTTCCTGCTTGCATAGAGCTTTGCAAAGCACTTTGAAAACCTACCAAACAATTGATCATCAGGACTTGGAAAACACCTGAGTACAGTGGCCTTGTCTACCTGTCAAACTTGGCCCATGTGGAGAGAAGGCTCTAGCTTGATCCATTTCCCTACCCTGACATACAGGCAGGGGTCCTGCTTCTGACAACCTGTTGTGCTGCCAGAGGCCAGCTGTAAAAACATTTGAAAATGGATAGCACCTTTCCTGCAACCGTGACCTAGCCACCTGGATGTGTGGCAATGGCATCAGACCAGGAGGTGGGTTGGCACATGCCTAGTAGCCTCAAGGCCCCTTATGGGACCACTTGCTTGAGTGAGAGAGTGGGAATTTCACCTAACTCATTATAGAGCACAATGAAAAGCAGAGTCACCAGAGGCACAGTAATCTGGCCTTTGGAGGTCCACCCAGGTATAGACAATGAGCAGACCATTTCCTGTCATCAGACAGGCTGGCATTCCCTTCTCTCTTAATAAGCTCTTCCAAATTGGCTGAGTGTGTTGGGAGCAGGGATTCCAGCCAGCGTTACTGCAGGGCAAAACCAGTCACTACTGGCTGGCTTCTGGTACACCTACACCCCAGCAGTTACAAAGGGGGCTCCTACACCAGTAGAAGTAGGAAGCAAGGTTAAGCCAGATTTCTCTCTCTCTCAACTTCACTGGTAAGACCAGATTTTTCATAAAATTGCATGGGTGCCCCTCTGGATCACAGCCAAATTGTGGACTGTAAGGGTGGCAGCAGACAGAGCATCTCAACCAGGTTCTACACAAGAAGGAAGAACATCGGATGACAAGGGGACAAGTTATGGCCTCAACAGCAGCACATCATCATGTCTCTCTGTGTTTCTTAGACCAGAAAGGATGACTAAGCATATTAAAATTAGATAAATCCTCATTCCTAGACAAATTACATAAACCTCTTTGCTCAAAAGAAGGAAGAGGATGAATGAGTTGAAGAAAATGAATGAATGAATCGATGCTATATTATCTTATGAGGAAGGGCTGCTGAGATAGAGAAGAGTGAATGAACTGATAATGCTGTTGATGAAATGACTTGGTGACATGCAATCTGAGCTATGAATGTACCATTAAGAAAGGACGGGAAGGCTTAGAGCCAGATATGACCCTCCCTTGAAATCTCTGGGCAGGTACCATCTGTATAGCTCGCTAACGCTTCAGAAGATTAGAGATAAATTTCTGCCAAACATCACAGGTTTTCACTCCTCAGCAATATTTCTATGAATTCACCACTTCAACATATTTTAAAATTTATGATCAAAAGTCTGTAGAGCTACAGAGGAAAAGCAAACAAGGCTATACCTTTCTTGCTGATTAGCTGTCTGAAAGCTTATATAAGCTCATCAGTAGGAGCTGTTCAAATATGAAGGCTCCGTTAGCTTATTCTTGGTGTGCTTCTCATTTATGTATTAAGATTAATGAAGCATGTACTACACAAGGCCAGAGAATTTGTTTCTTCCATAATCTAGGTATGCCCCAATACGAAAATATGTTAACAGCCTTGAAGATCAGCATGTTTCTTTAACAGGGATGTTTCCCTGACAGAGAAAGTTTTAATTAGATTTTGGACAGGTTCAAATGCACTGCTTTTCTTTCAGCTAGAAACCTTTCTTAATCATGGTCTGTACTATACTAGAGTTTTCATATTCCATATGCCCTATGGTCTAGTCTAATCTGAATATGAATTCAGTATCCATTCTTCCCAACTGGACTACTTGACACTAGTAACTCGACTAATAACTTCAAATGATTTATACTTCTAAAACATGCTAGCAGATCACCACTTCCCACCCTCAGGAACTATGAAAGAGTATATTTTAGTTGCTGGTAATACTGTTACCCTATGTCTGATGGTGACAGAAATAACAATTTATATAGTTTTTTTAGACTATTGTTGAAGCATTTAATATACATTTGGCAGATGGGGTTTGTCAACATGGGAAGGTAGCCCATCTAGGAGAAGGAACATTCTGATCCTAATCCTCTGCTGCCTTGCGGGTTATCTTTGGGTGAAGGAAAAGCTGAGGAGTAAACCCTACACAAATCCGGAGTGGAGTTCCTAAGATGGTTGGATGATGCCTTGTACACCTCCTTCTGGCATCTCCTGCAACCAAGCTGGTGCTGTGCTTTTCTTTGAACCACACCAGCAAGGCCAAAAGATGGGTCTTATCTAGGCACCCTAGGTCCTCCATACACATTGCCCAGGCTTCGTGCCCCGGAGATGTCATTTCAGTGCTGCTAATGCAGCAGTTTGACTTCATCCTTGGAAGCGCACTCCATTGTCTCTTGAGATGGACAGGTGCCAACAACAACAGGACTCATGCAGATGTAATGGGTTTCCTACCACATGTGTGAGCCTTGGCCTCAGACCCTCCCCTTCCTCTCCCCGTATATGGTCACAAGGATGAAGTCAGAATCAATTTTCCTGAAACTTGGGAGACTCTGGTTCCAAAATAAGCTGGGATCTGAAACCTCGGTTTGATCCTGGCTCATTCTAACTAATTGCATTTTAAAGAGAGTTTGACAAGTTTAAATAAAATTGTTCTGTTTGTTTAAAATTGGAAGCAAAAACTTCCACTCTCCTCTTCACAGCTGTGCAAGAAGAGGCGGGGGCAGCAAATAAATACATAACCCTGAAGCTTGTACACATAGCAGGAAACAATGGCTTCTCCTTACAGCCAAACTACCCCTTCATTACAACTCAAGCAGGAATTCTTAACTGAGTTTGTTAACCTCTATACTATAAGCTCTGATAAGTTCCATACGAATCAGTGGGATCCTTACATGGATTACAATCAAAGTTTTGTTCTTCACTTTGCGACACGGCATTCCCTAATATATTATTTCTGAATATTTTTTTATAATGTTCTCACATTTTCAAGAGTACTAGGAATTCCCCATCTATATATCTGGATGCCTCTCTTTTTCCTTTTAAACCTATATTTTAAAGAGTTCCTTTGGGTGTGTCTACTGGGCTACTTTACAGAAAATGATATTGAATTGTTAATGTTAGGGGTGCTTGGTTTGGTGTGTAGGGTGCTGTTTGTAACAAGAGTGGTCTCAGAAAGTCCTACTGGTGACAGAATATGGAATTTTGGATCAAGGTTTTGTCATAATTCAGAGAAAGTCTGCCTAGATCCTTCTGCATTCAGTGCAATCTTGGGAGTAAGGCCATTGAACTCAGTGGGGTTTTTTCTGGATAAGCTTGTACAGGATTACAGTATAAATGTGTCACATGAGCATTGTTTTGAATAGAACTGCAGTCCAGCAAAAAAATAGCTCCTGCTTAATCATTTTGTTAAAAGGAATGCATAGGTAAATATTATGTCTATTGGTATATATTTTTTAGAGATTTAAGCATGTCTTGTGTTTTCAGGATTGGACTAACTGTGCTGTAATAGCTTGCTAATTGGCCTAAGCATTGAGCGTCATGTGTGCAGCATTTTTCTGAAAGTAATCCCATACTTTAAATAAATAAATAAATATTGTTGAATGGATATTACCAGTATCCTGACAACTTGAAGTGGGGTACATGCTTGTGATAATGATTCATTTGAGCCTTAATTTTCAAAATTTTATGTCTGCTCTGTTAGTTATGCAATATTTCTTTACAATATCTGAAAGAAAGTCGCAGCAAATGTTAGGGTGTTTCCGATCAATAACATGCAGTGTGCAATTGATACTAAATACATTGCAAACTGCAAGGTGTCCCAGTTGCCCCAGTGCCAGCAGTGAGAATCTCCTTTTCTAGCAGAGACGTAACAACCTATGTTTACAAGTTTTCTTTTCTCACCTACTGTATGCTTCTTCTTCATGCTTCCTTCAAAATATAAAAAAATGACTTTTCAACAACATTCTATTAGGGCAGCAAATGTGTGTTTAAAGTGGCTAGGCGGTTCACTAGGCAAAACCTCCAGCAGCCACTGGGGGAGGGAAATTTCAGCTCATAACTTTATAAGCCTAGAGATGGCAGTAGAGAGAGGAGATGCTGAAACCAACACCATGCAATCCCGTGGTTGCCAACAGGGTTTTCTCAGCACAAAATGCTTCACTGGCTATTGCTACTTCAGTTTCACCACATTTTAGAGTGGGGTGGGGAATCAGGGACCAAAGGCCACCCTCCAGACCTCCCTATGTGCTCACACCTCTTTCTGGACCACAGCCTTCTCCCCTGACCTTACTAGCCCTGCTCTGTAGCTTTTGTGTTCTTCTGCCTGGCTGGAATTGAAAACAGAAAGATGGGTGTGTGGATGTATAGTAATCTCATACTTTTGTGTGGTTAGAATGTAGCCTACTGTAGAAAGGAACGAGTCACCCCCACACACACACTTTTGCTGCTAACCATGCCCACCACCACTAGCAATGTGGCCCTCAGAAAGTTGTCCATTGGGGATTGTGGCCCTCAGGCTGAAAAATGGTTTCTCTCCCCTGCTTTAGAGCAACTGGTTGTCTTCATCCTTACAAAAGCTATTGTAAAATGCTTGGTGGGATACTTTCAAAATCTCCAAGCAGATGAGCCCCAAGTCCTGTTGCTTGGTGGTGAATGCAGCTAAACATTTACCAAACAATAACTTGCTGTGCTGTACATGTAACCAGTGGATAAGTCAGTTGCTGATCAGTCAACTTCTACAGACAATATACAGACCTGATGTCTCCCTGCTTTCTTAGATTGTGTTTACAAACCTGATCTGCAATCTGCCCATCAAAACAGTTATATTCATACTATGGAAATTTACCACCTTGTAAACAACCAATCAGGGATGCGGGTGGCGCAGTGGGTTAAACTACAAAGCCTACGGCTTGCCGATCAGAAGGTTGGCGGTTCAAATCCCCGCGACGGGGTGAGCTCCCGTTGCTCAGTGCCTGCTCCTGCCAACCTACTAGTTCAAAAGCACATCAAAGTGCAAGTAGATAAATAGGTACCGCTCCGGCGGGAAGGTAAACGTCATTTCCGTGCACTGCTCTTGTTCGCCAGAAGCGGCTTAGTCATGCTGGCCACATGACCCGGAAGCTGTACGCCGGCTCCCTCGGCCAATAAAGCGAGATGAGTGCCACAGCCACGACTGGACCTAATGGTCAGGGGTCCCTTTACCTAAGCAACCCATCATCTGCTTCGTCCATCAATAAGATTTTCAGTAGACACAACAGGGCACTGGAGGAAACTCTGACATTTTGGCATTTACCCGGGGGGGGGGGGGCAAATGGAACCTTCCATGATGGCAAAGATATAGTAACAGATTTAATAATTGACTATTTGCTGCTTCTTAATTGTGACCCCCCCTCAAACCCACCATATAAGCTGTGTCATCCTACCTAATAGCAAGGACTGGCCCTAGAGAAGCCTGATCTTATGTTTAAAAAACCAACTCAACTGTGGAGTAAGACAGGGCAGTAATACCATTGCCCCCTTGGCTCCAAAGGAATAGTTGGTGCCAATGCCCTATGAATAATACCCTCCCCCAAATAACTCAAACCTTGGCCTGCCACCTCCTCCTCATGATAGTAGTAACTCATGTGCCCTTTTCAGCACGCAGCTTTGTCTGTCTTTGCATGCTTGTCCGTCACAAGCCAATTTATCACAGGCAAATACAAATAATCCAACATTGTCATGTATGATGGTGAAGCTTCTTTTCAGTCCTTGTTTTCAAAGATGCTGCTTCTAAGAAAGTGTGGGGCAATAAATGTTAATGAGATGCCATAGAAACATGTATCTTGCTTCTGGGGAGATGAAAATTACTCAGTCTTCATGCTGCTGTGTTTTTCTAAAAAGAGAGAGAGAGAAAGAGAGAGAGAGAAGAACAAAATACAGGAGTTTGTAAATCAGAGGGCAGCCCCTTATTTTGTCTCTCCCCTCCTTTTGTTTTGCACCCCTCCCCCGCCCCATTCATGCCTCTGGGCTTAATGATGACAAGGTCACCAGTTGTATAAGGGAAAGAGGAGTTAAGTAGAAGCAGAAACAGCTCAGTAATGTAATGGCAAATGTATGTACATTTTGTTTCAGTAACCTAAAAACATGTAAACAGTCACAACTCTGTCCCATTCTTGTGGTCTGACAGCCTCAATATATTCCCTGCCTCCTGCTTCAAGCACATTAGTGTTGTGTGTGTGTGTGTGTGTGTGTGTTTCCACATTTCCTGCAACAGTGAGATGAGTGATTTTCTTTAAGGATGAAATCATGGTCTGAGTAAGGAATAAGAAACCGACTGCATTGCATACTTCAGTGTTTAGAGTCACCCTCTGATGCAATTCTTTGTATTAATAAAACAACATTTCAGTCCCCTTTAATTACCCTTTCAGAGAGATATGTTTTAATGTAAGTTGTCTGGTTCTGTTTTAAGTGAAGGAGAAAACCTGGTAGAGGTTGTCTCTTTAAATCAGATCTGCAGTGTTGATGGACCCTCTAGCAGGCATGGTAAGAACCATTCTCACCTCTGCAGCAGGGAGCTTGACCATACAGACTCGCACATTCAATCAAAACGTTTTCTGTTTTAATATGCACTGTACCAATCCTATTCCCATGGTTACAGCTCCTGCTCCTTTGGTCGCTTCTAGTATGTTGGAAAAGAAGAGAGGCAGCGTACATTTCTCGTACAGGAGTTTAAAACATAATGAAAGCAGCCCTGTTGTGATTTGCATTTTAAATTTTCTTTTTTCCTCTCGTTGTACAGGATGCCGTGGCTGTAGCTTCAGCTCATTTGCCACGGTCTGTCCTCTCTTCGTCTTCAGCCTTGCAATCTGTTGATAACTCCTCTTGCAAGCTACAGTTTATTGCCTTTCGGAATGGAAAACTCTTCCCGAGCACTGCAAACTCATCTAACCTTGCAGATTATGGGAAGCACAGGACCGTTGGCACGCCAGTTGTCTTCATTAAAATAGGTAAGTGCGATGTGCTGCTTCTTTAATCTGAGAGCTAGGCTATACATTAGAGTATATAGAAGAATGGTGCAGTGAAGTACGCAGGTCTGCTGATGGGAGAATTGCCTGTGCTTTAACGCAAGTATGTGGGTTTATTCCTACCTGTCAGGCTTTATTCAAATAAACTTGCACATTGACGAAGCACTGTAGCTGTAAACACATGATTCTCCTTTCTTAGAACTATTATTTATGTTGCTTATTGAAGTTTATAAGAAAAGTAAAGATGGCATGAAGGGTGGGAGGGAGGGATGTTGCTTTTTAATCTTGACCATGACTATTGAAATGCAAATCCTGGAGATTAACAATTTAAGATTAATAATCTGTGGGACAGTGGAGAGAGAGAGAGAGAGAGAGAGAGAGAGAGAGAGAGAGAGAGTCCTGTTGCTTACATAGTCATAGCCATCAGGTTTTTTGATAGCATAAATCTAAAACAGGTAATTTTAAAGGTGAAAATAATAGGTTAAATATTTTCCTTAGATGAAATATTCAACCCATGCAGTTTTAACCTTTTATTTGATCCTGAACTGTGTTCCCATTTCTTTTCACATTTTAAGAGGTTTTGATTTCAGCTTTGTACTAAAAAAAAGATGCCTTAGCTGTTAACCGTAGCAAAAAATAAATAAATAATAAAATGAGGAGTACCCCCCCTTTTTTACTTGAAGCAATGGTCCAACTTCATTTTAATTCATGGTATTTCTGTAGTAAATCTAGTTTTACGAACCATTACCATATCATCTGAAAACCAATGGACTTAAATGGCAGTTATAGGTAATATTAACTATTCCAAACTTTTTATAGATGACCAGAACCTCTTTTATGGGGATTGATTGGGGGGGAATTTTTGCTATTGGTTTTTCTGGTGTGTGTGTGTGTGTTCAAAATTTTAAGAACCTCTGTCTGGAGCATGTAGCAATAAAGCATTTTCCACTTCATTGCTCTAATTCAGTTTGTTCCTTTTGCAGATGGGTGCAGTATCGGAAACCTCACCAGTCCTCTTACTATAGCATTGAAGCACTTTACACAGGGTATAAACCCCATTGCAGTCTTTTGGGATTTTGACCTTCTAGATGGACATGGAGGCTGGTGGGGAGAAGGGTGCTACATAATCAGCTCTACAGGCAACATCACTACCCTTCATAGTACTCACTTTGGTAACTTTGCAGTGCTAATGGTGAGTATATTACTTCGCAAATGTGTGTGCCTATGTCTGTCTGTCTCCTTGCGTGGTACCTGGTTAATTATTTTTGCATTCAGTTGAATATGAGATTGTTTTGAAGAAAGTAAGTTAACTACGAGTGAAAAGAGCAAAGCCATATTGCCTAATTACAGGCCTTGCCGCAAATGACTTTTAATGGAATATTGAAAAAAATCAAAGTTCCATCAAGAGACTATTGGCGGTGGGGGAGTAAACAAATAAATGGGCTGACTGCATATATATATATATATATATATATATATATATATATATATATTTCTTAGGCCCTTTACATCGCCAAAGAGATGACTACCCTTGTTAATGTCCAGCATTATGTTGATCATACTAATTAGTTGCTGGCATGCTGCAATATTGAATCACTTAATAAATGGGAAAGAATAGATTGCCTGCTTCTCTAAACAGGGATGCTGTAGCCCTGGCTGGCTGCTCTTGAAATCCACGTCTGTGTGCTGATGACAGCATTCTTTTTACTAAATGGCTGTTTGTAAAGAAAAAAATATTTCTGTGCAGTGCTAGCACACAAGGCTGCTGAGGGTTGTCCTCAGTCACACTTGAGTTCACAATGCAGTTATTTAAGAATTACGTTAACCCGAAAGTTACCATGACTGATATGGAAGGCACACTAAATAAAATATTGCATCAAACAAAGAAATAAACATGAAACAGTGACAGATGCAGCTGGAGAAAACCACATTAGGGAATATTTCCTACAGCGTTCAGAAGGGTTATTCAGACCCACTTGACATTTTGTAAGAGGCAGTCCTCATGTCTGCACACCATGCTATTGAATCTAGCCTTAATTTTGGTGCATACTTGCATAGAGAAGGTGCTGCCTGTGAACGTTACTGAAAGGTTTATAGTTGAGTAAATAATGCACTGTGTGTGTAATGTGTAAAGGGCAGCAAACACAGACGACAGGAATTGGGAGGACGTGTGTAGAGAATACCAATCTGCTGCTGTCAGATGAAGCGCAGATGTCAACCAATCATGGCTCAAGGCTGTGACAAGGAGTCCTTAAATTCAAATGTTATTGTCTATTTTATTAAACGGAATGCCTTCAATGTTATGTGATCCGTTTCTTTTCAGCCACTGCAGAATACTTCAGAATCCATCTGAAGATCAAATGCTGTCAATTAACATAGCACTTTTATTTTATTTTGGCAAATAAAGTTATATTCAAACACTTAGCTGTTCATTCGATAATTCTGCCCTGGTTCCCAAGATTCTTTCCCCCTAAAGCACCTGTTGTTGCTGCAGGTACCACACCCATTTGGGCTTACCTAGAACTGAATCAGTTCTAAGTGGTGAACTTAAAAACTTTGAATGGGAATGGGAGAAACTCTGGTTTTTCTGGTCTTTACAAATACCATGGATCCATTTTTAGATGACTTCATACGTTTTAACTCTAAGTTCATGTAATCTGATGTGTGCAGTATTATGCATTCTTTTGCCTTTAGTGGGTCTTAACATAACGACTGAGATTGGTTACAAGATTGGAATTTCATTATATACCATGTTTTTACTTAAAACTCTTAGTATGTCAAAAGCAGCATATAATTTTGTTCACCCAGTCCTGCTCTTGAAGTATGTGTATGTAGAAGCAATGTATGTAGAAGCAATATGCCTCCTCCATACCTCTGAAAACAAGCCAATTTTCATCATCATATTGAGAATGATTTCTTGGAGCTTCTAAAATTATCAGTGAAAATCTCTAACAACCACCATGTCATTTGAAATCGTTCATCTGCAATAGGACATCTTGGATTATTAAAGTTAGAGATTTGACATGAATATGGGTGAAGAATACCTAGATACTCAGTGAAGGATGTTTGTTATCAGTGGCATCTCTTATTGTGATAACTGATGGTTTTTCTTTAGCCCAAGTAACAGTTACATGTTCTCTAATACCAGCAAGAAAGTAATATAGACATGCCAAATAAATATGAACTCCTGTTGTGGGTGGAATATTGGAATTGATCTAGATATATCTTGGTTTTAATACTATTCATTGCGTGGCCCTCAGCCTGTCATTCTCTTTTGGCCTAATCTACCTCACAGTGTTGTTGAATAGTTTAGGTTGTTTCCGGACAGGAGTGTACTTTGCAAACAGGTCACAGAGGTATCAAAAATGGGTCTTTGGCAACAGACTTTGGGGGTTTTAAGTTTTTTCCCCTTCCTGGATTTTCCCTGGAAAAAGTAAATCTGGATTAATGGCGGAGGTGGGGGAAATTCAGGTTGGCGTTTTGATGCCAGTGATGTCATGTGGATGTTGCAAAATCTTGCATGCATGAGAAGCACCAATCCATCAGTTAACACCCATCTGGAAGCACCCTTAAGTGAGATAATTCTGCAGATACATAGTATGTGAATGTGTTGAAGAAATAATCCACCAGGAAAGCTACCTACTGCAAACTCCATTGAAATGATGTGAGCAGTCCCTATGGTTTGTTGTTCCCTGGGATATATAGATTAATTCTGGTGTTCCTTTTTTTAAAAAGAAAAACCATTGTGGAGTTCTAAATTACATGGAAACATAACCCCCCCCCACCAAACCTTAATGGAGTATTATTGTGTTGAGGCTTAGCTGCAGTAAGACAAAGTGTGTTAGTAAGGCAATAGCAATTGTGAACGTTGTTTGCATAGCTGCAAGGATAATGTAAATCCTGCTGTGTAACAGCATAAAGCGTAGGCCTAAATTAGCCCATCTCTTTGTTAAACTGTTAGAGCAATGACACTATGGTCAGATTAATTATTACAGTTTGGTTTTGTGCTAGAGTTGTTTGTTGTGAAGCAAATATCCAGGTGTCTCTATAGGCTGGCCCCTTCTCTGTTCAAGCAAGTGGAAAGGTTTTGATGTTGCTCAGTTGTTTAAAGTGTTGGTGCAGCCAAGATAGAAATGAATATATCAGCGTAATATATCCATTTTTTGCGTTTCATTCAATATTTCCCAATATGTTCATGCTTTTTATTAACAGTTGTATCTAAAGGTTTGCATACTTTCTGGAAAATGTAACTTTAAATTAAAAAAAAATTATGGTCTCAGGTGGAAGAGGGTGGAAAGATTACAGAAATATTGTCAAGTGTGATGGGGTCAAGCCAGAAATTCAGTAGATCCAGCATTAGTTCCCAGTACAACTTGGCTGCTGATTAAGGGAGGAAACTGAAGGCAATTCCATCCAAGAGATTTGTATCACAGCCCATAATCCTCCTAGTCTAGGAAATTAGGTGGCACCAGAGCATCATTCTGCTGCCACTGACTGTTATAAAGCTATCTGACATCTGCTGACCTCCGACAGTTAGAGATGTTTCTGACTGTGGTTGGGTTCTTGGTCCTTTCTCTACACCGGCAGACACCATGGCCCCTGCCTCAAATTGCTTGTCTCATCTGCCCTTGGGCCTGAGTGCCCGACACACATTTCAAGAGGAAGAAGTGCTTGGCAGGGATGGATTTGGCACAGTGAATCACATGTGATTGTAGGAAATTGTTCCCTGTTGGTAGGCTGCCAGGGTCCTTGTGGCAGATGTTAAGAGCATTGCAGAATAAGAGGTGATTGTCTTTAGGAGTGGAACCAACTGGAAAGGCAATGATAAGAATTAAATCCTATTAATTGTGCTCCCTAAGTTGTTTGGGAGCAACAGGATCATATAATATTTAATGTAATTCCCAGATCTAGAAAAATCAAGATTTTATATACTAAGTTTAGAATAATAAAAAGAAGCAATAGATTTCTGTCCAGAAATATATGTTTAGAATCAGAGCCATACAAAAACCCTCTTCATTCATTCTGCTAGGGCTCATCCACATGCCTCAGAAGCATGGGTCTTTCTAAGTCTGGGTTTGAGCAGACTCCTTTCCAAGGGAAAACACGTTCTTTAATGATAGATCAGAACAAATGGGAAGACTTGAACTGCCATTGGCTCTGATTGGGCTCTAAAGAGCGGTTTCCCCCACAGAAAAGGAGTGGGACAAGAGGAAGTGTGGCTAAGCCATTCCCCCCTCTGGTGCACCCCTTCCTCATCCCCAAAGGGAACCTCCATAAACACAGGAGGTTCCTTACTCCAGAACTTTGGAGGACTGTTCATGGATGACTGTAAAGAATGGGAAGTGGTGCACAGGAGGGAGCAGGGCTTCCCAGTGTGTATGCCTCCACCTGTCCTTGTGTGATGACAGTCACGCAAGGAAACAGAAAGGCTGAAGACATGCACTAAAGAGTTCTGGAGGCAAGTTACAAAGTGGGATTACAAATATAAACACTTTTCAGATATGCAGATGTGTATTAATTACTATTCTGGGGAGGGCATAAAATAAATTGAAGGAAAAAATGAATATGTGAGACAATGAGAAGATACAGGGAGTAATAGTAAAATAAGAATAATGGGACAAGTTAGTATTTCTCTTCCCATTCCAGCACTAGGTCTGCTTTAAAATAAATACCGTATTTTTTGCACCATAACACTCACTTTTTTCCTCCTAGAAAGTAAGGGGAAATGTCTGTGCGTGTTATGGAGGAAATGCCTACGGGTGGCATGCCTACGGATTTTCCTCCTCTAAAAACTACGTGCGTGTTATGGTCGGGTACGTGTTATAGAGCGAAAAATACGGTAAATACTGTCACTCCTTAATTTTGACGAGAGCTTGGGGGCCAGAAATAAATTGCCTGGAGAGTCACATCAGGCCCCCAAACAGGGAGTTAGCCACCCCTGATATCTGGACACTCAATATATTCACAATTAAATGAGCCTATGTACTGGGTATGCCAAATATCAGGTCTTTTTGCCTTTTAAAAAAAGTTTTTACAAGTGTAAGTGTTTGACCTGTATTGCTAGCATGCTTCTAGTTATTATGAGGCATAAAAAATGTAACCACCACAGATGACCTTAGACTACACACTGCTTTTTGCAATTAAATCTTGATTCTATCTGAAAATGTGTCTTTAAACTTCTCTAAGATTCCTGTTCCTATCCCAAAATCTGAAATGGTGCTCTGTACAGTATAGAAGTGTAGATGTGCTGCATCCCTTATGCTTCTGTGTCCATATAAGTCAAGTTACGGACATCAAATGCCAATTCATTAGGTAATGTTATGGATCCCTTGTGCCAGATTACATTAACCTCATGCAAAAAATCATTACTATGTAGATTAGGAGCTATAGGCTTGTAAATCTTGTGTCTAGATAGATCAAGTATGCTTCTAGAGATTGATCTACTCTCTTTTTAGACAAAGTTGACCTCATTGGGGTGATTATGGCGATACCTTAGACTAAGCATGCATTTTCAGCTTAGTGAGAGAAGTGAAGTTTATATAGAAAAGTCTTATCTGTGGTTGAAACTGAATGTTTGACATTTCTTTAGACTGGATCTGCCCACTGTTACATGAGAAGCCTGATTTCAGATACCCATTGTTTAAAACAGTGATCAACCATTTGTCTTTTTGACATTTCTCCTTTAGAATCATGGCAGTCTGTTCCGGATTTGAAGCCTTGAAAATCCAGAACTTGTAAATAGACATAAAATGTTGGCAAAACTTCCTCTCTGCTAGTAAAACAAAATCGCTGCCTTATTTCCACAGAAACTTTTGAGCCATTGTTTTGAAATCGCTGCCATGATTTATTGGTTTAGGCTGTGGCGGTAGCCCACAAACCAGCTGACTTTAGCATGCTTCCAGAAATTTAATTAAGAGTACAGTCCTGTGCATGTCCCCTCAGTAAGTCCCACTGAGGAAAGGATGTAAAGGATGTATGTAAGACTCTTTTTAAAGTACTTTTCCATTTCTTTTGTGGCGATGGACCACCATTCCATCCACCATAGGATATAGAAAAAGCATTCCTTGCTGAGCTAGGTACAACAACCTTGTGCTCTTTTGTGATAGGAACGACTGCATCCATAACTACTTGGAAAGATTCATTAAACTACAGAGGAGTCAGCACCAAGCATGTTACCCCAACTAAATACCTCATCCCAGGCCTCCTCACTCCATCCCATTTTATGAAGTTTGATAGATGGGAAATGTTTTTGGGATGATCTGTGTTTATTCACTGAGCGTTGCCTCCCTTCCAGTGGGGGACAGAGAGCCCATGGGATTTCCCCAAGTAAATCAGTATACTAAAAATGGAAAGATGTTTCTGTAATGACCGAGGATGGTATCTGATGTGGCTGTGCTGGCAAAAGGTGGAGCACAAGTCTTTTGCCAGTTTCCCCTAACACTTAAGTTTCCATTCTCCTGGAGATCTGGTCCTACGGCCTGTGGGGCCCTCTGGAAAAGTGTGGGGTATGGCACAGAGGCCTGCAGCTAGCAGGGGCAGTCAGTGGAAATCAGGTACCGTGCTTTCACCACCATTGGACCCAACCTGAAATCTATTGGACTGCTTTATGTTTTATTAGATGTTTGCCATGCTCAAATGTTATTTCCATTCATAATTATATGATTTTATCAAGTAGTAGCAGAAAAGTCCTTTAAAACAAGTTGTGTTGTTTTAATAGTATTGTCTTTGACATCTATCCCCCTACAGTTACTTCAATACATTGCACAATCTTTTAAAAAAAATTACCCCATCAAAGAGTTGAACAGGTTTGTATTCCAGAGGAGTAGCCATGTTAGGATGTAGTAGCAAAAAAGAAAGAAAGAACTGAGCGCTGCCACACGTGAAAACTGACTAATTTATTGTTGCATGGATTTTTATGGGCTAGCCTCTTACCTCATCAGACACAGGATCTGACCTCAGTTGCAAATGTCCATAGTGATTTATTCCTCTCCACCTCTCCCCACACTGTCGCTACATTTCTAGACTCAAGTACCATATTCCCATTACTCAGATGTTTGCTTCTAGGTACCCTTCAAGCTGTCTTTTCCTCCATGACATAAAGATTTATATACAGTTTCTCTGTATTATAGATTTTTCTGTTTGAGACAACTTTTCCCCATGGAAGAGAAATAAAAGTCCTCTATTATTTGAAGCTATTTCATAACTACTGGAATAGAATAATTCCCATGGAAAGGATGATGCAATTACTGTTTTCTGTTTCTTTATCTACGTAGGCTTTATCCTCGACATCCTTCTGCATTTTCAGCCATGCTTAGATATTTATTTTTCAGTGTCCCCTCTTCTAAAAATTCAGATATCCGTTGCCAGTTACCAATATTTATGTCCTCTATATTCTCCTCTAGGACATAAAATCAGAAAACTGCCTTGTTCAGATGTGATGTACAATTACACTACTTTGCATACTGTGTGGAAAAAAATATCTTTATCTTTCACTTGCTTTTTCTCTCGGGGGATCACTCAGGGGAGGCTGACAGATCAATAAGATTTAATTATCATTAAAAGGCAGACAAGATTAATTTATCATGTATCTGTAATGAAATCAGTTTTCTGTGTACAGAACAGAATAAAGGGTATTTTACAATGCCGTTAATACGTTGTGGTATTTTAGCTTAAAGTTTCATCGCTTGACAGGTTTACTGTGTCAGATCAGAAGTGAGCTAAAGATGAAATTATGACTAGTTTTAAATGAAAATGGCCTTTAAAGGCTCGATTGTTCATGACTCTTCTGTAGGCAAAATGGCTCTACTGAACAAGACATATGGCATTAGCTTTCATAGAGGCACTTGAGCGTAATATGATGAGATGAATCCTGTGATTACATACATACACCCAGATAAAGGCTCTTGCATGTGTTGAATTGGGCTATCTAAATGAAACACTTCTAAGCAACTCACTATTGTTATTTTGTATGTATTTTTCCACTCATATATTTAATGCTGCCATTGTAAGCATTAGAACTTCCAGTTGTATTATCCCCCACCCCAAAAGAAAATTGTGTTGTTGGTGTTTTGTTGTATAGCAACATAAAAGGAAGTACTTACCTTGTTACTTCCTAGAATCATGACATTGGCACTATACAGTTAGATAAATTTCCGAAGTGAAAATGGCCTGTAAACAGAATTCTAACCAGACTCCATAGCCCATAACAGTGATTACGTTAGTGAGAGCTGGAAGCCACTGCTGTTGCTGTTGTTTTTCTTGCCGAGCAATCAACAGTGGCAGGCAGAAGCACTCCTGTTGAACATTAAGGCGGCAGTTCTGCACTGAGCTGCACACGCTTACGTTTCTGGAGGTATAAATAGGTGCAGAATCACAGCATAAATATTCAACAATCCCAAGTGTCATCACAATCAAATGCACTGCTTACAATTAAACTTATGCATAATGCCATCCAAGGGTTTACAGATACCTTGGCCACAGCTAATTCAGATGTTCTTTACATTAGACATAACATAACCCTTTCTCTGTGTGGCCTTAGAAATCAAGGCTTAATGCACAAAGGCCAAGGCAGATTGGCCTTGGCATGCGCCAGCCACATACATGCAAGCAAGCAGAAGGCCTTCTTGCACAGTGTTTACTGCAGAATTTCCATTTCTTATTACAAGAAATACCCAAAGCACAAGCAAGCTCCCATCTTGTGCTGAGGAAATGGCTAAGCAATTTCTAAAGCAACGAACACACAGCCCAAAATTGAAGAACAGGTCAGTTTATAGGCATGGGAAATACTGTGTTAAATGGATAACAGGGGCTGTCAGTGTGGCACTTATGGACACACAAGTTCCCCCAGACACCTCTATTGGCACCCATGGGAGCCGAAAGCTTGAGAACCCCTGCTTTATCACATCTAGGATTCATTCCTCAACTTCAGACCTGTTTTTGTCCTGTTTAATTTAAAATAATACAGGAAAATCTATCCTCAGTGGAATATGTATGTTATAATATAAGCAGAGAGCTTTCCTTTCATTTGAAAGCTCACAAAGTGAGCAAAAGGTATTTCTTATGTCATCTGCAGACAGCAGAACAGCTGGAAATATCTATGAAAAGGCTGTACAGTAGCAAAGAGCAAACGAGGCCTTACTTAAATGCCTCCTGGGTCTTCATAAAGCAGCCCATGTCAGTACCCACTATGCAAGTGAGAGTTGAACAATTTGACAGAAGCAAAACAAGCAGGTAAGAAGCAACTGACTTGGGTTGTCATGAGGAGGTACATTAGAACATTTTAGTACTAGGAGAAATTATCTCATGGAAAAAGTACAATGAATATGGAAGAACCCCATGCAGATATTTCCCAGACATGGGTATCAACCATGTCTCCCTGTGCAAGAGGAAATTGGATTCTTCCTTTGGGACTAGAGTGGTTGTATGTCCTACCTTACAGAAGACAATAGTCTACGGTGGTACCTCGGGTTACATACACTTCAGGTTACAGACTCCACTAACCCAGAAATAGTACCTCGGATTAAGAACTTTGCTTCAGGATGAGAACAGAAATCGTGCTTTGGCGGCGTGGCGGCAGCAGGAGGCCCCAGTAGCTAAAGTGGTGCTTCAGGTTAAGAACAGTTTCAGGTTAAGAACGGACCTCCAGAACGAATTAAGTACTTAACCCGAGGTACCACTGTATTTTGAAGAGCTATCTGCTGACATTCCTCGATTTAAAGGTCTTCTCTAATTGAGAGGTGTCCAGTCCAAGTTTGATTTAAGGATGAGAAACCATAGGAATGTAGAGCAGGAGCTTTGAAGTTGCCCGTAAGCAGTTAGCTGCCCCTGATTATCAGGCAGAACAGGATTGGTGTCTTTCTAGGGTGATATATATTGTGTTTCTATTTAAATTATAATAATGGTTTCTAAATTTGTGCCTGTGTGTTCTTATGAGTTTGGAGTGTTGGGCTGTATGCTGAGATCCTTCTAATCCCTGGATTCAGCAAGTGTTAAAATATAGGACTCCTAATGAGGTGATCACCTGTTAAGGGGAACAAAGGAAAGGGGCTCAATGTGAGATGGCAAATTGGTGGGAGCCAGTGAGGCCCATCCCTCAACTTGCAGTAGTTAGAAAGACAAAGCCAGAGTTGAGATCAGAGAGTTGCAGGGAAAAGCAGAAAGCTGGAGAGAGAGTCAGAGAGACTGTTGATTTCTGCTTGAATCCAAGGCTGTGGCTATGGAGAAACAAGACCCTTTTGGGTGTTACTTCTGTGAAATCTCTCCATCACAGGGTCAGGTTGTATATACGTGTTAAAAAAAAATCACATATCATAAAGACACCACAGTCTTCACTGTGCCTCATTCCAAAGGAGACACAAACCTGGACCCTCTGGAATCTTGCACTGCTCAGAGGTTGGGTGACATGCAACAGTATATAAATCACTGGATGCAAATTTCATGCATACTGGTCTCTTCTTTTGGCCTCTTTTTCTGGCAGTGCGTAACTGGCTGCATTCAGGTCTGTGGATGGATTACTGGACCAGTTCACTCTTGGTCTTTAGAAAAAATCCAAGGTGTTTCTAATGAGAAGGAAGATTTGCTGGGCTGGGTAAAGGGAGTGGCAGTCTGGTGTTGATTTGTAGCTGACTTTGTTACAATTTCAGTGCTTTCAGTTTTTATATTTGATTGATGGGTATTTGAAATGATTGCTTTAAATCTGTTGAAAGCGCAGTATCACTGTCTAATTTATGATTGTACGGTATATGGAACTGTCTTTCTGTTTGTAAGTGGATTCAGAAACCTTGGTTTGGAGAGGAGGGAACACTGCTGGAATTCTGCTGAATTTCTTTACTTTCGGCTGAGATAAAAATTTAAAATTTATATTTTGATTGTTCAGGCACTGGCTGGAATTGGAGTTCTAGCGATCACAGAGTGGGTGTACTATTCATACTAAGAATAGAAATGATCATAATGCTACCCTTAGTACCCACTTGACGTACAGATTCTGTAGGTCAAAGGTGGTGAAATTCTCAGACTTTCTGCTCTCTGAATTAGAATCCATAAGCCCCTGGCACTGCCTTCATAATTAGCTCCATTTATTTAGGTCTTCTGCTTTATGTTCTTGGATAAATAAAATAGGTCTATCTGCATCACTTTCTCCGTTGCAAGATACCAGTTTGCTAATTCATTGAACTAGTCAAGTGGGTTGGCTTACTTTATTGGCAAAAATCGAACCTAGGTCATATTTACACCATACATTTAAAGCATACACCAGTCACGGCTTTCTTCCAAAGAATCCCAGGAACTGTAATTTGTTAAGGGTTCAGAGAGTTGCTGGGGAACCCATCAAACAGCTAAAATTCCAGCTTCTTACAGTTCCTGGGATTCTTCAGGTGAAGTCATGACTGAAGAGTGCTTTAAATGTATGGCATGGATGTGACCCCACAAACTGGGGGAAAGATATGACTCAGTTTTGATTCTGAGCTCTGTCAAAGAATGGCAAGCATTTATTGTGTGGAAGAATGTCATATTTGCTTATGAAGGAAGCAGTAAATGGTGTGCAGGAATGTGGGCTTATTTCCACAAAGGTTCAAGGAGCTAATGAGAGGCCAAAGTCAGTTGAAAGACAGGACAAGGATCCCTGGAGAAATTGCAGACTCTGACTAATTGCTCTCTCATGCAGGTATAACCGATTATGTAAACAAGAGCAGGGTTGTTGTCTATAGTATATAAAGCTAGCTGACTTCTTTCCATGTATACGGTACCTATAATTAGACTAAACCATGGATTTGTATATTTTTGTTTTTGAAATATATTTTTTTAAACCTATTTTTTAGGGTATCTACCCTTGCAAGGCAATTAGCAGCATCAAAAGTCACAAACATATAACAAATGTCCATATGTCAGAATTCCAGGTTATTAAAATGACATTAAAAGATAGAAGCACTTGTTAAAAACATCTATTACACAGCATCATAAAGTTACCCACATGGGGAGCAGAAATTTTTGGAAAGTCTTTAAGGCTCTCCTAAAGTTCAACAAAGAAGGGACCAAACAGATTCCTGGGAACAGTCTTCCAAGATGAGAGGCACCCTGAAAAGGCTCAGTTCCAAGTACTCACTGGTGAACCAGAGAGCAGAGTCTCAGGTACCAATCTTAAAATTCAGGCATGTTCCTATAGATCAAGGTTTCTGACTGACAACAACAACCATTAATAATAATAAAACCTTTGGAAAAAGTCCAGTATAGCGTTGCACTGGGTTGCAGTCTTTTTCATATATACTTTTAGAAGATTAATCTGTTTTGTCTTCCTTACTTGGCAGGATCTGAAGACAGTGTTGACCCTCCCCCAGTACCCTGGGGAGTTCCTGCACCCTGTGGTCTATGCATGTACTGCTGTCATGCTGTTGTGCCTGTTTGCTTCAATTATCACCTATATTGTGCATCACAGGTAAGAAGGAATATGACAGTTCATTTGAGCCAGCCTCTGTTCCATTCCATTTTCTGCAGTAAAAAAAAAGTACTCGAAACTCACATTTCCCCCACCCCATCCAATTTTCAGATGTTTGGAGGCAGCAGGAATTCTGGCATGCATGATTTAGTAAATGTTATCATCTCAGGTACCCTGCATCCCTCCCCCCACGGCACTGGGGGGGGGGAGCTGTGAACTGCCAAAAAGGGGCCAAAAGCAAGCCGATGACTTGACCAGGTGGTTTTGCCCCTACCCCAGCCACCTTTACCTGCTTAGATCCCTTGAAGCAGTGTATCCTTGCTGTAGATGCCATCCAGCTTTCCACAGCTTGATGGGTTGCTTGCAATGAGTGAGGGGTGGGGCATCCCTCTGTCATGACATTTGTAGGTGAAATCTCAGCCACCCAGCAAAGGAGCTTGGAAATACTTACACTACTTTTAATTTACTTAGAATATCCAGGACTCATTTTCCAGGCTGACAGGATAGGTGGGGTTATGTATTTATTTATTTTGAATCATTTGTATCTTGCTTGTGTGGTTTCAAGAAAACATGCAAAATAGAGATGGAAGAGCTTCCCCTGGTTCACGTTGCATTGGCTCAGCTATGAGCTATTTCATCCTCACTATCAGAAATAATTTTGCTTGTTTCCCAAGCAATCTGGCATTTAAGAAATCATTGCACTCCTCCCTCTGCTCCAGCCCTTCCTGATTCCCAAAGCACTTAATTCCCCATGCCCCCCTTTCTCTTAAAAAGACTTGGTGGCTGGCAGGAGCAGCAGCAGTGACACACAGGGAGAGGCGCAAGATGCTCAGGCACCAGGGCAAGTGAAGGGAGATGCAGTTCTCTCATACATCACCAGGCATTTTATCCTGGTGCACCACTACACAGCATTCATTGGGACTTAGAGGGAGTAGGGGATAGAGGGACAAGGCAGACGCCCTTCTCGCTACCTGCCACTGCTGCACCTGCCCATTGCAAGCAATACAATTTTAATCAGGGAAAGGGGGAGATGCAGGAGGCTGGTGGAGAGGTACCCGCTCCTATCCAAATTTGATAAGTATCATCCGTGCATCTGCTCCAAAGTAGCTAATGGCAGTGATTGGCTCATAGCACCTACCACCACTATTGCCTTTCCCCAAGGAATTACTGCATGCACATTACCGTAGTGTTACATTTCTGTGAGATGTTCCTGTAATACGTTAACAAGCTCCAACAGAAGTGCTTTACTCTGGGCCACATGCAGAGACACAACATAGTGGTGTCACCCCAAATAAATCCTTTAGTAGCTGATGATGAGATTGCAGTCCTAATCATTAAATGAGTTAGTGCACTGTCACATACTGAAGAGCACTAAGGTCTCCTTTAGTGTCAGTTTGCATTAACAGTGTTGAGCGTACAGACGTCTGTTCCATAGCGCGTTTCATGGATGCACATCTTTTCCACCCTTGTGCATACAGTATGCCTTGGTAAGCTTCACTGGCAATGCTTTCCCAAATGTGTCCCTCCATAGCACACAGAATGAGAAAAAGGCCATATAGCCCCCACAAGTGTGATGGGATAGCAGTGGGCTTCTTCTGTCTTCTTTAAATGTACCTGTTTTCTGCTGTAACTTGTGTAGCGGCCCATGCATTCTTCAAATTTTGTTGAGTTGTTATCTTATCTGTACAAGCTGCTTGACAACATCCTGTCACACTCGAGTGTAGGGATGGGGAGTCTGTGGTCCTGTAGACATCAATTACAACTCACAGCTGTCCCAAGCAAATTTGGTCAATGGTCAGGGATGGTGGAAGTTGTGGCTTAGCAACATCTGGATGGCCCGTTCCTATGCTAGTGGGGATCAATAAATATTATTTGCGATAGGACTATCCAGACAGGAGCAGCCTTGATTCAGTGGTAGGGACACCAGATACTGGAAGTTCCCACCTGGATGTTAGCTTGGAATGAAAGCATTTAAATTTTCCCATTGGTGTGAATAATTTAGTTTTCTTGCAATGCACACAAGGACACTTTTATGGTGAGGTCCCTTGTGTGTCTTATGTTATAGTGGTCTCCAGGGATTCTCGCAATATACAGGTTCCACTCTCTCTCTCTCACACACACACACACACACACACTACTCATCATCACGATAGGCATTTTGCTACTTGTGTATGGGTATCATTTTATGTGATTGGCTATAAGTAATTGGCATAGAAATGCTGTTTTATTGTACTCTATAAACATAAATCAGCAATAACTGATGTATTGCTTGCTTGGTTTTGTCTATGCTTGATTAATTGGGTGTTTCGTACTCCTCTAGCATACAGGAGTGTGCAATATGCACTGAAAATCTCAATCAATATGTCTGTTTATCAAGCTACTTCCTCCATTATCTGTGCTCCAGAATAAGACCCAGTACTTATGCAACCTTTGTGGTATGCGAGCAGAGTAGTAGGTCTCCTTCCTGTGCGGTCAGGGCCTCTGTAGCCAATGAGGAATGAGTTGTGCTGCTTCTCCCTTAAGAACATTAGAAGGAATTGCATGCCGCTGGAGTAGACATGAGTACTTGGCTTGAGAGCTCATTTGTTTCCTATAGCACATGGCTTAGTTCAGAGAATGCCATAGAGATGCATTGCCTGTTCCAGTTCTGAAGCTGAACAGCCACAAGAGCCAGCTTTGGTAACAGATTGCTTGAGAACCCCACTGCCCAGAGCTCCTTGGAGGGAAAGTGGGACAGAAAGGCAACAGCCAAATAAATGTTGACTTTGTTGTTAATTAAGCCTAATGCAAAAGCCACAATCCTTGTTCTGTAGGTAGTACATCTTTCTGAAAGCTTCTTTGCATAACAACCTCATTCAAAGTTGCTTTGGGCTCTGTTTTGTTTACACATTCAAAGGGCTAATTGAACGCTAAAATAGGAAAACAAAGAGATAGAGAGAGCCTGCCCGCCTGCCCCTGTAGCCCCTGGTTAAACAAACGATTTCACTTGCATCTGAGTCATTGCAGGATAACTGGATCATGGAGTTAGGTAATAGCATGGCTGCTAACATGTATTCAGAGGGCAGTGGTGTTAAGAACTCAGTGAAATAACGCAGAGAAAGTGACCCAAGAAAGAGGTTGAGGCTCAAACACTGCAATTCTGTAATACTTCCTCTATGAAAGCAAGGCTTGTTGGTGCAAAATAACAATTCTGGCTCAACAGTTTCTGAAACAACCCCAAGCTCCTCCGGTCACCCGAAGGACTCCTAGGTTGGAATTCAGGGCTGTACATTCAATGTGTTGTTATGATTTATGTGATGCTTTTCACAACAGTTATATGACTTTGTTTTTGTTAACTTCAAACAGCACAATTCGAATCAGCAGGAAAGGCTGGCACATGCTTCTCAACTTCTGTTTCCATTCTGCTCTCACTTTTGCTGTTTTTGCTGGTGGAATAAATCGTGTAAAATACCCAATTATCTGTCAAGCGGTGAGTGCATGCATTATAATTCGCATTTATTTTATAATGGAACAAAAACTGAATTGCACATATTGATGACCTTAAGTGTTCTTCATGTATATGGATGGATGCATTGATCTTCAATTGCTGTTTGTTTGGAAAATGTAAAGATTTTTCTTAGTACTAAAGGGCCACAGTGCAGCCAGGAGATCTTATCTGTCCCTTCTAGGCATGGGGAACTGTTTTACAGCTCATTCCTACCATGTTTACTTGAAAGTAAATCATACTGTTTTCAGTAGGACTTACAAAAATGTTTAGGATTATCTCTCTCAAGTCTATTAACTTCTTTCTGCGTTGTTTTTGTTTACAAGTGACTCTCCTCCTTCCCCCCCCCTTTCGCTTTAGAAATATACTGAGAGTTGTTTATTATTTGTAGATCTCTTTGAGATCAAGTTTTAAGAGCGGCTTTCTTTGTTGAGTATTTCTAAGCCTTTTAAATTATGTCATCAGCACTCGAATGTGTGTTTATTATTAAGTACACTTTGGGGCATCTTGTTTTAAAAATAGACTGTGCCTTGAATTAAGTGAAAGTGCAGAAGCTGGAGTTTGCTTCTGGGTTTCAGAGTGAGTTTCATCCTGTCTCTTCTTACCTCCCCCACTCTCCAATCAATTATATAGAGCTTTAGGATAGAAAGGGTCTCCTAAGCCATCCATGGATTCTTAAAGGTCTCCTAGGTATTGACCCACAGAAAGAGACCCTAGAGCTATTGGAGACTGCTCCATTATGGAGAATTGGGAAGTATCCCACAACCCACCTGCCTTCTTACTTACAACCAGTCATGGGGTAGCTGTGGCTATTACAATCTCTGCTTTCACCTACTGTTAGTCTCCTTGCTTTCCACCCTACTAGTCCCAATGGACACCAGCCTCTACTGCCTAGAACCCTCAGTGGCTCACTTGAGCTATGCATTTTGCAGATGAGGTCACTGCTGCACCAACTTTGATACAGAGTCAGAGAGCGATGGGACTAAGGCACTCAATATGGTCTGGTCATATTGTTAGGAATATCTTTCAGCTTGTACAGCCTGAGAACAGGGTCTCCTCAGTGGTGGCACTGCAATTGTTGAACGCAGTTTCATGGGACATTGGACAAGCCCATCCCTTGCAGGCTTTCAGCAGACCTCAAAGACCTCCCTCTTTACCGCTGCCTTTAGCAACTAACTTGACTTGATGTTATCTTGTGTGGAATTAGCCTTTATCCTCTTGGCTTTTAATGGTTTATTTGGAATTTTTGGAAATATTGTTTGGATTTTTTGTTATTTTTATGGTTGCATTTCATTGCTTGTTCGATATGTGGCTTGCAAACCACTTGGAGAAGATTCTCCCCCCCCCCTTAAAAATCAGTATACCATTAATATTAATAAAATAGATAAATCCTAAATGCATTTACTAGGGAGTAGGCCCCAATGGAGGGTGGGGCTTGCATAGGATTGCATTGCTAGACACTTATCAATAAAGTTCTCAATAACCCTTTGCATAAGGTCAATATTATCAGGTCCATGTTGCAGGTGGTTTTTCAGGTTGGATGCAAGAGTGTCTAACTCGTAAAGCTACCTAGTGGCTTCCTGGCAGAGACGAAAGTTAACATCGAAGGCTTCCTGTGTTGCAGCTCAGTCTCTTAAACTGCAACCCTAAGCCCTAGGAAAACATTAAAATCCCAAGAGCAAGGCTGTGTACACATTATACATTTAAAGCACACACACACAGAAATGGTTTACCCCTCACAAAGCTATAATTCCCAGCACTTGACAAACTATAGTTTCTATGATTGGTGTGTGTGTGCTTTAAATGTATGTGGTGTGTACCTGGCCTAAATCACACTGAATTCAGTGTTCCCTACTCACTGATTCATTTTGCTCCTGCCAGGCAAGAGTGTGGTGGTAAAGAAATGTACTATGCAAAAATTGCAAGTGCTTTGTGGCTATCTGTGGGAGGACTATGGCTGTGGAAGAAGCAGGAAGCAATTAGAAAAGAAAGCTGGGACACACATTGCGTCATGAACCCTGAGGGAGCATCTCTCCAACAGCTGTGGAAAAAGCAAAGCCCTGGCTAGGGAGCCCTAGGAAGAGATTGCTTAGTAATGTACTAGATATGGTCTGGGGACATTTGAAGTATATTGTACAATTCTGACTGCCCAGCTTCAGGTGCAGATCAGGGGGCTGAAGCATCTCCCTGTGAGGAAAGACTAAAGCTTTGGTGGGAATTTAAGGGGTGGGTGTGCCTGTATATACACCCACCCACACCTACCCACCCACACCAAGGGAACAGGACACAATAACTGATTTATAAAGTCATGCATGATACAGCAAAAGAAGATAGAGGCAAGTTTTTATCCCTCTCTCGGTGAAAATGAAAAGTAGATTCAGTACAGGCAAAAGAAGCTAACAGAGTAACGCAGACTCCTTCTGCAACTGAGCCTCAGGTGATGCTGTCTGGCTAGAGCAGTGTGGCAGCTCCAGGCTGGTGCAGCAATTGGTACCTTGTGCGGTGGAGTGAGTAAGGACTGGTGTGGGCAGGGATGGGGAAGTTAGGAGTGCTTCGTCGTTTGTTCAGCTGGTGTATAATGAAATGGATGGAATGCACTGCCGCAAGAGGTGGTGGACAGTAGCTTAGATGGCTTTAAAGGGGGATTACAAATTCATAAAAGTTAGATCTTGTCAACAGCTAATAGCCATTATGGTTCTGTGTCCCCCTCCAAATACCACTTGCTGAGAGAGTGTCATTGCCACCACACCCTGACTGTGGGATTTTTGGAAGCATCTGGCTGTCAACCATGAGAAACAGGATTGTGAACTAAATGGGCCTCTGGTCTAATCAGTGGCGTAGCGTGGGTTGTCAGCACCCGGGGCAAGGCAAGTAATTTGCACCCCCTAACCCGTGGCTTTGTGCCCCCTAACCCGTGGATTTGCACCCCCTAACCCTAACCCCCAGATGCTGCGCCCGGTGCGGCCGGCCCCCCCTGCACCCCCCACACTACGCCACTGGGTCTAATCCAGCAGGGCTGTTTACATTGAAAATAATGTGGTTGAAGATATGGGCAGGGCTGTGTGAGGTTTTTTTATTTGTAACTTGGACGTCTATATACTATAGTTTAAGTTTTGGATGACAGCCTCACTAAGATGATCAGAGGTGTGATAAGGGACTTTCTGGGGAGTTTGGAAAGATACATATCACTCAGTCTTGCCTTGTACATATCAGAGGCTGGCGACAGAGATGGGTCTTGAATTGGGCCTGAACATCATCCTTTATCAACCAGGACATGTCTAGGGCGGTTGCCATGACCACTTAGTAATGTGATCGTTTATCTGGAATCTTCTCCAGCAAACATTGCTTGTTTTGCTGCAGAATGTACAGTGGTGCCTCGCAAGACGAAAATAATTCGTTCCTCGAGTCTTTTCGTCTTGCGATGTTTTTCGTCTTGCAAAGCACGGTCCGTTGCAACTGCACCTCTTCAAGCGGCTTTAAGAAAAGAGCGCAGGACGTTTTCGTCTTGTGAAGCAAGCCCATAGGGAAATTCGTCTAGCGAAGCAACGCAAAAACGGAAAACCCTTTCGTCTAGCGAGTTTTTCGTCTTGCGAGGCATTCATCTTGCGGGGCACCACTGTACTTCAGTAGAAATATTTAATAATGTCATATCCCAGTACTATATAACGGTTTCAGGTTGCCCCCTTTTAATTTCTGAAATGTGTGTCCTTTTGTCAAATAGGCAGTTGTCTTCAGATCTAGCCCACTGATAGTGAGAGTGTGAATGAGCTCTCATTTATCTCTGATACAAGTCTATATAACTATAATGCTAACACACAATGTTATGCATACATGAATTCTGAAGACAACTTTTTTAAACTTTAAAGGGAATGCAGGCTTTGGACTGATACAGATTTCCCACCCCAATTAAAATGTTACTATAGAATATAGGGTGTGTTTTATATATAAATATAAAGGTGTTTTTCAGTGCATATATGTGCTGAGATATATCTGTGTGCAGTAGGGAAGTGAAGAAAGTGGTTGCTGGCATCCGCCTGTCTCAGGAGACAATGGAGCAGTGGTAAAGTCAAACCATTGGAGAGTTTCAGTGCCTGCTGTGGCTGTAGAGACCAAGAAGGGAGAGACATCTTTTATTGCGGGTGAAACAGATGAAGGTTTCTAGTTTTGCTGCTGCAAATGCACCATGGCATTTATTCTTTCTGCACTCCTCGCAGCAGTCATTCCTCTCTTGGTTACTGCTGGGGATACACGACCTGCCTGTCTGTCTCCAGGCACTGCAGTCGCCTGCAAGGGATTCCCATACGTTGGGGTTAACGTTGCCAGCCTTCATGTCACATTTGCAGACATATTTATAATGCAGAGTTGGTCTGTCAACAGGCCTGGTGCTTGACGGCAGCTTCCAATACCTCGTCCTTGGGGATCTTGCCATCTTCCATTCTGTGGACATGACTAGGTCAGCGTGGGCGTCGTTAAGACAGAAGTGTTAGCATGCTGGGAATGTGGGCTTGCAAGAGCACATCTTTGTTTGAGACTCTGTCCTGCCATGTGATACCCCAAATCATCCTGATTATACATTTGGAAGGCATTGAGTTGTTGCTTCTGGCAGGTGTAAATCGTCCACGACTCACTTCCATAAAGCAGCATACTCAACACACAAGCCTGATGGACCTTCATCTTGATATTGGTCATTAGCATCCCACTCTCCTGAACCCTTTTGGGAAATTGAGCCATTGTCATAGCTGCCTTGCCAAGATGCTTGTCCAACTCAGTGTTGATGGCAAGGTTGCTGGTTATGATGGAGCCCAGGTAGTCAAAATGCTCTACCACCTCAAGCACGTGGTCACCAATGCTGATGTGTGGATTGCTGGTGACATGATGGACCAGGATGTTGAGCTTCATCAGGCTGCACTTCTTGCAGTCTTGGACAAGACAGCTGATGAGTCTCTGTAGAGCTTCCTCAGAGTGTGCAGTCAAGGGCTGCATCATGTGCAGACAACATATCTTGGATAAGAACCTGCCACACCTTTGTCTTGGTGTAGAGACGTGTCAGGTTGAACAGACCCCCCCCCCCCCGTCACGCCTTGAATGGAAGTACACACTGGCTTCTGTTGAGCTGAAGGCATAGAAGACCAACAGGGAAAAGAAGAGTTGGAGCAAGAACACAGCCCTGTTTCACACTGCTCTTTATAGGGAAAGCTTCTGAGGATGAATCATCATACTGGACAGTGCCATGCATGTTCTCATGGAAGGACACAATCATCTTGTTGAGCTTAGATGGGCATCCTTTCTTGTTGAGCAGTATAAGGAGTCATTTTCTGCTGACAGGGTCAAAGGCCTTCATCAGGTCTATGAAGGCAATGTACAAGGGGTGTCTCTGCTGCCTGCATTTCTCCTGCAGCTGGTTCAGTGAGAAAATCATGTTGACTGTTGACCTCTGAGCTCTGAAACCATGTTGGGACTCAGGATAGACCCTGTCAGTGAGTAATCTGTTGAGAACTACATGGTCAAAGGCTTTCCTCACAGTACTCAGCAGGGAGATTCCACAGCAGTTGTTACAATCATGATGGCCACCTTTGATGTGGTTCACGATCAGATGTATTGCTGTGGTTCAGCTGTATAAGATTAGGTTTTTTATGTGCTGATTTAATGTTTAAGTGGTTTTATTCAGTGTGTTGTTTTTAGTGTTGTAATGACAGATAAAAGACAACTAATAAATTGAACAAATAAATAATAGGGGTTGTATTCAATGCTAGCCTTACTCAGAGTGAAATCAAATAGCATGACTGCCTTAAGTTCATTAATTTCACTGGGTCTACTTTGAGTAGAATTTAGTTTAATACAACCCAAGATAAATAATCTGGTACATTAGCTTATGATGAGCCATAGTCAACACAGGTTACTTTCATCTCTCTTCCCACTTATAAACATGCAAATTAGTGTTCTACAGTTCCCTTAACCATTGGCATTTGCTTGCTGTGACCTTAAACTGAGACATATATGGCAAGTCTCCTGTCTTTGTAAGATAGTGTGCTAAAATATCACAGGCTTATCTACTAATGTAGAAAATGCAAAGCCTTGATATTGGCGAAACGTTGAATGTTATTATCTGACATATTTCTTTTCACTATTCAGAGATATATATCTATTAATACATACACTGGTGTATGTTAATTAGGGGCAAATCTAATCGTTGTTCTCTTTATCTGTGGTTTTGCAAGGAGGGATAGCAGGGTAGTTTTTAGGCAGCTACAACTAGGCAGTTACAAGGGCACAAAAGCCTTTCAAATCAGGGTCCAGTGGGTTATCTTACAGATTGCAAGTAACTGCATTAATATGCTAATGAAAAATTGATTTTTTTCCCCCAAATTGGGGGGGGGGGGGTTCAAGGAACCAGATTCAAAAAGAATCATGGCCAGGTTTTGCTCCTTGGCCAACATATGGTTCTGTGGCAGTCACTTTTCCTTTCCTTTCCTTTTTTCAAAAGCCTATGCTGACTTTAAATGGCTCTGCCACAGGCTAAGCTGCTTATGTGACTGCTCTGACTGTTCATGCTGAACTGAGCACAGATGAGATTTTTGCACCCAGTCACAACAAACACAGATTTTCGGGCAGTTGCAACTAAATGCCAAAATCTGATCCTTGAGTTTTGAATGTGCAGTCACATGACTAACATAGCTTCATATACCCACTTAAAAAAAAAAAAGCAAGAAGAACACATGGCACAAAATTAAATTATTTTTTTAAACTGGCAAAATAGCAGGGCAGAGTTTTACAACAGAGGCTACATTTGGTGGTGTTCATCATTTTTGTCTTGTATTCAATTTTAAAAGGCAAGATAAACACTTCTTCTCAAGTTGTTCTTTGGGAAGCTCTCTTCATATCCTGGACATATATCCTGGGCATATACTCTTCATATTCTGGGTATATAAAAATAAGTTTTTAAGAAACTTTAAGAAAGGGATACAGGCATGGACAGAGAGAGTGTGTCGCGGAACAGTAGAAACGGTATGGGCACTGGCCAATAGCTGCCTGCGACGTTCATGCAGCCATACAGCACCTGCAACTGGAATGGAAGTGCTTACTGTAGGTGAAACTTCATCTACCCTGCAATAGCAACTTAGTACTGAGAAAATAAAAAAATTCCCAGGAAGTAGAGAAATAGCTGGGGGAAAGATGAAAGGTCCTTGTGAAATGTATGTGTTGAGCTGCAGAAGAGAATGTGGATACTTCACTACCATTGTGTTCACACAGATTTTTCACAGCCAAAGAAAACCCTGAAATAGAAATGCAGAGAGGGAAAGGGAAAGAGAGAGGGAGAAAAAAAATTGACTAAGGAAAAGAAGTACAACTTAAGGTTCCCCAAGGGAGCATTACATGCCAGCATGTTATGTAGGTTTACACAAGTTTTTATTTGGGTAATCAATAATGAAACCAGTCATTACCATAGCAACTGCCACATCACATAGTCCTTAAGCTGTCTCTGAAGATGGCGAACAGATTTTAAAGGCATGCACAAATAATACTCCTTCTCATAACTTTCTTTTAAAACACATGGTGTTAGAACCAATGGGAGATTTGCTGTTGACTTTACTAGGGTGTGCATTGTGCTCGCTTATCACATGTTGGTACGTGTGCTATGTTCAGATTTCAGACACTTCAGCACTCCATTCCCACACAGATCTGCCTGCCATGACTTAACAAAAGGGAACTTACTTTTTTTCTCTCACACATTATTTGTACAACAGCTCAACCCCCTGAGACTTCCTGCAAGTATCACATCAGTGTTAAAGCAGCCATGCACTTTAAACCTGGATTATAAATCTCTCCCCCCCCCCCCCGTTCGTAGAGTTCAGATAGCTATTCTTACTTGAGCCCATTCAGTACAGTGGTCCTCGGTTTACAAACTTAATCCGTTCCTGAAGTCCGTTCTTAAACCAAATCCATTCTTAAACCGAGGCACACTTTCCCTAATGAGGCCTCCCGCCACCTGTGCCCTTCCACCGTTTGGCTTCCGTTCATAGACCGAGGTGAAGTTCGCAAACCAGGACACTACTTCCGGGTTTTGCGGAGTTCGTAAACCAAATCTCCCCCCGCCCCCGTTCGTAGAGTTCAGATAGCTATTCTTACTTGAGCCCATTCAGTACAGTGGTCCTCGGTTTACAAACTTAATCCGTTCCTGAAGTCCATTCTTAAACCAAATCCATTCTTAAACCGAGGCACACTTTCCCTAATGAGGCCTCCCGCCACCTGTGCCCTTCCACCGTTTGGCTTCCGTTCATAGACCGAGGTGAAGTTCGCAAACCAGGACACTACTTCCAGGTTTTGTGGAGTTCGTAAACCAAATAGTTCGTTAACAGGGCTGCTCATAAACCAAGGTAACACTGTACTCAAGGAAAGGCAACCTACACGTGCCCAGAAACATTGAAGCCTCTGCTGGCCTTGACACAAGGTGGAAAGATAAATTCCCAGGCAGGAATACTTCTGTGCTGCAACTCCACCTCCACCAGCAGGAGGGCAGCAGTAGCAAGACCAACTGCAAAGCAGGCAAAACTTTAGCTATCATTTTCCTGCTTTGCCTTGCTACTGCTCAGTGTTGAAGGAAGAAGAAAGATGTCTGAACATCCGTGGAGCCGGATGCAAGACCCACCCAGCATGGATTTGAAACAGCTGACTTTTGGCTGGGGTGGGGAGGCTAAAGGGGAAAAATAATTGTTTATCTGCTAATTAGTGTGCACATGCATTCTTTGTTTATTATTTAAGGATAGTTAATGATATAGGGCAGGTGTGTTTTTTGTTTTTCCATAAGTGTTATGTTAGATTGATGAATTATCAGATACATTATTTTCCCCTCTTCTCTTCCCTTCACTTTAGTGTGAGAAGTTACGAGTAAGTTAATAAATAAGTAAATAAAAGATGTTCTCTGGAATTGCAAATAGATTTGGAGGTATAAAATCTGACCGAACTGAAATAAGTCCTGTATTCCTCAGATGCTCATAGGTATGCCTGTCCACCTTAACCCTTTATGTTTTCTGGAGCTCGTGCTATTACTGGATTGAAAACTACAGTTTCCATTCATGGTTAAGTCCTTTCGGACTTACTACTACTACTGAATTTGGAAGCGCCAGTCTCCTATCAGGACTGAGTGCTTTTATCCACACTTAACTTCCCTCCACTCTTTCCAGGCAGAGTCCACACTTTAAGGCTTCATGCCTGTGTTAATCCATGGAAAAACTCAATTGACATTTGCTCCCACTGAGCACTAAAGAGCAGATTTTGGACATGCCTGGACATGGGGTTTTTAAGCATGGACCTGTGCCTGAAAAGAGTTGGGGGAAAGCTAAGTGTGGATAAGCCCTGAGTCCTGGATCAAATTAAGTCTTGCACTCCCATCATCACTCTTCAAAAACAAACTGTTAAGGAGGAAAGCAGACTGGATCCTTGTAATCACATGTAGGTTTCCTACATGTGAGGAGCTTATTTTTCGTGGAGGACCATGTTGTGGAATCCCTTCACCTATATAGCCCAAAGCGGTATGCTATTGGAAAAGCTCTACCACTTGATTACTCATACTGTATTATATCCACTAGCTTTCTGTGATGATTTATTAAACAACAAGACTTCACATAGGGAAATATATTGGGAAGGGCTGTAGCACAGTGGTACAGCCACTGCTTTGCATTCAGACATTGCCAGGTCTGATCCCAAGTATCTCCAGGCATGGCTAGGAAAGACTTCTTTCTGAAACTCCAGAAAGCAGCTGCCAGTCACTGAAGACAATACCAAGCTAGACGGGCCAATGGTCTGAGGCTGCACATGCCATTGGGCTTGTCTGCCTGACACTTTTATCTCTGCTGGATCGCGGTTTTAATTTGCAATGGTTTGCTCTGCACTGGGGCTTAACCATCTTCTGTTTTTCAAATTGCTCCCAAACAGAACAGGACTGTAGCAATGAATCACCTCATTTTGAACAGGCCACTGGCAGATTTTTTATTTTTTTGTTCTTGCAGTAGTTTATCTGCCACCCTTGTGGAAAATTCTTCCCTACAGATTGTTTCGTACGATTAAAGTCCCATGAGAATTGTGCAATTGCATAAAACTAACAGCAGAACTGTGCACTAATGCAGAACAAGCAAAATATCCGACCACCACTTCATTTTGCAGCGAGTGAAAAACTGAAAGTACCTGGCGGTACACAGTTTCCTTACATACCATACAGATTGAGAAAAGGCAACAGTGGGAGAGGCAGGAAAAAGCACAAAGGCAAACTCACTATCCATGATAGCTGAATGGTGAGGTTGACTCAAGCATCAAGCTCCATATCTATAAGCTTTGGCTTGTTTTTGCAAGCAGTACAGTACAGGCACTGTAGGCAATCTCCTGGTTAAACTAATTTCAACCCAACTCTGACAGCTAGACACACTGTCTACCCCATAGGCTTTTTTTCTTATTTCAAAAGAGCTTGATGTGTTGCAGTGCTAGACATCAGCAAATAGCTTGTCCTTAAAAAGAAGAAGTTAAAATTGATACTATATTGGCCTTTGGAGACATGTGTGATTAAAGTCATATTTTATGGGTTAGGTTTCAGTAATGCTGTTTCAATGGTATGCATTGTAAGTTTCAAATTGAATTTGGATCATATCTGTGAGCAGTCTTGAGGTATCCTTGGAGATGAGAGGTTGGGTAGGAGAAACTTGTTCATTTGTTTGTTAAACATGAAAGCAGACAATAGCCATATGTTTGCATGCTTTAATAGGTAGAATGAACATAGGAGCATTGCTAGATCCATCCACCTATCTTGTCTAGAGTTCTGCTTTCCACAGAAGCTAGATACTTTTTGGAAGCCATAGGGCAGAAAAGCAATAATAACTCTTCCTCGTTGTTTGTCCCCAGCAATCTGTCTCTGAACCTGGAAGCCCTGTTTAGCAATTTAACCTCTGTGTTTATTCTATTTCTTTTTTTTTTAAAGCTTTCTAAGCTAGTGGCCATTACCAGTAATTCTAAATGTCTAGTCTTCCTTGTAGGCATTCAGGATTAAGGGGATTTTCCTGAAGACTGTATTCTTAATAGAAGGTCTATTCAATATAGGCGGTAACAAACATTTGTTTTGTTATGGCACTTTTATAGGATCCATGAATTGTCTTATGGAGGGCTGGAGGGCCTCTGGGCCTCCAGAACTTTCACCAGACCCAGTCAGCATCACCAAATGATCAGGGATGATGGGAGATGTGGAGGGCCAGATTCTTCCTACCCTTATTCCAATGGACACCCTATGGCAGGGTGTCAGGGAACTGCCATCAGTGCAGGAGGGAGAGAGCAAAAGCCAAATGGATTATAGAGAGCCTCCAGGGATCGTGGGAAGTAGCTCCTCTTCAACGGAGGAGAGTAAACGCGGCTCCAGTGGAGAGGAGGTGCAGGAGTCGGAAGTGGCGAGGCGGTCCCAGGACTCCTTGCCTGGGAGAAACAGGGAGGGAAGGGGTCCTCCACTGCCCACGCCCTCTTTGTGCAGAAAGCATTCGCGTAGAGAGGGGAGGCACAGATTGGGCGCCAAGAAGCTGCTTTGCTGGGGAAAGTTTAGGAACCGCCCACTCACGGATTCTGCCAGCGATTGAGTCAGCCACGGGAGAGTGGCGCTCCGGACAGATAAAGTTTATTTTGGCAGCAAAGCCAAGACTTCACAGCCAAGTAGGGAGATATGCTTGCTCCCGAGCAACCCCTTGGAAACATAACACAGGGAATGAAGTATTTGTCCTAACCAATGTCAGCTTCCCTCTTTCAAAAGAGCATCACTGACTAGACCCATCATAGAGCTTTCACTGCCACACGTGATTCTGTTCTTGCTGCAGGCTGTACGTCAAATAACTCTAGGTAGCATTAGCCACAAGTTAGGAACATATACCAGCTGACAGTACAGTATTATTCTCTTTCATTTCTTTCCGTTTCTTTTCCCACCATGGAAATTCCCTGTGCTTTGCCATGGGGAGGGAACGGGGCTACTATGAATAAGCTGACCCAGTGTATGAACTTTGTGCTGATCTCTAACAAAATATCTGCCTCGCACCCCTTCCCTCCCAAAAGGAGAAAACTTAACAGAATGCTAGCAAGTCCGTACTGTATTATAGATTTGTGTTCTTGAGCTCTTCCTCAATACTTTTCAAAGTTACATATGTTTTTGAACCATATCACTCTAAAAATCAGAATTTAGGACATCAAGGTAGGCCAGCTAGGTTGTGTGCATTAATCCTCCAGCTGCTTCCTGGAAGTGACTGTTGCAACTAGGCTTGTTCCTAGTTTTAGCTGCCTTCTGGACAGCTCCCCTGCTGCACAGCTGCTCTCTTTTTGTCTTTGTTACTTGTTGGAAGCTTTCTCTTCTGATCAGTGCTCTGCCTGCCATTTCTTCATAAAACCTTACTGGCTTATCTCGTGCTTTCCCCTCCTTCACCAGACTCTGAACAAGTGGGAGTTAAAGATAGTAGGATTTAAAACAAGGCAATTTAATTCACCGAGGAAATGTGCCAGTTTAAATCAGTGGCTCAAATCAAGTTTCTGGCTTTATAATTCATACATTTGCAATTAAAGTGTATCCATTTGCCAGCTATATAGACCCTTTTTACTACCCAGCAGCATATTCCAAAATATCTGATCGTGCTGCTTACATTGCCTTTTGTACAATATAATTTATATCTGCTTATAGGAGCAATTGTCAAGTTAAGGACACCCCCCCCCGCCTGAATTCACATCTATTGAAATTTAAGGGGGGAATTCATCAGGTGAAGACATTCCCTCCCCCCCCCCCCATTTTTTTTGGTGGATTTTAGCTGTTTTATTATTTTTAACACTGGCAGCTTTTAGGGGTTTGCACTTCCTCCTACTGACAATGTTTAATGCTGTTTGCTATTTTGGATGGGGAAGCTTTTTTTAAATCTATAGATTTGTATAATAGAGGGATTGGTTACTGATGTGCTACCTCCATTGTTAGACTAATAGAACTGTATACTCAGAAGGGACTCGAGGGGACATCTAGTCCAACCCCCTGCAATGCCAAAGTCACAGCTAAAGACTCTCTGAGAGGTGTCTGTCCAGCCTCTGTTTGAAAACCTCCATGAAGGAGAATACACCACCTTCTAATGGAGTCCATTCCCCTGTCAAACAGCTCTACCAAAAAGTTCTTCCTGATGTTTAGTGGTAATCTCCTTTCTTGTAATTTGAATCCATTGGTTTGGGGCCTACCCTCTGGAGCAGCAGAAAACAAGCTTGAGATATTTGAAGATGGATATCATGTCACTATCATATTTCAGTCTCTCTTTTAAAAAAAAATAAATCCAGGATAAACATACCCATCTCTCTCAACCATGCCTCATAAGGCTTGGTTTCCAGACCCTTTATCATCTTGGTTGCCCTCATCTGCACAGATTCCTAGACTTTGGTGACCAGAATTGGACACAGTTCTCCAGGTGGGGTACCACTGGAGAAAGTATGCTTCTGAATGCCAGTTGCTGGAAGCCACAGGAGATGAGAATGCTGCTGTGCTCAGGGCTTGTGTGCTTTCCATCTGGTTGGGCACTCTGAGAACAAGATGCTGGCCTAAAATAATAATAATAATAATAATAATAATAATAATAATAATAATAATAATAATAATATATTTATACCCCACCCATCTGGCTGAGTTTCCCCAGCCACTCTGGGTAGCTCCCAATCAAATGTTAAAAACAGTACAGCATTAAATATTAAAAACTTCCCTGAACAGTGCTGCCTTCAGGTGTCTTTTAAAGATAGGATAGCTGCTTATTTCCTTCACATCTGAAGGGAGGGTGTTCCACGGGGTGGGCGCCACTACCGAGAAGGCCCTCTGTCTGGTTCCCTGTAACTTCACTTCTCGCAATGAGGGAACCGCCAGAAGGCCCTCGGCACTGGACCTCAGTGTCCGGGCTGAACGATGGGGGTGGAGACGCTTCTTCAGGTATACAGGACCGAGGCCGTTTAGGGCTTTAAGGGTCAGCACCGACACTTTGAATTGTGCTTGGAAACGTACTGGGAGCCAATGCAGATCTCTCAGGACCGGTGTTATGTGGTCCCGGAGGCCACAGATGAGCCACTAACCTGCAACCAGCAGGTTCATCTGTAACTGTGTGTGTGGCTTTATAACCATATTTACTATGTTGTATTTTTTGAGTCACCTACAGTCTTGAACATACTTGCTACAGAAATTTCCACAATTATTATTAATTAATTAATCCGCCAAAATGTTTCCCTTCTCACCTTATTTTCACAGCAGTGGTCCTGCTCCTGTAATTGCTTTGCCTGGCAGTTGCTACCAACCACTATTTTTATTAACTTTTTTTTTAACCCAAATGGTAACTTGCCATGATATTACATGATGATGTAGCATCATGGTAAATGAGTCCTCTGGGTGAAAAAAAAGGAAGAAATGTGGTTTTCAGTGGCTGGCAAGTTTCCTCTGGCTCTACCACACATGTCTGAAAATCCCCAAAGTGACTCTGCAGAAGCAGTGGCAAAATTTGAGAGGGAACCATTTTGGACCAGCCTTATTTTTGTGCCGGTTTCACATTCAAAAGTCATGTCCCCCTGCCTCCTATTCATTTTTTTACATAGAAAACCAGACTTTAACTCAGTATGTTTGATAAAATCATGAGTGTTGTAGACTCTTGCGTTTTACTCTTTCATTCAGATATATTAACTCAGATTATTTTTGGTGAGATTGCAAAGTTAAAGTGCTTAATTAGAGAACAATCATTACTGGCATTTATTAAGGATTGGAAATTTCCTGTGGACTTTCTGCGTAAAAGAGAAAATGAACTTGTAAAATCTGGATTTGAAGACTGAAAAAATACTGGTTTATAGAAGATAGAATGGTTGGATCTTAAGGTGTGACTACTATATTTAGCTGCGTGACAGAGAGCTAGAAGTCCTTTTATTCTGCTTTATCTTTCTCTAATCTTTTTTCACTCTTTCTCTTCTCTCACTTTCTGTTTCTTTAAGCTTGTCTTTTCTCCTTTCTGCCTTTTTTTTACACTAGTATATTATAAAAATATACTTTGCAAGGGGAATGTATTTTTGTATATCTCTGAATAAGTATCAATAAATAAATTATAAAAAAATATTATTTTAAAGGCATTTTATGGGGCTGAAATATTTCAAAATATGATTTAAATAACAACATCTAGTTTTTAAGAACTAAAAATATATATCATTGATTTTTTTTCCACCCTGGTGGAAGTGGAGAAGAGTCAGTGAACTGGGCAACAAAGGCCATGTACCAGACCAACAGTTCTAGTTGGTAATTTGTTGCTGTGTAGGCCTGGGAAAGATTGAGGATGTGCCACTCCAATCTTTCCAGCAGGCTAAATTGAATGTTAATAGTATAAAACTACAGAAGGAGCTTGCTTTTTCATTGACCCTATACATTTAATTTGCATTACATGCAGCATAATTAGCAAAACAGTAGCAGGTCCATTATCCGCTTGCCAGCAAAGCTTAGCGAATCAATTCAAGTTTAATTCAAGAGGCTTAAATTCAAACATGAACTGTGCCCATGAAGGGAGTAGTTTTCACAGTCATGTTTCTGAGTGGTTGTAAAATCTATTATCCTCTACAATAGGTGATAGCCCTCTCGTGGGTATATCCACAGGGTCCTGGGGGAGCGTTATCTCCTGTGTCCACCCAACCTTTCCTTTTTTCTGCGATATAACACAGCAAGAAAAGGGCCTGTGCAGGTTGCATATGCAGAAAGAGATGTCATTTACGAGCCATCAGCATGGGTTGCATGTGACCTCTGAAACTTTATCTGACTGTTAAGCTGGGAAAGCTCCAATGAAGTAATAATTATATAATTTTTAAAAAGTGTCCCAAGCTGAGCTTTTACTTGCCCTTCTCCATAAGAAAACGGCTAATGAAACTTTGCTCATTTTGTGTGTTCTGTTTGATAAAAAAAACCTTACTTATTTTCTCAGGTGTGGGCAATTATGAATCAGGGGAAAGCAAATAAGTTATTAAAGCTACCACAAAATCATTTCGCTTTGCAAATGTTCCAGCATGCTTGTATATATATATATGTGCAACAGAATGATGTCTTATTTTTGCATCCATTTGTTGATTCTTCTTAACTGACACTGTTTCATTGTAGGTTGGCATAGTATTGCATTATTCTACACTCTCTACAATGCTGTGGATTGGAGTGACTGCAAGGAATATTTATAAGCAAGTCACGAAAAAGCCTCAGACCGCCCAAAACAGTGACCAGCCTTCTTATCCAAAGCAGCCATTGCTCAGGTATGGATCATTATAAGTGCTGTAAGATACACTCCACAGCTTTAAGCTTTGAATCCTTCAGATCAAACCTAAACATGCAATGTTTCCTGTATCTCTGGAAATTGTGGAAATATTTCCAAACCTTGATATGTTGTTATTTTTTCAAAACTTGCACCAAATATGTAGAATATATCCTCTTTCTGTGTAGTCCATCTGGTCATGAGATGACTTCAGGCATGTATCTGTTATACCTACAGCCACATTATTCTTGCTGCATAAAAGCAATGTGTCTTATATCATATTGTTTGAAATAAGCAGAAATGTGCAGTTCAGGCATATATCTGTGTGAGCATATCTGTGTGGAGGAGCAAGGCGCGCACACACACACACCTCGTAGACTTTGGTGCAGTAACAGAAACTTCTTGCCATCTGGGAGACAAAATGTAATTGGTGGCTTGTCCACACTTACCTTTTGTCCCACCTTTTGTCCCACCCTTCACAGTCACAAGCCTGCATTTTAAAGCTCCTTGTCCAAGCAATACCTGTTTTTGCTCCAAATCTTTCCCTGCAAAACCTCACTCTTTAAAGTTGAATCGGAGCAAACAGCTCTTTGGGGTTTTGCATGGATTGCTGTTTGCTCCAATTCAGGTGTAAAGAGCTGTAAAGAGATTGAGCTGGAGAAAGCTCCAGAGCATCAAGACACTCAGACATGGAGCCTGAAAATGCAGACTATGCCTGGAATGAGCAGAGGAAACGTAAGTGTGGATAAGCCCCAAGTAACCACTTGTTTCGGTAGTGGCAATTAGTAAGGAAGTCTATGTCTAGCTTGAATGTCAGGCCTTGTGCTCACCTGTTTCATCTTCACACCACCCACTCCCTCCTCCCTTTTCAATGCATTGCTGCCATTATTATTGTCATTGTCATCCTGCCTTTACTCCAAAAGGAACCCACAGAGTATTCGGTTAGCAATAGTTCCCGCTTATGTCCAAACTAGAAAACTCTGGTTCAGAACAAGGCAAGATCCTAAGCCATTTTTTGAATTGGTTTAGAATCCAGCTTGTTCCAAGACCGCAACCATTGTTTCCTGGTCCATTGTTTCCATAACTGGAAACAAAGCTTGACTGAATCAACTGCAGCATGCTGAGAAGAGAGGTGGGAAGGAGCGGTACAACTTGAGGTTTTCATTTGCTTATAGAGTACTTTCTCTGGCTAGTTAAGAGCTCCATTGAATGGCTACTGGAACAAGTTAATGCCAACAGGTCTATTTCAAGGTAATGGACTTGATTATTGCAGCTATTGTATCAGGATTTGGGGAGAGCTTTCAGCATAACCAGAATTTGGACAGAGAGCCCAGTGCTGTCTGCACCATTTGGCAATTTCCCAATAACTATAAATGTAGGCAGATTCAATACAGCATGCCCACCTCTGCAAAAAAAATGATCCCAACTGACATTCTACCTTGAGGACGTGCAATCTGCTCTATGACCATATAATATTTATATAAAAAGTCTCTATTCAGAGATGCACATGGAACAATCTGTATTTAGTCACATCATTGGTTATCTGCTGCTTAAAATACTTTCTAAGTTCATTACAAGGCCTTTAAAATCAGTCTAATGGAAGAAGAAAAAAGTAACGTTCAGTAGAAGCCCTGAGTGCTCCATCTGAAATGAGAAGCAATGTTTTTCCTGAGAACCAGAGTTACTCAATTTGCGATTCATTATAATGTTCCCCACTCAGTAGTTCATGGTAAAATGAATAATTGCCAGTTTCACATGCCACAGTAAGGTTATTAAAGTAGCAGATTATTTCAGGTTGCAAAGACCCAGCAAACTGTGTTCACCAAATTCAGTTCCTGTTAGAGTTGAAAATATAGTTTTATGGAAAAGATAGCTCCAATTAGATTTCTTTGTAACTATCATTTTGTAAGTTTGGGCCACAACAATAAATCAGCATGGTAACAATGCAGCACTATTTTTGAAGTACCACAACTTGAAAGTAATGGTTTAATACCTGTCTAAAATTATTCTGGGATTTTTTCTAACTATGGACATAATTAGCATCAGAGGCACAACCCCAGAAGTATCTAATATAATTCAATAATGCTAACTATTACTGCTAACTAAGCCAAACAATACCAAATAATCTTTTTCATTTCACACAGAAAATGGGCATATAATGTGGAAAATTTAAATATCCTTAAAGCACTAGAATGTCTTACATTTCTAATTAGTCCTTTCCCTCCCAACTTTCTGAAGGATGACGTTGGTTTTTCCAGTTTTTTGACACTGTCAGAGACCAAAGTATTCAGCATTATAATACATATTATTCCAATTAAATCTACTGAAGATGGTTAATTTTTAGTTTTTTTATATTTTATTTTATATTTTAGTATTTTATTTTAAATACCTCTAATTATGGTCGCTTCATGCTTTTAAAATTTGGGGCTCAGCTACTGCATATTAGTGTACACCAAAATAATAATAATGAAGTGAGTACTTCCTATAGGTTCTCAATCCTTTCTGCCCTCCAAGAATCTCTGTGTCCCTGTTTCTATATCATCACATTTACATAAATGACTTGGTGGACATATTTGTCTGTGTTGGACTAAAGCAGTTGGTTAGTTAAAAATACCTGTTTTGATTCAGTACCGCCACCCCCCCCCCCCCATTGTTCAGCCAGGACACTGAGGTCCAGCTCTGAGGGCCTTCTGGCAGTTCCCATATTTTGAGAAGTGTTGTTGCAGGGAACCAGGCAGAGAGCCTTCTTGGTAGTTGCTCCCACCCTGTGGAATGCCCTCCTGTCAAATGTCAAAGAGATAAACAATCATATGGCTTTTTGCAGACATCTGAAGGCAGCCCTGTTGCTTTTAACATCTGATGTTTTGGTGTGTTCCTTTGGTTGTTGGAAGCTGCCCAGAAGTAGCTGGGCAACCCAGTCAGATGGGTGTGGTACAATACAACAACTATGACAACACAACAACAATATTAACTACTACTACTACTACTACTACAACAACAACTACAACAACAACAACCATGACTTCTCTTTCAGATTATATGTAGAATTGAATGGTTTTCCAGCTTCCAGGTGGATGTTTTTATAGCATAATATTGCTATAAGGGACATATGGATTTTTTGTGATTCCGTAAATAATATTGCTACATATAGTTGAATGAACAGCAGGGTTTAAGATTTCTGTTTCTGTGCTTGTATTTATATTTATATTTATTAGGTCTCTACATACAACAACCATAATATTTCAAGGAATCAGAGGTAGATTACTTTAGAAGCCTCTGAGTTATAATTAAAAAATATAGATCCATGCGGAGAAAATATTCTTAGAAAGCTGTGTCAGAAAATATGAAAAGATTGGCCAGGGTTGGTTGTCCTCCATCTTATAATACTAGCCAGTGTTGCTCTATATTTGTCATTTCTAAGCTGGTCTCTGCAGTATAATTTTATTGCTTTCACTAGCTTATTATTATATGGGCCCTGTAACATCTGACTTAATCTGTTCTTTGTTAAATTGTGATCGTAATAAAGGCGTCTGCTTTATAGTGCAGTGCTTTATAATATGAAATTAAATAACATAGATTTAATTTTTGCCCAATTTGTACTTTAAGATGTGTTTTCATTTGCCCTTTGATGAAATTAGCCAGTACTTCTTGACTGGCTAGCTTTTTCCCCCTCATGAGTTTCATTGGATGCTTAAATAACAATAATTTTCCAAATACATAATGTGATTTGTGGTGGATTCAACTAACCCAGCATGTTAGTGGAAACCACTGCAAGGACTCCAGCTAGCATGGTGTGGTTTCTCCACTCTCTTCCCCCTATACACACACCCCAATCCTTTCTGGGGGGTAGGTAGAACCCCCTGAACAGAGTGGAGAGGGTGTACTTACACTAACTGAACGATCAGAAAACTGTGTCCTTCCATGCAGTCTGAGTTGCCTAAAAGGTAGTCTCACCATAAGAAGAGATAACTTGAAGTTGGTTGATGGGCAATGAGCTGCAAGAAGTCAAAACTGTGCCTTAATTTCTGAAAATATGCTTAGGAATACTCAGCATGTCTTTGCAAGGGAATTGCCAAGAATCTATTGGCACTTAGAAACCATTCAGATGACCAAAGTACCTTCAGAAAAGCATCTGTTTGTCTGTATAAACTTATAAACCAAAGAGTATTTTACTAAATTAGTTACAATTTTGTGGTAGAACATGTGGTAAGAGGAGATGAGAAAAAATACATTTGTAATATTTGATTTGAAATTAATGGAATTTGGTTGGTATTGAGCACTTCTGGATGACCTGTTTATTGAGCATCCATCCTGATTTGTTTGCAGAGAGGTTAGATGACGTCAAAGCAAATACACTTTCCAATGTATTTCAGCCATTTTGTTATCTCAAAAAAATTGTTTGAGGGCACTGAATTTGTGACTTTCCAATCAAATGTAACTGCACAACTTGAAATTGTTGGTATGTGATTGAATCCCACCCCAATATGTTGTTGTTGTTGTTTAGTCGTTTGGTTGTGTCCGACTCTTCGTGACCCCATGGACCAGAGCACGCCAGGCACTTCTGTCTTCCACTTTATCCCACAGTTTGGTCAAACTCATGCTGGTAGCTTCGAGAACACTATCCAACCATCTCATCCTCTGTCGTCCCCTTCTCCTTGTGCCCTCCATCTTTCCCAACATCAGGGTCTTTTCCAGGGAGTCTTCTCTTCTCATGAGGTGGCCACAGTATTGGAGCCTCAGCTTCACGCTCTGTCCTTCCAGTGAGTATCATAGAATCATAGAATCATAGAATCATAGAGTTGGAAGAGACCACAAGGGCCATCGAGTCCAACCCCCTGCCAAGCAGGAAACACCATCAGAGCACTCCTGACATATGGTTGTCAAGCCTCTGCTTAAAGACCTCCAAAGTAGGAGACTCCACCACACTCCTTGGCAGCAAATTCCACTGTCGAACAGCTCTTACTGTCAGGAAGTTCTTCCTAATGTTTAGGTGGAATCTTCTTTCTTGTAGTTTGGATCCATTGCTCCGTGTCCGCTTCTCTGGAGCAGCAGAAAACAACCTTTCTCCCTCCTCTATGTGACATCCTTTTATATATTTGAACATGGCTATCATATCACCCCTTAATCTCCTCTTCTCCAGGCTAAACATGCCCAGCTCCCTTAGCCGTTCCTCATAAGGCATCGTTTCCAAGCCTTTGACCATTTTGGTTGCCCTCCTCTGGACACGTTCCAGTTTGTCAGTGTCCTTCTTGAATTGTGGTGCCCAGAACTGGACACAGTACTCCAGGTGTGGTCTGACCAGAGCAGAATACAGTGGCACTATTACTTCCCTTGATCTAGATGCTATACTCCTATTGATGCAGCCCAGAATTGCATTGGCTTTTTTAGCTGCCGCGTCACACTGTTGGCTCATGTCAAGTTTGTGGTCAACCAAGACTCCTAGATCCTTTTCACATGTACTGCTCTCAAGCCAGGTGTCACCCATCTTGTATTTGTGCCTCTCATTTTTTTTGCCCAAGTGTAATACTTTACATTTCTCCCTGTTAAAAGTCATCTTGTTTGTTTTTGCCCAGTTCTCTAATCTGTCAAGGTCGTTTTGAAGTGTGATCCTGTCCTCTGGGGTGTTAGCCACCCCTCCCAGTTTAGTGTCATCTGCAAATTTGATCAGGATGCCCTTGAGTCCATCATCCAAGTCGTTGATAAAGTCGTTGATACTCAGGGCTGATTTCCTTAAGAATGGATAGGTTTGTTCTTCTTGCAGTCCATGGAACTCTCAAGAGTCTCCTCCAGCACCATAATTCAAAAGCATCCATTCTTCGGCGATTAGCCTTCTTTATGGTACAGCTCTCACTTCCATACATCACTACTGGGAAAACCATAGCTTTTACTATACGGACCTTTGTTGGCAAGGTGATGTATCTACTTTTTAAGATGCTGTCTAGGTTTGTCATTTCTTTTCTCCCAAGAAGCAGGCGTCTTTTAATTTCGTGGCTGCTGTCACCATCTGCAGTGATCATGGAGCCCAAGAATGTAAAATCTCTCACTGCCTTCATTTGTTCCCCTTCTATTTGCCAGGAGGTGATGGGACCAGTGGCCATGATCTTCGTTTTTTTGATGTTGAGCTTCAGACCATATTTTGCGCTCTCCTCTTTCACCCTCAATAAAAGGTTCTTTAATTCCTCCTCACTTTCTGCCATCAAGGTTGTGTCATCTGCGTATCTGAGGTTGTTGATATTTCTTCCGGCAATCTTAATTCTGGCTAGGGATTCATCCACCCCAGCCTTTTGCATGATGGATTCTGCATATAAGTTAAATAAGCAGGGAGACAATATACAGCCTTGTCATACTCCTTTCCCAATTTTGAACCAATCAGTTGTTCCATATCCAGTTCTAACTGTAGCTTCTTGTCCCACATAGAGATTTCTCAGGAGACAGATGAGGTGATCAGGCACTCCCATTTCTTTAAGAACTTGTCATAGTTTGCTGTGGTTGACACAGTCAAAGGCTTTTGCATAGTCAATGAAGCAGAAGTAGATGTCTTTCTGGAACTCTCTAGCTTTCTCCATAATCCAGCGCATGTTTGCAATTTGGTCTCTGGTTCCTCTGCCTCTTCTAAATCGAGCTTGCACTTCTGGGAGTTCTTGGTCCACATACTGCTTGAGCCTTCCTTGTAGAATTTTAAGCACAACCTTGCTAGCGTGTGAAATGAGTGCAATTGTGCGGTAGTTGGAGCATTCTTTGCCACTGCCCTTCTTTGGGATTGGGATGTAAACTGATCTTCTCCAATCCTCTGGCCACTGCTGAGTTTTCCAAACTTGCTGGCATATTGAGTGTAGCACCTTAACAGCATCATCTTTTAAAATTTTAAATAGTTCAGCTGGAATACCATCACTTCCACTGGCCTTGTTATTTGGCCTTGTTATAACCCCAGTATAGCACCAGTCTAAAAGCACCCATTGTCTAGAGTTGAGGTTGTTCTTGGAATTATTGCTATGTATTTAGAGAACCAACTTCAGGATTCAATAATATTGAGCCTTAACTGATACGTGATAAAGACATTCACAGCTGTCAGTTGCAAATTTGGGCCAGGCAACAACATTCATGGCTTCCAGCATTGTGGTTTGTTCAATGTAGTTCAGTAGTTCAATCAACAGTTTATTTTCCAAAGCCTACTGTGTTCTCCTCAAGTGAGAGGCTATAAGGAAAAAATAATTCCAATGTCCCCGGTTACATAGGTTTCCAGGAAAAAATCCTTAGCTTCAAGAATATCTTCCCTCTTAGAGTGGTGAATAATTGAAGCCTCATAGTGCAGAGCAAATATCTATGGTTGGATAATTAATGCTCTATCATCAATACAAAAGCAAAACAGGAAATATAACTTATGTCTCTGATGTTAATTCAGATGCTTCTCATCATAACCAATGAACACTTTAAATGAGCTCCTCGCTTGTGACAGTAATTGTGATGTGTATTTTTAGACCATTTTGAATTGTGCTGCAATTAGTGTAATTCATTAATGAACAATAGACATTTTAGTAATTCTTATACATTTGCAGGCTTGCATGTTCTCGAATAGCAGAAGTCATTATAAGGACACAGTTTATAATAGCTGCTTCTAGACATAATTCTCCGACTTTGAGCAACCCTTCTAACATTTGGATTGAAATATAAAATACTTGCCAAGGAATTTGAGCTGAAGAATCATGCGGCCTTTTGAATATTTGCTACAAAGCTTGAACCAGAGGACAATCAATTAAAAATTATAGCATTCCACAAATAGCTGTTTGAATGCTCTTTTTTCTGTGTTCTTGGCATCACAAATCAGTATATTAAACAAAAAGTGTCAGTTATGGGAAAAGATTAAATACAGTATAATAAATTGTATTTTCTGACACTTTGTACGATGGAACTAAACTTTCAGTAGTTTGGTTTAAAGGTATTTGCAATCTGGTTACAATGATATAAACAGCTGCCTTATAGTGACCTCATTTGAACAGCATGGTAAACCAAACTATATCTTACAGGGATTGCATGAATGTTCAGGCTCCCAGAGAGGAACATGCAAACACTTTGCTCCTCCACAAATGTTTTTAGTGCCATACCACAATGAGCTAAACCAAGGTTTGGCTTATTATGTCGTTCAAACCTCGGCTTGTGGTTAAGCTCTCTCCTCACTAACCCCAAAGAACAAAGTACTGTCTGTAAGATTATTCAGAGGCTAAGAAAGTGTACCAGAGCTAGCTCATGTAGAGAGAGATAGCTGGAATCCAAAATGAAACCAGATTCCTGTGTGCTAAAACTGACCAGAAAACATTATGTGGACTTCTGAACATTAATAACACCGAGACATATCCAGAACTGCCTATTCTGAGTGGAAGATAGCTCTCGGTGTTTTCATGCAGGGGTCTTGCTGGGAGAGATCCTTTAGCTGAAGATTGCATAGGAAGAAAAGGTGATATTGTTGAACTCTGAATTCAAGTTCATGGATTCTATGTAACCAATCGTTTAACATAGCACTTCATTTCAACTGTTACTGCACATAAACATAGAAATATCAAGATGACCCCAAATATGCTCCTCTCAAACTGCATTCTTACACTATCAGATTGAAATACTAAAACAAGGGCTGAAACAAAATGCTCCTACAGATTCTCTTCAAAATCCTCTGTGATTTTGATGTCGAATGTTCATCAAATATTCAGTGTTATTTTAGGTCTAAATCCAGCTTCATGTGAGCATGGGTCTGCCTGCCCTTTATCTACTGCCCCTTGAAGCCGCTCACACTCTCCCTCCTCAATCTCTTCTGGAGGTTCCCCCAATGCTCCAGAGCAAACATTAGGGGTGCTGCAAGAAGAAGAGGACCTGAAAGTCCTGTCCTGTGAGTGGAACTTCATAGCACTTTTTAAAGTGCTACTTATGCTGGCAGCAATAGTCCAGTTAACTCATCCCTGGCTTCAAGGCCCCTTCTCATCCATCTCTTGGATAAAGGAATTAGTTGACTGGCAGCATGAGAAACCTCCCTTTTCCCAATGAACTGAACCAAACCTCAGCCTTCAAAGCAAGCAGATAAGCTTATATGATCTCCTGTTACAGCTCACACCAATTAGTCCCACAGTTATATTGACTACCAAGAAGGCTTTTACATGGCTTCTAGGACATTTCCGCCATTTTGTTCTACAGACTGACTCGGGTTTCTAACCATGGTCTGTCAGGAGGGGCCAAAAAACAAAGCCTCATTTGGCTCCCTCCAAGGGATAGCTGCCACTGCTACTCCAGCATTGTATTTTCTCCATACTCCTTAGTTATGCACCACTTCTGCCTTATACTGTAGTATCTGACCTGACTTGACACAGACTGCTGAGATATAGCAATCTTCCAGCTCATTGAAGACTTATGGGTGCCTGTGGATTTTTGAGTTGCTCTAAAATAGTTGCATTAAATTTAATTGAATTAAACTATGCCACCCCAAATGGATGTGTGTATTGCCACAAGTCTGCTTTAGCAAAAGGTAGCCTGCATGGTCACCTGAGATTTTATATTTTTCAATCAAAATGTTTACCAAGAAGTTTTCTTATGGATGAAATTATTTGATGTTTCAACTGCTTTGTTGACTATTTCAGAGGACATTTGCAAATATAATTAGAGCTGTGAGGGCATGGAAAAATACTTGCCTACTTGCACTTGTTCTCAGGTTGACTTCTGGAAATCCTATTTATGCCTTTAACTGTTATTGCTCCTGAATTGCTAAAATAATATCTATCTTAAATGGGTTGTATTTGTCTTTTGGCAAGTCAGTCTCTTTAAGCTTTGCTTTTCTAAACAATAATCCCCCTAAAGCAGTTATTATGATTTTGGATGAAATAAAGTACTTGGCTTACTTGAAATACATTAGAAAAAAAATATTCACAACATTTTCACGTTCAAATTCTTGCTTCATTGTAGCCTTCCTGTCCCTCCTTTCCTCTGTGATGTATTTTATTACGTAACCAGCTTCTGACAAATCTAAAGTGTGCCAAATCTGCCTGCAGTCTTTTGGAGACATTTTGAGTCTAGTGAAAACTGGCATCTAGTCCTCCAGGTATTTAGATTCAGGTGTTGCACTGATGTGGAGCTAGAAATACACATGCAGTTCCTTCATGCACATATTATTTATTTGAATTCAGAAGCTCTATATGGACAAAAAAGCAGCAGCAGCAGCAACCAACATGCTAGAGATGGTTCACTACAGATGTATAAATAACCCTTTCAACTTCCTTTTGAAATCCCAAAAGCATTATAAGTTATATGAATGTTGAAAATTTGCTAAGTTTTGGTCAAATTAGCTTCAGTAATTAAATCTGAGAATGGTGGAAATTAAGTTATAATTATGAAAGAACCAAAGTTTAGAGTAATGTCTATATTTTAAGATCAATGATGGGAAAAAGTGAATCAACAATAAGTACTCTAAAGCTAAATACAATTAGACGAAAAAACAAAAACGCATGAAACAAGGTAACAATTTGCTGTTATTTTTATTGTAAAGAATGCAGGGGGCGGAGGATGTGGGGAAGTCCAGTGGATTATGAAAAACTGTATGGAAAATATGAATATGTTGTTCTTTTTTTTCTACTTTCTTCTTTTTTCTTTCTGTAAAGTCGCTTTTGTTGAGATACTGTTTATGTTACTGACCCTGGAAAAAAGCAATAAAAAATATTTTTTTAAAAAAAATGAAATCCCAAAAGCACAACTTAAAACAATTTAAATATCCAGTAGTCCACAAAATCAGATAACCATTCGCCACAGCACTACTGGCTGAGTCCAATGTTCTGGCTTTTCTGTCATTTCTTCTCTGGAATGGCAATAGTAGATGTGTTCACTAAAGAAAAATCCCATTTAATTTGTAGGAAGCAGCATGCTTAGAGCTGCACATTTTGTCAAATGATAGTAGCAATTTCTCATTTAGAGTAGAAATTAGGCCTTTTCCCTTTCAAAACCCAAGTGTCTTTGAAAGCTGCTGAGAGCTAATTCATATGTTATAGAGGATTTGAGCACAGCTTTCAGTTGGTGTGAGAGCCACAAGTTCTACTTTATGCACTATAGAAATATGGGGGAGGAATGCCCAAGTGGTTCATTGCTACCGTCAGACCTCTCACCTGTTAATTTTGGGTTTTGCGGATTTGATACATTAACTTAATGCAGTTATTCAGTGGTGTTTTGTTTTTTTGTTTTTTTAAAAAGGCTACAGTGTTTCATAATGACTGGAATATGTGTTAGGAAGGAAACACTTCTTATCCTCCCCCTTTTGTTACCATTATTAACTTTGCTTTCTAGAGACACAAAGTTCTTAGAGGAGCATAATTACACTTGGAGGGCAGGGAGGGAAATTAACTCTCTTCCTGCTTATGTCTTGGATCCCGAATGCCCTGTGTTAAGTTGTGGGTGAACATATCAGACCACACAGTGATTCTTCAAACAGCTCTTGTTTATTCACAGGCCAAAACAGAACTGAACTGAAGGGTTAAGCCAGCCTGCTTATATAGAGCTCCACTAGAACGCAACAGTAACCAATTTCTATAACTATCCAATCACTGAACATCACTTTCGGTCCCTTATTTACATATGTGGACCTGAACTATCTACAGTATCCCCCTGCTGGCCCAGGGTGAGAACTTCAGTACATAACACCCTGGAACTCGGACGTTTTGGCTCCCGAACACCGCAAACCTGGAAGTGATTATTCCAGTCTGCAAATGTTCTTTTGCAACCCAAACATCTGACAGGGCTTCCACAGCTACTGATTGGCTGCAGGAGCTTCCTATAAGGGGGTATAAGATGGGGAAGAAGAAGGAGAGGGGGAAATGAGCAGAGGGGAGCATCATCAACATACATCCTGTGTTCCTTGCTCCCCTCTCGACACAGTCCTCTGCTTTCTGCTTTCTTCCTCTTCTCTTAAAAGAGGACTCTCACAAAATAATAGCCCCCTTATGACAAAAGGCCTGTCTGACAAGGGAGGCAAGATATGAGCTTTGAGAGCTTCCTATAAAAGGCAAAGGAAGGGGGTGGTCAGAACCCTCCCTGGGGAAGAATTAAAGGGGAACTTGCAAGTCAGTCTGTGTGCTCGGTATAGTAGGCAGGTAAAAGAATTCCTTACCTGAGTTTCTAATAGCACTGCAGTTATTGCTTCAGTGATTATAAGGCATGAATGGACCTGCAAAAATAGGGCTGCCTCCTCCTGTTCCTTTGGGAATGTTCAGCAGTGAACAGGAGGAAAAAGAGGTGGCAGGTCAAGGGTCTCCCACTTCTTTGCCTCGTCCATCCTTCATTGGCACCTCCCATCCATTAATTTGAGAATGATGAATGGAGGAAATGGGGAAGGTGGTGTAGGGCTAAGGAACAAGCTGGAGTCCTCTTCCCAGAGCATCCCCACCCTGCTCATCACTTTTGAAAGATGTTGCCTGCTTTTGAATATTCACCTGCTGGATACTGTCTTGGCTATCAGAATGATACATTTCCTGTTGTTGGACTGCACTGCCAAAAGGGGGAGCAGTGACTTCATTCAGCCAAAGCCATTTGGAGCTTATTTTTCTTGATGGCTGTTAAAGAGATGCTGCTTTGCAAGTGTTCCTCCCAGCATGATTTAGCTTCCACTGAAGAACAATGGACGTCTGTAGTTCGGATTCATGCGAAGCTTGGGCTATTTCTGGCTGCATAGGGTCCGAAAGAAATGAGTAATGCTTCTTATGAGTCACAGTATGTGCTCATCAGCCTGACTAATAGTGTCAAATTGAGATTTTGAAGCTATTGTAGCCCCACACACACACACACACACACACACACACACACACACACACAAGCTACCTGAGGGACTGGCCTTTTCTCCCGGCTCTTGCCCAAAACACACAAACAGAGGCTTTTGGAAGTAAGAAGTAGATCTTTATTCAGGCAAATGACGGAACAGGCTTGTCAGCAGGAGATACAGTTCAGGAGTTCTGGAGCAGGGTTAAGATGTTCAGAACTAGATGGAAGCAGTGAAGATGTTTCAACAAGTTTCCCTGCCGCTCCCACCAAGCTTTTAAATATAAGGCATGGCATGTTCATTTGCAAGCCTTATGGAACTATGCAGTTGCAAGCATGCACTGCACACATGCTTATGAGTCTGCTCCCATCTGCAAAGGCTCCTGCTGAGTTGCTGTCACCTCCTGTTCAGCCTCCCTCTATGGCTGATCAAAGTGCTCCTCAGCCTCCACTGGGGCTCCTCCTCAGGATAGTTGGAGGGAAAGGTGGCATCCTTGCTCTCCGTTCCAAACTGACTGCAGTTGGAGTGGAAAAGGGAGACTCACCTCCTCTGTTTCCTTCTCCACCCCCATCAGCCTGCGAACCCAAGCCTTATCCCAACAGCATTGTGGCAGCAATTCTGTGTAATCTCCCCACACTTTTTGTTTGTTTGTTCACACGCCAGTGCAATTAATGGGAATATCTCATAGACAAGGCTTGAACCTTCCCAACACTGCAGCTTCCTTTCCTACATTTTCATGAAATGGTATCAGGCAGGCTTTCCAGTTTCAGCACTTCTGAATATTCTGCCGATTTGCAAGAAGACAAGCCAGTTTACCAGGAAGATGCATTCTAGCAAATGTTGGCTGCTCACCTGAAAGAGAAGGAAAATGCAAAACCCGTTGTAAGCGTCATTTCCCAGAATTGCCTTTGGTGTACAAGGGATCATCCTGGTACCTCGTGAAAATATACTGAAAGTGACATGAACGAATGGTGTCCATTCTTCCACGCTATCTCTTACTTATTTCCTTCACATCCTCCTTCATTACACTACTCTTTTCTGGTTCTTGGCTTTGAATTTGCTTCTTCTCTCTCTCTTGCAATGCATCCTGCCCTCATCATCTTCTGGGTGTCTGGGAAACAGCTGTGGTCAGTAGTGGTTTATGGGAGCTTATAGAAGGAGGCATTTGGGCCTTCCGACTTCGCTATCCATAAGGGTGCTGTAAAAGGATGGTGTTATTTAATGCATTGTAGTTCAGGAGCTTTGCAGACAGTACCTCTGACTTTCTCACACATTCCACTTCCCCATCTGGGCTTCCACTGTTATGTAGTGCTTATCTGAAGCACTTCCAACTGTGCATGTAAAATGCATAATTGCAAAATGCACATATAATTTTTGCCTGTTTTTGTTTCCTTTGGTTTCCTCCACCCCTTAGGATCCTTAATTACCTGCAGTTTAGAGCACTTTGTAGACTGATGTTCATAGCAAAAGACATGTGAATCTTTTTCTTTAATATCCATAGCTCTGAATATCACTCCATTCAACTGGTCCAGGTTGTTCTGCTTACAGAAAATTGCCTGGAAGCACCTTGGGATTTGTTTGGAAGCCTCTCCCTCAACCCAACCCACAGTCTCTGTCCAGTGACACTGACTTTCAAGCTTGAACTGTTCCTGGGATTCTCCATGTATCCTGTTTATTGAGCATCTACCCTGGACCACCCCAACCCCATACATTAAAAGCACTGCCATTCCACTTTGACAGTGATAGTGTGTCTCCAAATGACCCCGGGAACTGAACAACAGTCCCCACACTGATTAACAATCAACCCCTCTTCCAAAGGAACTATAACTCTGCGAGGGGAACAGAGGTGTCCAAACAATTCTTAGCACCCTTAACAAACTACAGTTCCCAGAATGCAAAATGTTAAAGTGCATTAGATATATTGTGCGGGTGCATCCCTGACTTGCTTGCACAAAGCTTACTTAGAAGTTAGGCATGCTCTTCTTTATTGAACTGTCATTCTCCTTAGTTTGCAAGGATCTCTCATTCGTTTGGAAGGGCCTTCTGATTTTTGATCCTGCAGTTTTAAAAACAACAACATGTTAGGTGCTTTAAAAAACTAAAAAAACTTGCTTTGACCAAAACTGCTTGTTTATGTATGATCCGAAGGGATGCAGGGTTTTGAACATCAGTGAGTTGGAGTGGGTATAGCAGTAATGAAATCCACTTACCTAAATAGAGTACTTGGGACGTAGATAAAATTGTGATTAAAAGTAATTGCTGGGAGGAGCAACATCCTTGCAGATTCACACTCAATTTCATTTTGATGATGTGCTTAACTTTTAGAATTTGTTCATTAGTGACTTTTGTGTGTGATTTCAGAAACAATAGTTGTAGGCTCACACTACTACATGGAGTCCAATGAGTCTTTATTTGGCTTTAAAACACACACAGAGAGGGGGAGAGATATCTATCTATCATCTATCTATCTATCTATCTATCTGGCTGGGAAAGGGGTGGGAGGGGGGAGAGGCTACTTAACCCTTTCTTCTTTCAGTTACAAATTCATCTCCCATGTCTTCTACCCATATGGCAGACCCTCCAAGTGTCCCTATTTTTGAGGGACAAACCCAGATTTACAGAATCCATCTTGGTTTCTGATTTGATCCCGGAATGTCCCACTTTTCCTTAGTACGTCCCTATTTTCATTGGAGGGTATGCCATAGGGGGGAATTGTGGGGGAGAGACAGGAAAAGGGTTAAGCAGCCCTGCTCTGGGCACTCCTCCTTAACTCAGACTTGCAGCCTGCCCAGCCTGCTTGAGTTTTGAAAAATGCTAAATGAAAGAATCACCAGAGTCTGAATAACATACAGTTTAAGCCACAGTAGGAAGATTTCTGTGGCATACACAGAGAGCCTGTGTGGTTTCTATAGGCAGCATGTGCAATTTTTTAAAGTTGCAAAACATATAATTTTCAGTTTAAGTTTCACATTATAATGAAGACTCTTATAGGGGGAATTGTGCATGTGTAGAATCAAGGAGATCGGTAGTGTTATACACTATGGTCAGAGCAGGTATAATTTGAACCTCCTTATTACAGGCTGTTTTCCCTTATAGTTCCTATTTTTGATTGAGCCAGCTGGTACGTTTAAAGAAATGAACCAGTATTATATATATATTATGTGTTAAGCTATAATTTTCTTTCATGCATAATAACCTATTTTTTATAATGCAAATGACAAATTTCATGGTGGTACATTAAATTTCCTAGGCACGTAACTTTAATGTCAGTATCAATCACACTTTATGTAACTATGCAATGATTTTGCATGTGAAGAGATTTTGCAAACAATCTCTTTTGTTGAGAGCTGTACCTCTATGACCATTCTTTTTCCTCTTTCTAAAAAAAAGAATGGTAGAAAAACAACTTTAGGTATCATTTTAAAAAATTATTTTTGGTTTTATCACATCCGTTATCTTCAGAAATAAATTAAATTGATGAGATTTTTAATTGCTACCATGAGAAACACCTTAAAATGAAAGCATACTGCTTTGAAAAATAAAAAATATTAGAAATAAATATATAAATTATATAAAGGGTGAGTTGAATTCACAGGTGGGCCACCTGCAACCAGGGAACTGCATGGGGCTTCAGTCTCTTCTTTCACAGCCTCCCAACACTTCCTGAAACTGCTCCATTCTTCCAATCTGAGTTCCTTTCTTCCTGTCCTTTCTGGTTGTAAGATTTGCTGAATATAAGTACCCCCCCCCCAGCTGTCCGAGAACAAATTGGTAGGCTTTTGCACTCTCTTTCTCATATATGTAATCGACACACACATTCTCTCTGGCACAGGAATTACTTTCATGTGCTTTCAGAATAGTACTTATATTGCTGTGTTATATTAAAATGCTCTATATACAGAGTAACCCCATAAATTCCAGTGGGGCTTTCTTCTGAGTAGACCTGCATAAGATTTGGAATTCTATGCAGAATTCTAGATTACATCAGGACACATTTGTCTCTGGCTTCACTCACCTTCAGTCTGTCCACTGGTGGCATCCAGCCCCTGAGAGATCTATCCTTTAAATTAGATGTGGGCTACTGCTGAAGATTCAGAAATTTCAGCTGGTACAGGATTTAGTGGCTAGGTTGCTCACCGGTGTAAGACCGTTAGAGCATATAACAACAATACTGACCCATCTGCTCCGGCTGCCAATTCATTCACGGGCCCAATTCAAGTGCTGGTTTAGACCTATAAAGCTTTAAACGGCTCAGGCCCGCAATACCTCAAGGACTGCCTCTCCCCATATGAACCAGCCCAGACCCTGCAGTCACCATCTAAGAGCCTTCTTTGTTTGTGGGCCACAAGAGGCCCAGAGGTTGGCAACACGAGAATGGGCCTTCTCTGTGGTGGCTCCTTGCTTATGGAATGCTTTCCCCAGGGAGGCTTGCCTGGTGTTTTCATTATGCATCTTTAGGCACCAGGCAAAAAAACATGCATCTTCTCCCCAGCCTTTGGCTAGTTAAACAATCTGTAGTCTTTTAAAACTGGGCGGGGTGGAGCGGTGTTGTTGTTTATTACTGTGTTGCATAGTTCTGTGTTTTTAAATTGTAAACCACTGTGTGATCCTTGGATGAAGTGGGATAGAAATTTAAAAAATAAATATTCAGGCAAAAGTTGCTTTTATCCTTACAATTCTCACACTTCTGTACTAGTAGTCTAGTGGAACAATAAATGAATGAATAGGTACATGAACAAAAAGTAGGTGGGATTCAAAGGGGTTTGAATGTGTGTGCATGTGTGTATACACATGTTCTGTGTGTATACACATGTTCTGCACACACACACACACACACACACACAGCGCTCTCCAGAACTGCTTTTTGAATTCCTGTGACTTTCTACAGCTATTTTGTAACTAGCAAACAAAAACCTTTTTCAAATACAACAAAGCACTTGCTGGCATTTACTTTAACAGTTTGCCCTTTGAAAACCTCTTGACTACTTATAGCACGGGTGTTAAATGAATATAAAATTGAAGGGCAAAACACTCAAGTCAGCAGATGGCCAGAGACCACAGCCATAATTTTTCACTGGAAAGTGAAATGGTGGCTTTGCTGCGGTTTTGCAAGATTCCAAAGAAGGACCAAACTGTGGTTTGCAGTTCTGTTTTGTAGGGAGTGCTTCAGCCACAGTTTCCTGGTTCGGGCATCATGGGAAAACTGAGGTTTGACAAATCTGGAAGTGTCCTTTGCATCTGGGCAAGAGAAAGGAGAAGGGCTTGTTGCTCATTCCCCCCTCAATAGAATTCAGTTGTTGAGTCAGGAACATTGTGTCTGAATTTCTCCAGTATCTCAATGATTCATTTCTATACTTTGGTGTTTCCGTTGTTCCATATGCCCATATTTTGTTCTTAGGGTGAAGACAGATACATATTCTAAAGTGTGGCAGAAGTGGTTTCTAATATGCATTTTCAGCTCTGAGCAGAAATGTATATCTATTTTATTTACTTATAATTAAATTTGTATCTCGCCCTTCCTCCCACAGGAGCCCAGGATGGCTTGTTCCTCAGGATGTAGTAGTGGTGGTTGGTGGACCTTGGAACTGGGATGCCAATTAGATGGGACCAGTGGGCAGTTAAAAGGCAGCACACGTAACTGTTAACAATGGCTGCCCTAAACATCCAGGTCTGTGGGGAAAGATTATTTCCCTCCTCCAGGTTATTCCCTTCCAGGACTACTTTCTAGAATATGGAATAAGTTGGACTAGAGTCTAGGAGAACAGGGCTGAAATCACCACCCATGAAACTCACTGTGAGACCTTGGGCCAGACACTGATTGGCCAGATAATGGAAGGTTGACAGAAATGACTGCAGCAGTTCAAATGATAGACTTGGGAGTGTGCAGGAAACAGAAAACAGTGTTGGTTTGTTTTTTTATTATTGAGGGAAACCTTTGATTCCTTCCCCCTCCTCTTTAAACTCCATGTGATGGGGCAGTGCCCCAGTTGTCCTAAGTAACCAGCCTCCACTGGGGTACAGCAAATGTGAGTCACAACCACTTTAAATGCATGTTTGTCTTTAATAGAGGGGTTTTTTTCTCCATTGAATTCCATTTAATAACAAAGTCATTCTCTTAGTGGTTGCGTAAGATTGACACAGTGATATATTGCGAGCTGTGACTTAAAGGATGTGAGTTTAAGGGCACAAAACCTATTATTAGCATTATTTTTGCATGTTTTGTTTTCCATTCCAAAATGCCATTGTATTAAATAGGCAATTTAGGAATTTCTTGCCTTGATGGGGGTAGATAGGTTAATGGTTCTTTTCTCCTCACTTGAAAGCAAAAGGACATCGTGATGGTTATTGACTTTCTCAAGGTGTACTAATGCCTGATGATGCAGCAGCTGCTGAGCTGGAGCTGCAATTGAATTTTAGATAACTCTGTATTGCTGTAGCTAAATTTCTAGGAGAAAAAGTACCAATTGCCTACATTAAGAATCTCAACCATTCCACTGTTAGAAATTAGCATTTTGAACAGAACTGGAATGTTCTTGTGATTCCCAAGAAACAGAAAGATTATATTATTATTATTTAGGTAATACAGCTTGCATGTCAGAGATTTTGTGTGAATGTCTGGAGGCAGTTGGGAGGTGGGAGGTGGCTAGCAGATTGAGACTGAATCCCAACAAGACTAAAGTACTGTTTCTGGAGGAAGGGGCAGGCAGGTGTGGGGGACTCCCTGGTCCTGAACTGTGCCCTTGAAGGACTAGGTTTGCAACCTGTGAGTCATTTTGGACTCACAGCTGTCCATGGAGGCACAGGTCATGTCTGTGTCTGTTATGTAGTGTAGTTTCACCCTGGGCCAACAGGGGGATACTGTATATAGTTTTCACTCAGGTCTGTAGATAGTTTTCACTCAGCTCCGCGTCTGTTATTTTAGGCGGGAACTCTGGGCTGTTGTGGTTACAATGTTGACAGCCAGCTGCCTATAAATACAGGCCGGCTGAGCTGTTCGCAGTCAGTTCTATTCCAGCTTACCATAATAAAGAGCTACTTGAAGAAATCGCTGTGCCGGCTGCTATGTCAACCCACGACTTAACACTGGCGACGAAGGTGGGATGGATGGACATCAGAGCACAGCCAGATGCGGCCAGCCTCTGAACTGAGCTGAATCACAGAGCGAAATCACTGAGCGAAATCACTGGGCAGAACCAATTCAGAGCTGACTGTTCTGGCTAGAGCACTGTGTTCCATCCATCGCCCTTCACGCCGGCATCGGAATCATGGCTTCACTTGTGCCTCTACCGCCTTTTGCGCCAGCCTCTGAATCATGGGACTCCTACCTCGCTCGGTTCGACTGCTACCTCCAAGCCAACGAGCTGACAGAAGTATCACAGGAGCGGAAGCGGGGCCTATTCCTCAGCCTCTGTGGGCCTGAGGTGTTTGAGACGGCCCGAGCGTTGGTTGCGCCTGAAGCAGTCCAGGCAACACCATGGGACACGATCCAAGAGAAGCTCCGCAACCACTACGCACCAAAGCCATCCAAGATTGCTGCCCGCCATGCGTTCTACCACCGGAACCAGGCAGAGGGGGAGTCAATCAACAACTACACCACCGCCCTGCGACAGGCTGCAATGCACTGTGAGTTCCGAGACTTAGACGATGCCCTGATGGATCGAATCGTCTGCGGGGTCCGGGACATCCATCTGCAACGGCGCCTCCTAGCCAAGCCAGACCTCACGCTACAGAAAGCCATTGAGGAGGCTGTGGCCTCAGAAGCTGCTGAACGCTCCGCCCAGGAGATCCGCAAGTCCAGCAGCCCGCGTCTTGCTAGGGAGCCAGTTCCGGTGCATCATGAAGAGGCCAGCAGTGAGGAGGCATCCTCCAGTGAAGACGATGACGTGCACCAGACAAAGCGGGAGCGCAGGAAGTTCCAACAGAAGTCCAAGGGCCAACCGGAATGTGCTGGCTGCGGAGGCAACCATTCCCGTGCCAAGTGTCGATTCAGAGACGCCATCTGTAGGAAGTGTTCCAGAAGGGGCCACATCGCTAAGGCCTGCCGATCGGCTCCGTCTGACACCCCCCCTTCATCGACTCGCAAGTCCAAGTCTTCACTCCAGTCTGCCAAGGAAAGTTGTTTCGCTCTCACCAACTGCCGCTGCCCGTCTGGAACCACGATTGGCCAAACCGACTCGCCTATGCGACGCAAGCTGAACGTCACGGTGCTCATTGAAGGAGCTCCATGTGACATGGAGATCGACACCGGGTCTGCCCTGTCCATCGTGTCATGGAGCACCATCAAAAGACTGGTACCCAGAGTGTCCAAAAGGCAACTCGGCTCTCACCGCGTACACCTGAGAGACTACCAGGGAAACGACATTCCCGTGGTAGGCGTTGGCCGGTTCCGGATCGCCTTCAAGGATTTTTCGGGCCTGCTCCGGTTGGTGGTGGTCGAAGGTCAGCGGCCAAGCCTCCTAGGGCTAGACTGGTTTGATGCCCTCGGCCTGGAAGTCACCGGCATCAACTGCATCTCTAACGCAGAGACTGAGGGTCTGGTCAAAGACTTTGCCGAGGTTTTTGACGGCACCTTGGGCCAATATACAGGTACGCCCATCTCCTTTAGCCTTGATCCACAAGTCGCCCCCATCAAGCTAAAGCCACGCCGGGTTCCCTTTGCTCTCAAGGCTAAGGTGGACGAACAACTGGACAAACTGATCGCCCAAGGAGTTTTGGAGCCGGTTGACCACGCAAAGTGGGAAACCCCCATCGTCATGCCTGTCAAGCCAGATGGGTCGGTGAGAATCTGCGCTGACTACAAGTGCACGATCAACAAGGCACTTCAGCAGCACGCTTACCCGGTTCCTGTTGTCCAACACCTGCTGCATTCCCTGGGTGAGGGTAAGCTCTTCGCTAAGCTGGACCTTGCCCAAGCCTATCAACAACTGCCAGTCGATGATGCCACTGCTGAAGCCCAGACGATCGTCACCCACCGGGGGGCTTTCCGTTGCCGCCGGTTGCAGTTCGGGGTGAGTGTGGCTCCTGGCATCTTCCAAAGCCTTATGGAGCGTCTCCTGCAAGGGCTTCCGGGCGTGGTACCATATTTTGATGACGTCTTGGTGTCTGCAGACTCACACCAGCAGCTGTTCAAGCGCCTCCGTGCCGTGCTGACCAGGTTCCAGGAGGCCGGGCTCAAGGTAAAGAGGGACAAGTGCCAGATCGCCGTTCCACAGGTAGAGTTCCTGGGCTATCTTATCGATGCCTCCGGTCTTCATCCAACCACATCCAAGATCCGCGCTATCCAGCAGGCCCCCACTCCAAAGAACAAAACGGAGTTGCAGGCATTCCTGGGGCTGCTGAACTTTTATAACATGTTCCTGCCCCACAAAGCCACAGTGGCTGAGCCTCTTCACCGACTCCTTAGCATTAAGACGCCTTGGGCCTGGGGTCATCGGGAGACGGCGGCCTTCAACGCGGTCAAGGCTCTCCTTTCTTCAGACAGTGTGCTGGTACAGTACAGTGAATCCAGGCCGCTGGTCCTTGCCTGCGACGCCTCACCTTTTGGCATCGGTGCTGTCCTTAGTCACCATTTTCCAGATGGAAGAGAAGCACCGCTCGCCTACTTTTCCAGGACACTATCTCCGACGGAACGGAATTACAGCCAGCTCGACAAGGAGGCATTGGCACTTGTGGCTGGAGTGAAGAGGTTCCATGAATACCTCTATGGCAGGACTTTTGACCTCATCACTGACCACAAGCCACTCCTGGGCCTCCTCGCCAGTGATCGTCCAACTCCACCGGTCCTCTCACCACGCATGCTGAGATGGACTGTTTTCCTGGCTGCCTACCACTACCGGCTCATCCATCGCCCGGGGAAATCGATGGGCCATGCCGACGCCCTCAGCCGTTGCCCTCTTCCAGCATTTGTGGAAGACCCGGCTCCAGCTTCATCGCTCCTTCTGATTGAGGATCTTCCAGCAGCGCCTGTATCGGCTGCCACTGTGGCCTCCGCATCTGCCCAGGATCGCACCATCAGCCGGGTGCTCAACTGGGTGTGGAGGGGGTGGCCACAAGGGCCTTTTGCATCGGAGTTCCAGCCCTTTGCAACCAGACAACATGAACTCTCAGCTCATCGCGGCTGCCTGCTGTGGGGAGACCGCGTCGTGATTCCCAGGGACTCCGTCAGCGCGTCCTGGAGGCTCTGCACGTTGGCCACCCGGGAATTGTCAAAATGAAGGCGTTGGCTCGGTGTTACGTCTGGTGGCCTAATATGGACGATGCCATCACTGCCTGGGTGTCCGCCTGTCAAGCGTGCCAGGAGTCGAGGCCTGCACCACCGGCAGCTAAGGGACACACCTGGGAGACACCAAAGACACCCTGGTCGAGGGTGCACATCGATCTGGCTGGCCCCTTTCACGGCCGGACCTTTATGGTAGTGGTGGACGCCTATTCCAAATGGCTGGAGGTCGCCCTGATGCCCTCCACCACTACCGAAGCTGTCATCCGGGTGCTGCGAGGCCTGTTTGCAACGCATGGGTGTCCTGATGTCCTTGTCTCTGACAACGGACCGCAGTTCACGTCAGGCACGTTTGAGCGGTATCTTTTGGGACTGGGCATCCGCCATGCCCTAACGGCACCCTTTCATCCATCCAGCAACGGGCAAGCGGAAAGAATGGTGCGCTCGACAAAAGAGGCACTGGCGCGCCTGGACCGGGGAGACTGGCATGAGCGGGTCGCCGAATACTTGTTCGTGCAACACATCACCCCTCATGCGGCCACAGGGAGGAGTCCAGCTGAACTGCTTTTGGGGCGCCGCCTCAGGTCACCGCTCGACCGGCTACACCCAGACTTTGCCGTGGCTGAACCCCCAGGCTGTGCCAACGCACCACGGTCATTTGTCCCAGGAAACCAGGTCTTTGCCCGGAACTATGTGGGGGACATCCCTTGGGTGCCAGCCACAGTAGTGGGAGTCACTGGACCTCGCTCGTACCAGGTGGCACTCGAAGACGGACGCTTGTGGCGACGGCACATAGACCAGCTTAGGCGCAGGGTTGGGGACTTGGACACTACCGAGGTGCCCCCAACTGCGCTTGCGGCTCCAGAAGAGACACGTACAGATGGCGAGGTCCCACCTACACCTCCCTCGCAAGCTGCCAGCGTGGAGCCGAACCAAGCCGTTTCAGAACAGACTCAGACCACTCCACTTGCGGAGGCTCCACCCCCAGCAGCGGATCCAGGGGAGTTGGTTCCAACGCCACCTAGGGTCGCACCACAGCCTCAGCGAGAACTGTGTGGCCCTCCGGACTTGGCTACCAGTCCCTGGCGGTCTGGCAGAGTTTCCAAGCGCCCAACTTATTTAAAGGACTATGTTGTTGGACAGGTATCACTGTTGGTCTAAGTATGGGAAATGTAACCGATATGCTTTTGTGCTTAATTGAACCATTACGCGTAGTGCTGTATATAAGGAAACCATTACGATTGTAACTAACGCCTTATCTCGGTGGGGAGGGGTGTTATGTAGTGTAGTTTCACCCTGGGCCAACAGGGGGATACTGTATATAGTTTTCACTCAGGTCTGTAGATAGTTTTCACTCAGGTCCGCGTCTGTTATTTTAGGCGGGAACTCTGGGCTGTTGTGGTTACAATGTTGACAGCCGGCTGCCTATAAATACAGGCCGGCTGAGCTGTTCGCAGTCAGTTCTATTCCAGCTTACCATAATAAAGAGCTACTTGAAGAAATCGCTGTGCCGGCTGCTATGTCAACCCACGACTTAACAGTGTCAAGGACAACTGTCTACCAACTCCATTTGGTATGCCAGCTGAGACCATATCTGCCTGCACACTGTCTCACCAGAGTGATACATGTGATTGTTATCTCCCACTTGAACTACACTCCATATGGGGCTTCCTTTGAATGTGACTCGGAAACCACAACTAATCCAGAATGTGGCTGCCAGACTAGTGGCAGGGAGCACCCACTGGAACCATATAACACTGCTTTCAAATGATCTACATTGGCTCCCAGTACATTTCCGAGCACAATTCAAACTGTTGGTGCTGACCTTTAAAGCCATAAAACGGCTTTGGCCCTGCATTCCTGAAGGAGCGGCTCCATCTCCATCATTTAGCCTGGAGATTTAGCTCTTAGGGCCTTCTGGCAGTTCCCTCACTGAGAAAAGTGAGGTTACAGAGAACCAGGCAGAGGGCCTTCTCAGTGGTGGCACCCGCCCTGTGGAATGCCCTCCCACCAGATGTCAAGGACGTAAACAACTATGTGACTTTTAGAAGACATCTGAAGGCAGCCCTGAATAGGGAAGTTTTTAATGTTTTATTGTGTTTTCATTTGTTGGAAGCCACCCAGATTGGCTAGGGGAACCCAGTCAGATGGGCAGTATATAAACAATAAATCATTACAGTGGTACCTCGGGTTAAGTACTTAATTCGTTCCAGAGGTCCGTTCTTAACCTGAAACTGTTCTTAACCTGAAGCACCACTTTAGCTAATGGGGCCTCCTGCTGCTGCCGCGCTGCTGGAGCACGATTTCTGTTCTCATCCTGAAGCAAAGTTCTTAACCCAAGGTACTATTTCTGGGTTAGTGTAGTCTGTAACCTGAAGCGTATGTAACCTGAAGCATATGTAACCTGAGGTACCACTGTATTACTACTACTACTACTACCACCACTACTACTACTGCTATTGCTATTATTCTGCTATGGGTTCCATCAGTCACTCTAACTGAAGGACTTGCCTCCACTGCACAAAGCAATATGCCTCTGAATACCAGTTGCTGGAAACTGCAAGTGAGGAGAGCACTGTTGTCCTCAGGTCCCTCCTCCTGGCATCCCACAGGCATATATGAGAGCAGAAGGTTGGACTAGATGGGCCTTTGGCCTGATCCATCAGGACTCTTCTCATGCCCTTAATATTTCCACAGTGCAATGCCCCCACCACAAGCCTGGATCCCTACCTTGCCTCGGGAGGGATCTTTGTGCCATACCGGAGTAAAAGGGGGGAAGGATGAAGGGAAAGGGAATGATGAGCACAACCATAAACTGTGCCACAGAACACCAAATCTGTTTCTCAAACATTGCTGCAGTGGCTTTTCTTTGCAAATCCTGTGTCTGCTTCCCATCTCTGGTGATCCTTCAGTTCCTATGCTAACCTTATTCGCTTCCCTCTGCATCACAGCAAACATGTCCTTGATCTGTTTAAAATCCTGATTTGCTGCCCAGAGCTTAAGTGCTGTGGAAGGTCCCCTAAAACACAACTGCACATGATCTTACATATATGGCTGTCGTAGTCCAGTCATCTATGTAGGTTACATGCAATTTGGAGGGGAACCTACTACAAAAAATCATGTTTCGTGAATAAATGTGCTAAATGCATTTTTATGCAGCTTTTTTTTTAAAAAAAGCAGAAGGATGCAGAAGGATGGACTTTATGAATAAATACATGCAAAACCTGACAAACAGGAAATCTCACTCTGCTGATTATGGTTTGTACCATGTTTGCCAACTATCTTGAGCAGCTTCAACTTAAGCATGTTGTCTATGTCCAGAATGCACAAGGAAAGAAATCTCATTGAACTCACATAGAAGCTCTGATATTTAAATGCTAACTTTGCTCTGTCTTTCACCTGTGATTTCCCCCTATAATATAGTTTTCCTTATACGTTTGTCCAATTTGTAAATATTAAGAGCAATGGAACTGCACAGTAAATACTTCAAGCAGTTTTGACTTACTCCAAAAGGACCTTATTTTTTCAGGAACTAATTTATTATTGGATTAATTTCTCCCATATTATAGCTTAACAGATGTGTAGCATCTGCAACTTTTTATGCAACCTAATTCAAGTGAGCATATATAAATTTCCCACAAGCTGGCTTCTCAGTGCTGGCCAAGATTTGTATAAATGAGCCTTTAATCCTTATGAAGGCAACTCGCAGCTTATGGGGGGGTTAGAGAGAAGCCCCCAAAGTCCGTATTATGCTCAGCACAGAGCAAAATGTGTCCCTCTGTCTCCAGCATCCAGCTTGCTTCCAACTCACTCATACACAACTCTGGCTGTTGTTCTCCTATGTAGCACCTAGCTGAGGAGAGTGGAGGAAAAACCATCCATTAGCCTGGAGTGCGCCATCATTTAGTTGTGACTCTTGTAACCTAGTTCATATTTTGGCGTGCTGGTGAGAACACTTAAGTAGCCAACCAAACCAGTACTTTAACAAAGGAACTGGCTTGGCAGGTTCCGCAGCCTCAGCTACTGGACTCTATCCCTTGCTGTGTACAGGATCAAAGGCCTGGAAGGGATCCACAGAGACCATCAAGACTGATCCCCCCCAACTCATAACAATGCACATTTCCCCCCCCCCCACATTTTATGGTGTCTCCCTCACAATAAGCTATGGGAAGCCTGTGTGCATGTAGCAATGAAGGCATAGCAAAATAGTTCCTCATCCAAGGATCTTGTTTGTGTGTCGCAATATGATCTACTATTGCTCCTAGCAATGAGCTGCTATTGATAAAAAGGTAGAGCCTAGCTGAAGATACATTGTGAATTGTTGCACAGATATTTTAGTATTTTATTTAGTTGACATGTTGCGTGTTAAATCTTCCTGTTGCTTGCTGTATATCACCTTTACTGGGGTTTGCTTTAATCTCATCAGCCTACAAACTCGGCAGCAGCCTCTTTTTTCAACTGGCACTTGACCTTTGCTTAGTCCTCCATCACATAGTCTTCTCTCTCCCATCAACCTGTAACTTACCATGTTTATAAATCTATCCCATAAATCAGCAAGTGTATGCCAAGTCACCTTGCACATACTAAACGAAAAGTGAAGCAGCCAAAAATAAATTCACCTGAGAAATAGCGTGCAAAGCTCTAGCTCAGCTGTCTTTCCGGCAGGCTGTAAAATCTAGGCTTGAAAAAGAACTGAGCAAAAGAACCAGAGAAGTGTCCCAAATAATAAATCTAGCATTGTATTCAGGTTGCTCCTTTTCTCCTTCTGAGTATCTGGATTTAAGATGCTTACCGGGAGTTTGGTTGCAATCCCGAGATTACTACAAATGAATAGTGAGGTCAGAGGCAATGATAACTGCTCTTAGCAGCTAAAAGTCTTCATCTGTCCGTGCATGGATGAGCTTGCAGTTAGATAAAAGGTGATGTATCAGAATCGTGGCGTCAAAGGAAACAAATTGCAAAGCAGCATGGATCATGTTGTTCTTGGAAAGTTTTGGGAATGAACCAGAATAATAAAGCCATTTTCTTTCTGTCGACTAAACATGCAGACAGGAATTCAGAACAGAAAGGGCAAGGCATATAGAGGCAAGACACATACTAATCTGTTGCCAGAATCAGCTTTGGTGCTGGAACAGAAAACTAACCTTGAAGATGTGGGTCAGTATAAGGCTACGTTGAACCTACATGAACAAACAACTAGGAAGGGACATGAATGGGTCATCTCTCTCTCTCTCTCTGTCTTCTCTCTCTCTCACACACACACCCACCCACCCACCCACACACACACAACACTTATTTATTTATTAACTTACTACTTTGGCGTTCTACTTCTTTGTTCAGAAATTTGTTTTTAATAACCCTCACTGAATTGATATTTTCCTTCCCTGGCATCTCCCTGTGACATCATCACCAACTGGCATTGTTTACTTCAACCAGATTCCTGCTGGACTTCCTGAGGTGCAAAGTTTTTCAAACCCTGTGTTGTGACATTGTAGTATGACGGCTGCAGTGTGTCGGTGTGTCATGCGAACACTCCTTGCATTCCTGCCAGGGGTGGAAAGGGGTTAGTTTAACCTCCAGTTTGCTAGTAAAACTGAATTACCGTGTCACAAAATGATGCATGTCTAAAAAGTGTGTCACCAACATTATAAGTTTGGAAAGCTCTGTCCTAAGTTTTTGGTCTACTCTCACCTCTGACAAATCAAGACAGCTAGGATAGCAGTTCTCTAGCATTTGTGTGTGTGGTTTTAACTTAGATGCCACTTAATATAACAAATTTGTACAAATTGCACTAATTGCACTAATAAAATCGCAAGCCAAAAAGTAAGTGCATATTATCAAAATGCAGTAAAAAACAAACAATAAAATGTTAAACAAACATTAAAAGCAGAAATACTGAGCAGTGTGCTCTGAAAATTAAGTCTGGAAAAGCCTGGAAGTTGCAGTTCCTTAAGGTTGCCAAAGGTGCTGCCTCATCACAATAGATGTGATATAGAAACAGGTTAGAACTTGCCTTTGCTGGGAAAGGTACTGGGGAATTATATATTTTTCATAGTTGCAGTTCAATCACCATTGTATCGCTTTATGTTGGAATGGCAGCGCCTTTGAATTCTTTGCTGAGTGCCACAGTGCTGCATTGAAATTTCAATAAAAAGGTAATAGAAGAAGATTAATGTAAACTCAGAACATTTGAGTTGTAAAATCTTGTAGCTGCAACAAACCAAGTAGGTCATCAAATCTAACTCCTTGCTGTAAGGCAGGATATTGCACCCTTGAAGCCTTCTTTAATAGGTGAGTCTCTACAAGTCCTCCAAGACTTCACAGTTTTTCTGGGCAGGACTAATCTTATGTGCAATTCCACACACTGTTGTTTTTCTTGTCCCATTTAAGTTTTCTATTTGATAGGCAAAGCTTTTGAAAATCAAAAATTCCTGGGCAGGTGGAACATTTATGAATGATGCATATAGTTAGGAAGTTGTGCCCTGCACCCCACTAGCAACAAGGTAAAAACTACATATATTATATATATATACTGTATATCACATGTTACCCTTGGAACATAAATGTAAAGGTAAAGGGACCCCTGACCATTAGGTCCGTTGTGACCGACTCTGGGGTTGCAGCGCTCATCTCGCTTTATTGGCCGAGGGAGCCAGTGTACAGGGAGCTGGCCGAGGGAGCTGGTCATGTGGCCAGCATGACTAAGCCGCTTCTGGCGAACCAGAGCAGCGCACGGAAACGCCGTTTACCTTCCTGCCGGAGCGGTACCTATTTATCTACTTACACTTTGAGGTGCTTTCGAACTGCTAGGTGGGCAGGAGCAGGGACCGAGCAACGGGAGCTCACCCCGTCACAGGGATTCGAACCGCCGACCTTCTGATTGGCAGGTCCTAGGCTCTGTGGTTTAACCCACAGCGCCACCTGCGTTCCTTGGAACATAGTGGGCTTTAAAAAACAAAAAGCAGTGTAAACTGCATTATCATTCAGTCAGCCAAAGCCAGTCATCATATACCCTTTACCCACCATAATGTTCAGTGTGCATCGTATGTGGTCAGAATATACCCACTGGCTCTTGCTGATTGGGCCAAAGTAATTGAAAACCTGCTGAAACAGCTGCAAATCTGATGGAACACAAGAGCAGCAGTAGTTCTGAACCCAGAGGGGAAGTTGCCAAATAAGCATTACTGTTCAGGCTCCATTTGTTTGGCTGGGGGAAATTTCGTCTATATGACATTCTCTGGCAAACCTTCTAAAACATTCATAGAAGTGGATAGTGTATTAAGGTTGTCAGGATTAATTCTTGTTGTTTCCTTCAGAGCACCGTCAACAGAAAGAAAGAACCTTTGGGTAAGGCAAGGAGGCCAGCCATCATATCAGTGCCTCCAATCTTCTGTAGATATAATGAGTTACAAGAGATTTTCCATGGGTAGAATTTGGGGCAGTAGATAGAAAGGCTTGTCGCTGTTGTTGTTCTGTAGCATAAGCATATTTCCTTGGAAACCTATTGAATGGAAATATCTAACATTCTGGGCTGTTGTAAAGCTGGATGGTATTATCTTTTCTTTTCATCATTTTATATGTTCAGGGTGAGGAAGAATAAATATGTGTCAAGCCTATTCATCAGTTCAGAATTAGTTCAGGTGTACTCATGATATATATTTATGTAGGACTAGGATAAGGATTGTGTAATTCACAAGGGGCTTTGCGATTCAATAAGCTGATTTGTAAAAAGGCTTGATTTTCCAAGACAAGAAGCACTGAGTGAGTTGCTACGGTCTGCCACACACCTTTTCCCCTCTTTGCACTCACTGCTGCTCTTTTCCATATAATCTCAGTAAGACCTAGGCTGGTATCCAGTTATGGCATCCCTCTTTCACTTTGGACTTCAGCTTGTTCCAATAGGACTTACCTTTTTTCTTCCACCCCCCTGCACGCCTCCAAAATCAGTACCAGAACATTGTGGCAGCAGGGTTAGTTGTGGTGAGGACAAGGGCTGCAGTGGCGAGGGTCAGAACATAGTGTTGATAATGCCAAGGTTGCAGGTTTGATCCCCATATGGGGAAGGGAGCTTTGGAAGTTTTGTGACTGTGAGCACCTCTAAGATTTGCATAAGAGAAAGAATTCTGCAAAGCACATCTTCTCCCATCACTACGGCAGCCCTGTGACCTGGCCACTCTAATGGTGAAGCAGAGACTGAAAAGTAGTGTTGAAGTCTGATTTCAACATATCTATTTAATCTTAACATCCACTTCTTTGCCTGTAGGCTTGCAGTTTCTGGTAATATGCTTCATCATCCTTCAGATAGTTGCTTGTGACTATAACAATGCCATAATGTCTGCAATTTTATTTTATTTTTTCATATTTGAAAGAACCCGTGTTCATATTTGAATGTGACATTTCAGCTGGATTTCCTCTAGCTTCCATCTGCTACAGGGCAAACAAAACCCTTGTGAGCTCTCTGAGTGCTACAGGGGACATTGTGTTAAATGTCTTGCTGTCTCCATTTAAAACAATGAAGCAGCACCTGAGGCTTGGAAGAAGCACATGGTTTCGGTTTGAGAATCTAAGGATTATCACCGAGTCCAAGCAACCCAGAGGCAATCCATCTAAAATGTCACATGTGAATAAAAGTGTTTGGTTTTGTAGAATGATCATTGATGTCATTTTGTTTTTCATTTCTTTGGTAGTTTTAGAAATGTATTGGCCTGTAGAATTCAGTACCACACTGGGATATGTATCGAAAGGGAGAAATCCCGAGGCTAACTTACTTTTCTTAAATGCATAATAAAGACAAGCTTGTAGACTTCAGGAGGAGGCTTTTTAAATAACTTAATGACAGCAATGATAATGCCTAAAGAGGGTAGTGGGGAAGAAACTGGGAGAAGGTGGGTGGTTGGAAAAATAAGGAACTGTACTGTTTAGGATAACAAGGGGGAAACCTGAATAAACTATGAAAAATGTTGTGAAAGGTGTTGGTGGTGGGTGCAGCAGAGCTGTGGTTATGACAGTCTGGATCAGGGATTTAGGGACTGCAAGGCCATCCCTTTTCATAAGTTAGATTGAGACTCTTGCCTCAGGCGGCAAGTGAGCTGGAATGGCCAAGAAGCACCCCTAACCCCCTATGCTATTTCTCATCACCAACACACTTAGGGAAGGCAGTTATCCAGCAACTGCCACCCTGTTTAATCCTGCTTGCCACATTGCTGTGGCTTCTTAATTTCAGTTGAGTCTCTATTGCCACAGCTGTCTCTGCTCACTGTTGACTACTTGCAGCCAGGAGTGTGTTACCTCAATAAAGCTGTGATCACGTGAGGAAAAGGAGCAGAGTTGGTTACGACTGTGCAAATTACCAAGGAGCAGCTGGCAGACCTGTGCACCACTTTCCCCCACAAGGAGAATTAAATGCTGTGACATTATTTGAAGACATCCCAGGGTTCTTCTTTGTTCTGCTTTCTGGCGAGGATGTTGCTTCTGTCTTTGAGGAGAGGTGCTGTGGGAAGGGTTGAGAAGGTCCTGCTCTACCATTTACATTTGGCAAACTGATCTGATGTTGAGTGTGCGTTTTACCACCAGAGTAGACTCTACTCTGCAACACACACTGTGAGGAACTGCCTTTGGAGAGAGTCCAGAAGCTTCCACTGGTGCAGAATACAGTACCTAGTTGCTTGCAGTGACCAAGCAACTGAAGTATATGACTTCAGTTCTGACACAATGGTTTCCATTGCACTTCCAGACTCAACTGAGAGTGATGGTAAGTGCCTTTAAATCCCAGACCAGCTTGGAACTAGCTTGTTTAAAAACTCAGCTGAATCCATTTGAACCTTCTCAACCTTTAAGATTGCCTATAGAAGCTCCACTTGCAGGCTGGTTGGCTGTTACAAGAAATGACTTTTCAGTGATGGCCCCATCATTATCAAACTCCCTTCTGTGGATCTCCCTTGCAGATTGTTGCTGAATGAACTGTGAAGACCTGGCTCTCATTTTTACTTATTGAGACTGGTCCACTAAGCATACTTTAATCCCTATTGCTGTTTTAATTTTGCTTTTCTGTTTTTCTGTTGATGAAATAAACCGAGTTGTTACTCTTATTGTAAAATGTGTATATTATTGTTTTTGTGTTATGATGTGAAATGCCTTGAGAAAGCTGTATAGCCCTGAAAGTCAGTTTACAGATAAACAAGTAAATATCAGGCTGAAGCAACTGTGCGTAAATAGCCAAAACTGACACAGAGTCACATATTCAACTTTTTGAGATGTTTGGTTTTATTTAACAGCCTGGAATGCAATGAGAACAACTTGAATCACATCCTATTTATCAACATGAATGGCAGAAGAAAAGTGGTCTGTGATTTGGAATTCCCCTGTCTCATAATGATTAAAGAAGGGTGGTATTCAGTGACATGAAGGGACAGTGACATTTTTATTATTATTTTTGCACTGACACAGGGACAAACAGTGGAATAGTCTGCTGTCTGATGTTGCAGAGACCTCTCTAGGGTTGGATGGAAAGATTCGATCTATACTAGTTTCATACTTACACAAGGCATCAACGTTTTTGGAAAGCCTAATTGTTTGCAATTGAATGCAGTGGTTCATGGTGGTATGCAAACAGATTTTCTCTAGTGCAAGCATCTGTCAAATCCATCCGGTGAACTGGCTATTCTTATAGGTCTTATTGGAGATCTTGAATCATTTTAGCCAATCACTACTTATTTAGGGTGCAATCTGCCAAGGAACAAATGGGAGCTGTGCAGTAGCTCTGGTATTCTGTTGCAGAGTTTCTGTCCAAAATAAGATTGCATTTTCAGTGAAATTGCACCTTAAATACATTCCTGAATGTAGGTTTTTGTCTGTCCTTACACTCCCTTATAGATTATGAAATCTTCTATGAAGAACAACTGGTTTTGCTTCTCTCAAAGAGCAATGGGCAGTCAATTCTGCATACAAATCATTTTTGGTTTTTCATACTGTATCCTAGTACCTTCCTTCATACAGTTAACAACCCATAACCTCACCTGCTTCAGAGTTTTCTACTCCTTCATGCTTCCCTCATATTTAAATATCTTATTTTCATTTTCTCCACAGGCATCACACAGAATTTTTCAGTCTAGGACTGCAATCCTTTGTAACAATGGTCCTTATATACATAGGATTGGGATGTAAATCTGTCCCCCCACCCCTTTTACACAAATTTTCTTCTGAAACTGAAGTTCATCCTAGTCCAATTTCACATTTGCTGATGTTAATCTGTTAATTTAAGTAAGTTGTGCACAACAGGAATGATGTGGGGTTTAGATTATTTGCTTTAGAACTTGCCTTTATCTTATCTCTTGTCTTTTTCCTACAAGAAAGCTATTTCCTTCACAATCTTTTGTTTCTTCCTTTACTGCTTTTGAGTATTTTATTTTTCTTTCATTTGGGATTTCTCTTTTCCGTATATCTCAAAGTTGTTGTTGTTTTTCTTTCTCAATCCCTTAAGAGCTGTGGTAGTACAGTGAGGAATCATTCGTACAGCCTGTCATCTCCAGACAGTATTTTAATTTTCTTTTGGCAATGAGACAGGGCGGGCAGCGTGCTGGGCTGGATATCAATGCAGTGTAGCTCAGATACATTGAATGCATTCAACTTCACTCTGTACCATCTCTAGGATGTGTTTTCTCATGTGTAGCAAAGGGGCAGAAGAGCCACAGGGCTGGAGATGGCTATAATGAATGGCACATTTCGCTGTCCCATGCTTTCTAACACACTGAGCAGTATCAATATTTGGCACATATGAAGCTCAGAATGAGGTACAGTGGTACCTCTGGTTACATACTTAATTCGTTCCGGAGGTCCGTTCTTAACCTGAAACTGTTCTGAACCTGACACACCACTTTAGCTAATGGGGCCTCCCAATGCTGCCGCACCGCCGGAGCACAATTTCTGTTCTCATCCTGAAGCAAAGTTCTTAACCCGAGGTACTATTTCTGGGTTAGCGGAGTCTGTAACCTGAAACGTACGTAACATGAAGCATATGTAACCTGAGGTACCACTGTATTATTTCATTTAGCATGTTCAGAGCTCAAAGTAGGAAAATGTTTTTACATCTGAATGGGCTAGTTGCTTGTTGAATTCCTACCTCACCTCTTCCCACAGATTTGGTAATATGAAGGCATTCCAGCTCATTTTGGACAAATGTCTTAGTGGCTTCTGCACAGACTCAGACCTTGAGTGAAAATGGAGGATTTGTGTGTTCAGACGTTTAAACCTGCCCCTTAAATAAATTCAGACAAGACTCAAATTTTGGTTTGGTTTTTGGCAGAATTTAGGCCACAACTTTATTGATTACAGCAAATGAGTGGTTGCATAGCTCCACTCACTTTGACTTGTTCCCTGCACTGTTGCAGGTAGCGCTGACCCAGGGCACCAGCGTAGGTCAGCCTAGGGTAAATACCCGGATAGGTGGAAAGCTGGGAACAGGCTATGTCCACCACCCAGATGTCCCCCTGGACTCAGGCACAGGAACAACCCCCTCACAGGGTTGACCAAACCATTGAGTCCCTGGATTCCTTTAACAGAATACCCTTCACATAGAGATGGTGAGAGCATTCCCTCATCCTTATCACCTGAACCAGAGCCTATTCGCAACCTTACAAGTTGTGACGATTTGCTACGTGGAAGGCAAAACCCAAATGGCACCAGCCAATCAGCCAAGTGGGGAAATTCCTGTCGTTCCCCTGTCCCAACAACAGACAACACATGATGGCATAGCAAGGTCAAGCGCACAACCCTAAAAGTAGGAAGAGGTGGGCAGGTGTTCCGATCCACGCCCCGAAAGAGGCAGCTCTGGGTCATGTGCATGGGTATATATAGGTCCCTTGATCCGTTTAGCCTGCGCCCCATTGGCCTGATTAAACCCTGCATCAAGGGACCTATCAATTGGGTGTTGTGGCTATCCAATCATATCCACCCACAAGACAGGGTTTGGTTGCCAGGTCTCACTGCAACATGTGCCCTCTTTCAGGGAGGACCCGATTTGCCCCTAAAGATATACTACGGATTTTCCTTAGGCCTGCAGCAGGGGCATAAAAGGTTAAACTGCTCCTCCATGCCTGCTCTGATCTCATAACCCACCCATCCCCAGATAATGCAATCTTCATTTTAAAAAATGTACCTTAAATACAAATATGTATTTAACATGTTGTTTGGAATTAAACATAGCTCAGTATTTAGCTATGCAGGTGATCCTAGGGCATTGTTCATGAACCAGCTCTGCCATTTGAGTGGCTGTTTGGTATTTGGGACTCCCTGTAAGCTACTATATTGTTGCTGGCTTAAGTTGTTGGACCTTGCAGTTCTAGAAGGAAAGAAAATATAAAGTCAGTCATACAAACATCAAGTCTTTCAGTGTCTACATCTTAGAACTCCTCGTGTTTATTTTGGATTATAGAGACAGTAGCTAATTGGAAGTGCAATGTGGTATTTGAAAAGGTGTTTGACCGGGTGGTGTTCTCAGACTTTTGCATATGGAGAGGTGGTGTCCATTGTCATTTCTAATTTCATAACAATCTATTTCTATCCCACTGTCTCTCCTAGGAGCTCAAAATGGCATAGATCATGGGTAGGCAAACTATGGCCCGGGGGCCAAATCCGGCCCAGTCGCCTTCTCAATCTGGCCCATGGACGGTCCGGAATCAGTGTGTTTTTACATGAGTAGAATGTGTCCTTTTATTTGAAATGCATCTCTGGGCTATTTGTGGGACATAGGAATTCTTTCAATTTTTTCCTTCAAAATATAGTCCGGCTCCCCACAAGGTCTGAGGGACAGTGGACCGGCCCCCTGCTGAAAAAGTTTACTGACCCCGGCATAGAACCTCACAACAACCCTTATCTTGTGATCCTTATTCCCCCCCCCCCCAATATTGTATATTTTTTAAATGGCGGGATCTGGGTCCCTTACTATGGGGGGAAGCATCACCTGGCTATAAAACTGATTTCATTATTGTGAACTGGTTTGAGAACTAGTATAGTTTAAAAGTAGCATAGAAATACTGAAAAATACATTTAAAAAATAAATAAATAGAGAACCATCACTAGGGTCTGGATGTGAGTAAAAGTACTAAAACCCCTTTACAAGCTGAAGCTTATAAAACAGCATTGTGTAACCTGGGTATTTTGGTGTCATGGCATCAAAGACTGTCACAACAGCTTTTTCTGTGGAAAGTGCTTTGGGGAGAATTCTGCTCAGATGTAGAATTCTCATCGGCTGTACTAAGCTGAATTTGGGGGAGTTGCATTAGGATGGGTCTTTTTTATAAGAGACATTCCCTAGGAAACTGATTTAGCTTAATGATAGAGCGTGGTAATTATTTGCTGCTTAATTGCGACAATTTAACATACATTCCATGCACTTGGATGAATTTGGTTCGAAGAATTAAGCAAGTGGTATTTAACCAGTTAAGTGTGCGATATCATGTCCTTCACTATTTAATTGCATGCAAGTTGCAAAAGAATATTACTAGGAGGTGGAGCAGAGGGGCGGCAATGCAAAACGAGGAGAACAACGTACAGGCAGTAATTCTTGTGCAGTCCATTAATCAGGTTCTTACAATAAGGTTACCAGATTTTTTTCAATGAATCCAGGGACACTTTTCATGGATTTTGTATGGGACTGATCTGTAAATCCAGGGACTGTCCCCTGGAAATGGGGACGTCTGGTAACCTTATCTTACAATTCATCCTTGGATTCCATTTATGCTTCCTACCACAACAGCAGCTTTTCTGAGAATCTGTCATTTACAACACAGGCTCAGTGACAAACATGTCCTTATAAAATAATAATGGTTTAATGCTATGAGCTAGAGAGCAGTGCCCTGAAAGATGGACACCTATTAATTAGTCCCCTTCCTCTCAAAATTATAACATTGGCATACTGTCAGGGAACTGCCATCAGAGCATCAGGTGGTGGAGGGACTCAGGCAGGATGAAAGAGACTCAACTGCTGAAGCAGGGACCAGCAGGGGGAGGAGTGGGTCTCTGAGGGAATGCGAGCAGGAGGGAGGGCTCAGGGAGGCTTCCAGCGAGAACAGTGGGGAGGTATCGGAGTCTCCCATAGGGAGACCCACACCTCGCAGGAAACTGTCACGCCGTGAGTCCAGGAGACGCGTTTCCGTTAAGGAACTTCTTTGCTGGAAACGCTTCCGCAGACAGCCACTGTCGGACTCTACTAGTGACTAGAGCAGACATGTCTGAGGAGCTCCGTCACACACGGAGGTTTGTGGGGTCGCACAAACTCTGAGGGAGCACGTTTTCACGCACAAGCAGCTAATCAAACCCTCACAGCAGTCCGACAGTCTTTGTACGCTGCCTGTGCAAGAGAAGGCATCATGAGCGAACCAACCGGAACCGGAGGAGCAGGGGCTGGAGCTGGTCCAAGCTTGGAAGATAGATACCGAGCGTTGGAGGTTCAACTGGCCCTGCAGACGGCGAGGTTGGAGGAGAGAAGGGCTCAGGATGCAGACAAGAAGGGGAGAGCCACGCAATTCCCCAGAAAGGTACCAGGATTGGTGCAGAAATTTGGGGGGGACCCCAAGGACTACCATGCTTTTAGGACAGAGATGCAATATGCCCTTAATGTGCAGTTCGATGAGTTCCCTGATGAGGAATCGCGAGTTGCTTTTGTAATTGGGCATCTTGAGAAAGGGGCTAGAGACTGGGTTCGACCCCTAATGGCAACGCACAATGACATACTAAAGGACACAATGAAGTTCTTTCGTGCAATGGATATCATGTTTTCCAGCGATATTGAGGAAGGGGTGGTGCGCAGACAGCTAATGGCTTGTAAGCAGGGAAGTCGATCTGTCCGTGAATATTGGACTGAGTTTACCATGCTGATTCACAGACTGAGTTGGGATTTATCGGCGGCACCCGTTCAAATGCTATTTGAAGAAGGTCTTTCTTCGGGGGTGAAAGACGAGCTGGCACGGAGCCCCAGGGCGGAGTCTATGGATCAGCTGACCAAATCTGCGCTGACCATAGGAGCGCGGCAGGAGGCAAGAGCCTTGGAGAGGCGGGAAGGGAGAGGGGAACGTTGGAAGGAGTTCCGCATTCCAGACATTCCTGAGCCAGCTTTCCCGCCGGCAGAGCCGATGGAAATCGGAACAGCGCGCGCGCGCGCATTTTCAAAAACCAGCGAGGGAGCTAAGAAGGAGGGAAAGGGCCCCCGGAAATGCTATGTCTGCCAACAGCCAGGCCACTTTGCCAGAGTCTGCCCCCAGAGGAAGGAATGGCAAGGGATGGTGGGAGCTGTTGAGGGGGGAGAAGAAGGGGGAGCGGAGCAGGTAAAAGCCAACGCCTGGTTGCCACAATTGGGGCACTGCAGCCAGGCCAAAGAGCAGTGAAAGTGCCCGTGCCAGAAGCTCCTCGACCTGCTCTAGTGATTGAAGTGTCGCTAGAGCTGCAGAATGGGCACCCCCTAAAAATAAAGGCGCTGTTGGACTCAGGCAGCTCCTGCAATTTTATGAGCAAGGAGTTTGCTGCTGAACACCAGATACAGACCATCCCTTTAAGCAACCCCCTGCAGGTGACCACGATTGATGGCAGGGAGTTGTTGGGAGGAGGAGTCCGCTTGCAGACTGTCCCAATGATAATGAGGGTGGCAAGGCACACAGAACTGATAGCGTTTAATGTGGCCACCCTGGGAGGCGCTCCCATTATTTTGGGAATGAGCTGGCTAGCTCTACATGATCCGCTGGTTGGCTGGCATCAAAGAGTGGTGTCCTTTGGTTCAGCACATTGCCTAGAACACTGCAAAGGGGAGAAGGGTTCAGCAGGGGCCCAAGCCACCCTAGCAGGGACTGAAGTAATGGGGAAGGTGAAGGTACCACCACAGTATGCAGATCTCAGCGACGTGTTCAGCGAGAAGGAAGCTGACCAACTACCACCTCATAGACCCTTTGATTGTCAGATCAATTTACTCCCAGGAGCACAGCTTCCCGTGGGCAAGTTGTATGCCATGTCAGACAGGGAAATGCAGGAGTTGCGAGGGTTCATTGACAAGAACCTGAAGAGAGGCTTCATCAGAGAGTCCAAAGCAGCAGGGGGGAGCCCAGTGTTCTTTGTGGACAAAAAAAATGCGGACAAGCCGAGACTTGTATGTGATTTTAGGCGGCTGAATGCAGTGACTGAACCGGTGGCGTTCCCTATGCCCAGAATTGATGATATTTTGACCAGGGTGAGGAAGGGAAAGATTTTCACAAAGCTGGATCTAAGGGGGGCGTACAACCTGATACGCATAAGGAAAGGGGATGAATGGAAAACCACCATGTTTACCCCTTTGGGGGCGTTTGAATACCTCGTTATGCCATTTGGATTACAAGCAGGCTCCGCGTGTTTTCAATCTTTTATGAACCACGTGCTGGGCCCTTTGCTCTACAAGAATTGCGTTGCCTTTCTAGATGATGTGTTGGTGTATTCTGAGAATGAGGAGCAACATGTGAGAGACGTCAGAGAAGTGTTGAGCAGACTGCAAGCCAACAGGCTGTGGGTCAAACTGGAGAAGTGTCGGTTCCATACCAAGGAGGTGGAATTCCTGGGGTACCGCCTGTCAGACAAGGGATTGGCCATGGATCCCGGCAAGGTACAGGCAGTGCTGGAATGGAAAACACCCAAAACCAAGAAGGATGTGCAGAGGTTCCTAGGGTTTGGAAACTTTTATCGTAAGTTCATCCGCAACTTCGCCCATCTGACGGCGCCCATCACTGACTGTCTCAGCAGTAAAAAGAAGTTTGTATGGACGGCGGAGGCGGAGCGAGCGTTTGAGGAACTGAAAAGGGCCTTCGCCTCTGAAGAACAACTTCTGCATGTGGATTTACGAAAGAAGCTAAGGGTTGAAACAGACGCATCTGACAGAGCCATAGGGGCGGTGCTTCTTCTGCAGCCGGGGAAGGAGGAGTCAGAGTGGCGTCCGTGTGCCTTCTTCTCGCGGAAGCTGAACAAATCCGAGAGGAACTACACGGTGTACGACCGAGAACTGCTTGCTATTCATGAGGCGTTCCGGAGATGGAAGCATCTGCTAGTTGGTGCACAACATAAAGTGCAAGTGTGCACGGACCATAAAAATCTAGAGTACTGGAGAACGGCGCGAGTGCTCAACCAAAGGCAGTTGAGATGGGCCCAAGAGTTCTCCAAATTTAACTTTGAGATTTGTTATGTGCCAGGCCCAGAGAATGTTAGGGCGGACGCTCTCTCACGCAAACCTGAATATTTGGAGGGGGAGGGAGCACCCGAAGAAACCCATATCATTCCAGAGGACCGCTGGGTGTGTGGGGCGACTTTGGTGGGGCAAAGGGAATTGGTAGAGGGTACGGTGCAGGATGCATACGCCCAGGGGAAACTCAGGGATCTCAGAGGGGAGGAAGACAAATCCGGTGGTTTTGAGGAGAGAAATGGGGCATTGTATTATAAGGGAGCGTTATATATACCTGAAGGGGAATTGAGGGAGAAGGTACTCAAGCAGCTGCACGATAGCCCCACAGCAGGGCACTTTGGGCAACACAAAACCATGTGGCTGGTTACCAGGGAATTTTGGTGGCCCAAGGTCAGGGAAGATGTGCGGGAGTATGTGAGAGGGTGTGAACAATGCCAAAGAGCCAAGGGGGAGAGGCGGGCGCCGGCTGGTTTATTAGAACCACTGCCCACACCTGAGAGACCGTGGGAAGCAGTGGCAATAGATTTCATGACTGATCTGCCAAGGTCTAGAGGGAAAACAGCCATCATGGTTGTAGTAGACCTGTTAACTAAAATGGCCCACTTCATAGCCTGCTCACATGCGGTTACAGCAGAAGAAACCGCCAAATTGTTTGTAGAGAATGTGTTTAGGTTGCATGGCGCCCCCTTGAGGGTGGTTTCAGACCGAGGGAAACAATTTACTTCCAGGTTCTGGAGGAAGCTCATGAGCTTACTGCATGTAGAGGTTAATTTCTCGACGGCCCGTCATCCTGAAACCAACGGGCAGGCGGAAAGAGCAAATGGGGTTCTCCAACAATATTTGAGGTGTTATGTTAATGACAGAGAGAATGATTGGGTGGAGAAGTTGGCGTTGGCAGAATTTGCCTACAACAATGCAGAGAACGTGTCCACGGGGATGAGCCCCTTTTTGGCTAATCACGGGTGCCATCCCAGAGCCTTCCCAGGGGGGGAGGGGGAGAACTGGAGCGTTCCAGCTGCAGAACAGTTCGTGGAAGAAATGGAAGCGATCCATCGCCAGCTCCAACTCAATTTAAACAGGGCTAAGGAGGAATATAAGAGGCAGGCAGACAAAAACAGAAGGGAAGGTGAAAGCATCAGGGTGGGGGACCAGGTGTGGCTGTCAACCCAAGGGTTGCCATTCAAAGGAGGTTGTAAGAAATTAAGACCCAAAAGGCTGGGTCCGTTTGAAGTCATACAGCAGGTCAATCCAGTGGCTTTCAGGCTCCGGTTACCGAACCACATGAAGCTGCACCCAGTTTTTCACAGGTCGTTGCTGTCACCGTATAGAGGAGACAGTGAGGGGAGGGTCACTAGGGGACCAGCAATGGAGGAGAAGGAACACAGCTACCATGTAGCGGAGATCCTCGATTCCAGGTGGAAGGGAGATCAAGTAGAGTATTTGGTAATGTGGGAAGGGGAACCGGAGTCGGAAAACACCTGGGTTAGGGCAGAGGATGTCAATGACGAGGTTTTAATAGAGACTTTTCATCAGAGGTTCCCACGTAAACCTCAGCCGGTAGCGAGGTTCCGAAGGGAATACTTTGCCACCACCGACGAGGAAGAGGAGTTGGAGGGGTTCCCAGATTCTGAAGAGGAAGAGGATTCAGCTGGCCAGGACGACGATCGATGGAGAGAATTGTTCGAGACGTCAGAAGATGAGGAAGATTCGTTTCGGGGTTTTAGCCCTTCACCTCCCAGGGGGGAGGAATTGGGAGGGGGTGAGGGGGGCCCTGGAGGGGAGGTGGATGTCAGGGAACTGCCATCAGAGCATCAGGTGGTGGAGGGACTCAGGCAGGATGAAAGAGACTCAACTGCTGAAGCAGGGACCAGCAGGGGGAGGAGTGGGTCTCTGAGGGAATGCGAGCAGGAGGGAGGGCTCAGGGAGGCTTCCAGCGAGAACAGTGGGGAGGTATCGGAGTCTCCCATAGGCAGACCCACACCTCGCAGGAAACTGTCACGCCGTGAGTCCAGGAGACGCGTTTCCGTTAAGGAACTTCTTTGCTGGAAACGCTTCCGCAGACAGCCACTGTCGGACTCTACTAGTGACTAGAGCAGACATGTCTGAGGAGCTCTGTCACACACGGAGGTTTGTGGGGTCGCACAAACTCTGAGGGAGCACGTTTTCACGCACAAGCAGCTAATCAAACCCTCACACATACATTCAGAGAGCCTGGCCAGGCTGCTGCTTGGACCTCAGGGGCCTGGCTGATGTCCCAGGTGGCTTGAAATCACTGCTCTAATTTCCATCTCACAATGCCATTCCAGGACATGGTGAAAGGAAAAGCCAAATGGTGGCTCCAAGCCAGATGGCATGTCAATAGCAACACTGCTGCCTCTGCCACTGCCGCCACCACCACCACTGCAACCCACTAAACCCACTGGGACCCATCAGCATAAAGAGTGGGGAGAGGAGTGCCACCAGAGGACACATTGCTGAGACACCTGTCCAAACTGACCCTGATTTAATTTCAGTATGTTATGGAATTACATGTTTGGACATGGTCTCAGAAAGAGCCTTACCTTAATATAAGCAAGTTTCTGCAAAATATTTCCCATACCTTGATGCCCACAAAGGAAAACCCACAATTGATTGATTGATTGATTGATTGGGGTCATTTTTTTCCAGCGCTTCAATCAAAAAGGCTCCCAGAAGCCTAAGAGTCCCTGTCCTCAGGTTTACAATCGAAAATACACAACACAAAAGAGGAAGAAAAAGAATGGGGAATAGGGAATTGGAAAAGGGCAGCAAATCTCAAAAGTTCTTATCTTGACTAAGTTGGGCCGGAGCCTCATGGAGCCGGTTTCTCCGCAGAACTGATGGAGTGGCTCTGCTTCCTATCTCTCCCATTTGAGGAATGACTCTTTTTAACAACTGGCAGCTGGAGGGTTTCATTGTCGCCATCCTAAGTTCTAGCATGTGTAATGACATAATCAAGCAAGACTGCAACCTAGATCTTGTGCTTTCATTCAGTATTAAACATAATAACAGCTTAACTGGGAAATGGGAGATGTTCCCTAGCCCTGTTCTGTAAATGTGTGGGGTCTCAAGTCAAGTGCTTGGTGATTTTTCTGCCCCTAGATTAGGCCGCTGGAGGGAATACTTGGCTCCTTCTCCATAGCTCTGCTGAAGGTCATTAGTTCTCAAGGAAAGAATTCCTGACAACTAGAGGTGTTTGGAAAGATGCTGCCGAGTTAATGGCTATAAAAAAGAAGATTTCTTTGGTTTAATAGACCTTTCAGTTGTGTTTCTTTTCTTCATGCTCTTTCTTCCCTAGAGTTAAATAACTACCTATGTAAATGTTGCAATGCTACCTGAGAAAATGAGATTAGCTCCAACGTTTTAGTTTGGCCACAGCTATTCAGAATAAAATGATTTTGTGTTCTGTATAAAAATGGAAAACCATAGCTATCATTCATACTTTCTTAATATTCTAAAATGTCTTCCATATTTAATATGGGTTTTTTAAAATTTACATGTAAGTGATAATTTTGCTTCTTGAACTCCAGTTTTTGAATGACATATCACAAAGATACTCCCAACATTGTATTATAAAGATGAACACCTTGTTTCCTAAAACACTTTGTATGTTTTAATGTTCTTTTATTTCTAATTTTAATGAGCATTTAAAGTTAATGACCTAAGTTACCTGGGCTTTTCTCACCGTTTCAAGCATGAAAAATCATTTTTATGAAGAATTCTATTCAACTGAAAATTCACCTGTCAAATATTATCTGTTAACAGGTTTTATCTGATTAGTGGAGGAGTTCCTTTTATTATATGTGGAATTACAGCGGCAATCAACATAAATAATTACGGGATAAAAAACTACGCGGAAGCGCAATTGTAAGTATTTCAGTATGCTTTCAGGCTGTCATATCCCATCATCATTCCTGCTAATAGAGAACTTAGACAGTTGAGTGGTTATACGTTTGAAAGTGAAATGGGGCCACCCAAAAATATACTTAGGGGACTGCCTAGATATGCAGAAGTATATTCAATTGTGATGTAAAAGAAAATCTGGGCTGGCTGGCTGAGGGGAAACAGCCTGACAAGTACATGTGGAGTCCCAGAATACTGATTGCTGTTGAGCCTCTATACATGGGGGGGGGGACTTCTCAAGAAACTATAGAGAGAATATCTGAGCCACTAGATCTTTAGGGGTCAGGCCCTAACTACACATTACATTTTTAAAAAATACTAACCTCAGGGGCAGGCAAGGTGAGGGTATATAGTTGCAAGGAGGTAGGTTTTAATCTTTCCTCAGTGACATTCCTGAGGTAAATTGCCACCTCTCACACTGCCCTTGGCAGTAAGAGAAATGCACTCATTGGCACCTACAAGTAAACATCTCCAGTTCCCAGATGCGGCTGCAAGGCCTGCAGTTAATGTATTGTGGAGTTAGACCAGGCAAAGGCAAACTCGGCCCTCCAGATGTTTTGAGACTACAATTCCCATCAACCCTGACCACTGGTCCTGTTAGAGAGGACCAGTGTAGTGTAGAGCCAGTATGGTGTAGTGGTTAAGAGCGGTAGTCACGTAATCTGGTGAACCGGGTTTGCGTCTCTGCTCCTCGACATGCAGCTGCTGGGTGACCTTGGGCCAGTCACACTTCTGTGAAGTCTCTCAGCCCCACTCACCTCACAGAGTGTTTGTTGTGGGGGAGGAAGGGAAAGGAGAATGTTAGCCGCTTTGAGACTCCTTAAAGGGAGTGAAAGGCGGGATATCAAATCCAAACTCTTCTTCTTCTTCTTCTTCTTAGCTAGGGATGATGGGAGTTGTAGTCCCAAAACATCTGGAGGGCCAAGTTTGCCTTTGCCTGAGTTAGACCTTCACCTGAGGGGGAAACAAAGACAATGTTGGGGTGGAAGTGGCCTGTTCCAGCCCTGTACAGTTTATAGAGAATATTCTGGAGGAGAAGGTTAAGGTTAGAGGGAGGAAGGTTTGTGATATAAGGTTAAAACAAACACACACACATGTCATTGTTGTTCAAGGATGTTTCACGAGGAGGGGAAAGGAAGAGAGCAAGTGTAGTGGTTGAAAATTCAGCCTAGGGATTGGAAGAGCCACGTTCAAATCCTTATTAGTCACAAAGCTCCCCTTGGGTCATCTCTCTGTCACAACTTAGCCTAACCTCCCGTGTTTGCCACCTTGCGCTCCTTGGAGATTTATGTAATACTGTAGAACATAAATGAACATTTTACCTTGCCCAGAACAGTCTCCCACTAGTATAGCTATGGGCCTGAAACTGCCCTCTTTCCTCATGGTGTCTGAACAGCATTGTAAGGTTCCTGCTCCAAGCTGGCTGGAGCACTGAGCAGAATCCATTTTAGAGGAGTCCCCGCTTATACACAATATATTTGTATTTCTAATGAACTGTGATAGATAGCTTAATATTAATTAAGTGCCGCCTGAGCTGACTGGATTAAAGGCTGGTTTGCCACCTCCTTTGATTAAGGTTTTTTCTTTAAAAGAGTGAGGAAATATCGACATGTTACTTTTGTCTGCTGCTCTTCAAGTAGCTGAGAGTAGCCTTGTAGCTTTATCAACAACCAAGGGAGGCTGCGAGGGCCACCCTGCGAGATTCACAGCCAAGGAATGATATGAAACTGGATTTCCTTCAGCTCAACTCAACACTCTAGACAGTGCATCACACCGGCGCTTTTCTGAATCTGGAAATCGCATACAAAGAGCACAAGCTCCAGGCTGTGTGGCCTGATGTATGCTAAATTGCTTTTTAAACTTTATACCCCTCGTTGTTTTCTTAGCCCCCAAGTATCAATTTTCTTCTTTTATAGAATTGTTTGCACACGGGCTCAGCGACCCTTCAAACAGCAGATGGCTTCTCCTGGGCTTCTTGGGAGAAGGAGAGTAAGGAGAATGCCAATTAAAAGTTCATTTGCTAAAAATATACAGGATTCAGAGCTCCAAACATGTACAAGGCTCAGTTGCATCGGGGTGCACGTCCCCGATCAGTGGACCACTGGCTTCTCATCAGCATTTTGTTCAGCGCTAACGATGCTGTGAAGGTCATGTATTTCAGTTCACGCTCAAGCAGCCTTCACCAACCTGGTGCCCTCCAGATGTTTTTGTACAAAACAGCTGGAGGGCACTAGCTTGGCCACGGCTGTGCTAAAGCATTGGTGTAGAGTGCTCTTGTAATGCCTGGCATATAATCATTATACACATTTTTAACATGTAAGGAAATGAAAGCAAACCGCACTCTGACTTTATGAAAATGCTTTTAGTAAATTCCTTTTTTTAGAAACAAGACATTAGATGAGTGAAGAGCTCCGGCAGACTCCTCTAACCAGGGCATTGGGGAGGGCTGCTACTCTGCAAATTCTATCATATTAAAACTTATTTATTTCAGCACGTGTGATTAGACAATCACTTATAATCAACAGGGTATTAAAAGATCTCATTATTTATGTTCATAAATTTGCGAGAGACTTTCCCTTTGGCACTGTTGCAGAGGCTGTACTACTTTAGTTTAATCACTTTAATCACAGGCAATCAATACCAGATATCACAATGTGAGCAGAAAACCATGAAGCAGGTGGGTTGATAAAATTGCTTAGGAGAGAGAGAGAGTGTGTGTGCACTACAGATTAAGCAACAGCACAGTGGGTTACGTGCCTTATTCATTTTTAATAACGTTACTACAAAAAACGTAGATGCCCCGACATTAGCGTGCTCTTTATGGAACTGATTTTTGAAGTGTCTCCTCTTGAAAATAGCAGCATCCTACCACTGGGGATTGCTCCAATATTCCTTGGCATAAATTGCATAGATCTTGATTTCTCCCCCCCCCTTTTTTTTTTCTTAAGGGATGCACACATGGATCCTGTGTTGTTTTTATTGGATGAAACTGTTGATAAGCATTTGAAAATACCTGGATAGTTTTGTGTGCCCAAGAGCATAGCATAGATTCAAAGGTGTGTTCTTTCCAAGTCCACCAAAGATATTTGGTCAGCCCAACTAGCTGTGCTGCATGATAAAAGAAGGTTACATCAGCATCCTCGGTAATGCTAGAGGAGAGGCCTTGTGTACCTGAAGGAGCATCTCCACCCTCATCATTCAGCATTGACACTGAGGTCCAGCTCCGAGGGCCTTCTGGCAGTTCCCTCACTTCCAGGGTTCAAATCACCCACTCAGCCATGAACTTCATGGCGAATCACTTCTTCTCAGCCTAACCTACCTCACAGGGTTGTTGTGGGGATTGAATGAGGAAGGGGAAAACCATGTACACTGCCTTGGTCTCCTTGGAGAAAAAGGTGGGCTGTTAAGGCAATAAATAGAGGTGCAATACTATAATGCATCCCATCCATTCTAAGGCTATTGTATTATTTTCATGTTGCAGAAAATAAAACCTGGATTCAACTAACCTAGTGTACTACTGAAAGCCCGGCAAGGGCTCCTGCTAGCTCAATGGAACTTCCTCCACCCACCCAATCTGCTTTGTTAGGGGGCTGGTCAGGAGAACCCCCAGAACAGATGTGGGGAAGGGAATCAAGCATAAATGCTTGCAATAATGGAACAATCAGAAGAACGCATTCAATACTACTAATGTGATCAAAACTACTAATTTGATTTCTTTTTGTTTAAATCTATTCTTCCCCCCACCTCCCCCTTTTACAGTTGTTGGATGTCATGGGAGCCAAGTCTCGGTGCGTTTTATGGACCAGTTGCCTTCATTGTCCTGGTGACGTGTGTTTACTTCCTCTGCACGTACGTGCAACTGAGGCGTCACCCGGAGCGCAAATACGAGTTGAAAGAAAGGACGGAAGATCAGCAGAGGCTGGCAAGTCCCGAGGTTGGCCACAGCCACATCACCGATTCTGGATCTGTCTCCCAGGCGACATGCTCAATGATGTCTTCTTCCTTGTTGGAAAATGAGCACTCATTTAAGGCTCAGCTCCGAGCTGCGGCTTTCACTTTGTTCCTGTTTACCGCCACTTGGACCTTTGGTGCACTCGCTGTTTCCCAAGGACATTTCTTGGATATGATATTCAGCTGCCTCTATGGAGCATTTTGCGTTACCTTGGGGCTCTTCATCCTTATCCATCACTGTGCAAAGCGAGATGATGTCTGGCATTGCTGGTGGTCCTGTTGCCCATCTCGGAGAAACACATATTCAGTGCAAGTTAATGTCCGGCCAAAGGTTAACGTCAACGGGGAAAGCCAGGTCCATGTCCCGTGTCTCCAAGAATCGCCTTGCCCTGCTAAATCTGCTGTTTTTAATCACCCAGCTGCTAGCCACTGCAAACTTACAAATCTACAAGCTGTTCAAAACCACGTCAACTGCCTTTCACCCGTCACGCCGTGCTGTGCGAAAATGCACTGTGATCAGCTGCTGGAAGACGACGCTCACATTCATGTACACAGCGAGGGAACTTTCAGGCCCAACATGCACATCCACAGATGCTTGAAAAGCAGAACTAAGCCACGCTACTTCAGCCGGCATCGGTCTGCGGGGGAAAGAGAGTACGCTTACCACATTCCTTCCAGCGTTGATGGCAGCATCCACAGCTCACACACAGACAGTCCGCACAGTGCGCATGACGGCCAGACGGGCCACAGGCGGGCGTGTTGTGCAAAAAGCGACCCATATCCCACCATCAGTCAGCCGGAAAGCAGCGATGCAAGTACTGTGATCTACAGTTGTGCCGCGGTGCCAGAGAGCGAGACAGCGCACCATGCAGCTCATTTCGAGATGCACCCGCGGACCCAGTCTTTACCATTTAGCACAACCAGCCACAATGGGATTCTAAAGGGGAACCTGCACGAAGCCATGATCTACAGTTCAGACAGTACAGGAAATATCAAAACGGGGCCCTGGAAGAATGAAACTACTGTGTAGTTGGGCAGCCCAGCTCTTCTCCTTTTGCAGCTCAGACCATCTTAGGCTGCAATCCTATACACACCTGGGAAACGAGCGCCGTTGGACTCAATGAGGCTCACTTCTGAGTAGACATGCATAGGATTGCACCGTTAACCTTTGTTTTCCTTCTAACCTGAGTAAGATTCTACATGTTTGCGTAGCGCATCAGTAAATTGTACAGGTTTCTCAACCTATTGTTTTCTTAATAAGAAGAGGCTTTTAAAAAGTAGCAGTGGTTTTGAAATTATTTTTAAAAGAATTATGGGACATAGTTGTGGGGGCTGGGGGGTGTTGGAAAATAAACCTAGGGAGTAGAATACAAGGCAATATCCTTTGTTACCACTCACAGTAATGTTTTCCTTTCCTTTTATTTTATTATATATTTTTAACAATTCTGCATTAGCATCAGCCACTTTGAAATGCATATCAGCCTTTCCTTCGTCATTCTTATGGGGGGGGATGATTTTGGAAGTTAGGATAGTGAAAGAGGAGGAGGAATTTCTAACCAGGTTTAACACAGCTCCTTAGACCTATGAAGACCACCTGTAGCATACGGCCTGTAAAATCATGTAGTGTACAGTCGCTGTTACGTCTCTCTTCTGCTGGAGAGGAATACTAGGTAACGTCCCTTGTTGACATCTATGGTGCTGTGTTGGTTGTTACTTCTTTTTGTTCCTTTTATTTTTGTTTTGCATGACACACAGGTCGGGATAATACCATTTGCTGTTTTCTAGTGTTACCATGTGTGAAATGCAGGGGCAGGGGAACCAAAAACCTTATTGTAAAAGGCCGTGGCTATTCATGTTGGTATTACTCTAGAGCATTCTGAATCTATGAAAAACGGGAGGGGAGAGAAACCCACCACTGCACTAGTTTTAAGTGGCACAATCCTTTGTATAAGGTTATATGATAGCTTTGATAAGGGTCCACTCTAATGTCTCTACAGAGCATGCACTATTCATTGTATGTGGCACTGTGCAGTGTAATAGCAGCTGTCTCCATGAGTTTCACTTCTTTGTAATTATGCCTTCTGGAACCAACCTGCAAGCTGTTCTACAACTGTCTTTTTTATAAACAGCACCACCAAGTACAGTTTATCATTAACTCTTTGAGGACTACAGTCATGCACTTAACGAATTACTTAGGGCACCATCCAGCCCAAGTTCAGCATTTTGGAGGACCATTGCTTTTAATGGAAAGGGGGAAATCACTCAATGTGCTTATTAAATCTACCCCACTGAAACCAATGGGACATCAAAGTACTGAGTTGTTACTGGATCCTTCCCTTCATCTGACTTGGAGCTGTGTTCAAGGAAGGACTTGTACATGCAATACTAATAACAATATAGTCCAGAGTACTCAAATAAAGGGGAATCTATCCATTTTTAAGACTGCAATTCTTTTCTTTCTTTCCTTTCTTTTTAAAAAGCCCCTTTCTAGGGAGTGAGCCTCACTGAATGCAGTGGGCCTTACTTCCAAGTAAGCGTGCATAGGATTGCACTAGAAAGAAATATAATTTTAAATATATTTATTTATCAATTCCACATTTTGGGTGAAATCCTTTCCTTCCTATGCCCTTCCGTCCTCTGCCAAAGCAAATTCAGGGTTGTCTGTGTACTTCCATGCAGATTTGACCTTCAATTGCATGACTTTTCATTGAATTATTCTGCTCAGCTGCAGGACATTTTAGGGTCAGTAGCATTCTCTATTCAGGAAGCTTTAGGCAAAGGATTGGTTTTTTTAAAAAAAACAAAAAAAATAGATATCCATGAACATCTGGACACAAGGCTCCAACTGACAACAAAAAATAGAATTATAATTACCCAGTTTTTTATTTAAAAAATCAAAAACTTTCAATACAGTCTGGTTATAAATTGATGACCTAAAATGAATGGCACTATACAGCCACAGAGGGCAGGGCAGAAGGAGCCTTCAGCAAAAGAGAGAGAGAGAGAGAGAGAGTCATATTTCCACAAATAAAAACCAAATGCAACAAGCACAATGTTATATGGCCGCCAAAAGAAAATTTATAGACATATCACACACGTTCCAAGTATCCATTACATTAATTTAGGCAGTTCCCTGGGGATGTGCATTACTTTATAGGGGATTATTTTGTCAAGATCTTTGCAGAGTTCAACTCATTATGTGTTCTTATCAGCATGTTATGAATCCCTCCCATTTGTGATATGTAAAAATATATTTCCTTACAGTGTACATAACAGATGATTATTATAATTGTTGGAATGTTATATAAAAATGTGTGTCAAGATGAATGTGTTCTGCAGTGTTTGCAGGTGGGAATTAGTACTCAAAGGGTTAATGCTCAGTATCTGAGTGCAAGGAATTTCCTTTTTTTCCTTTCTGTATTTTTATAAAGTTAAAATATATATTGTAAATTACAGCAGATAATGTATCCATTGTGTGTGTGTTGTTGTCGTTGTCGTTGTTGCTGCTGTTGTGTGTATCTTTCGAAGGTAAACAAAGCAGAATGCACTAGGTGGGTGTTGAGTTTTGAACAGTATTCAGCCTTTTTATGATTGCTTCTTTTAGATGATGCAAAAAGGAAAAAAAATACCCTGAGCTTTATAATGTATATGCTGTATATGCTTGAATTGTCTCAGATCTAAAATACAGTATTTTGCAACGTGTGCATAATATAATTTCTTTTTCATCATTTCCTTTTTCCATGTATATGTTACTATCATCCCACAACATCAGTGCAACTATATAAGCGTAGATATTATATTAAATGACACATCTCTGTATCTCAGTGATATTTATAATACTCTGTAATAGCTAAGTCATAGAAAATCTCTAGAATTATGCAAAATAGTCCACACACACACACACCGAGGTCCAGGTGAAATAGTCACGTTTCAGGAACAAAATCATTAAGGTTCTCCAGCTTGTGTTTCTATTGCCAGTGTTGTTCTGTCCAACAAAACGAGAAACTACATAATTCAATGGGTGCTGCTTTCCACAAACGATCTTCTGTTACAGACCTCTCCTGAAGATTAACATTCAGTATTGATGATACAACTTCCGTATTGTGTCTGAATTTAAAGTTAGCAAATACTTCTGGGCTAATTTGGAAACCATGTTATGCAATAATCTGTTTGCATTATTTTTTTTAAAGAAAATATATAATATAATTGCAGAGTAGGAGAACATGATATTAAATAAATTAAAAAATGTTTTGTAACATCAGATGTGACCCACATTCATTTTTGCGCTTTTGACTCTCTTTTTTTAAAATACAAATATTTATATAAAAAGTTAGTTTCACTCTTTTGTTTTTTTCTGCTTGTAAGCATAGTTTATGTGTTTCATATGCTCCCTTGCCAGCTCCTGGAATCAGACACATTGTCTCAGTAATCTTCCCTAGCTGAATGAGGAAACACATATCTAACCCAATGCTGAATCTGGGGTGGCACACCATAACCTGCTTAAACAAAACTGGAATCCCACTGAACACCAGGATCAGGGGTGGAGTCGGAACTCATTCCTTGGTCCACCAAATACCTGACCAGCAGGATTCCAGGTTCTTTACCAGGCAACATGGATGGAATCCTATATACTGCATATATATTTTGTTGGATGAGGGTAGTGATGTAGCATTCTATGATACTGGTTGGCTTTTAGTTGTGGGCATACTGCTTAACAACTCATTTTTTAAACAATTTGCTACCAGTGTAAGACAGTGTGCCAACCATGTGAGCCTTAAAATGTAACTTTATGGAAGAAGCATTTTGACAGGCGCAATGTGAAATACTGTGCTGCCATCCTGTGCTGTAATGCAAGGTACCATTCGTGGGTTTTATTTTCTCTAATTAGCTGCTGTTTCAAGCAAACATTTTCAGATTTAAAGGACCATTAAGCACAACATTGGCCAACCCCATTGGCCAACTGTTCTTATATCCCATGCATAAGTGCAAACCCATCTTGTCCAATATTCAAAATTATTTATATTTGGTCTACTATAGGCAGTGGGATGCGGTAACTATTATGGCACAAGAACGTGAAAATGGCCTTGCTGGGTCGCATCGAGATCCATGCAGTCTAGCATTCTTTTTCAGGCAGGGGACAGACACCTCCTGGGAGCTCATAAGAAGTACACAGAGATCATATCTCAGGGAGACAGGACTTTTCAAACAGGGCTCTGCCATCTCTAAACAGGGCTGGGATAGGATACTGTGTCAGGCCCTGAGGAGTTGCTACCAGTCCATGTAGATGGGTGGGATGCATGGCCAAGAGTCAGGGATTATGTGGGTTGTGGTCTAGCAATATCTGGAGGGTCACAGACAATGCTGGGCAAAATGGAGAAAAGGTCTCACTTGGTCTAAGCAGTGGCGTAGCGTGGGGGGTGCAGGGGGAGCGGGCCGCACTGGGCGCAACATCTGGGGGGCGCTCGCACTCGCAGCTCTCTGCCCCTACTAAAATCCACGGGTTAGGGGGGGCGCAAATTACTTGCCTTGCCCCGGGTGCTGACAACCCATGCTACGCCACTGGGTCTAAGGTCTATGTTCCTCTTCTCTAGTGTCACTCACTCAAAAGTCTTGCTTATTGAGTTCTGGCATCATGCTTTCATATGATGTTTGGTTTAGTGTTTCCCTCTCTGAGATATTAGTGTAGTGAAAAATGAAACTCAGAAGCTGAACGCAAAATGAACTCACTTGTGACCTGTCGTGTGTGACCTGTGGCGAAGAAAGAACAGGGCTGTGCTTCCTTTCCCAGAGGAAAGGATGGGAGCTTTCCATATGAATCCCTGAGAAGAAAATCGCACAGAGACTTGGAAGGCTCTTAATATGTTGTGGTGAGTAGCTGGACATATTTTTGCAGCCTTATACTTTGACTTTATGGGTTGTTTGCTTACTATTGAAACTTCACACTGAGTCTGGGTAATTCTAAGAACCCACCTAAGCAAAGAATCTTAACATTCTTCTGAAGACCAGATACTCTTGCCAAGCTGTGCTTCAAGATTAGAGGAAAGCCCAAATCTATACAGGCATCCGTCCCCCCACTTACGCGGGGGTTACGTTCCAGGCTCCCACGTGCATAAGTGAGATCTTGTAAGGTGGGAGGCACCCCACTGTAACAGGGAGGGCACATGGGGCAGAGAGGAAGCGGGGGGAGAATCATCTTGGAAATCACTCAGGACCACTGCCCAGCCTGTCTCAGGTGGTGGGAGCCTGGAACGTAATGGTGGGAGGGAGAAGGCCAAGGATGGCACCCAGCAGAACTGGTGCCAGGATGGGGGTGCAGACGGGCAGTGGAGGTGGGGAGAAGGCACCTCCCACCCCACACTGCTGGTTGATCAAAGGCCACCTTCCCTCGCTTGGGCAGCAGGCCTGAGCAAGGGAAGGAAAATCTATTCTTTATTTTGCGCCGACCCACATAAATGTGGTCACACACATGTGGGATGCATGTTAGTAGGGAGGGTGCCTGTACTTCAGAACTGGTTCAGAGCAGCAAGGCTCAGTCTGAATAAATGTACCCTGTTTTCCCGAAAATAAGACAGTGTCTTATATTAATTTTTGCTCCCAAAGATGTGCTAGGTCTTATTTTCGGGGGATGTCTTACTTTCGGGAAAAGACGGTAATTGTGAGTCAGCCAGACTCCGTCAGGGCAGAGTGAGCAGCAACTTGTCCTGGCAGCAGTGTGGGCTCTCTGATTTAAAGAGACCTCGCACTGCCTGAACAGCTCCGGCTGCGCTGCGGCCAATCAGTGAGCTGCGTGGTGGCACCCGCTGCTACGGTCCAGAGGAGTCAGACGCCTTACGTTAGCTTCGGGGGCCTTATATTTCAGGGAGGCCTTATGCTCGGGGGAGGCCTTATGTTCAGGGAGATCTTATTTTCGGGGGGATGCCTTATATTATAGTGAGAGGCAAAACTGGAAGTAGGTCTTATTTTCGGGGGATGTCTTACATTCGGGGAAAGACGGTAGTTGCCTCATTATTCTTACACTTTAGCACAGGCATAGGCAAACCCAGCCCCCCAGATGTTTTGGCACTACAACTCCCACCATCCCTGACCACTGGGCCTGTTCGCTAGGAATGATGGGAGTTGTAGTCCCAAAACATCTGGAGGACCGAGTTTGCCTGTGCCTGCTTTAGCAGGATCTTAATTTAATAAATGTATACTTGTTTTCTTATTTCTGTTAAAAGGCATCTGTATCGTGGCGGCATCTGACACCCTGGAATCTCGGCTAAGGTTTCCTGATTGTTAACTCACTATTCATTCTTTATCACCACTGTGTCCACACCATTCTTGTTCTGTATTTATAATATTGATTAATGACAAAACCAATGTTAGGACCTGACAAGTCACAAGCTACACTGGCTATGATTTTTTTTTCCACTTCTGTGTCATCCATTGCTGTGAGTATTGTAATGCTCTGACTGTCAGAGATTAGAAATGTTTCTAAAGCTCAGCTTTGTGAGCCACAGGTTCATGTCCTATTTTATTTGAGGAAATAGACAACTTCCATAAGTAACACATGAACCATCTGCTTTATTTCATTTCTGGGGTCCCCAAGGTGGCATCCATTGGCACCACAGTCCCCTGACACCATCTTTGGTACCCACCACCAAATTCCCTCCCTTGAAGAAAAACAAGATCTGGTCTTTGTTTGCTGGTTTGGCTGATTGATTGATTGATTGATTGGGGGTGCTGTCTGTTTCTGGGGAAGCCTTGCCAGATTTTTGGTCTGTGTTATATTGGGATGTGAGGGTGTAGGCGGTTTGTCTATTTTGTGGGGCTCTGAGCATTGCTGGTTTTTCCTTCTGTGAAATGGGTATTTGAGGAGTTCAGAGCAAATGGAAATCCGAAGTGCCATTTGTTGTGTGGTTTTGCGGGGAAAGCTCTGGGGCAAAAAAGGAAGAGTGCTCGGACCCTGAGTTTTAAAGTGCAGACCTGTGCCCAGAAAGAGTGGGGCAAAATGGTTAAGTGTGGATAAGCCCCACGACGTGAAAGAAATGATTCTTAAACTTTGACATGGGCAAACATGACCTTGTCAATATTCAGAAGCTTTGTTCTTCCTTCTACTTGTGTTGACCCAAAAAGGCAAGCTGCTCTGGAAGCTCTGCTTGCAACATATTGATGGTTAAGATGACTCCTACCTAATTGGTAGCAGCTGTAAGACTGAGCTCATGTGTGTTTCACAAGCTTTGATTTTATCCACAGGCCCAGGCATAGCTAAAGGGGGAGGTAATGGTTAATACCAGCCAACTGTGTTCCCATGTGACATAGCCTGCCTGGGCCTATAAAGAGTGTGTGTATCTCTACTTGGGTGTGAAAAAGCCATCTTCTTGTTGTGGAGTCTGTCCCCACGGAATGCTGTGAGCAGAGACAAGGAGGGAGCTGCTGGACCTTTGCTGTAAGTTTGTACCCTTCTTTAATAAATTGTTAGACCTGGGCATCTTTCTTTTGGAATTCCAGCATATCCCAACTCCTGTGAGCTCGCCTCCGATTCTGTAGGGCATTTCACTACTTTTGCAGCAAGTTGGGCAGCTCTGTCAGCTAGTTCTTAAGAAAAACTTGTGAATTTCTGCTCATGGTGAACAACCTTGCTTTTTCTGAATCAATATCATATATGCACAAATCTGTCAAGTTAAGTAACAGAAACCAGAAGTTAGTGAAAGGTTTTAAGTGTGGTTGTCCCTCATGATTTCAGGCTCTTTTTTATTTTTGCTCTAGATTTTAAGTTCTTTATTATTTACATTAATAGACCCTTTGGGTGATTTCCAACATTAGTCAGATCCATTGAAACCAATGTTGGTACGGAGAGTTAACTCAATTGTTTTAGATGGATCGACTCTGAATATTACTCGCCTTGAATGTCATCTTTGCTCCCAAGGTAGCAAAATGCAAAAAGAGAGGGGCCCTTTCATAGGGTCATAAATAATCCTGCTTTTGGAAAACGGGAAGCTGCCAGACGTTGGTCCACCTAGCTCAATATTATCCACCCAGACTGACAGCTCTCTGGGGTTTCAGAGAGAGGACATTCCTAGCCCTACCAGGAGATGCTGGCTACTGAACCTGGGACCATCTTCATTCAAGGCAGATGCTCCACTACTTGGGACAATAAGCAAAGTGAAAGAGAAAGTTTGAAATTACTTAACAGCAGAAGTAAATCAAGTGTGTAAGTCCCATTTGCTTTCCTATCCATACTCATCTGACTGTTATGCCCACACCATGCTTTCCTTCCCCTCCCATTGTACATGCATTGAGTCTCTTTCTTTACCTTATTACATACTGCATATTTTAAGCCCTGTGTGAGTCATGTGAACTATTGCCCTTCCCCGTGATGAAACAGGCAACTCAAGCTGTAAATCAAAAGGCTATTTTGAGAGCCACAGCCAAATACAAAAGTCTACACAAGTAACCACAGAAACTGCCCGGTTATATGCTACTACCTTCCTCATATGGATAGCTGTGAAATAATTAACAGTACATTTAAGAGAACTTGGAAATTTACATTAACCTGAACCATATGAAGAAATCTATTTTCTGCAGCAATTTTATCCTTCCTTACAGAGAAGCCAGCCATTTATTTTCTTACGTGAGCTGCAGCCATCTGTGTCCTGTGTTACACAGTAATAATGTTCTTTTTCAGCTGTTATACTTGGCCCTCAAACTACACTAAATCCTGGAAATATTCAGCTGTAATGTTTAACGTGTTCGCCAAATCTACTAGATGCGTGCTTTATCTGCATAGGCTTACTGATCCCTAAGAAAAAGTCTTGTCATTTGTAGCAGAACAAAAAATACGGTGTCCTTTTAATTTCAGAGCTGGCTATTTCTTGACAAAATGTTCACTTTCCCCACATGACACAAAGGATACCCTAATCATGTATCAAATGTTGGTCTCTGTTGCCTGAGTCTTGAGCAGGAATATTTATTTGAATGCTGTTAATCTGAATCTTTTCTTCAAAACGGATCCTATTTTACTTCCTTTTCATGCAGACAGGGAGAGAGAGAGTATGTCATACCAACAGCAAGGGCCCTGCAGGCAGCAGTGGGGAATTGGTTTTCTGATGGTGACCTATTTTTGCAGAGAGACAATAAGATTACTAAGTTGAGGTGCAGCTGATATGATCGCCCCAGGCCAACCCTAAGCTCCTTTGCAGCATGTGATGGAGGGTCACCTTCTCGTTTCAGCTTTCAGTAAACTGTAAAATAGACCGTAGCAAAATCAACAGTGTCCGAGGCCTCAGAGAAGCTTCTGGCCCTCAGGTTGATACAAGTCAATTATCATAAGTCTTCAGAAGGCAGCTATTCAGAATCGCCAGACTATAATAAAAGCTCTGCTGAGTCAGACCCAGCATCCTGTTTCTGGCAGTGGTCAGATGCCCCCCACCCAAGAGGCTTGCATAAAAGCAATAGAACATTCCTGTTTGACTTCCACATCTAGTAATCGGAGGTAGACTGCTTCTGAACATGAAGGGTTCCATTAGCTAATATAGAAGATTAGCTATTGACCCCCTTTTGAAACCAACTGTGCCAGTGGCCTTCGCTTCATCCTGTGGAAATGAACTCCATGCCGTAATCATGCATTCTATCTGCATTCACATGGCAGTTTATTCCTTTGTTGCGACTTTTCCTTAACTGTTACGTTATACATTATATTTGAGCTTTCGCACGATGTCAAAACTGCTTCTGGAAGTACAGTGGAATATAGTGCCAGCTTACGGTAAACTCTAGATACCTGCATAATGCGTGACAAGAAGAGTCGTCCAGCAATGGCTTGTGGGGTGCAAGTTCATTCCAGATAGACTGCTATTCATTTATTTGCCTACATCTCAGACATGTTTAAACATTCACTGCACAAATGAATTAGATATCAGAGGAAAAACTGCTGGGGTCTGCCTGATCAACAGGCAAATATTGCATAATATACTTAATACAATATGTAGATGACTGAACCTTTACATGTTGGGAAAATTCCATATTTGTCCCTGCAACTCATCTTCCTTCATCAGGACATTGTGACTGAGAATTGTTGACAACTATGTAAGAGGTTCATAGACACAGAATGTTTAAATGTTCATATTGTTACAAAAGTCCAGTGCCTGCTTCCTCTCTGCCAAGTGGCGGCAAGAGCCCATGGGATCAGAGGCACACACAGAGGTTCTATGTCCCGTTGGAGAAGACACAGCGAAGACTGTCGTGCTTTAAGAAATATGGTTTATTCACCTATTCATACCTGTAGCCTGCATAGAGGGAATCCAGATCTTACACAACCAACAACATTGCAGGCAACCTTCCCACTGCCTGGCCAAGATCGATCTCTGCTCAGCTTCCTACTTCTTCCCAGAAGCCCCTTGCTCAAAAACTCCCTTTTCCTGTCCCCTCAAACATACCCCATCACCACACCCCTGTTTCTCTTCACACCTCAGGGCAGGGGGAAGTTCTCTTGCATTGGCAACGACCCTCAATGGGCCTCTGTTGTTCTCTTAATGGCCCTAGCATGGCCAGGCTGGTTTGCATAAGCCAGCCCAGGAATTCCCTTTCTGGCACAGCTCTGCAGTTTGTGTTTTAATCCATATCCCACTTAATCAAAATCCTAGCATTTATACATTCCTAGGGTTTAGGGGGGGGCTTTAGTTCTATAACAATATTCATACATATTCATTACGGCACTAAGAGACAAGCCCATGAGATTTATTTAGGAACAGTCAGGCACCGAGAAGGCTGCTATCAAGAGTCTCAAGGCTTCATAACCTGTCCTAGCCCTGACAAGGACTCCACAAGGCAACACAGATTAAGGCAGGTTGGTGGCTGCAGCATCGCTGACAGCTGCAAGGGAACTGTTTGCTTCAGGGGAGACTGGAGGAGAGCGGACTCTCCTCCTCCTCAGACTCTGCCTCTCCTTCTTCAAAGCATGGAGACTCCAACAGGGTCAACTACCTACCTCATGCATCTCACCTGTTGTGCTCCCTGCACTGTTGGGCAGGTGCAGTAGCATGGGAGGTTCAGAGTAAGAAACTTGTAAAGATCCTGCATCCAAGTTCAACTGCCTATCAGTCCAGTCCATCCCTTCATCTGATGGCATGGCAAGCTCAGACTTGGCCAGCTCCTCCTCCTCCAACTGAGCTTAGGGCTGGGGCCATGACAGTTCAAAACCCTGGAAGGAGGACTCAAAGAATTCCTTCCTTTGTTGCTATAAGAACAACTTCCGTGGGCTGCCTTAGCATGTAATCCTGCCCCAACTATGCCCTGTTCTATTTATTTTAAAGGAAGCATGCAAGTTTCTTTTATCTCTTCATTTGTAGCCCACTCTTACTCCAAAGATCTCAGCATACCACATGTGGACCTTTCTGCAAGCTTTTCTCTTGGCAGCTTGAGATGGATGATTGTGACTTCTCCAAAGGCATCTATTTCAGCCTGGATTTTTCATGTACAAACCAAAACCTCTTGACTATTCCATGAAGGAGCATAGCAATTGAATTCCTCAGGTGTTTGCCACAGTAAGAGGGGGAAACGTGGAGGAGTTCTCCATTCCTTAGCACACAGGCATTATGTGTTGGGGAGCTGCAATTGGTCACTTATCCCTTGCTTACACATGTTTGGACCTTTGCCCTTCACATCTTATGTGTTTACCATGGGCAATCCTGGGGAAACACTCTAAAAATTAGCTGTCACATCATGTGTGAAGCAACACACTCTGGCTTTCATGTAACACTTTCAGTCCAGACGAGAGGGTTTGGGGGGGAAGTGGCTAGAGATGGACTTGTGGTTTTTTCCTCACTGCCCCCCCCCCAATTTTGTTAGTTCCGTTCTGTGTGTTCACGTCAGCACTCGGCTTGATCTGCCCTAGATGAGTCAACATGTCATCATCACTGCTTTGATAGAGGCCTGATCTCCAGCCCTATTCTCGTCACGACTCGGAAGCAAAAGCCTTTTATCTGAGCTGTGCGAAAGCACATTCCGCTCAGGAATCAGATCGAGGCTTTGAGGCAATCAAGCAAGAACAGTTCAGCCGAGGCTCTGGGGAAAGAAAATAAATGTTGCACTGAAGTATGATGAAATATAAATAACAAAAACAGTTCATGTTGCATAAACATCACACATGAGCATATGCCGACTGGCATGTGAAGAAGAAGAAAAGACACCCTCTGAAACCTAGAGTTAATATTTCCCCCAGGCAAAGCCACTTAGGATATTTAAGACCTTCCTTGTCCTTCACAAACCTGAAAGAGCTGGAGAAGAGATCTTTGCTGGCAAAGCTGCCTTGTACCAGCACTTCCAAGACAGAAGTTGAGTAGTTTCCTGTTTAGCTGACATAATGCACACGTCCATTACCAGCTCCAAATCTGCAAATAATTCACCAGGGACTGAGCAATGTAATTTTCATAAGAGAGATATCAGCTAAAAATATCCTTGCTAACAATCCATCTAGGTCCTGCATAGTAGATATTTGCTTTTGCATGAGAAACATTATTTTCCCGGGGGGGGGGAGGAGGGAGGAAGTTGGCAATAGTGAGTATAAGCATTTCTTCCTGAAGGGTTACTAACTCCTATATGCGTCCAAAACCTTGGGCAGATCAGTAGTTTTCCTGGCAAAGGTAGCAGCTGGGCAGCAAATGTAAACAAGCCAAGATGGTTCATCTAGCTACTATCTTTATTTCAGGCAAATGTTTTCAAGATGCCTTGCTCTTCTTCTGTCCTAAAAAGCCATTTAGACTTGGAAGACACCACACGTTTCCTTTTTCTAGAGCTCAGTTATGTTGGCTTCCACAAATGTTCTACAATTGTCTTCTGGATTATGGTTCAGATATTCTCTGAATATCCACACACCTGCTGAATGCTGGCTCTGAATCTGATAGATTTCATTGATTTGGTATTTGACCATTGATATTAGCTGGCACTTGATAGTTGGCGTGCAGTGATATTAGTATCTGACAGCACTTGATGGTGTGCTACAGTGTTTGACAAATGGCAGCTGACAGCTTATGAAATTTCATACTTTATTCTTGTCAAAAATCAGAGCAACCAAGGGAAGCCAATAACTTGAAATGCAAAGGGTCACATTAAAATACAGAGTTGACTTTGAAATTCAAAACTGGAAATTTTAGCACACTTTGCATATTAACAATTATTTGTTTCAGCTTAAACCTATTCCAACAACAGTTTTGGAAGAGACGGGCATCTGCTGATATGCAAAATGTGTTTGCACTATTTTTCATTGTTTTGAACCCTTAGTGTGAGTACACCACAAACAGACTTCAACTTGCTCAATGACTGTCCAATTCCTCATTACCTTCTCCTCAGGTGAGATGAGTTGTCTTCCTTGGGAATTGTGCTCCTCTTACAAAACATCCTTGTGAGCAGCTCTGTTTCAGAAAGCCAATAGCCAAAGCTTTATTGGGAATGGCTGAAAATAAGGCTATGGGCATGCAACTGCAGATTAATATTATGCACAGCAGAAATCTCTCAGTAAGCCAAGAGTTCAAAGCTGCTTTCCTTCAGAAGCTTCCTTAGTGATGTTTTCTGGATTCTTCCCAAAATGGATTCAGTGGGTTCAATGTCCCCCCCCCCAAAAAAAAACCCCCTCAAGGGTCCATCTCTGACAACTGACACTGTAGCAGCCCTGCAATGTGCTGGCATGCCACATGGGGAGGGTTGTGAAGCAATGACACTTTAATTTGGAGCCCAAAGCTCTGGCATTATCATGGAGTGGGGATTTCGTTGCGAAGGAGACTACAAACTATACAGAACACCAGCCTCAAAAGAGGCTCTTTGTTAAGTTGTCCCATCTGAATTACAAAATATAATTTAATACGCAGACACGTCTGTCTTATGAAAAGGACTGGGGCAATTTAATGGAGTAGGACAAATTACGTGTCTTAAAGTGCAAAATTATATCATGTAATAAAGAACACAACACAAGGCATCTCTCACTGTTCTCCCCCGCCCCCCGGGTTCTCTTTTGGAATCAGTCTGGGTTATTGAAAAATGCAGAAATTTCCCTCTTGTTATGATGCAATTATGTGTCTCTCCCACCCCAAACGGAAAAAACCTCTTAACTCGGCATGCATGTGTGTTGAAGAGCTCCATTTTCATGCTTAATTTGAAACTACAGAGACCATAAAAGGAATATGGCTCTTATTTGTATGACTCACTGGTTTGGAGAAAATGGAGCTTTATATCCCAGGCACAGTTTTCTGACCTAGGGCAGAGTCGTAAAGGCCAGGGAGGCAGCAGACGTGCACAAGCCAGGCTTGTTACTGTAACAGGGAAACAGTAGGGGCAGGGAGAAGGAGTCGGCGTCAGGCGAAAGGAATTGGCAATGCATTCCCTTTTCCTTCTCTTACTCATGGGCTCCAGAGATGATTTTGTAGCTAAGCTGAGGTTTCCTGAAGAAGAAGAGGAGGAGGAGTTTGGCTTTGATATCCCGCTTTATCACTACCCGAAGGAGTCTCAAAGTGGCTAACAGTCTCCTTTCCCTTCCTCCCCCACAACAAACACTCTGTGAGGTGAGTGAGGCTGAGAGACTTCAAAGAAGTGTGACTAGCCCAAGGTCACCCAGCAGCTGCATGTGGAGGAGCGGAGACGCGAACCCGGTTCCCCAGATTACGAGTCTACTGCTCTTAACCACTACACCACACTGGCTCTCCTATAGAATCGTCTCCTTCAAATAATGTAGAGTTCTTTCCTTCCTGGTGGTTTTTGCCCAGAACTGATTGCAAGGTGCTTCCCAGCAGCTGGCCTAGTGCTAATCTTCTGTAGTGACTGACATGCCTATTCCCGCAGCAAGACTTGTGTTCTGCTCCAAGAATAGGAAGCCTAATCAACACGAGTAGGAAACACTTTAAAATATGTATTGATTTTCGGAGCTGTGTGCTAAACTACTGTACAAGGAAAGACAAGTACATGGTCTCCAGAGGGAGAATCAAAACAAAATACTACTACAGAAAAGATTGTGTTGCAATTGGGAAATTCAAAATGGTACAGAGGTGGGAACTTGGGAGTCCATAATGCCTACTAGCCATGATGCCTATGTTCTGCCTCCAGAGTCAGGCAGAAATGCTTCTGAATACCAGTTGCTGGAAAATACAGAAAGAGATGTCCTCTCATGCTCAGGTCCTGCGGTAGAAATCTGGGTGGCCACTGTGAGAACAGAATGCTGAACTTAATGAGCCATTGGCCTGATGCAGCAGGCTCTCCTTATATAGCTCAGTGGTAGAGAATCTGCTTTGCATGCAGAAGGTTCCAGGTTCAATTCCTGGCAATCTCTGGGCACACCTGGAAATGTCCCATCTGAAACCCTGCTGCCAGCCATGCTAAGCTAGATGGCCTCGGTATAAAGCTGTTTCCTATGTTCCTATCAAATATCACTTCCTCCCAAATAGATGTCTGTACTGGGTGGATGATTTCCTTTTGCGGAGCAGTGGTATAGTGAGGCTTCAGCTATTTTCACAGCAGGGATTATGATGATGTCGTCTTCTGGGTGTTTGATGTTTTGATGCCAAGCAATTTTTTCTGTGAGAGAACCCTTACCAAATAAGCTAAGCAGAGGAAGAGGTAAGTTACATTAGTATGCATGGCCAACTACCAGAGCTCTTCCATCATGCTGAATATTAAGCAAAGCAGGAGGAAAGAGGGAGGAAAAAATGTTGACTTTGTATGGGAGCCATAATCATTGCATTGGTAAAGAGTTCATTTTTGTTGTATAGTCTTAGTAGAGGCCTGGCTATCAGAATCACTGTTTTCAAGTGTCAGGTTTCACCAATGAAAAACAGCCCCAGTTCATCCCTGGTGCCTGAAGCTAGCTTGTTGTAACAACCAAACCTGGAAGAGCTGCTCTCTGTGTTGTGATGGTGCGAGACTTCCTGCTGTGTCTTCCTTTATGCACACTGGCTTGGAAAAGCGGAGGAGCTGGGGAGGGAATCTAGGGAAGCTGGATTTTCATTTCATCAGGATATCTTTTGTTCTCAAAAAGGGAGTATGTGAATTATGAAATCTCTGAATTTAGCCCTATATTGACGTCTTGAGAAGAGTGTTGTTAAGTAAGATCTAACAAGCTGGAAGGTCAAACTGCTGACAATCTACACAAAGAGTAGAATCTCAACTCGAGAGAGAAATATGAGGAGATGAGGACAAAAGCAGCTTTCTATAAGTTTTCTAAAAGGAACACACTGTTAAAAACCAGAGAAAGTACCAGGAGATTTCAAATGTCAAGTTTATTTAAAACAGCACTGCAGAATGCATGCCTAGGAAAGTCAGCTCCATGTTGAGAAGTTCTTTGCCTTCAAGATGCTATGGGCACCGATTCTGTGATATGCTTGTTTGTTAATGTCCAAGTCATCAATGAGATTCAGTGATTTAGTGAATGACGAATGAGTGGCTTTAAGAAATCAAGCTGGGTGGACACAACTAAAAGGAGTGAGTGATAAGTAGATTCATCTTTAAGTCAACAATCTTAAGGAAATCCAGAAATATTTCCTCATGATCTGCTTCAACTGGATAGCAACCTCTCTTTGTGGGTTCTGCATTGGATCCATGGGTTAGGTCTTTCTGGACATTCACCTTGCCTCACATATCCCATATCTTGCTAAACTCTTCACCTTTCTTCTGTTTCTCAAGACTGGCTCAAAGCTTACAACTTCCAATTAAAACTCTCCACACCAGCACAAACAGTAGCATTGATGTGAAGACTCTTTGTGTTTTGGCCAAAATGTATTGGAAATGGCTTTTCCCCAGCTCCCCCACGGAGTATCGCCACACAGAAGCCATTTTCCCCACCCGAGTCAGCTTTGAGCTCTGAAGCCTGCAAGGTCCTGCTTCAAGAGAACCAGGTAACAATCCTGGACTTCTGTTTTTATAAGTCAGTTCAGTTTTTATATGTCTGGCCCAGCTGCCGATTTTGGCAATCTAAAAGTGGGGAGCCTGAGAAAGTGAGGCAACCCTTTCCTGCCTTTTCCTATCCTGTCATTATTGTCAGTATTGTGGTTGAGGCAACTACCATCACATTGCTGATCAGTTAGTTGGAGTGAGAAGAGCCGGAGCTCTGAATTGTGACATTCCTTCCCTGTCCCTAACAGATAATCAAAGATACTGATGGTCCTTGGGTTGGGTCTATCACAGGGCTGATCAGCTTTTTGGGTTGAAGCATATAGGTAGGCTAGTTTAGTTTGACACCCCAGAATGGAGGGGGCTCCAAACCTCTTGGGCCAGCTGACATTCAGATTTTTTAAAAGAAAGAGGATGAAGAGACACGGAGATTTTTAAAAAGACATAAAACACAGACTGAGAGAAAGAGAGAGAAAGATGCATTCAGCCATTGAGAGGTCCAGCTTTCTCACCATAGGGATATCAGTGGAAGAGGGTTTCCCTTCACTTGCATAGTTAAAACCAAAACAAACCCTGATAATGAAGGCTGGAGTGTAGGAAGAAGGGCTGAATCAAACAATATGCCAATACCATGTTTGTCTCTTGACCTTTTTTGATTAGTCTCCAGACAGGATGCATATCTCTCTCTCTCTCTCTCTCTCTCTCTCTCTCTCTCTCTCTCTCTCTCTCTGTATTCTTGCAATGATTGAAGGTGCTTCTGCAGAAACATCTTTGCCTGTGTTTTATATAAATGACCTAGAGTTAATGCTAAGCAGTGAGGTGACCAGATCTGCTGATGACACCAAATTATTCAGGGTGGTAAAATCAAAGAAAAGGGGATTGTGATGAACTCCAAAAGGATATCTCCAAAAGGGGTGAGTTGGCATTAAAATAGCAAATGCGATCCAGGGCTTATCCACACATACCTATCCCCCACTCTTTCCAACCAGAATCCACAATTTAAAGCTCCATGTCTGAGCACCTTTTCTTTTTCCCTCTGGACCTTTCCGTGGTAAAGGTAAAGTGATGATCATTGAGACAAAATAAATTGCTAACTTCATAAATATACTAATTTGGCATGAACTGGCAGTAATTGGCCAAGAAAGAGATCATGGGAGTCATGGTGGTTATCTCAAGGAGAATGAAAGTGATCATGTGGAATTTTGTAGTTTGGTTTAATTTTCCATGCTTCTAAACATCTACATTAAAAATACTCAGCAAGATTGTTCAGTAACTTGGAGCATGATTTCAACAGTATGCTGATGGCATCCAGCTTCTCCTCCTCCTTCCTTTCACTCTAGCAGGTGTGGCAGGCTGAATGACTCCCCTGAAGACAGTAATGGATTGAATGAGAGTGAATAAACTGAATCTCTATTCATACAATGCAGAGATGTTGATGGTGGTGGTAGTGGTATTTCATGGGAAATACGTCTTTGCCTGCTACTGTCACAGCTTGAGTGATAATGGGATGTGTTCTGAAACCTAGTATGCCTCAGTGACAATCTTACTATTAGTAGCAGGAGTATGGGTATATTATGCTTTTGACTCAATGTGCATCCACTTTACTTTGCCCTGAATATCATTTGCAATTCATTGTCCATTCACCCATTTTGGAGATATCTTTTTGGAGCTGTTTTGCAGGTCACTATGGCTCTCACCATCCTGAATCACATCATCACAAACTCGGCCAATTCACTGCACACGTTGAAGTCCAGATTATTTTTAGATTAATTGCGTATCGCCAGTCCAGATGCAGGTCTTTGAAGAATCACACTGCTTGCTTCCTTCACAGCAGAAACTGTCTGCTTATGACTACCCTCTGCTGCCTATTGTTTAATGCTAAAGTAATCCAAAACATTTGGAGACTAAGGGCTGCTTTGTGAATTAAATGGAGGTGGGGGAGGATGGAGATGATGCTATGAATCATTTCTATTTCACTGCGCATGCAAACTGCAGACCTGAGATAGAGTCGATGCTTTGTGTCAGACAGAATTTAATCCCTGAAACATTTTGTCAGCATAGTTCCATATTAATAGGTAATCAGGAATGCAAAAATGCTGAGCCATCTAATATGAATAAAATAAGCCAATCTATAGTTGATCTTTTGTCTGAGCCACACATTTTGAGGACTGCAAACTTTGGTGTTGAAATTAAGTGTCTCAGTCCATTAGTTGCTCACTTCAACTTGACTCGGCTGTAGTTGGACTGAAAATTGCACTAATGAGATGGATGTGAAATGGCCTTCTGTAGAATGAGCATTTTGATGATTTTTGCTAATTTACTATAACACAACGGCCACATTAGGAAAATTTATCTCTTTTGGCTTGGAAGAGACTGTAGGCTATATACTAATAAAAATGGAAGAAAGGCTGTTATTTTGAGCTGGGAGTCATCAGCATGGCAAATTGATAAAGCATGTCCTGGGAATCCCAGGCCAGCAACTGGATTCATTGCATACATTGATTCTGCCTGGTTATTTCCATTCATCTCTGCATATTCAAAATATGTATGTTCCCAGTGTTTTAACAGCCTATTGCTCATTGCAGTACAACCTGCAGATTAGATTTTTGGTGCTCTGTACCTTGGAAAATGTTTACATGCATTTCAGTACCTCTCAATCATTTGCAGCCTCCAATAATCTTGCTTCTCAGTGTGTCACAGAAATTATTCCTGCATAGCAGATGCCTCTGTACTAAAAGACAGTGGTTTTTAGAGAGAGGCACAATGATCTAAATGTTGGTTGCTAACAGTGGTTTCACTATAGTAAATTCTCCAACCATAGCCAATGGTGAGTGTTAGAACATAGCAAGAGTATGAGGAGCTGATGCCTTTGCTACACCCTGTCATCCACCCCATTCCCAAATTCCTTGTGAGTGTTTCCAATGTTCTCCAAATCTCTATAGGTTTACATAGCTAAACAGTATATTGATGGGCTACTCTGCGAGCTAGAACCATGGAAACTCTTGTCTTCACCCACAGGCTGTAATAAAGGGTGGGCAATGTTACTCTATTGTGCCAAGCAATGAGACAACCCTGTGAGCCGAGAGTCAACAATGTTTGCCTTTGTTATCACAAAAGCTTCAAATGGCCTTTACAGAAACCACCACTGTTGAAAGGATCTGAAACCCCAGTTATCTGCTGAAATGTACAGCCTGTGCACGTTGAATTTCTCCAGAAATAAACTATTCTGGCTGGAGAAGCATGCTGCCAGTTTGCTGCTGTTCCTTTGAGAGGGTCTGAGAATTCTTCAAGACGACTGCTGTTGGTCTTAGGAAGGGATCATAGCTCAGTGTGGCAGAGCACACTTGTACATACAGCAGGGATGGGGAACCTCTGACCCTGCTGTTGCTAGACTCAAATTCCCATCAGTACCAGCCGGCCATCGGGGATGTTGGCAACTATTGTCCAGCAACATCTGGAAGGCTAAAGGTTCCAGTTGCGAAAGATCATTGCCTCAAAGCTGCTTCTGGACAGAGTAGGCAATACTAACCAATCATCTGCCTCAGCATAAGGCAGCTTCACATTTCCTAAATCATAATAATAACATTCCCTAACAGTGCAGCACTTCTTTATGGGAGCCAGTGTGGTGTAGTGGTTAAGAGTGGTAGATTCGTAATCTGGGGAACCGGGTTCGTGTCTCCGCTCCTCCACATGCAGCTGGTGGGTGACCTTGGGCCAGTCATACTTCTTTGAAGTCTCTCAGCCCCACTCACCTCACAGAGTGTTTGTTGTGCGGAAGGAAGGGAAAGGAAAATGTTAGCTGCTTTGAGACTCCTTAGGGTAGTGATAAAGCAGGATATCAAATCCAAACTACTACTACTACTACTACTATTCTTCTTCTTCTTCTTCTTCTTCTTCTTCTTCTTCTTCTTCTTCTTCTTCTTCTTCTTCTTCTTCTTTATTCCACAAAGATAGTGCTGTGGTGCTTTTTACCACTTGGAGAAGTGAAGAGCACCAACAAATAAGAACACATTGGTAGTCAGTATATCGTAACTATAAGTTAAGTTACAAATATGGGCTCTGTTCCACTTAACAGGGAATACTCTTGGATATATTCGAAATCAACTTGCAGAACCATCAGTACATTTTTGGCCCATTTGTCATGCTTGTTTTTTAATACCATGTAATACCTGTATCTGTTACCAATGCAGGACTATCAATTGCCTTTTTTTCTTTTTTCTTTGCAAGCAGAGCTTGTGCTTATGGATGTATGCCTAAAATGCAGAACCATTTAATCCTTTGTGATGGCTATTCAGTAAGCAGAGCCTTAGAGTTCAGAAGAAATACAAATGCTTTCAAAGAATCATCACATGTGGTCCGTATCTGAAACCGCTGCAATCCTACCATCTGCTCCACAATGAAGCCCATGACTACTGGTCCATTGGCATGGGAGAGAGAAGGCTTAGTCTACTGAAGGTTTTGGGATGTAGTCGACCCAATCTCACTGCAGAGTTTAGGATTTGGAAAACTCCCAGTCATGTCTTTGTCACTTTATCGTGCTCTACAGCTTCCATTTACATCTGTTAAAATGCCTGAAGCTTTTCCATTCTCCCGAAACAGTATTTGGTAGGGACAGAAGAGGAACCATTCTCCAAAGGTCAGCCACAAAGTTCTGATAATTTCTGTCCAGCATTGGAGTCACGACGGAGAATTTACAGAATTAAACTTTGCTCTGTGGCCTGATTCTCACTCAAATGAAAACACATTGTTGGGCTCTAAACAGTATCTGGGCTGTGATAATTAATAGCAGCAGTGGCTAGTTCTCCAGGGGACTGGTAGGGCAAAAGGAAGGGAGACCAGCAGTAGGTGGAGCTAGTGCCAGGGACAGGCAGAACCACTCCTTGATTCATTGCAAATAACAAGGCAGGCGAGTGTGAATTCGCTAAATTCGCGAGTGTGAATTCGCTTCTCCATTGTACCCTCCCTACTGAAGTTACCTGGGTGACAATCAGATAGCTGGCCTTTCCTGTCTCTTTCCAGGGAAACCCAGTTGGTGCCTATTTTATTAACTTACAAGCACCACAAAGAACAACCACATTCTCCCAAGCTTTCCATAGTGTTCTCAACCCCTGGTCTACCTGGCAGCATCAGTATATCAGTACAAAGTCTCGGAGTCAAGCTACATAAGCTATGTGATGCTTTTTAAACACACACACACAGAGACCACATTTGTTGTGCTGGAAGCTTTCAGCCCAAAAATTAGGATATAAATCTTTAAAATAAATAGAAAAATAAATGAAATGAAACCTCCTCCCCCAAAGCTGTTGACTGGATCCAATAAGGGCTCTTCATTTAACTGTGAAGATAGAAACCACTGAGAGGTCAGATCAGAATATTTCACATCATCTTAGCCCTAAAGGGGGGGGGGCAGGAAGAGTAATAATTCCACAAAGAGAGCTTTAAAATGTTGCATGGCCATCTCTTTTTCTTATGTTAAGGATACCCTTCCTTCAAGCCAATTCACTGTTTTGATGAAAAACTTTGATAAGCAACAGGGAGGGAGGTATGTTGTTCCATGATCTGTTTTTTTTTTTTTTTTGCAATGTTCATACTGAAGCAAAGGCTTTGGGAGGCCTGACAAAAATAATCAGGACTCTCATCATTTCTCCACCCTGACTGTTGACATGAACACTGTAGCCTAGCAATGAAAAGAGGTATTCAAACACACAACCGTGTGTGTCGACTCCAATTATATCCCATGTGGTTGGTCAAGGAAGGCGAGGTGTAGCTGTGATCCTCTGTGCTCTTATATGGAAATAAGTTCCATTCAAAATCAATGAGACTTCCAAGCGATTATCCCTAGGCTCAATGTAGAAATGTTATTATCTCATTTGTAAAACTAGAAACTGCCATTGACTGATACCTGGAGTGTGCAATTAGTGCCTCAAACCGACAAGGCAATCAAAAGAAGACGATTTCATCATTGTTAGCGGTGTCGATAACTACACCTTTTCCCACACTGTCCACTTATCCTTGACACAAAGAGGGTAAATGCTCCCTTTCTGTCCTTGACATAAGGAGGGTAAACGTTCCCTTTCTGTCCTTTGGAGGTTAACCAAACCTTTGTTCCTTGGAGGTTATTCTGTTCAAAGCTCCGCAGCATGAAGCTATTTAGATGGCTGAAATTACGTGTCACGCTGGAAAGCTATTTGGATATTTATGGTGAGCGTAAATCTACAAAGGTGCACCAGCCCTGTCAGGTGGGGATTGTATTTATTCATAAGATAAACATTAAAGCATGTAGGGACTGTTGATACGCTTGCACTTGATCAAATATCTCTGATGTGCTACTAAGTTTGAATTATAAGAAATGCATTTTGCATGGTGCAGATTAAGACAGATGAGAGAGGCCACTGTGTAATATGAACAGGCAGAGTAAAAGGGCTACATGACAGAGCAGGGTGCAAGAATGGAAGCAGCACCAGATGATGTGGAAAGGTGGACAAGACACTGGGTCCAATCCCCATGCAGAGAGATGCTCATGGAAAAGAGACATACTGGGTGAATTACCTGCTACATGCTTACATCGAATGAAGCACCAATGTTTGGTTTTTAAAATGCAGGTGAACATGTTAATTCTGTTTATTTCCTTATTTTCCCGCTCTATTCTGTCTTGGTCAGACCACACCTGGAATACTGTATCCATTTCTGGCACCACAATTTAAGAAGGATGTTGACAAGCTGGAACGTGTGCAGAGGAGGGTGACCAAGATGATCAAGACATTGTAACAAATGAGCACTGGTAGGCTCTCCTTCCTTCAAGGTCGTTAAGAAGAGGCTGGATGGCCACCTGTCATGGATGCTTTAGTTGAGATTCCTGCATTGCAGGGGGTTGGACTTGATGACCCTTGAGGTCCCCTCCAATTCTATGATTCTGTTATTCTAAGATGCCTGCAATTGCTAGGAAGAAGTGAAAGTTCTGCTACTTGAGCACTGTTGTTTATATACATAGCAATCAAAAGATTTGAGTAAGCAGGGGGGGGGGAGATAAAAGAATATGGAAATAATGATATATAACGTTTTCTCCAAAAGATAGATTTAATGCATTTTATAAATTGTGCTTTTACTTTTGTTCTGGTGGTATTTTACAAGCTATTTTCAAAGGTTTTCCTCTTCAGTCATACCCAGGTGGTAAAAAAATAAATAAATGGAGATTTTAACGGAGAGTGTCCAAAATGCGTAAACTGCTAGCAATTACACAGGGATGTTGACAATCTGGTAAATGCCTCCAATTATGGTGTTCCATTAGCAAAGGATGGCAATGACCATTAGGCAACTTTTACTAGGCTGACTCCATAATTTTTGATATTCACCTGATGCATGTGGAATGACCCACATTCCCTCTTTGCCCTTTGCAGTTATAGCTATCTATATTTGACATCCCCTATAAGGTATATAGTGCCTGTATTACATATAAGACATTTCTTTTCTGCAGTGCAGCAGCTGGTAATTATGTTGATGTTTCTCCAAGCCTCCTGGGAACTGGCACTTGGAGCTGCCAAGAGTGAGATGAGAAAGCATTGCAGAGGCTGCAGAGAACTGTGGCTGCAGATTAACTGCAATTCATTATTTTTCTTGTCGTTTTATTCAGATCCAGTAGTAGTGGGATCGGTGAGTCAATAGGAGTAGTAGAATCACATTGTTTTCCGGGTGCTACTGATCTGGCTGCTGCATAAAAATCAACTGAAGTCTTATAACACACTGACATTCACGCCTTCACCTGTTCCTCCCCACTTGCTTATTTGCCATAGTTATCATTTTAACAGAAATGGGAGTCTCATGGGCAGAGCAATCCTGGACTCACTTTATGCCAGACCCATCAATTTTAATAGGTGCACTCTGAGTAAAACTTAGCGGAATACCACCCAAAGGATTTCAGCTGGAAGTTACGAGACATGTACTGAATAATAGATTCATAGAATTGTAGAGTTGGAATGAACCCCTAGGACCATCTAGTCCAACTCCTTGCAATGCAGGAAACTCAACTAAAGCATCCATGACAGGTGGCCATCCAACCTCTGCTTTAAAAATTGCCAGGAAGGAGAGATCACCACTTCCTGAGAGAGTCTGTTCCACTGTCTAACACCTCTTACGTTCAGAAAGTTATTCCTGGTGTTTAGCTGGAATTTCCTTTCTTGTAACTTGAAACCATTGGTATGGGTCTTACCTTCCAGAGCAGGAGAAAACGTGTGCTATTCCATCTTCCATGTGACAGCCCTTTAGATATTTGAAGAGGACTATCATATCTCCTCTCAGTCTCCTCTTTCCCATAGTGTCCATACTATCACCTAGAAAGCTCAAACCATGAGAAGGCATGTAGCTCAGTGATGCCTAGGAAGTCATGGTCATGTTCTCAAGATGGTGACAGTCACCACATGTGGTGTGCGATCAAGTTGCAATTGTGGGTGCCTCTTGATTGCGCTGTCACCATTGCCTGCTCTGGAGCTTGTTTTGGCTGGTGTAAAGTTGCATTGTTGACAAGGGGTGATGGCTGAAGGGACACAGGATCCAACATGCATCTTCCTCCCCAATGTTGCCCATGGGCCACCCACATCTCTGACCTCTTTTCATTGCTTTGATAGTGTTACTGGTGAAATGACCCTACAAAGATATCAGGGGAGTTCTGATGGCTGCATATCTAAAAGTCTACCAGATTTGTAGTAGGGTTTGCGCCAAATCCTAAAGCCTAAAGCACTCTTGTACACTCTTGGTCTCAGTCACTTGTTTGGTTAAGCTTCTAGCTGCACCTGTCATTAATCTTGACTCCTATGTTTTCCTTGGAATTAAGCCAGCCTTGAACAGCACACAACTCTCTGTAGCAGCAAATCTTATTTCAGAATGAGGTTCTCAGAAACATTACCTGACTCAGGGATTCCAAGAATATTGCTGTCTTTCTGAACTTCCGCCCATTCCTGCTTGTAAATAGAAACCTCTTTTGACAGCTGAGCAGTGGTATACACCCGTCACGCAGGGCTCTTCAAATGCTTTCAAGATAAACAATTTAATTCATTACTTTTTCAGTGCCTGTCTCATTTCCTAAACTCCTATAGAAGGAAGTACTTGCTTCCTTTTTCAGATCCAGAATGCACATGAAATAAAATAACTTTCCTCCTAACAAACATTCTGAAGGTTTGTCTTATTGGTTCAAATAGTTCATGGGAAATGCAAAATAGATTCACAGTCAGAAGTCTGTATAAGCCACAGTGCTAGATATTTAAGCTTCTAAGGACCTTCACAAAAACTGTATAGCTAGAGACAGAGTCCATAATTGACTCTGTATCCAACAAGCTGTTTTAAACTGCAGCTGTGTTATATTTTATCTAGGCTTTTAATTGTTAATTTGGGAAGGCTTTTTTTTTTTGGCAGCTGCTGCTGGTGGTTTTATCTGCAGTTTTAACTTTCTTGTACTTTGCACTATTTTATTTTAATTTTTTTACTTAACACAATTTGTAAAAATAAAAAGACCATCCAAGCAGCTTACAGAGACTGTAAACAAATATATACATTCTTGTTAAAAATCAGAAGTTCAAAACAAGCTGACCTGAAAGAATTCAAAATGTAAAATAAAAATGAGCTACTAAAAATGTACAGGCCCTGCCCTTCTCTTTTGTTGTCCCCTTCCCATATTGACTGCTTTTGGAAGGCTACAAAGGAACATAACTAAAATTTGGGGGAGTCTAGCTATAGGGCTTATAAATTCCCACCTTTCACACCTCAATCTGAGTGTGACAAGGCTGTGTTTCTTTTCCAAGGATAAGTATTACTGTCAGGAATGGGGGGGGGGGGTTATTTATTTTTTAATCCCGTGGGCTCATTATCTCAGTGGAAGGACCCACTTCAGCCAGGCAAAATACACAAGAGTGCAGAGCAAGCCAGTGAAAAGGTTGTGTCCTGAGAAGCAGGTGTGTCCTGGGGAGATGGGGAGTAGTCTAAGAAGAGTCCTGAGGGCAAGACAGAGCAGCCTGGGGGAACCACATGCAGCACCCAAGGCCTGAGGTTTAAGGTGATGAATGGGTAGGCTCCCTTGCTTCTCATCCAGCACAGTTTTTGTTGTTGTCCTTTTTAAGTCTATACATGCTGGCTGGTTTGTAGCATTCCGTCGTGCATTGTCAGTCTCTACGCTGCCCATTCTTCTTCATTATGGCTCATGATGACAACTTTGTGTTATAAAGTGCTGTAAGTGAAGAAAGTAATCAATAGACAGTGAGTCAGTACTGGAAACCCAATCCTAGTATGCAAAACCAGCAACACGAATTCCCCGTATTTCACTGAACTTCTCTTCTGAACCACACAGTGAAATTTTCAATTGAAAAGTTAACCATCAAACATTTATCCATTTCCGTTTAATCTTAGTCACCCCATTGAGTTTTTGGTCCTTAGGAATGCAAATCATTTATATAGCACTGTTCTCTCTCTCCTCCCCCCTTCCATCTTATCTATAGCAGTGGCAAACCTTTGAAATACACAGTCTGGAAACACTGGAGGAAATTGTTCCATTTGAAATTATGGAGGCAATTTGGTATTGATTAGTTAAAATGAATGCTTCCTGTTGAAAATGGACTTTTGAAAGTATGCTATAAATGAAGTAGATAGGAAAAGATGCTGGCATGCCAGCAGGGGGGAAATGCAACAATAATCTTACATTTCTAATTGATAGTGGGGAAGTTCAAGTAACACAAGGTTCGTCTTTGAAACCTTACAATTTACAAGGAGTCATTTGTTATACTTTCAGTTCGTAGAAAAAGATACAGCCACATCTCTTAGCGGTTGGCAGTGAAGGAGACAAGGCTGTATGGTACTGAATTTTCATGCTCTCCTCTTGACAGTACGGTGCCTGAACTTGAAGAACATAAGAATAAGGGGTAAACATTCTTGTGGAATTAATAAATCGCTTTATACATGTATGTTCCTCAAGAGAGAGCTTACCAGGGAGTTGGGGGAAGCCCTCGCCTGCAAGAGCTGGCCAAACTGAGGCAGACATTCCCACCTTGGGATGCTGTCCTCCCCAGCCTGACTGAATTCATGGCAGAGCAACTGGCAACATTCCAGATGGGGGTAAGCAACAAAGAGACAGTGGGGAAGTGATGTGTCTGCCCTGCCCTGGATACAAGGCTTTTTCTCTCCCTTCTCAGACAGAAGAGGGGGCCGGGAGATTGGTGGGACTTACCTGCAAGAAGAAGATGCAGGAGAAATCCAATCCATTTCACATTTAAAAGGCATGTCTCCCCAATTCACACTTTCCAAAGCAACATGCCGACCAACCTGTGGACTCGGCTATCCTCCATAACATGCATTCCTACACACTGTGCAATATAGTTCTGCCCCCAAGCGACGTGTACAAAAATGCATGTGCCAGAGTAAAGTGTGCACAAAAATGCATCTGTTAGTAAAAATAAGACACAATAATGTGTAATATTGGGGGAAATTGATTTGCCAAAATGTGTGAAATAGGGGACAAAGTTGTGCATATCAGGAGAAAATGGCATCAATATGCTGGTGTATTTTTATGGTGCCTTTAAAAGAAATAATAATACTAATCACCAACTGATAAGGAGAATTGAAGTTAAGATTGGAAAAATGGCAACTGATAGAAACCGAAAACAACAGATTGGTCCCATTCCTTGTACCACTTAGCAAACAGCAGCCCAGAGAGCTTCTCCATTCTTCCCTATCCCATTGTTTGGCTCTTTGTACAGGCCAGATTATTTCTGTTTCTGTTTCCAGTGAACTAACTGAGACAGGACCCTTTGCTTTGGGTAGTTAAAAAGTTGATATTACTATCTCATGTTTTTTTTTCTCCCTGTTTACTCTCAGTAAAGACGGGAAAAGATTTTCCTCCAGGACTGCCCCACCCATGAGGGCAGTTGAGGTGACTCCCTCAGGTGGCAGGATCCATAGGGGCAGTGTATCCTGATGTAGATCTTTCTGTCTTGTTCCTGATATAGATCTTCACTCACACCTTCTTCCCTGGTGGAGAGGTGCCATTTTGTGGTTCACCTCAAGTGCCAAAAATGTCATGGGCTGGCCTAGCAGCTTGCTGGCTTTGCCCCTTGCTCTTTCTTAAGGTGAAAAGGGCCGCCTCAGAGTTAGGGTGCTCCTATGAGGTCGGATTGCCCTAGTCCAATACCACCTGTTCTAACTGGCAGCAGCCCTCCACAGTATCAGGCAGAGAGAGATCTTTACCCCCCCCCAACTGTTACCTGTTCCTTTTACCTGAAAATGGTGGGGACTGAATCTGGGGCCTTCAGCACAACAAGTATATGTTCCTCCGCTGAGCAATGCTCTCCTCATTTACCTTGGAACATGAAACTCATTACCGGTCTCTGAGCTGAAGTAGCCATGGATGATTGTGTCAACACACTTCATTATTATGCTGCTGATCGTAATAGTACAGATAACGGAGACAGATGAGAGAAAGGACAAAAATAGAACTTAAACGCATCTAGTCAAGTGAGCTTGGTACACACACTCAGGGCTTTTTCAGCAGTGATTACCACAGCAGTTCTGAGAGTTGATGAACCAAGACATTTTTAAAACTGAGCATTGATTTGTTTCACTGTGAGGAGTCCCTCAGGACAAGCCTTGAGTTGAAATAAGAATACAATCAATTATTCTATAGGTGGGCTTTTATTTCTTGGTTTAGATGTACAAGTATGGATCCAATGGTACAGGCTGTGTATACTGGCCCTGCCTTCATGGTAACTGTTTCATTTTGTATCTATGAAATTATTTAAATGAGGATGAAGAAGAGGCAAGACAAGTTTCTTCCTTTGACACACGCTTCCGTCCCCTGCTCAAACTAAGGAGAGTCACATGCAGAAACAGCCTCCAATGGGCATATCACTTGTTGGACACATACTGGCTGTGCACTCAATTGAACGAATACAGTGAACGAATACAGTGATTGAATGCTATCCATTGTTTTTATGGGTTGTGAAAATCCAGTAGCAGCTAGTGAGGCAGTGTGGGTGGCGCATGGTTGCTCTCCCAAATGCCTAGCACATTCCCATTCCTCTGAAAGGAATTGCATCTACACTTGGCTGCACATCTGGATAAATATTCAACAGGCTCATGATTTATCTTCCAGAAAGTGACATTCAAGCTGGAGTCTTCTTCTATGGTTGACTCTCCTTACTTGGGCATCTGGCTTCACAGAATCTGCACAGGTAAAAGTTGGTGCACGTAACTGAGAGGATGGGCTCTGGCAGGTGTCCTAGGATGGGCACACTGGGTATGTAGTCTTTGAGATGAATTCCTTCCCCCACTTGCAATCTTTTCACCTGCAAAGTTAGGGAGTATGAATTGTCTTTAGTACATAACTACCGAGATTTCAAAACTTGGGAGAAAAATAAGGGGCTGCCTTATACCTGAAGCTTCTCCTCTCACATCAGTTAAAGAGCAGGTGAAAAGCCACATTATATGCTGGAGCAGCATTAGCTACTGAAGGACACAGCAACCCAGACATGTTTTGTTGTGTTATCAGACAAGAATGGCAGTCAGGGGATATGAGATCTCTTGTTCTCAGTCTGGCCTTTACGTAAATTGATTGCTAAGGTTGAGCCAACTTGATATTTCTGACTTCCATTTAACAAGGCAAAACTCCCTTTTTGTGCCAGTGAAGCTAGCTTGTCTTACCTGCTAACCGTATTGTCTTTTTCTCACCTAGACAACAAAAGCTAGGTTTTTCTGGAAACTTATTTCCATCCTGTCTCCTAATCACCCTTAAAAATCTGTATATCAAACTAGTTAGATAATGTGAAAAGTTGAAATTTGGAGTTTTCTTCCTGTACTAGTTTGTATCATCATGGACAATAGGAAAGATCTACTACACAGATTGGCTTTTCATAATCCCTACCTCCTGAAGGCTTTAGGTGGTCCAGAGATAAGGAGTAGTAGGTGATACTTTAATCTCTTAAAGGGCGAGAGTGAATTTACCTGGGATATTCTTTTGAACAGAGTCTTCTGTTATGCAGAATATGCATATTAAAGTTTCTTAGGGTCAGCTGAGTTGGCCACCTGCTTCCAAGGTCCTGGAATGATTTTTTTTTTAATTAGATGTTAATTCTTTGAACACTCTATGTTTATGGGCTCTACTGTTAGACTTGTTCATCAGTACTCCTGATCAGGACCTTGTATAGAAATAAATGAGCTTTCAACCTCAAGAATGAGTTTCAAAGCTTTACCAAAGAACAGTCTTAAATATGTTAGGAAAGATAAATGTTACAAAGTAAGACATTGCTCTCAAATAGCAGGCAATGTGGTTCAGTCCTTTAAGCCCTTTATGTAGTTCAGTAAACTCTCCTCTCTCTGATCCCAGAGAGATCCTAAACTTGTTCAGCATTGCAGAACTTGGCTTCATATGCCACTGCTGTTAGAGCAGTTCAGGTTTCTAGCAATGAGTAATCAGGTAAACCTGATTTAAACCTGTTAAATGGAAAAACACCAGCCTTCTGCTTTCATCTAGAGTGAAACCTCTCGCTTAATGTATACTTATCTGCTTTGCAAATGCAAATCTTTAGAGAAGTTTTAATTTCAGTTGATACAAACATTACATTTTAACACCTATCCAGTGTGATCACATTTTATGAGTATCAAAATGTTTTCTGTACAATAACTTCACAAAAAAGCCTCAGTTTATACTTTCCTGGAGGAAAGCATGATGAGAGCATGCATCTGTTATGGCTGCTGCTGCCATTTTATAAGCATGCTGCAAATATGCATGGAGAGGTATCATTATAATTTAATACAACCTTGGAAATGCTAAAAGGATTTGCAAACCAAATTTATCACTCTTTCAAGAAGAAACAAATAGGCAACTGTTCAAGAATGTAACACATAAAAGCTCCTTTCTATCTTAGTCCTAACAGTTTAGCAGAAAAGTCTCAACATGGGAAGTGATTGACATTTTTCACTCATTCCAATTGGCCTCCTTATTTAGCAGTTAGCTCTTTGTGTAAAAGTACAAAATGAACATTTGATGAAATTCATGGAAAGAATGAATGCTTTATTTTATATTCCACATCAGTGAATAAAGTTATTGATAGATAATATGTAATCTTTTGGGAGCACAGCAAAAAAAATTCTTTTGCATTTTCCCCACTTACATTCACAATTCATTGAGTAAATCTGTTTCCTTTCTTCTCCCCCTTTTGGGGATAAAATTAAAATAAAAAGACAAAACAGAGCTAGTGTCCTCTCTTTTCTAGCTTTTGAACACCAGTGATTGATGTAATTATGTAAAAATTGATAGAAAAAATGGGATCGGAGACCTTTGTGAAGCAACACAGCATATGGATTGATTCATATCTACATCTCCAGAATAGAAACATGATTAATAATGTGTCCAAAACAATAACCATAGAATACCTTAGAGGTTACTGGAATCAATTTGCAAATAAAAAACAACTCATCCATCTTATGACTTTCACAATACGAAACAGAAGGTACAGTGTTTTCTTCTGAAAAGTTCAAGTACTTCTGAAAGAAAAAGACAAATATTGGGCAGTATGGGACCAAGTCATACTCAGAATAGACCCACTAAAATTAACAGACTTAAACTAGACTTATAGCTAACTTCAGTCCATTTGTTACAATAGGTCTACTCTGAGTATGACTTGGTTGGATACCACCCACTGTTATGTTTGAAGTCACTCTGATACTTTGGGTACTACGTATATTACTGAGGTATGCATTGGTAGCAATGCTACACATACTTGCTCAGAAGGAAGTCCCACTCTGTTCAATGGGGCTTCCTTCCTGGTAAGTGCACATAGGAAGCACAACAACACTGCTTATTAAGGGCAAACATGCTTATGATTCCACTGTTAGAGATTACCCTGTGAATCAGGGAGTCGCTGGTTTGAATTAACTGTTTGCTGTGAACTCACTAAGTGACTCATTACCGTCCATTCTGCAGTATGCCCCCCGCATTGCTTCTGAGGCCACTCCAGGTTTAGAGCACCTGTAGCTTAAGCTTAATAAGTTTCATAGTAGATCTGCCCCTGCCTGCACCATCTCCAAATCTGCCCTGGAGGATTGTGGTGAGGGGGAATCCAGATTAAGGGAGCACACAATGGGAGGGGGAGAACATTCCAATGTGGAACATTCCACTGATGGAACATCTGCCTTGGTGCTACATTGAATATCATCCAATGTTTGACAACTATGTGAGGTTGGTAGAGACTTCAGGTCCCTTGTGCCTCTCTCACCCAACCCTTCTCCATCTCAAGCTAGAATGCCCAGACCCAATGTATTCAAGAGCCGTCCTGTAAACCAAGCATGGCTGAGACTGTTCTCCAGCAACACATCTCTCTGTCCATAACACAGCCAGGGGGTGATCTATGGGAGCACATGTTCTGCTTTGTTGCTTGCATTGCTGTATGTACATTCTGAAATTGTGGCCTTCTCTTCCTCTCACAACTCTGCTTTCAATGATTTTCCAGACTTGCACTTCTAAGTTTTATAGGAGACAGGTGGCCTGTTCCACATGTTTTAATTCTTCATGTTCATTGGAGAAAGAGAATGGTATTAGGTTGTCTTCTAGTTGTTCTCAGATTCAAGGATCTATTCTGCAATTGGGGGCGGGGGAAAATCTAGATACTGTTCCTAATGACTGGATATACTATTATTCTTTGAGAGAGAGAATATGTTCTATACAAGTGACTATTTCAATTTTTCCAGTTTAGAGGCTCCCTCAAAAAGATCTACTGTTTCAGAGTGGCAATTTATTTGTGGTTGCATTTCTGTATCAATATAATGCAAATCTGTAGCTTGTTGTTTCAAAGAGCTACATAATTCTGGAGTAAAAGTAACACAAGGTACGTTGCCGATTGCAGCCAGGTTATGGTAAATGGACTGTAACTAACAGCATGACAATACTATAATGGACTGAGCCCCACTGATTGCTAAATAAGGATTAGCCTGGCAGCATATTGCTATCAGATGATATGATGTTTCTCTCATATTGATTTTGTTCCAGTTTGTGGAACTATTTTTGTTGTTGTTTACATATTTATAAACCGCACTTTGTTTAAAAAAATACAGCAAGGCAGTATCCAACATACAAAATAGCAATGAAATCATCAAAACATAGACTAGAACAGCTTGGGGGGAAATGCATTGTTGTATTTATGATATAACATTACAAAAAATATGAAAAATGTGAATGGTAGGCAAGTTTGATTTAGCTATAATGATGATGAAATCATGTTACTCTTCTTTTATGCTACTTTGTTAAAGCTGGGCATCTGTGGTCCCATCCCGACTAGGGTTCGTTTGGTAGGGGTGTTATGCAACATGTCGTTGGCATAGTGGTGAATTTAAACTGGACCATCCACACGTTATTCTGCTTTATGAGTTGTTCTGAAATGCTTCCCTGGTGCTATCACAATTATGCTGTCCACAGGGGCACTCTTGCACAGTTGTGCAACGAAAGAGAGACAAAAAATAAACTGGGACGTTTGTGATATAAAATGTTAAAAGGTGGTATTCCACTGAGTTTTTATTCAACATAGATTCATTGAAATTGATGAACATAATTAAGGTAGGTCCATTAATTTCAAGAAGTCTGTTCTGAGTTAAATTCTCCTCTGGATTTCAGCAGGAAGCACTGACTGGAAATGAAGCAGAATAACCACCCTAAAACCTTTGGAGAGGCAAATGGTACAGTATTGAAAGTGGGATCATGTATTACCTCCCCTGTATGTCAGGAGCACAAATCATTATGTATGCACAATAAAATGGAGGGGCCCTATATCTTTTAACAACCACGGAACAACCAGAAATTCAACAGGTGCAGCCTCAGATTAGAAACGGGGATGAGAGTCGAGGCTTATATTAGCTTAATATTAATCTATAAGTGGTTGACACTGAAATTGCTCCCCCAAGGTATAGCTCCACTGATTCTGTATGATCGGTTCCAGTCTGGCTGGCAGATAGTGGTCCTGAACTCTCTGCAAAAACTGGGCCTTGATCCTCCAGCCATCTTAAATGTGGGATTGGATCAAGCAAGATCTGTGGTTAGGCAAAGAATTACAGACATAGAGAGACAACAGGACTGCTTGAGGTCCCCTAATTACATAACTGCAGAATGCAAGAGATACCTCCATTTCCTTGTATCCAGAAATCCAGAATTTACTCTCGCCAGAAGTTCGGCTCTGCCCTCGCCAGTTCTGGAAGGATCTTTTGGAAAAGTCCCGTACGCCCAGAGACTTTGTGCCTGCCCATTAGGGGAAATAGGAAGGCCTGAACACTTATTTTTTAGATGTCCTTTTTATGATGAGGCACGTAGAGATACCATTGACCCTCATCTGGTGAGGCTTGCTGACCTTCCAGACAAGCCAAAACTCAATTCTCTCCTCTTAGGCAAAAATCACAAGACGACTTGGATGGTCACCAGATTTTGCGCACAGATTTGTAGGTGCAGAACACCCCCTGGAAAACTGCTGTAGCCAGCCTCCTGGGTGTCCCAGGGTCAATCCGCATGTTAGTCTAATTTTAGGTCTTTTTGTGTATATGCAACTATTTCAATTTTAATCTATAAGTTGTTATTATATACTGTTTTAAATGTCTATTTCATTTTTGTGAAAGTAGTCTCAGTTGTGCTTCTTGAAGTGGTCTTTGACCATAATAATAAATTATTATTATTATTATTGTTATTAACAACAAGTGCAGCCTTCCTCTAACTTCATATTTGCCAAGAAAAGTTGTATTTGTTGAATTTCTACTTCTTATGCAGCTATAAAAGTGAGAGCTATAAAATGTCAGGAGACTATGGTATCATCCCAGCTGATTTGAGGTGATAAAATTACGAAAGATATTTGTGTTTGGCATGTGAATGCTTTGCCATTTTTAAAAGTGTGGCCTGCTGCTTTAAGCTACATTTAGATTATCCTGAAAGCTGTGATTCTGAGAACAATGTCTGTTGTTATGTAATACATGAAGCAACAAATGGCTCCTGAGTATGATTAATTGCTAAAACTAACTTGAGACATTTCATTGATCTCTGAAGCCATTTATTGCAAGTTTCAAAGCAATAGGAGATCATTGCTATTATATTCCAAACTGTAAAGTCAAAATGTAAAAAAGGGCATGTGTATTTCTCACATTCCTTCTTAACATGCCTTTTAACTTTGTTCTTGGGCTCTTTTCTGACATTCACTTTAGAGATATGAACCGAGATCAATAGCCAAGCAACCACATTGTTAAATGCTGATTAAATTATTGAGGGTAGATGGCATTTGATGTAGGGCATTTAAGGAGGGTTATTGATTCCAAATTAGATTTGCACATGCCAGGACAATTGTGGCTCTATTTGCTAATAGAGGTTTTTTTCCTGCATTTCTGGTTTCTTAATAAATAGCTGAGATATCTCGGTCCATAGAGCATCTCAGCTCTATGGATTTGAGCTCCATGTTGGGAAAAAGATTCCTGCATTGCAGGGGTTAGACTAGATGACTCTCATGGTCTCTTCCAACTCTCTCATCCTTTGATTCTGTGAACAAAAAGTATTCAGTATTTGTTGAGTGAAAGGAAAACTAAACACTGGACTGTATAGAACTTGGAGTAGAGGGGTAAGGAGATATAATCTAATCTAGACAACAACAACAAATACAAAATAATTAAAACAGGCAATCTTATCTTATGAGTCCTAGGACTTAATAAAAAAGAAATTAGCTGGCAATTAATTCCACAAATAAGGAGTAATAAAAGAAAAAATTACTAAGAGGCAAGTGAGTTGATTTTAAAAAGAATACCTGTCTGATTCTGAACTAGTTTGGGCACGGGAGGCTCCATATTTATGATTTAAAAAAAAACACAAGTCTAATTTGAGTTCAGTTCCCCAGTTTTGCCACTGCCAAAACCAGGTTAGAACACAACTTTCAGTATACTTTTGCACACAGTGGGAAAACAGGCACCAATTAAAAAAGTGGAGTTGGGAGTTCTCTGAATATTGAATATGGTTTCCCCTAAATCCAGCCTAAATCCAAAGATGGGTGTGTAATTTGTAAATACACTCTTCTCCCTCCCTCTTATTCAACCACCAATCTACATGAAATGGCCTGTGGCACCGTCTTTATAGCCCTCTGTTGTTGTTGTTGTTGTTGTTGTTGTTGTTGTTGTTGTTGTTGTTGTTGTTGTTGTTGTTGTTAGAGAGCTCCAAGGAGAATTCCATTAGAAAAGCACAGCAACAAAAACTGCAGCCTCAGAAGTCTTTACATACTTGTTAGGTGTTCAGGATATAAAATAATCTCCAGTACTGTAATAGTAAGTAGAGTGGAAGCTGGTTGCATGCCACAGGTGATGGGGACTGCGGTTTCTTCACCCCTGGATCTTGTGTGTACATGTTTGTTTAATGGCAGGAAGTTAAGAGCAAGACATTATTTGCTTTCTTCACTGCTGCATTCGCACTGCTGCTTCACACAGGGCTGCAGTCAGACATTGCCAGAATGTTTCCCTCCTGCTTAAATAATGATGCAATTGCTCGGGAGAAAGGGAGAAATTAAAGAGAGTGAGAGAGAAAGGAATAACAGCTTTCAGAGAGACGGTGTTAATGAAATTGCTATTAAAAGAGGAGCCATTGTAATAAAAGTTAAAAGAAGTGAAACTAAATGGCTCGACCATGCAAAAGAACTGAGTACTTTTACTGCACCCCTCTGGTTCTTGTGGTTTCACCCAAACTAAATTAAAATGAACACCTTCAGGCAACCCGGCAGTAAACAAAACTCTTCAAAATAGAGTACGCTGCTAATTACAGTGTAACAAATGTGTACTCTTTCATCTACAATAGCATCGCCCCCCCCCCTAAAATGTAGAACAGTCGTTTATGATTAGACAATCTAGAAACCAGACTTGCCAAGTTCTTATAATGAACTAAAGGGTGGAAACCCCAGTAATTTAAACTAAAAAGCACAACTAATGAGAAAACGCGCCACCATACCAACATCCTCCGTTCAGGTTTTTTCTTATGTTATCTCTGCCGTATCTTGCTTATGAAAGTGAAGCCTCCAAAACCGATTGGCTGGGCTGCTGTGATGGAACAGAATGTTCCTAGCCACTTCATGCTCGGGGAACAACACTGATCTAGTCTGTACATCAGTGCAGGCACCTCCTTAACTATGGCTTGAGTGTGGTTTGTTTCATTGCCTTACCCAAATCACCTGTCAAGCAACGAAGCTACTAGGCAAGAGTTGCTAGAAAATGGAGCTGCTCTCAGCATTCCACCCCAGTTGGCATTTCCCCCCAAACTGAAGTTGCTGTGGCTCTAGCTTGGCTGCATTTCAGCCTGCATATTCTTTCACAAAGTGTGAATTAGGTCTGTTTCCCTTTAAATGCAAACTGAATCTCCCATTCCTGCCTGACAGTCTTTACAAGTAACAAATGAAACTACTTAAGTGTGCATTTGTATTGCAGTCCTTAGCTGCTGCCCCACATCAGCTGAGGTTTAGGGGACAGTTAGGCCATCCAGCACAGTGAGAGTGATGCTTATTAAAGTCAATATATAGTTCACAGTAACAGCCTATTGCTGGCTGGGGGAAAAGAGAAATGAAAAAGTGTGGTTACAGAGTGGAAGAGTAGGCTAAAAGGGATAAACAACTGCAAGCTGCAAAGGAGTATGGGTGTTTCTTTCTCGAGAGAGCAGAAGTAAGGGGTAACTGGCTGTTTGACAATTGCCAAGATTGCTAAGATTCCCACACCGGCACTCTCACAGGTGACCAGTGGAAAGAGAAATGCTAATATGGCTAGGCAAGGCCAGTAGCTGGGTGCCACAAGTAGAGAGACAGCTGAGGGTGGGAATTAGACTGGGTGGATGAAACAAACCATAGCTAATTGAATAATCTGCAGGACATCTTTTGGCTTAATGGTGGTTTGTTCAATAAACCATAGTTTAATAATGCTTTAATTGGACATGCAAACGGGGCGAAAGTGCTTCTCATACATTATATTTTTGTAATTACTCAAGAAAGAAAGATTTGCCTGAGTTCATGTTAGTTGAACTGAAATCAGGGACATATTGATTTGTAGAACAGTCTCTTTGCCACTATGTTACACTTGCTTTTCTATGAAACTCCATGCACCCTTAGATCTTATGAAGAAACCCTGCTCTGTGAGCAATCGCAATTGACAGCTAGTTTGTCTACCATAAGGAACAGAGCATTCTCTGTTGTGCTGTCACAATGGTTGGATTTCCTCCAAATCTTTATTATCTGAAAGACTGAGAAGAAGGCATCTGGTGTGGGAATATTTTTTTTCCAAATTTGTACTGTGTTTCATTAACAATTTTATTGCAATATTAGTTTTATTTTATCCATGTGTAACCTAGCAGTTTATGCGTTAGAGAAAAGTGGCTGAAAAATATACGGTAATTAATAATAATTGACTGGCTTGGCTTCCATTTTCTTCATGGAATCAGTAGAATTTCCAGGAGCTGGTCTAATTTTTGGTTGACTGCACAGTGGACCTTAATGTTCCAGTTTATGTTCTCATCTAATCCATACCATTTTTATCGGGGAAAGTATTTGGCTACCAACATTTAATGTGTTTTCTACAATGCAGCAAGAGAGATTAATGGGAGATAAGAATTGTAAAGCCGTTTGTTAGATTAATGCTCAATAATACACCTTCCAACCTTCCACATTAAGGAGTTGGGGTGTGCTTTGTAATATTCCACTTCTCATACCAAGGATCACTACCTAAATCCCCTGACTCCCTTAAACATACATACATATTTTTACCATACATATTGCTAAAGGCTCTATGCTACATCGGTGTGCTGTATTTATTAACTCTGCAGTAACCTGTGCCTTCCATTGATTGAAATACTAAGAGAGTGAGGGCTCTTTTGGTAAAGATAGACTAGAAAAACATAACTGTTCAAATTATACATCAGCAACTGCAGTGTGTGAAATGGCAGGCTGTGCACCGTGTGGCTCCTTAGTATTCAGGCCCATGCATTTACCTGGAGACAAGATGAATCCATTACCCATTCATACATTCAATTCTGAGAGACCTCAGGGGAGCAAAATCCTGAAGCTAAATCCAGTCTGAATCCAACACAGACTGACAGTGCAATCCTTTACTTCTTTACTCAGAAGTAAGTGTTGTAAGATACAGTTACACTTGCATGCATGAAAGGTTTAACCTGAGCGCAGGCTGCTCTCTGCGGCCTTTTGTTTGCTCCCTTCCCGTCTCAGTCTCTTCGTGCTTCCTGGAACAAGCAAGAAAGACCCATGTGGAATGGCTCCCAACTGCAAGAAAAACCAAGTGAACTGAATTGATCTAAAAATGAGATTTTATAGCCTGCGTCTTTGCTAACACAAAGACTGCATGATCCTGTTTGTAAGGAAACAAAGTTCTTTTCTTTCTAAGTTGTTTAGAACCTTTTTGCACCTTCAAATTACTGCCAACAGATGGATACTAATTTTCGGTAACTTCTGGAACCTCTGTGAGTAAAATATTCACCTGTTTGCACAGCTAAGCATCTGAGATTTATTCTAGTCTAACATGGGGAACATGTTTAAAGGTGGATAAGGGCAGATGTACAGTAAATCTCACCAAGTTTAAATGTGCTTGGATCAACCACTATTGTGCTAACTCTGCTACAGGAGAGTCAGGATCTCTCTTTCAAACCTTTCAGCAGGTAAGTGGGCATAAGACTGCTGCCTAACAATGTGGCCCTAACCCCTTGAGCTGTGCTGCTGGAGGAGGTCAGGGTTAAGACCAAGGCAATCCTCTACCACCTGCTGCCACAGAAGAGGCTTCCCAACCACTGTAGTTCTCTATGTTAGTGACAGCTGCATTGGGTTCCTAGTTTTTCTGAACATTTCTAATCTGATTTTTTTTCTTTCTTATATCCTTTCAGAAGTGAATGTTGTAGGTAGGGAAAGTATCCAAGGATCAATATTTAATAAGGAGAAACTGTCCCAATATACTGCAGAGTTATTATTATTTTTTTACAGCAACTTGACTTGTTCTGGGATGTGTGTTGATTTAAATATTTATAACAAAAAGGTTTCATCTTGCTTACCTGATGTGGTGTTATGCACTTTCCAACTAATGCATAATATGACAAATTTATTTATATTCAAAGGTTTTTTTACAACCCAAAGAAGCAGAAGGGGCTGGGGAAAGGATCCCAGAGAGCCTTAAGCAATAAAGCAAGACAGTCCCTGCCCTCAAGCTTACAATCTAAAACACAGAGAGGGGCAAGGGCATTCTGATGCTCTTGATGCGACACCTATTCTATGCTTGCATGGTGCTGAGCTTCCATTGCCATGCCCCTTCCCTCCTCCCTCTCAGTAAGCACCAGCACCCCACTGTGTTGGGAGGCCGGGACAGCAACAGAGGCCCACCTGCACCACCTTCCTGGTTGTTTCTTATTGGAGGGAAGAGGAAGAAAGCAAATTTGTGCATCAGTGCTTACAAGGTCCCCCCACTTTTTAAAAATAACCAGCTGAGGTGGGGACAGTCCCAGTTTTCTTCCATCTCTCCCTATTTTTGCCTTTCAGGGAAGCCTCATTAAAATGCTGTTAGTGTTGCCATTCTCCAGGGTTTCTCTTCACTTGGCTCTAGAGTAGAGATGGGGCCCTTGGATGATGGTGAGCATCATCCTTCACTGCTGGTGACATTGGCTTGGAGTCTGACAGCATCTGGAGTGCAACAGGACCCCAGCTTTTCTGTACAAATTAAATCTTTGAATGAAAATGCATTTTGTCTTTACATCACACACGTGTAACAGTCTGGGAATGAATGAGTCAGCACACAACACACCCACTCCACCAGCAGCTTCTGTGGCTTGTTTTTGAACTGTTGACAACATACTGTATTCTGTTTTCTGCTTTGTTCTTTTAAGCATTCTCTTGTAGCTTTTAAATCAACCAAGGACAGGCTGCTGCGGCATAAATGAACGAAGCTTACAACACTATTAAGAGCCTTCAACAGCGTGCCAGTATTAGAGAGGATGGGGCTCAGGAAGTGTCGCTTGAAATGAGAACTGGGCCATTACACTATTTCATCTACTGACAATCCTAACTGGTCTTGTCTGCTCAGAAGTAAGTCACGCTGTGAGCCCCAGGTAAGTGCATCAGATTGCAGCAAAAGGCTAGGAGTGAGTGCCGTTGAATGGCATTGTAGAAACATGCACAGAGCTGTGTTTTACTCTTCCATACACCGGAATCCTACGCACACTTCCCTTTTGCATAGACTCACATTGGATTGAACTGTCAGAATAATATTATTCTAGTCACTATGCAGATACCAGAACAACAAAAATGCGTTTACTTTTTAGTGTCCTGATTTCTCCACAGTGGCCCAATAGCCCTTTAGAAGTTTAACTCTTATTTAGTGTGGAGTGACTTTCTTTTCTTTTCTTTTCTTTTCTTTTCTTTTCTTTTCTTTTCTATTTTGAAGGGGGTCTCCTTCTTGTGCATCTGGTGAAGTTTGATTTGAAGTCTAAGAAAGCTCAGCATGGTTGGCCCAAGACATGTTGCTGCTGAAACAACATTTGGCACCTGATTTGGCAAATCAGCAAATTGGTCTGTCCCTCCCGAGCAATGAAAATTGTTGTTGGTTGGTTACATACCACTCCAATCTCCAAAAGCAATGCAAGATTCCAGGGGCATCCCTAGCCACTGATGAGGTTGGCTCTGCCAAGGCCACAGGTAGGTGCAAAAACTGTGATGTTGCTTGGCTTCCCTCCTGCTGCTGCTTTTACGTTTAAGGATGCAGTGGTGCCTCTAGTTACGAACTTAATTTGTTCCAGCGGTCCATTCTTAACCTGAAACTGTTCTTAACTAGAGACGTGCTTTCACTAATGGGGCCTCTTGCTGCTGCTGTGCCACTGGCACACGATTTCCATTCTCATCCTGGGGCAAAGTTCTCAACTCAAGGTAACTCTTCCAGGTTAGTGGAGTTTGTAACCTGAAGCGTTTGTAACTTGAGGTACCACTGCAGAACTTCCCTTGCAGGCTGCAGCCAGATCTTTTACAGAAAGCAGGCCTCACTACAATGTTGCAACTTGCCTATTAACACCTTATACCTTAGGGTACATATTTGTATCAGGCTTCATACTGAAATAAAACAGGGGAGCAAGAAGCCCAGAACTTTATTTTAATGCCCTGAAGGATGACTGGGAAAATATTAGCTGGAGTCTGACATTCATTCATTTATTGGGTTAAGGATGGGGGATCTCCCCCACAAAAAAACTTAAGACAAATAAACCCCACATAGATACATTGAAACCAAGAGGAAAGATAAATTTAATAACAATTACCCTTTCCTGACACCTGAATTGGCTCCCTGAAGCTCCAGCCTCCCTCTGCCTAAGGGCAAGACCAGACTTGTATGGACATAATTCAGTCCTTATCAGTGCAGCTGTAGGCAATTTTATCCAGAAGCTAAACCCCCTTGAGATCAACGGAGCGCAATCCCATGCATGCCTACTTAAGCACGCGCTTCTCTGTTTCTAAGGGCTTAATAGCCAGGTATAGGATTGCAGCTTCACTTCCTAGTACGTATATTTAGGATTGGAGCCCAAACTGCCTCAGATAACAGGGTGATCGTATAAGACCTTAATCCCTAGTATTCTACAGATTTTGGACTCCAACCTAGGTTGCCTCAAATAGCCTTCGTCTCTAGCGCATGTATCTAGGATTCTAGCCCAAGTACAGCGCCTTCTGAGCTTTAGAAAGTGGGCTGCGTTCCACGTGGCGTTCCCTCTCCTTTAAAAAAACAAACACTCCCTTCCCCGTCCAGTTCTTCGATTCCTCCTTTCGTTCCAAATCGATCCCAAGGGAGGGCGGGCGGGTGTGTGTTTCTCTCGGGCCGGAGAGAGGCGGGGCGTCGCCTGGTGGGCGAAGGCGAGGCGCGAAGCAGCGTCTGTTGCCCTGGGCGCTCGTCTCCTCCGCCGGCTCTCTCGTCGGACAGGGCGGGGAGGCGGCGGCGGCTCCGAGCTGCAAACTCGGCGTGGCTGAGAAGGTGGCGGGAAGGGCGCGACACAGACGCGCACAGAAGAAAGTTCGAGCAGAGCCACAGGGCAGCCCTTCTCCATGGAAGCCTCGCGGCCCGGACCTGACTTCGGGGCGCGCTGCGCCAGGAGCGACGAAGCTCTGGTCCTTTAGACTGGCCTCTCCTCGGGCGGAGAGGCGTCTGCGCGCAAGCAGCCATGGGCGACTTTGCCGAGGAGCAGCAGCAGGCGGAGGACGAGGCGGGCTGCGACTTCGAGCCTTTGCCTGCGCTCTCGGAGGACGAGGTGAGCGTGGCCCGAGGCGAGGACAGAGCAGCCCGGGCGCAGCGCGCAAACCTGCCCTGGACGGTCGCCTCCACCCTGCGCGCCTTCCAGCTCCAGCTTCCCTCCCCGCTCGGCTGCTTTCTGTGTGTGGCGCTTGTCTCGGGGCGGAGGGTGGAATCGCCCCTGCTAGGCCACTCCGGGGATAATGGGCTCTGGTTGACCTGCGGTTGTTGCCCTCCTGTGTTGTGGGAATGTAACCTAGGTACCGCATTTCCATGGCCTGACAACCGTTGGCCGCTATTAACCTTTCGGGGAATAGGCAGCAGCAGCAGCAACTGGTCAAAATTACTCCATAAAGGCGACTGGCTGAGCCTAGTCCACTTTTCAGTGAAAACTACCCCACATGCCTTTTAGAAAACAAAAGCACAAAAAAATGAACCTTTGGTACAGTCAGTTGCAAAGGAGATCTATTAAACAAGTTTTTTAAAGTAGGTAAAGAGAGGCTGCAGTCCTAACATGCTTGGGTTTTTTTAAAATCCTCATTGAAATCAATGGTTGCTAAGTAAACACTGAGATTGAATCAAGCGGGTTTAATCCCTTAATGTACGTAGAGAGGTTGCAGTCCTAGCAAATCTTGTTCTGAAAAAGCCTCGTTGAAATCCCTGGCTGCTTCATAAAGGTAGAGGATGACTTGTGACCTCTAAGCAAAGGGGGCTGAATCCCATAAAGTCAGCTGCCCCTTGGATCCCATTGATTTTAGTGGGAGAAATAAGCAGAAACTTAACTCTCACAGAAGTCAGCGGGTCTTACACTGATGGAGTGTGCCCAAGTTTAGGGTCAGTTTGAAACATTGGTATCTTTCCAAAGTCATGGAAGATAGCGCAGCTGGTTAGAGCATGGTGCTGATAATGCCAAGGTTGCAGGCTTGATTCCTGTATGGGACAGCTGTGTTTTCCTCCATTGCAGGGGGTTGGAATAGATGATTATCAGGGTCCCTTCCAACTCTCTGATTCTAAGCCTAATTTCACTTTTTAAAGTGTGCTGAATTACCTTCTGTGTATGTTACCAGTCTATATTAATACAAAGGCATGTGCTTTGAGAAACTGAATTTTAGATACTTCAGTAAAGTGCCAGTATTATTACTTTCCATAAAAGGCCTTTAGTGCAACAAGATGTGTTCCTCAAACTCTAGACATGTGCCAAAAAAAAGCACATAGGAATGTAAATGTGGTCTTCCACTTGTACTGGAAGTAGGTGGGTTTTCATTCAGATCAAGGCATTCTTTGGTTTATCGTTCGCTCATTAGTAAAAGATTTTGCTTTAATGAAGCAGAGAAGAGTTAGGGCAGTATCCAAGGCCAGTATATTAAGCTACGTATTTACCCAGAAATGTCAAAAGGCAACTTTGAAAAATGAATGTCAGTGTGAGAATTATTTTTTTTAAAAAAAAACATGCATTCATTTGGGGGGGGGGATCAAGTGATAAACCTGTTCGTTAGCTTGCTCATAAGGAAGTATTTTTTGTTGACAAAGTACATGCAATGTCACAAACAGCTACTTTGGAACTGCTTACGTTGAGAAGTAAAATACTGTAACCATTGTGAGCACTGATCAAGTTAATACTGGATATTAACATAAAGTAGGTGTTGTTGTTTAGTCATTTAGTCGTGTCCGTCTCTTCGTGACGCCATGGACCTCACCCCAGGTGAGGTGATAGTAGCAATATTTACCCCCCCCCGAACCTTTGGACATATAGGAAAGGCGGGATAATAATAATAATTTATTATTTATACCCCGCCCATCTGGCTGGGCCACCCCAGCCACTCTGGGCGGCTTCCATAGAAACCAAAAATACAATAAAATATCACACATTAAAAACTTCCCTGAACAGGGCTGCCTTAAGATGTCTTCTGAATGTCAGGTAGTTGTTTATCGCTTTGACATCTGCTGGAAGGGCGTTCCACAGGGCGGGCGCCACTACCGAGAAGGCCCTCTGCCTGGTTCCCTGTAGCTTTGCTTCTCGCAATGAGGGAACCGCCAGAAGGCCCTCGGCGCTGGACCTCAGCGTCCGGGCAGAATGATGGGGGTGGAGACGCTCCTTCAGGTATACTGGACCGAGGCCGTTTAGGGCTTTAAAGGTCAGCACCAACACTTTGAATTGTGCTCGGAAACATACTGGGAGCCAATGTAGGTCTTTCAAGACCGGTTTTATATGGTCTCGGCAGCCGCCCCCAGTCACCAGTCTAGCTGCCGCATTCTGGATTAGTTGTAGTTTCCGAGTCACCTTCAAAGGTAGCCCCACGTAGAGCGCATTGCAGTAGTCCAAGCGGGAGATAACCAGAGCATGCACCACTCTGGCGAGACAGTCCGCAGGCAGATAGGGTCTCAGCCTACGTACCAGATGGAGCTGGTAAACAGCTGCCCTGGACACAGATTTGACCTGTGCCTCCATGGACAGCTGTGAGTCCAAAATGACTCCCAGCTTAATATTTAATATTTTTTATAAATGTGTCTCATTTTCTTTTAGCATCATAGATGAGTAAATAAATACACACCTCTCTCATCTTGGATTATTGTTAATTCCATGCATTTTTCATTAGTAACAAGCTATTTGGAGGAAGGGAAGGAGATGGAATTATTTCATTTTTCCTGTGCTGCTCATTCATAGCTGTGCCCCACAAGCCCTGTGCTGTGTCATTGACAATCACCTTAGCAACTGTTCCAGATGAAATGCATTTTGGAATCTGTAGACAGCTTCAACTAGAGAAAAAGAGCACCACAGACAGTAGGGGGGGAGAATTAAGAAGAACAGGAGAGGAATGGAACAACTGAAAGTCACCATAAAAGTGCACTGTGTGAAAGAGACATGCGTCTTCTAGATCTTTTGTCCTAGAAAGCCTTAAACTTGCTGGAAACATGTTGGGTTTGTGTATTATAGATTATATTTGACACAATTGGCTACAAGTAATGTCAAAAAATGTGGAGTAATTTATGAATTCATGTCTTGGCAGGAGAACGTGTCTCTTGCTGATGTATTGTCACTGCGGGATAGCTGTCTCACTGAGGAAGATGTCTGGGCTGTTTGCTTGGAGTGTAGCCAGTCTCTGAAGAGCATTGCCCATTCTGCAATCTTTCAGACACTCTGCATTACTCCTGACACGTTGGCTTTTAACACCAATGGCAATGTATGCTTCATGGAGCAGATCAGTGGTAAGTATTTATGCTCCTAGGCAATTCGTTGCAAAGTGCAAAAACTCACGCTGAGAGGATGTAGTGAAACATTATATTCTCTCCATCAGACTTGTACATGGATTTTAATTAGATTGGAAACTGTAATTTCTTAATGCAAGGATGAGTGTCAGCCCACGTAAAGCTAAATTAGGATATATCAACTAATACTGTATGTTCATTTAGTTGTTACAGTGTTGAACAAAGGTTTCCAATTCAAATTTTAATAAGCTTTTAGATTTGATTCATTGGGCTAATCAATATCTTCCAAAGGATCTACATGATGATTGCTGCCATACACTTGTCTGAATGTGCTTTAAATCTAAAGAGAGTCTTACAACTAGGAGAGGATGTGAGGAACTGAGGAGGAGATGCCCTAGTAAAAACTGATGTAGCTGGCATTGGCAAAAAATTTTTTTAACAAACAATAGGTTACAGCCTTACGCAACTTACTGTCCCTCCAATGAATTGGTCTCATACTTGTTGGAAATAATGATGGCTAAGAATTAAATTCCAAACTATCTCCATATTCCATTAATCTGTATGCTGAACTACTATCGGCTAAGATGATCAGAGCAATGTTGCCTTGCCTCAGTATTTCTAAACATTGTGAAGAAGAAGCCTGGAGGTAAACAAGAAGGCTGGATGCAAAGCTGGGTAACATTTAATCCTTCCGATGTGGCAAGAGGAAACCCATGAGGAAGTGGAGGTGATGGGGAGACATGGTTCTCCAGTATGTGAGAGGAATTGGGAATGTTCTGTTAATATAATTGTGTCCTGAAATGCTCATCCAGCCAGCAACAGAGAGTATACTCTGTTTTGGAGGTGAGGACTCTTTGCAAATATGGAGAGATGGGGTTAAAAATGAATGTGATGTGGGGAGCTGCCTGTAAGCAACTGGAGGAAGGATGGATCTCTGGAACCTGTCTGCTTGGAACTGAAGAAGAGAAGGCACATCAGAGCCAGCTTCTACTCTTCTGAGGCCTTGTGCAGATGGGCGTCAGAAGTAGAGTTGAGGGCTCCACCACAGATGCAAGATGTATTGCCTTTTATTCTGGGTAACTATGCTGGCCTTGAAATTAACTACCTGCCTTGGGCAAGTAACAGTAATTTCTAAGAAAGTAGCTTTCTCAGGTTATGTGACACAAGATAAATGGGGCATATAACTTTGCTTATGTACTGGTAAATTTTTCATACTGTCCGTCAAGCTGTACTATATTAGCTCATTGGTTTTATTTTCATGTCTTGTATTTTTTCAAGCACCTTTAAATTGGGTCTAGCAGCTTGCAATACAAGATTTAATGGCTTCAGCATGGATTTATTATCTGTCTAGCAGCATCTCAAAACTCATTGTAGTAAATATGTAGTGGGGGCAACTATGTCTACTCTGTCATCAGAGGTGTTCTCTAAATGTTTTTGGGACTCCTGACAAACAAGGTTGCAATCCTGGCACTGGTTACTTGGGAGTAAGCCCTAATGAATTCAGTGGGACCTACTTCTGAGTAGACTTGGTTAGGATTGCAGGTGAGGAACCTATGCTGTCTTGATATTGTTGGCAAGCAACTTCCATTATCCCTAACCATTGGCTATATTGACTGAAGCTGATAGGCGTTGGAATCCCAACAATGTTGGAAGGACCTCAATTCCTATAGGACGGAGATATAACCTCTCTTACTGATGTGCCATTTTATATATGAGGATGTCTGAGGTGGGTGGGTAGGAGGAAGAGGTAGCATCCTTACTCAGCATAAAATAGCATAAAATAGTGCAGGGAGATGGTGTTGGTTGTTAGCTTAGTCTTATCTGGAGTTTCCATGTCTGGGACAAGTGTGAGAAATGTAGTATGGACTTGTCCCATTTTTGCTTTCCCCCCTGCAAAGTCAAGACCTCCTCCTATCACATTTGTTTTTCTTATTTGTCTAGGTACAACTTTCTCACTAATTCCAAGACTGCTGTAGAAATATCCTGGAGACCCTGAACTAAGACATTAGTCTTGTTTTTCCTCTTTGCCCTTTCTTGGACTTTGCATTTGATGAAAAGCTTAGCGTGGAGAGGATTTCAGATTGCCATTTCTGATTTGTCAGAACTTGTTGTTGTTTAGTCATTTAGTCCTGTCCGACTCTTCGTGACCCCATGGACCAGAGCACGCCAGGCACTTCTGTCTTCCACTGCCTCCCGCAGTTTGGTCAAACTCATGCTGGTAGCTTCGAGAGCACTATCCAACCATCTTGTCCTCTGTCGTCCCCTTCTCCTTGTACCCTTCATCTTATCCAACATCAGGGTCTTTTCCAGGGAGTCTTCTCTTCTTATGATGTGGCCAAAGTATTGGAGCCTCAGCTCCAGGATCTGTCCTTCCAGTGAGCACTCAGGGCTGATTTCCTTAAGAATGGATAGGTTTGATCTTCTTGCAGTCCATGGGACTCTCAAGAGTCTCCTCCAGCACCATAATTCAAAAGCATCAATTCTTCGGTGATCAGCCTTCTTTATGGTCCAGCTCTCACTTCTATACATCACTACTGGGAAAACCATGGCTTTAACTATACGGACCTTTGTTGGCAAGGTGATGTCTCTGCTTTTTAACATGCTGCCTAAGTTTGTCATCGCCTTTCTCCCAAGGAGCAGGCATCTTTTAATTTCGTGACTGCTGTCACCATCTGCAGTGATGGAGCCCAAGAAAGTAAAATCTCTTACTGCCTCCATTTCTTCCCCTTCTATTTGCCAGGAGGTGATGGGCTCAGTGGCCATGATCTTCGTTTTTTTGATGTTGAGCTTCAGACCATATTTTGCGCTCTCCTCTTTCACCCTCAATAAAAGGTTCTTTAATTCCTCCTCACTTTCTGCCATCAAGATTGTGTCATCTGCGTATCTGAGGTTGTTGATATTTCTTCCGGCAATCTTAATTCCGGCTAGGGATTCATCCAGCCCAGCCTTTTGCATGATGAATTCTGCATATAAGTTAAATAAGCAGCGAGACAATATACAGCCTTGTCATACTCCTTTCCCAATTTTGAACCAATCAGTTGTTCCATATCCAGTTCTAACTGTAGCTTCTTGTCCCACATAGAGATTTCTCAGGAGACAGATGAGGTGATCAGGCACTCCCATTTCTTTAAGAACTTGCCATAGTTTGCTGTGGTCGACACAGTCAAAGGCTTTTGCATAGTCAATGAAGCAAAAGTAGATGTCTTTCTGGAACTCTCCAGCTTTCTCCATAATCCAGCGCATGTTTGCAATTTGGTCTCTGATTCCTCTGCCTCTTCTAAATCCAGCTTGCTCTTCTGGGAGTTCTCGGTCCACATACTGCTTGAACCTTCCTTGTATAACCTTGCTAGCATGTGAAATGAGTGCAATTGTGTGGTAGTTGGAGCATTCTTTGGCACTGCCCTTCTTTGGGATGTAGACTGATCTTCTCCAATCCTCTGGCCACTGCTGAGTTTTCCAAATTTGCTGGCATATTGAGTGTAGCACCTTAACAGCATCATCTTTTAAAATTTTAAGTAGTTCAGCTGGAATACCATCACTTCCACTGGCCTTGTTATTTGCAGTGCTTTCTAAGGCCCATTTGACTTCACTCTTCAGGATGTCTGGCTCAAGGTCAGCAACCACACTACCTGGGGTGTACGAGCCATCCATATCTTTCTGGTATAATTCCTCTGTGTATTCTTGCCACCTCTTCTTGATGTCTTCTGCTTCTGTTAGGGTCCTTACCACTTTTGTCCTTTATTATGGTAATCTTTGTACGAAATGTCCCTTTCATATCTCCAATTTTCTTGAACAGATCTCTGGTTCTTCCCATTCTGTTGTTTTCCTCTATTTCTTTGCATTGCTCGTTTAAGAAGGCCTTCTTGTCTCTCCTTGCTATTTTTTGGAAATCTGCATTCAATTTCCTGTATCTTTCCTGTATCTTTCACTATCTCCCTCACATTTTGCTTGCCTTCTCTCCTCCGCTATTTGTAAGGTCTTGTTGGACAGCCACTTTACTTTCTTGCATTTCCTTTTCATTGGGATGGTTTTCGTTGCTGCCTCCTGTATAATGTTGCGAGCCTCCATCCATAGTTCTTCAGGCACTCTGTCCACCAAATCTAAATCCTTAAACCTGTTCCTCACTTCCACTGTGTATTCATAAGGGATTTGACTTAGATTGTATCTTACCGGCCCAGTGGTTTTTCCTACTTTCTTCAGTTTAAGCTTGAATTTTGCTATAAGAAGCTGATGATCTGAGCCACAGTCTGCTCCAGGTCTTGTTTTTGCTGACTGTATAGAGCTGCTCCATCTTTGGCTGCAGAGAATATAATCAATCTGATTTTGATGCTGCCCATCTGGTGATGTCCATGTGTAGAGTCGTCTCTTGTGTTGTTGGAAAAGAGTGTTTGTGATGACCAGCTTGTTCTCTTGGCAGAACTCTATTAGCCTTTGCCCTGCTTTCTTTTGAACTCCAAGGCCAAACTTGCCAGTTGTTCCTTTTATCTCTTGACTCCCTACTTTAGCATTCCAATCCCCTATAATGAGAAGAACATCCTTCTTTGGTGTCAATTCTATAAGGTGTTGTAAGTCTTCATAGAACTGGTCAATTTCAGTTTCTTCAGCACCAGTGGTTGGTGCATAAACTTGGATTACTGTGATGTTAAAAGGTCTGCCTTGGATTCGTATCGAGATCATTCTATCATTTTTGAGATTGCATCCCAATACAGCTTTTGCCACTCTTTTGTTGACTATGAGGGCCACTCCATTTCTTTTACGGGATTCTTGCCCACAGTAAGAATCATATGTAGTAGATATGATGTCAGAACTTAGACATGCCTAAATATGGTCATTGAAACAGCTGTCCAGCACCTTTACATTCTAAGGGGCCTTGCTTGCATACAACCAGAATTCTGTTTTGAAATTTCTTGTAATGTGAAAGGTCGACTGTCTTAGACTTTTTTGATAGTTGTTGGTAGGAACTGAAGCTAAACAAATTGAACTGATTTACTCAGCGCTGAAGCCTTTGAGATCTTCAGCAAGCTTGTTACTACTTATTTGTTCTCTGCTTTCTCTTTCTTAAAAAATATTAATTTATTTAACAACCATGTCAGAATTTCAAAATCTCCAGTTCTCTTCTCAAGTTCATTGATGATGTCTTTCTAGATTGCGTTTAACTCTGATGTAATTGTTGAAATGACAAGAGAACAGAATTTGTGGGTAGCATTGCACGGATGGTGTCCTCTTTCCAATGATTCAGTAGCCTCAATTGAGTGATTTGTTAAAGCATGAATTGAGCAAGTCTGAAATCCTCAAGCACTGCTCCTTGGATGTTTTTGTTTAAAAGGAGATGTCTCTGTCTTGATTTGTCCATTTCACCCTAAATTTAACTTGCTGATAACAAAGTGCTCTAGTGTTGAACTTGCTACTGTTCCTAGGTGCAATATTCACCCATTTCAGTTTTGCACCTAGAAATATTTCATTCATTTTGTTTGTATGGTTCTTTTCCACACACAAAAATCATGCTCAAAGCGGCTTGCAACAAAGAAACACATGCATTTCAAACAAACACTACAAAAACAATTTCATGATAACGTAGAAAAGCAGTATCAGTAGCAATTTCGGAACATGGCAAAACAAAAATGATAGCGTACTAACATAGCAAAACAACAGCAAAAGTAGTAATTTACCCAACAGCCACATTCTAGTACTATAAATATGAAAAGATTACTTAAGCAACATGTAACATCCAATAGTAAAAATAACAAGGCAGTTTCACAGATTCACCACACTCCTAAAAACACCCCTCCTATGATGTTGCTCTCAGCCCCTCTCCTGCAGCAGCAGCTTATAAGGCTTCCAAGGGCAAAGAGGGGGTAGCTGGAAACACCCCTCCCATGATATTGCTCATCACCTACCCACCTGCTGTGTATTTACCCTTAGCAACTGAGACTGTTAAGTTCTTTTTGAAACCTGCTTGCAGCCTTAGTTCCTTCTGTCCGCTGTTGTCATTATCATCATTATTATCTCTGGAAATTGAAGATTTATGTGGCATAAGTGGAGACTAAGGCTATGTCACTAGGTGAACACTTGGATCCTCTTTCACTATAATTTTCCCCAAATTATGAATGGGTGGGGGAAAATATCTTCCTATGCAGTTAAGAGTATTCATGAAAATTGCCTCCATACTTTTGTTCAGATGCTTTTTCCTAAATGAGTCCCACCCTGGTTGATAGAGCTCCAATTTTAAGCGTTGATACAGTGGTACCCCTCAAGACGAATGCCTCGCAAGACGGAAAACCCGCAAGACGAAAGGGTTTTCTGTTTTGGAGGCGCTTCGCAAGACGAATTTCCCTATGGGCTTGCTTCGCAAGACGAAAGCCCATAGGGAAATCTCCGGGGACCTGTTTTAAATTGCTGGCGGTCGGGAGCAAAGACTTTCGCCCACAGCCGGTCCTGGACCTCTTCTGAAGGCCGGCGGGGGGCAAAAGTCTTTGCTCCCCCCCGCCTGCCTTCCCGGGACAGTGGAGACTTCTCCGCTGCCCCGGGCGATCTTAAAATGCTGGCGGGCGGGAGCGAAGCGTTCGCTGCCGACCCCCAGCATTTTAAAATCTCCCCGGGACAGCGGAGGCTTCGCTGCCGACCCCCAGCATTTTAAAATCGCCCCGGGACAGCAGGGGCTTTTAAAATGCTGGCGGTCGGCAGCAAAGCCCTCCTGTCCCCGCCAGCATTTTAAGATCGCCCGGGGCAGCGGAGACTTCTCTGCTGTCCCGGGCGATCTTAAAATGCTGGCGGGCGGGAGCGAAGCGTTCGCTGCCGACCCCCAGCATTTTAAAATCACCCCGGGACAGCAGGGGCTTTTAAAATGCTGGCGGTCGGCAGCAAAGCCCTCCTGTTCCCGGAGCTTGCGGGGCAGGAGGTGGGAAGAAGGGCTTTTCTTCCCACCGCCAGCCTTCAGAACAGCCTTCTGAAGGCTGGCAGTGGGAAGAAAAGCCCTTGTCCCCCCCCCCAGCCTTCAGAAGAGGTCGGGGGACAGACTGTCCCCGGACCTGGTCTGAAGGCGGTTTCCCTAGGAACGCATTAATTGATTTTCAATGCATTCCTATGGGAAACCGTGCTTCGCAAGACGAAAAACTCGCAAGAAGAAAAAACTTGCGGAACGAATTAATTTCGTCTTGCGAGGCACCACTGTACTGCTTTGCTCGTATTGTGTTATCAAACAAACCCAACAGAGTAATTGTATACTTTGGATCATTCTTTGTTTCTGAGGTTCTGCTGGTTTGCGACTAGGATCAGACCATGAAGTAGTGTGGTACCTCAGGTGTGCCACTTCCCTGCTGGGGAGATAATTCACTATGGAGATACTAATAAATTAACTGGAAGATCCTGTGCCTGTCTTTATGCAAGGTCTCTCTGACCCTGTAAGACAGAATGTGCTAGAAATATCTTCCAGAAGAGCCCAGAGTCAGCATCTTAAGATCTGGAGTCTGTAAGAATCTATCAGTCTGTCAGCCTTCTTCTTCATCCTTGAAATGGATTGATGGCTTTTAACCTTCAAGATAGCTGCACATGACAAGGATTAAATAGTTTGCAGTTTGTTTTTTCCCATTAGGCACATGCGATGATAAGGTATGTCTTTATCACTCTTATTTGGGATATTAGTAATTCCCTAAATAGAATTACTAGTGAGTTATACAGAACACCTTTACAATGCCATTTTTAGAGAGGAAATATTAGGAAGTAATTGTATCTGTTTTGTGTGATTTTTTTTGGCAATGCATATTGCTGCATTTATATAATTCAGTAGTCAAAAGCTGTTGAATCTACTCTATAGATACTGGAAGGATTTTTAAAATTTTGTTCTTGAAACATTCTGCTTGAATGTATTCTATTTTAACTTCTTACTCCCTGCTTCTTTTTAAAGATGACCCAGAAGGTACCTTTGTGCCACCAGAGATTGATGAAACTGGTAACACATTTGAGGTAAGTAATGAAGTTTCCATGTAACAACCTTGTGCTTCTATAACCACAAAGAGTTTCATAAAATTTTGAATTTTTTATTATTCCCCAAAATGAATGTCTATATGTTCCCCCCTCGCTTGATTTTGGCCCCCACATATTTTAATACAGTGGTACCTCAGGTTACATACGCTTCAGGTTACATATGCTTCAGGTTACAGACTCCGCTAACCCAGAAATAGTACCTCGGGTTAAGAACTTTGCTTCAGGATGAGAACAAAAATTGTGATCCGGAGGCACGGCAGCAGCGGGAGGCCCCATTAGCTAAAGTGGTGCTTCAGGTTAAGAACAGTTTCAGGTTAAAAACGGACCTCCGGAATGAATTAAGTACTTAACCCGAGGTACCACTGTATGGATCACGTACAGATTTTTTTTGTTGTACTAACAATGACTTCCAAGAAATTAGTCCTTCATTATGTACTGAAACAAAACAAAACAAAACAAAACACTGTTTGGCAGATAAAAGTAGTGGTTTGCACTAAGCACCAGCTCTTTTAAACTCAGATTTTTCTTAATTTGTTCAAGGGCTAATTCTGAATTTTATGTTGTTGTTGTTGTTGGAGGAGGAGGAACAGAGCACGCCAGGCACTCCTGTCTTCCACTGCCTCCCGCAGCTTGGTCAAACTCATGCTGGTAGCTTCGAGAACACTATCCAACCATCTCATCTGTCGTCCCCTTCTCCTTGTGCCCTCAGTCTTTCCCAACAACAGGGTCTTTCCCAGGGAGTCTTCTCTTCTCATGAGGTGGCCAAAGTATTGGAGCCTCAGCTTCAGGATCTGTCCTTCCAGTGAGCACTCAGGGCTGATTTCCTTAAGAATGGATAGGTTTGATCTTCTTGCAGTCCATGGGACTCTCAAGAGTTTCCTCCTGCACCATAATTCAAAAACATCAATTCTTCGGCAATTAGCCTTCTTTATGGTCCAGCTCTCACTTCCATACATCACTACTGGGAAAACCATAGCTTTAACTATATGGACCTTTGTTAGCAAGGTGTTGTCTCTGCTTTTTAAGATGCTGTCTAGGTTTGTCATTGCTTTTCTCCCAAGAAGCAGGCGTCTTTTAATTTTGGGTCTGAATTTTGTAGCAAACTATAAAATGTACTTGGTATTTTCTATAAAAATAACTCATGATGGAATAGTTAATTTAGTCTTCTGGTATAATGAACTTACCAACTGATGTCTGTAGCCTAGTAGTTCATAAATGTTCTTTATTCTTGAGCTGAATTAGTGGTGTAATTGTTTCCATTGATTCATTAGCCTCCCTGATCAGACACCCTTTAGACCAACTGCAATGTGTGAATTTTGTTGAACATCCTGTGCAGAATATTCAATGTTTTGTTGTTTCTATAATGAATTATATTCAAATAGTCTAATTAGCAGTGTGCGAATGTGAGCATCTATTTTTTATAGAGCCATTGTATAGAGTTACTCAATTAAAATCCTCATAATTTTTCTCCATTTTAAAAATAATGTGTAAATGAGTCCTGGCAATTGGAATATTATATATCAGCAGGATGCAAAGCAGTATTTCACATTATTAAATTTCTTTTAAACTATGCTTTTTAGATCTTTCAATCTATAGGGCAGTTACCTGAACCTACATCAAATGTATCACTACACTTTTATTGGTAATAAAAGTGAACTTATCGGATATGTAGGTACCTGGCCACTTGTGGCTGATAGTGCTGCTGTTTTATATCCTCTTTATTTTAGGTACAGTTATTCTATTCATTCGAAAGACATACGATATTTTTCCATGTATAAGACGCCCCCATGTATAAGACACTCCCTATTTTGGGGGGCTCAAATTTAAGAAAATGGGGAGAGATGGCTCAGAGTTGTGGGCTCACCCACACGTGCTGCTCAATCCGCCTCTCATCTGTCCCCTCACCAGCAGAAGCTACCAATTGCCTGCCCAATTGCCACAGCATTAGCCAGTCAACACCAGCCCTTGACGCAGCAACCAATAACACGCCTGATAGCTGCTAACAGCTGTGGCGGCAACCAATCAAACATCCACCCTATGCACTATCTGTTGATAAGACGACCCCCACTTTTTCACATCATTTTAAAGGGAAAAAACCTAGTCTTAGACATGTAAAAGTATAGTATTCTTTCAGTCAGTAGACCACCTAAGAGTGATGGTCTCACCATGATATTTGACTTTTTAATAGGAGTGGGGAAGAGCTGCATTAACTAGTGTCTAACCTTCTGGGTGTCCCATGTTCCTAGTATGTCAAGCCAATGCAAAAAAATGGGTTGGATTCTTCTCCCTCTCATATATAGTTCCCATTCATAGGGATTTTCCAGCCGGAATTCAGTTCTGGAACATGGGCACCATTGTCATTCAAAGATAATAAGGCGAGTTCTGGCACCTCTTTTTCTAGAAAAATAGCAGTGCCATGGGTGTAGCCAAAGGGGAAAGGGGCAGCTGCCCCCCCCCCCGTCAATACAAATCAATACAAATCTGAGGTTCTGACCCCCTTAACAAAAGTCTATCCCTTCCAACAAAAGCCTGCCCCTCCTAACAAAATCTCTGGCTACGCCCATGAGCAGTGCCCATACACATACATTCCTACACGTGCACCCACAATACAAACCCATATATCCCCCTCTCTCTCACAGTAATATTTGAAGAGCCTCCCATCAAAAGGCATTTAGGCTTTTAGAGCATAGGAGGCTGTTTTTAAGCTTCATTTTCATGTGAGGAAAGACTTCACAGAAGAAGAGTGATTCCCACTCCTGCCTTTATAGGGTTGCTGAATCAAAGGTTCCAAAATTCAAGAAGTTTAAGTTGCACATTGTGAAATATGTTGCTTCATCTGCAAAAATGAAATGCCATGAAACAAAATGGAGGGAAGCACATTACTAGTGGTTTTCCCAATATTGGAAAGTACCAGGAAAGTTCTTTTTAATATTCTCTTGATAAACTTGATACAAAGTTAAGTTCATATGTTATGCTCTCCCTTTTCAAGTAGTCTTGGGCAAATTAGTATCATTCCAAATCTGTAAAGTGGTATAATTGTGATTACTTCATAGTGTTATTATGGTGATACAATTAAGGGTGGTTACATTAGGAAAAACACTTGCTACATAATACAGTAAGTCATAACTCAAGTCAGAATTTTCGGTCGTACACATGGTTGCAGCACAGACATCAAACAAAACCAACATGGCTAGTTATATGAATTCTGAGGATTGGGGATTTTTTTTTAGTTTACAGCAACAAAATACATAGTTAAAATAGAAATGATGCATTTATTGAGGTTTAAGGAAGGTAAATGAACCCAGTTTACTGCACTGAGCAGCTCTTTTTCATCTGTAACTGTGTCCATGCCCTGAAACCAATCCTTGTTCACAACAATATGCCATGGAGAACTCTGTTTGAACAGCGATTCTGGATCACAGCTGTGACTGTCCTCAGTATCACTTGAAGCTCTTGCTCTCATTTTGAAGATATCTATCCATATTCTTCAAATGAAAAACAATATTTTGATACTATACTGTACTGCACTGAAATATTTTAAGTGTTTATTTGTCCTTGAATCTTCCCACCACACTTGCCATCCTCTCCTGTCACATCAGTGTGGTGCAGGACAGCCGTTGAGAACCATGGCCTGTATCAGGGATATCCAACACGTTGATCGTGATCCACTGGTAGATTAGATTGCGGTCAATCGCTGGCTGCCTTTCTTTAGCATAGGTAAAATGTAATCTGGCCCCTCCCCATCACTCTGCTCTCCATTGTTGCACCATCTGCAGATTGGAAGGTGGAGTTTACTCAGCAAGGCTGTTTGTTTTCCCAGCGATCTGCTAGTGAGTGGCTATTCCCCTATCTCTTTTGAAGTTAGGCGTGAACGCTCCAAAATCAGGGCTTTCCCCTCCATAAAAAAGTTCAACAACTTTGACCCCCCCAAACCCAGGGCTGTCTAAAAAAAGCTCAACAACTTTGACCTGAATGCCAAAAAGGGGGTAGATCACTGTCAGTTTTTCATTCTGTGAGTAGATCGCAGTCTCTTGGGAGTTGACCACCCCTGGATTAGGTTACTGGCTGTATTTTGAGCAACGATCATTTGCTAAACAGAGAGAGTGAGCCATTATGGTGCAAGCCACCACACTGTCACAGACAGGAGATTAAGGTAAAGGGTAAAGGGGCCCCTGACCGACTCTGGGTTGTGGCGCTCATCTCGCTTTATTGGCCAAGGGAGCCGGCGTACAGCTTCAGGGTCATGTGGCCAGCATGACTAAGCCAGAGCGGTACCTATTTATCTACTTGCACTTTGACATGCTTTCGAACTGCTAGGTTGGCAGGAGCAAGGACTGAGCAACGGGAACTCACCCCATCGCGGGGATTTGAACCGCCAACCTTCTGAGCAGCAAGTCCTAGGCTCTGTGGTTTAACCCACAGCACCACCCACATCCCAGGAGATTGCACACACCCAATTGATTCCCCAGAACTCCTTGCCAATTCCAACATAAACAATGCCTATAGCTTGGCCATGAATCCTACTCTTGAGAGTGAATAAATCCCATCCAGGCAAACATAGCCTGTCTTGATTAAACCAAGTGCCCTTTGTGCATTTACTGAGGAGACTCAAGCTTGTCCCTTTCAGTCAAGACAAGATCACTATATTCAAAATAAGATCTGTCAGGTAGAGACACCCTTGTAACTTTGCTGTAGCCCTAAGCAGGATGCCTAGCCGATATGACTCAGGATGACATGTGAGAACTCATTACCTGTGTCCTTTGTTATGTAATGATTCTCAGATTAAGCTCAGGTCTTTGTGAAAAGCCCCTTTGAAATCCCTGCTGAGGTTTATACAGAAGGTTATACAGAGGGCACTTGCATAGTATTCATTGGGAAGGAGCTCCAGAACAATAGTACTGCCACACTGAAAGCTCCTGGTACTTATGGAGCCAGTATCATTGTGAAGCACTGTCAAAAGTGTCACTGCTGCTGTTTGTAGTGGTTGAGCAGGATTATATAGGGCAAGTGTACTAGGCTCATGTTGTTTACGGCTTTATATACCTTAAATTTGCATATTAGTAGGCAATAGAGATTGGCTGGGGAGACCTGGCCAGATGGGCGGGGTATAAATAATACAATTAGTAGTAGTAGTAGTAGCCAGTAGAAACTAAGTAAAAATATTTTATGCTTATGTACCTATCAGGAGGTGTGCTGCCATGTTCTGCACTGGCTGCTGTTTCTCAAGTAGCTCCAAATGGAAATCATTGCAGTACAGTAATTCAGTCTTGAGGTTACCAATGTGTGAGCCACTGTGTGGCTATGATATTTTTGCAGCTGTCATACCAACATTTTGTAAAAAGCACCCCTGCCTGCTGAAGATACCTATTTCAGCAGCAACAGCTGGATGTAGGAATACTACCACCAGACAGCATATCTCCCAGATAGGGAAACAATTGTAGTTCTCACCTCCAAATAATACCGGGGTAGTTTAGGGGAGAAGGATTTAAGGACCTCACATTACCTCCCCCCCCCCCCGCCCCCCACTTCCCACCTCCACTGCCCTTATTAGTCCCAGGAAAAGGAAGTTTCCATTGATGCCATTCATGCATTAAATGTATCATCTAATTTGGTTGTCTTATATACGGAGAGGAACATTAATATTTCATATTTCCCTCCACAGTGTATTGATCAAGGCGACAAAAGCCTTATACTGGTATTGCTTGGGAATAATAGGAAGCCAGAGTTTTGAAATCAGTCATTAAAATAGGTGCAGTTTTGAAAGGTTCAGTCTGTCATCTTGATTGAAACGGGTGAACTTTAATACAGTTTCCATACATGTAGAAAAAGGAATATGTTGTGTCTCTGGTTATTCAGGCTTTCTTTACATACTCACCAAACTAAGAACCCTTTATGTAATGTGGAACAGTGTGCTCATGCTCTGCTTTACAAAAGTACAGCATAATGTATAGTATTGGTGAAATGTATACATGCATTGACACAAACAGATTCTGAGTAGTAAAAAAAGGGTGGGGAAGAAGAATAGTGAAACTTTTGTGTACAAAAGATGTGGGTAATGCCTGCATCTGCCCAATGCCTCACCAAGCACTGAAGAATTCCTCGTTAAATTAGGGTTCCAAGTTATCCTAAGTAGTGGCTCAATTATTTAAAGTTGCTGTGCCATCAGTGGTAGACTGAGAATGTGGAAACATAGGTGTGTACTAGCCTAGTGTTTTACGTGGTGTCAAAATTTCAGCAGCAGACCTTGACTTATTAGTGCCACTGACACTCCTACACTGGCAAGATCTTTTTCTAATCACTGCGGCACCATCACAGTGGCATGAGAGCTGATATGACTAGTGGTGGTGCCATTGTGCACACTCATTCTACAGCTGCTGCCTCTGCTACTACTGCACATTGATCTAGCGCCACTAATGTGCAGTCCTGTTCTAGTCTCCTTAAACACAATAATCAAATAATGGCATCTGAGCCAATACACTGTATGTGTTGCTTTGTTTTGTATTAACTGAAATGGATAGTCGCTTCAGTGGCTGTGAATAGCAATAATGGAAGAGGAATATATAATAGGCATAGCTACTTCAAACACCGTGCTATTATTTTACATAGAGATCCTGTGCAGGAAGTTGTTGTGTAGTCATTGCCGCCAACGTTGCTTGCGTTCGCACAATTGAAATACATTAGAAATGTTGTTAAAATAATTGGTGTTGTAAATCTGCTATATATTTGAATGGCTCAACAGGGAGCTAGTTATGAAAACTCCCCGTTACTATTGTTAACAGCAGAACTGACAAATTTAATTGTGCTGCCTTTTGAGGTTTTAATATAAATACAAACCATACCACGTTGTCTACTGCTAAACACTGACGTTAGCTTTCATTTTTAAAAGTCAGCTCAAGCATCTACAAAACCTTACCTCACCCCGCAAGGTCTTTGTCGGTGAGCTTGCTTTGCGGTGACATTAAAAGGCTAATTCTGCTTACTCCCCTAGATGTTCAATGAAAAATATGAGTATATAGATTTGGCTATTATTATTTTTTAATATTGTGTTTGCTCGGTATGGATCACTTGCCCTTTAGGTGACATTTTGTCTAATTCAGACTCTGCCTAGCCCAGTAAGCTAAAGGGGTGAGCGGGCTTCAGGCAGTAGTGGGGACATGCAGTGACGCACAGTCTGATGTTCAGTGGAGAAGTACCATGTGAAGTGGCTGCTGTCACCCCTATCTTCATTTGGGGGGGGGGCTGAATAGTGAGGAGCTTCAAACCTCATATCGGCCCTAGTGCTGAGTAGATTCCCCTTTGTCCAAGGAGGCATAACCTAAAACTTCTGGGTAGTAAAGTATTGTCTGGAAAGAGGATGCAGGGTGTGGATCATCTGTATCCTAAAGTCACCACAGAACTTGCTGCAATAATACAGTGCTTAAGATGCAGTAGGGAGGTATTTCGTGGACGATCAACCAGCACACAACCTAGTTCGGGCATGCAGGCAAGTCATAAAAAAATTAACCTTTGTGTTTTGTTCCTGCTTTCATTGATCATGTTTTCAGTGCAGGGTGTGTGGCAACTCTAACAGGAAACACTTCCTCTTGTCTAATATGCATTGAGGCAAACTGTTAGTGAGATTTATAAGTTATAGTGTTAGGAATGATTGCAAAGGAGCTACGTGTGCACATGCAAGAGAACCCACACAGAGAGTGGTTTCACAAATGTATGCTCACCACGTGGTGACTGGCATGTTTGAATGAGCCATCGCAGCTCTCATAACCCAGAGAGAGCTTTGGTGTTCTCCAGTGTTACTTAAAACACAGAGGCTTGGTTCATGCACATCGCTTTAAGTCATTGATTGATCAAGTGATGATGAAGTGTACATCATGGGATAGTTGCATTTTGGGAGAGGAGTGATAAGGACAAGAAAATATTTTCTGTTTTCACTTTGACCTACTTAGTTTCCTCAATCCATCTAATGCCCATTACTTAGATTATCATGGCCCCAAAGGGCTTTCTACTTCAGTGAATTTTTATATGTCTGCTGGAACCAACAGCATAGGATGGGGCATAAATAAATAATTTCCACTGAATGTTGTGCTGTTGTGGTGAAATATTTTCTGTAGGTAATGCAGCTAACCTAGAATTGGAAGGCTTGGCTACAGTTTCTCAAACTAGATAAACCACTGATCGCTGCTTCAGTGTTTTAGGCTTTTCTGATGTATCTAGGTCATTACAAATGCAAATCTAAATGTGCTTTTATGCTTTTTTAAATCACATCAGGGTGCATTTAATATTGGGCCACTTAAAATTAGAACACTTTCCTTAGCACATAAACCTTAAAGATGTTCTGGTCAGAAAGTCCAGGCAAACCAAATGTATTCACAATTGAATGGATTTGAATGGCTTCTAGCCATGATGGCTATATGTTCCCTCCAGGTTTGGAACCACTTTGCTAGGGACAAACAACAGGAAAGATAGCTCTTGCCTACACTATGCTTTGGGGTTTCTCAGGGACACCTGGTTAGCTACAGTAGGAAGCCGGGTGTCAGACTAGATCAGGCATAGGCAAACTCAGCCCTCCAGATGTTTTGAGACTACAATTCCCATCATCCCTGACCCCTGGTCCTGTTAGCTAGGGATGATGGGAGGTGTAGTCCCAAAACATCTGGAGGGCCGAGTTTGCCTTTGGTTCGATGCAGCAGATGTCTTAAGTTTATGAAGCCTGTGTACTGAACATTGTGTTAGCTAGTAACAGGCAAGGTACTGGTGGGTGCAAAAGTAAATTTTGCAAACTATAAATTAGGCAAAGCAAGCAGATATGTAAAAGAATTTCTGCTATTTTCTGGTCTGTTAGGTATAGGTATAGGGAAGGAAGGGCAAGAAGCAGTGCAGGGCACGTATCCTGCCCCTTCTCACTGGAAATGTGTGTCAACGGCAAAATATTCAGAATTGAAATTTTGCACCCCCATCTTTTAGGTGTATCTTAGCAGTCATAAAATAGACATTTTAAAATGATAGACATAATTCTGTGTAAATTGCACTTTGCTTTAACCAGTCAGACCTGCCCATGCAGTTTAAATTCTGCTCAGAAAATTCTCTGGTCCAAACTTCTATCATTGTGCAAAAAGCTTTAAGACCAAGGGAATGGGAGGCTGTAATCATCAATATTGCCATCATCGAAAACCTTGAAACCGCAGCTCCCTGTCTTGTTTTACATTCACACTGAACTCCTTACGTACCTTAATTACTTGCTTTTCTTTGACTGATCTGTCTCTCCAACTGATTTCTTTCCCATCTTGTCTCCTTCCTTGTTTCTGCTGATTTTTGCATTCATGTTCCTCATGAATTTTCTGTAGAGGCATATCACTATACACGAAAGTTTATATTAACGTCAAAGAAACATTAACCAAGCAAGAAGGTAAATATCAACACTTTCTAGCTACAAATCATTTCTGAGACACTCCTGGCATCTGTGCTATATATATACCTTGAGGACAGAGATGTTAAAATGAAGTGGCTGGGAAAAGCACTCCAAGTGTTGTCACTGAAGTGTTGCTGGATCTTTTCAAATCTACAAGTTTTCCAATCAATCTTGAGGCTTTTTTTTTTAATGCCCGCAAGGCTGGCCTTGACTTACAGTTCATGCATTGTACTGATACCTAGCATATCTCTGTTAAAGGAGTTGTAGAGTATTTCAGTTTTTCAGTTCCTGGATCCTGTGCTTGGATATTGTGCACTTTAAGCTGTATTCAGGCTTCTAGCGTAGCCAAAATGTGGGGAAGCTGTCCAGGTGACCTGTTGTTTTAGGGGAAATGTTGACATGGCATTTGAACAGGCATGTTTTTTTAAAAAAAAATCTATGCTAAGCATTTAGAACATGCATATTACATCCACAAATGTATTTATTTATTTAGAACATTTATGCATCTCTTTTTGGCTTGAGCCCTCAAAGCAACCAACAACCTTTTAAAACACAACAGATACACCAAGGACTGACATGCTCAAGAACAAGTAGCTGCAGGTAGTGGTTTCTATGATTTTTTTTTTGTGGGTATACATGGAAGGGGAGACAGGAATAAATCTGCAAATTTTCGTAGTCACTAGTACTACTACCTTTATTCTAGAGGCGAGGCTTGCTGTTAAGAGATCCTAGAGCTATAACTCAAATGAAGCTTTGCACTTTACATTAAAATGAGACAGAGAAGAAATAAATATTAACACGTCAATAAGATGTGCACCGAAAAGTTTCCCAGTTACTCTCTTAAAACTGTTCAGCTTTTAATACACTCTCAGTATACTGTACCATTGTTTATTAGTAGCAGTGTTTAATTAAAGAGCTGAGAACTGCATTTAATTTAGCAGGGTTTTTTGTTGTTGTTCTTGCTAGCTTGTTTCAACATTTGTGACTTACTTATTTTTCTAGCCTTAAGCTTTCTTTCTTTCTTTCTAATATTGCCTTTTTACTTCCATCGAGAAGACTCCAGTCTTGCTCAGCACATTCATGAGAAAATATAGATTTAGTATAAAACTAATATTGAGCACTATAGTGAGCTGTTTAGCTGTTTTTCCAAAGAAACAAAAAAAAACCAAAACCATGTTCATCTTTAGGTGCCAAATGTGGAACCTTTCATTTCCCCAGTGGGATTTCATCTTCATTTTTTCTCCAGTATTGCGCTATGCTGGAAAGAGATGATAGTGAATTTTAAATAAGGCTTGCAACAAAAATTCCCATTTGAGAATTATTTAATAGATTCATTTTATGCACTGCCACAGTAGGTTTCTGCTGGGGCTAACAAGCATTGCTAGTGTCAGCTCAGCCTCAAACAGGCATTTGTCCATGTTACAAAGCTGCCATTCAAACAGATATTGTAGATTACCAATATGTATCCCCCTGTTTTCTACATATGAAATGTTCTGTGTTAAGTTCTTGTATGGAGGCCATTTAAAGCTTTACACTGCTTTAAATTTCACATGCTTAATTGACCTTTGGGATAGACCTCCATTCCTTTTTGTTGCTTCTTGACTCAATGGGATGTATACAGAAAGGAGATTACTGAAGATATTTATAGTAGCATCATTTAAACGCAGTAGTAGGCTATTCACAAATGAAGAATGTTGTTCCTGAAATCTGTTGTCTCTCTGCTGCTGCCCCCCCCCCCTATTCCTAAACTTACCTCTATTTTTATTCTCACCTCTATTTTTATTCATTTGGAACCTTTGCCTCCAGTTCTTATCACCGGCATTCTTTTTTGGGCAAGGTGGTAAAGACAGTGATGGCGGAGAATTTGCAGGAGTTCCCAGACGATAGAAACTATCTGGAGCAGTTTCAGTCTGTCTTCAGGCATTGTTTTGAGACTGAATCAGCCCGGATGGCCCTGATGGGTGACCTACGGTATATTGATAGTAAGACAGGGAAACTGTGTCTCTGCTCCTGCTTCTCATCCTGTCTGTGGCTTTGGAGGCTCAAGTAGTTTCCCTGGCTAGGAGTCCTTTTTTCAACCAAGGCTGGTGTGCCAACTTTGGCCTTTTTTGGACAGGGATAACGTAGCTGTGGTGATTTACGCACTGGCAATCTCAAGACTTGATTATTGCAATGTGTTGCGTGTTCAGACCCAGAGACCTCCCCCCTAAATAAATTCACACATGACTCAAATTTTAGTTTTGTTTTTTGGCAGAATTTAGGCCACAACTTTATTGATTACAGAAAGTGAGTGACTGCATAGGCTCTGGTTCGACTAGCTCCCTGCACTCTTGCAGGCAGCGCTGACCCAGGGCACCAGCATAGGTCAGCCCAAAGGTGAACACCTGGGAAGGTGAAAAGCCAGGAACAGACTCTGTTCACCACCCAGATGCCCCCCCCCCGACTCAGGTATGGGCACAACCCCCTTTCAGGGGTTGACCAAACCAGTTGAGTCCCTGGATTCCTTTAACGGAATACCGTTCACATAAGGATGGCGAGACCATTCTCCCATCCCTATTACCTGAACCAGTGCCTATCCGCAACCTTACAAGTTGTGATGATTTGCTATGCGGCAGGCGAAACCCAAATGGCAACAGCCAATTGGCCAAGTGGGGAAATTCCTATCGTGCCCCTGTCCCAATGGCAGACGACACATGACTGCATAGCAAGGTCAATTGCACAAATCCCTAAATTTAGGGAGAGGTGGGTGGGTGTTCTGAATGCACAAGCCAAAAAAGGAAGCTCTGGGTCATATGCATGGGTATAAATAGGTCCCTCGATCCATTTGGACTGCGCCCCATTGGTCAGATTGAACCCAACATCGAGGGATCTACCAATTGGGTGTTGTGGCAATCCAATCCAACCCACCCATGCCACAGGAGGTCAGTCTCCAGGTCTCACCACAACATGTGCCCTCTTTTAGGGAGGATACGATCTCTGTGTGCAGCTATCCTTGGAAGAGCCAGCTGGTGCAAATTTCTGCAGCTGCAGTCAGTGGGGAGAGACTACCATATAACAGTGGTGCTTTAAAACTTGCACTGGCTGCTCATGTGTAACTGGACCAGGTTCAAGGTTCTGGTATTAATTTTCAAGGCCCCTGCTAATTTGCAACTTGGCTCCATGATTTCTTAGGGACCAGCTGATTCCCTATATCACTGTCCAGTCACTGTGATATTTCAGGGGAGTCTCTGTTGGTGATTCCCCATGGCTGAGCCACATAGTTTATAACTACTAGAAGCCATGCATTCAGTGTTACGGCCCAAGCTAGTGGAACTCTCTTCCAACTGAGATTGGAACTTCAGGCATGTGACCAAGACTTCCATATTTCAGCAGGCATTTTATGGTAGTGTTTAGTTTTGTTGTGAATTTTATTGTTCTTATTCTTCATATCAGTTTGTTTGTTTGTTTGTTTGTTTGGTACATTGCTTAGACATGTTGATGACTAAGTGATTTATCAATCAATAAAGAAATAAGTAAAATATAATTTTCTGCTATACCATCTAACCTAGCTTATGAATGTATTTTAGCTTTTGTATAAGATAGGGAATTTATAAAATTTGAATGTGAATTTGCAATCTTTTCTTTAGTTTCCCTCTCGTTCCTACTGTTTCTGTAACTGTGTTATAATCAACAAAGACCATCTTCGCCACTACTTTGTCCTGAATTAGTGATGCAGCTGCTATAGCACAAAATTTACTATGTTTTACTAAATAAATTTGAAATGGGCAATTGACCAGGATAACTCCTAATTCCCTTTTCTGATATGGCTTTGTTGCTCTATGGACCTTGCTGAGGTGTGTTTTATGGAATGTGATGTGATAAATGGAGTGTTTTATTAAAGCTGAATAGAGACTACAATTCTTTATATATTACTCTTATAAGATGTGTAAAATCTTACTGAGACACTCTCTGCTTGATGACTGCATTTTCAAGACTCCTGTGCAAGAAGGATAGCTGTTTTCCATGGAAACAGAGCTAGAGAAAGGGGAAAGGCTCTCAAGCTCCTTACTTGTTGAATTTCCCACAACTTTTCTATATACCTGGCCCTTCCTGCCTTCATAAAAGAGATTAGAACAACAGAATATTGTAACAAAAATCCCAGAGTATTAAAATTGACATTTTAAGCCATAAGGGAAAGAGACTCTGTGCTGGCCAACAGGTAATGGCTTTTCCCACCTGCCTTGCCCCACCCTCAAGCCCTGGGAGCCTTCATAAGGAATCTCTTTCCAGAGGAACTGCTATGAGGAGAGAGAGACACTGTTTGCCAATTGGCCGACAATGCCCAGGAGGAAGGCCTCTGGTTTCTTAAGAAAGGTATACTTAAATACCTTTTTCATTTCATTATATATCATTTCCCAGAAAGCCTTAATCTTTGGGCATGTCCACCAAAGGTAAAAAAAAGTACCTTCAGTTTCTTTACATTTCCAACATTTATTATCAGGCAAGTGGTAAATTTTTGCAAGCTTTTACCACCTATAAATCATTTTCATAATATTTTCCTTTAAGGCATTACATGCCGTAAATTTCATACTGGTGGTCCACAACTGTTCCCAGTCAGTAAACATAATGTTATGACCAACATCTTGTGCCCACTTTATCATAGCTGATTTCACTGTTTCATCTTGTGTATTCCATTTCAACAACAAGTTATACATTCTTGACAAATTCTTAGTATTGGGTTCTAACAGTTCTGTTTCTAGTTTTGATCTTTCCACCTGGAAGCCAATTTTCCTGTCCTGAGCTCAGTCACATTTTCCTGCTCATGATCCTCAGCAGTTAGTAATCAGCTGTATGCTGCCTGTCATCCTTTAATACACAGCTATCAATGACCAGCAGCTTGCTCACCTTTTCTAATGATGTTGTCATAGCTACTGTTGTTTGGTTTATTATATTTGTACCCTGACTTCCTGCCAAGAGTGACTTCCAGAATGGCTTTTATGTGCTCTTCAAAGCCATAGCAAAGATATTTGACTATTTATCCAATGTAGATTCCTTTGTTGGTCGGGAAAAATAGTAGTGGATATATATGCCTGAATATCCTGGTTACAACCCTTCCTATACCTGCATAACTCAGGATTATCCAAAACAGTTTTTTAAAAAAATTCTGTGCCAACTGCACTATGTTTTTTCACCCCCCCCCCTACATTGCACCTTGTACTACATACAGGGAATTGATGGTACTGCTTCTGTAGAGATGGCTGTAAGTGATAGGATGCTGCAGTAGGGCAAATGGATCATTGTTTGACTGGCCCTCCATTTGACAAATATGACTGTGCTTGCTCCTAGCCAGAAATTAAAGTATGAGCGATGCCTTTCCATACCACACTTCCTATTTTTGGTGCAAAATGCAAATAGCTCAGGCACTTGGATCAGTGTTAGTTGTCTCTGTTTGGAACATCGTGTTGGACTCTGCTTTCTGTATATAAGCTGTTGCATCTTATTATCTGCAAATAAGTCCTCAGACAGAAGCCTATTCAGACGAATAGTCTGACCTGGTATAAGGCAGCTTCCGAAAAAACATATTTGATGGTGACTTGTTTTTGCCAAGGGGTTTTTATCTGAGTGGGGTTTTGTTTCCTTGGAACTTTTGATTTCAGAGAAATTGTGTCTCTGCCTTCAGGCAAAATGTGCCATGCCCTCTTAGGAGCTTCTTTATTATATGACCTTGTGGCATGCCCTTGGGGCCCTTTAGGGAGTATTTTTCCCCTTAAACTGGCATCCCAGGGAGTACTGAGGTAAATGGGCTTTGGGTTGCACCAGCATAACACACCAGTACTAAAGCCAGCCTAAAATTCCCCTACAGACTCATAGCTGTCACCACCTGCTGAATTAAAAGAACAGTGGGGCTCTTTAAGTATCTTCAGGGGAGAGAGCCGACTGCCAAATAACCAATCTCTGTCCACCTCACTCCCCTATATAGATAACACAGGCCTATTCAGAAGCTTGGCTGAGAACATCAGGAAAATAAAATGTGGTGAGATACCTTGATTTAGGGACACATCGGTTTGCTTTAACAGAATGAATAGATTTATTAATCAGAACACATTTATTTTGGAATTCTTTGCTTACTAGATTGTCTTTTTCTGGCTTTCCCATGAAGAACAATTTTTGTTATTGGTCTGCTTTTGCTGTTCACTTTGGGTAATTTTGGGTAGGGCTGTTTTATTGAGAGATTTGTATATTGCCCTTCACCAAAAATGGTAATGGCAATTTGAAATAATAAGATATTATTAATAGTAAATGCAGCTGTTGTCTTTTTATTTTATCTATGTGTATTTTTATTGTATTGTTGTGTTTTTATTGTTAGCTGCCTTGGAAGAGTATACTTCTGTCAGTGAAGGTCATAGATCATGGCTAGCAAATTTCATCAGATATCAGCCAACTATTATTGTATTCTTAATTGCCTTGTATAAGCTGATGGAACAGAACAGTTTTCAGCAGGTACTGAAAAAACACTTCTGTTGGACAGTGGAATAGACTGATAGACTTCCTTAGAAGGTGGTGGACTCTCCTTCATTGGAGGTTGTAAAGCAGTGGTTGGATGGTCATCTGTCATGCTTGAGGTAGCTGGGATTTCTGCATTGCAGGGCGTTGGAATAGACTGTATGATCCTCATGGTCCCTCCCAACTCTACAATCCTTTGATCTGTGAAAACTTGAAACAGAAGGCTCCTGTTGAATCTGTATTCCTCAAGACTGTGCTGATGACACAAAAGGCTTGGCGTTTTATTGCTATCAGATGAGCTTTGCCAACTCAGGGAGTGACCAAAGCTTCTGCAGATGATCAAACTATTGATTGACAAAGTGGCAAGTCTTACTTGAGGATACTAGGCAGGGTTGAAACAGAGCTTACTGCAACGGTCTGAGTGTGATGGAATGCTGAGGTTTATTATTAGCTACAGCTTCTGGACAAGCGCCAGTGCCAGTGGCATTTCAGCAGGGAGATAATTCTACAACACTGATACCACCAGTGAAAAAGCCCATTGGGCTGTGGGGATGGGGAATACAGATTCCATTTGTTGATCTTAATGCTCTTAGCGGACCATGGAGGGGAAGAGATGGTCTTTCAGGTTGTTTAGTTCAGATGCGATTTAGTTGTACTAACTGTTGTTTAGTTCTGAAGTTGAGGGTGTTCATAGCTTTATTATTGTAATAAGATTGTTGTGTGGTAACTGGCAAGCCACCTCCAAGGCCTGCTCTCAGGGAAAGAGGCAATGTTAAGAATATCCCAAGTAAACTGTTAGATGATCTTGCAGAATCTTTATGTATTCTGCACATGTTTGATAGAAATTGAACTTTAGCTTAAAGATTTATTGTGGTGATGAGTCAGCTGAATTGCTAAGATCTTCTAGTTATTGCAGAAATTTTTGCTATTTTAAAAGCTGATACCTTGTTACAAGTTCAGATTATCCTCTCCTACCATCTGATTACTCACCATTAACAATTCCAGTTATGGAGAGCTTTTTTGTCTCTTTGTTTGGATACTGTATCATGTTGAGATTGTTTTTTGGCGTTCTCATTAATCAGATTGAATTCCCTTAGAAACTTTATTATAGGACATGCTTCTCTAAGCTCAAGTGAGGCTAATGACTCCGGTCTGGAGCATTTTTCAACTTATTTACTTCAAATAAAACAATTAATCTAGAATGGAATTCTTTTTGCCAACACTGTTCATAGATTGCAACAGCTCTTCTTTCATGGATGTGGAAGGATTTTTAACCCGTTCTGGCCACTAACATGTGAAACATACCTTGTTAAATATTATGAAACGTATATATGCTGTTGCGTCATGAAAGATGCTAGCTGGTTGGTGCAGTCCCTGTCTTATTCAACATCAGGTCACTGTTGAAGTACAGTTCCGCTTGGCAGAAGCTACAGATTATAGCACTTATGGTGTAGATCAGGCATGTCCATTGTGTCAATCGTGACTGATCAGTTGATCGCGGGATGAATGTTCGTAGATCGCGGCCTTCCCTCTGCTGGAGATGCGCCCAAGGGGCTGCTGCGACGCCACATGTGCACCCAGTCAGGGAAGCAACCAGGAAGTTCTTCTCACAGGAGGTGATGTTTTGCTGCTGTGCATGCCTGCCGTGTCAGGGGAAGCAACCGGCATCAGGGGAAGCAGGCGGAATACCCCCCTGCCCCCTCAGAAGAAGAAGCTGGTATCGGAGGAAGCAGGCGTCGGGCACCCAACTACCCTGCCCCCATCCCTGGGTGGTAGATCACTGCCAGTTTTTATATTGGATCATAGATCACAGCCTTCTTCGTTGGACATGCCTGGTGTAGATGATTCCACTTTAGAGTCTGTTTCTCCATCTCACATGGTTGTACAGCTTTTCCTGGGTTTTCAATGCACCTGTGCCATTACTTCCTAGGATGAAGGAAGCCCAAGCCCTCCATGAAATGTGTGCTCACTGCAAACTGCTGTGTACCTCCTTCTTCTGCCTATAAGTGCCTATACACACAGTGGTTGTGTGGGGCAGGGGCTGTGTTTTCATGAAGTTGGAATTTGTGATTCTTCTCTCATTCCAAATACAACACTGATGGAATTAGGAACATAGGATGCTGCGTTATACTGAAACAGATTATTGGTCCATCTAGCTCAGTACTGTCTATGCTGACTCATAGCAGCTCTCCAGGGTTTCAGGCAGTGAACCCAACCAGCTCTAGCTGGAGATGCTGCAGAGACCAATACAGGAGAAACATATTTTGTTGCAGCTGGGGCAGATGAAGGCATCCACTTGTGCTGATGGAGGGGTACAATGGTGTGTCTTCTTTCTGCACTCCTCCCAGCAGTCATTCCTCCTCTGCTCACTGCTACGTTTCCTACACGGGAAGTGTAAGCATATGTGAAAACCTCACATATGGATATATCATGCTGCCTAGTTGCTTAATATACTGTATGCACTGATCAGCAGCAGGTCTCAATGAACTTTGTGGGGTCCTTTCCCATCCCTGTTTAGTTCCTTTTTCCCAGGAGGTGCCAGGGAGCCTTCCATATAGACAGCATATACACCGCCACTGTGTATATTCTCTTCTTTTTTCCATAGATCCAGATCTTTGTTTTAGCAGTCATCCCTGAACTGATGTACAGAATTATGAATTGGAAACTTTTGTTAACCTGCATGCATGTAAGATGATGATGATGAATGACACACAGCTTTTCTCCCATGTAGCAAATTTTTGTCTTGTGTGAAACGATGCTTACACAGGGGTTTTCTTTTTGATGAGTTTTCTTCTTCTTCTTCACTAAAAGTAGGGAGGGTTTAAAAGGCTGTGCGTACATATATTGCAGATAATTAATCAGTACTGTCAAAGTTGCAGTCAATGGTTTTAATAGACTTGGAGAAAGCTCCACCTAGTGGAATGCTGCCAAAACATTTTTTTTTCAATTTTACCTGAAATCAGAAGCATTGCAATTATATGCAATGTTCAGAGATGATTTAGATGCTCCTTCCAACTCATGGTTGCTGCTGATAACTGCTTCCCTCTGTGGACAATCAAGATCATTAGCAGGAATACTTGAATGCTTCTCTTACTCATATTGGTGTGCACACTTGGTACAATTGGATTACCAAAATTAGCTCACCCTCAGGGACTATATGACTATAGGTTATATAAAGGCTGATCCTTGCCTAGGATATAACATTAAGGTTGAGTGCAGGCTTCCCCAATTTTGTGTCCTCCAGATTTTTTGAACTATAATTGCATAATCCCTATTTTCTATGCTGGCTGGGGCTAATGGAGGGTGGCTCAAAACAGTCTGAATGAAGCACATTGCTGATGGCTGCTAGTGTTTACACAAGGTGGGGAAAGTGTACTACAGGTGTATTACTTCATCTGTGGTCCACATACGGCTTAAGCTGGTTTTGCTCATTTTAATGGAGCTAATCTGGTTTTAAGTGGGAACACGTGGTAGTTTGTACAATGTGCTCAATTTCTGTATCCCAATTATTGCAGGCACATATCTTTTCCTTGGGAGCTACACTAAAAGCAGCCCTCGAATATATCATGGAGCCTGGAACCGATTCAGAATTCAAATTCAGTCAAGATCTGCATACTTTGCTTGAACAAATGCAGGAAGAAAGTCCTAAAGAGAGACCAGATATCGAGGTAAAAAAAAAAAAGTGTGTGATTGGTTTTTTTGCCTTGGAAACTTCCATATCATATTAACTATCCTGATGTGTCACCTTTAACATTCAACATTTCTCCACTCTTAAAGGATATCTTAGTTACTCTTTTGGAAGGCAGTTGCTTGATGGGCAAAGCAATTACTGTATACTGTAAATACAGGGTTTAGGGGGGGTGATGCAGGGAAATGCAGAGAATGATTTCCAACTCAAAGTAGCCCAACACAGCACTTGAAACAAAGTGGCTGCTAAGCTACAAAGTAGCAGCAGCAATACAAAAACAACAGATGCTCACCGCTCTACATACTGTAATGTATGTACATGTACTGCACAAGAGTAATTGATAACCTTCTGTGTTGGAAACCATAAGTGGTGGTGGTGGTGGTTTTAAATAAGGCTCAATGTTTTGGAAAGAGAGCCTCCCTTAACAGCACTCATGTGTTTAATATTATATGTAAAGTGGTACCTTGGGTTACGAACAGTCCTGCTTACGAACATTTCAGATGACAAACTCCACAAACCCAGAAGTAGGTGTTCCGGGTGGCAAACTTTGCCCCGGGATACAAACGCAATCCACTTCTGGGGCCGCGGGAGGCCTACGTTGGGATTGTCGGGTCAAGAATGCTTTGGGTTAAGAACGGACTTCTGAAACGAATTAAGTTCGTAACCTGAGGTACCACTGTATTCATATGCAGCAGAATTACCAAGAGAATGCCGATTTGTTTCCAGGAAAGGGAACGGGTAAGGATTCATGACCCTTCTTACACTAGCTGCTTCTTTTGACCAGTGACAATTTAGCATGGGCTAGACAGGATGTGCTAAAAACATGAATGGAGGTGTAAGTGAACATCAATGAAATAAGTATAAGGGACATTTTCTCCTTGGAATTTTAGGGACTGACTAACTACACATAATGTTTGGATGACTGCTGAAGTTTTTCCAACTTGTATCAGAAAACAATAATAATAATGAAACAATCACTTCAACAAAGTGATATTGTAGTTTGAGCTCTCTAATGTCTGTAAGGAATAATAATAATAATAATAATAATAAATTTTATTTATATCCCGCCCTCCCCAGCCGAAGCCGGGCTCAGGGCGGCTAACAACAATAAAACAGTACAAAAGTACAACATAAACAACATTCTAAAATCATTCATTATAAAATTAATTAATTCAAGCCACTAGCAACCATTGGGCCAGAGCTCTGCGAAGATTGCCGAGGGAGGGAGTCAGGCTGTGCCCTGGCCAAAGGCCTGGTGGAACAGCTCTGTCTTGCAGGCCCTGCGGAAGGATGTCAAGTCCCGCAGGGCCCTGGTCTCTTGTGACAGAGTGTTCCACCAGATCGGAGCCACAGCCGAAAAAGCCCTGGCTCTAGTTGAGGCCAGCCTAACTTCTCTGTGGCCTGGGACCTTCAAGATGTTTTTATTTGAAGACCGTAGGTTTCTCTGTGGGGCATACCAGGAGAGGCGGTCCCGTAGGTACGAGGGTCCTAGGCCATATAGGGCTTTAAAGGTTAAAACCAGCACCTTAAACCTGATCCTGTACTCCACCGGGAGCCAGTGCAGCTGGTATAGCACCGGGTGAATGTGATCTCGCAGCGAAGACCTCGTAAGGAGTCTCGCTGCAGCATTCTGCACCCGCTGGAGTTTCTGGGTCAGTCTCAAGGGCAGCCCCACGTAGAGCGAGTTACAATAATCCAGTCTGGAGGTGACCGTCGCATGGATCACAGTGGCTAGGTCAGGGCGAGAGAGGTAAGGAGCCAACTGCTTAGCTTGGCGGAGATGGAAAAATGCCGCCTTTGTTATAGCTGCAATCTGCGCCTCCATGGAAAGGGAGGTGTCGAAGATTACACCCAAACTCTTAACGGACGGTGCTGGCACTAATTGCGCCCCCGCAAGAGATGGGAGTTGCCCCCCCAATCCCATATCGCCCCGTCCCAGCCACAGGACCTCTGTCTTCGAAGGATTTAGCTTCAACCGGCTCCCACGTAACCATCCAGCCACAGCTTCCAAACATCTGGTCAGTGTGTCTGGGGCCGAGTCAGGATGGCCATCCATCAACATCCAAAAACATCTCTCTTTGCTTGAGGGTAACTTTCCATTTACTGTTGAAACACGACTCTGTGCTGCTGAGTATGTACCTCTCTACATGTAAAACATTCTATGAATGATGGCTATGGAGTTTATTATTAATTCAAGAAAAGTCTGAAGAACACAATTTTAACTAAAAACAATGAATTTCATAAATAGGCAAATCAGCCTAATTAAATATATTTACAGTTGGTAAAGATTATTATAATTATAATTAATACTTTGTTGAACTATTAATTGAAATAATCCATTATAAAACATTTTAAAATGCTGCAGTTCAAATTAATCTCTGCTAGATCTTGGAGAAAGGCTACAGTTGGGAAATAATGTTCCCTTACAACTCCTGAATGGCCTTGCTTCACAAATGCAAAATCTTGTCGTTTCCTAGGGAATGCTAATCTCTTGTATCATGTTGAAGTCCATGTCCTGTATGATAACTAGGTATTAAATGCTTTGCTTTACAATTATCATTATAGACTGTCATATCATTGAGTAAAGAGAACCTGAAGCTTTCTTCCTCGAGTGATATTTGCCAATGCCTCTCTGCAATTGGAAGAAGAGTGCTTTCAATTGAATCATGTGGCACCTTTCACGGTATGCTTTCGATAATGTAGCCCATTTGTGTAATGGAATCAAGAGCATTTTTTCTTGCTAAAGATACAGAACCCAAGTAATTATAAATAATGGGAGGAATCCAGGTCCCTTTCTACTGCATTAAGTAAAAAAAATAAATTCTTTCCATTGTTAACTTACAGTGAATTTTCATGCTCCTGTTATTTCATGTTTTCAGATATTTTTATGATATTCATATATCCTGTTTTGCTAGCAAATACTTAGGATGAAGCACAACTGCTGCAAAATTAGTACCCTCTAGCACTGTACTAATTTTGCATGTTGAGATTGTCAGACTAGCACATATGTGAATGGGGCAGTTGGGTTGTGTGGCTATTTGCTGCCTGTCGTATAAAACACCTTCTGTCATAGTGGAGGGGAAAGGTGGTTTGAAATACCTTTCAGATCCTGCATTAAAAGCCATCTGTGGTTTGGTTCTCTCTAAAAAGCCAACCAAATTTTGATAGTAGTCTCTTTCGAACTGTAGGGCAGCGTAAGGTGTGCATGTAATATCAATGGAAGCTGCTTGTAATTTGGATGGGATGAGGAGATGGAGGGGGAGAAAACCGAAAATGTTTTTAATAAGAACATCTGTCTTTGCACCCAGACAGTTGTGATAACTTGTGGAGTGGAAAAGTCTATGAGAGGATTTCACCTTATGAACAGTGCACAGATTACAATTTAAGAGAGCATTCATCTCCAGAGGTGGAAGACTTGGAAGTTGAGAATGGTGAAAATTCTTCTCACACGTATACCATGAATGACAGAAATGGTGATATAAAAGAAATTAAAACCAACTCAGGGCATGAAAATGTTTGCTGTCAGCATGTTTCAACTCAGGTCACAAACTGTAAAGAGAATAGCAATAACAACAGCAAGTGTGTGAATCTTGTCTTAGACACAAAGCCATGTACAAGTGAGTTGGAGGAAGATGCATTGAAAAGAAACTGCTCAAGGAAAGTAAAAGCATTTCCAAAGCTACCGTCTGAATCTGAGATAGACCCAAGAACTTTCTTCTCCTTTGTAAGTCATAGCGGACCACTAACAAGGAAACAATATCCATTACAGCCCAAGTCATTATCTCAAGTCAATAATAATGAGAATGCTTCTTTAGAGGGAAACTTAAGTCATTGTGATGGAAATAATGAACTTGGATTAAAAGCAGCAGATTTCCAGGAACCAAATAATAATTTAGATGAATTTTACAAGAGCCCGGAAGTATCTTATCAAATCCACAAACCGACCTTCAATGATAAAAAAGCATATATTCTTCCATACACTCGTATGGGTTCTGAAACTTCAAACAACTATGAACCAGACAAATCAAATTCTGACTGCAAGATACTAAAAAACCATAAATCATGGGAATACTGTGGAGAAACTTCCGCAAGGTCAAATGAAAGCAGTCTGTTGCATATTAACAGGATGACTACGGGGCTTAGAACATTTAATGAAAATGGATGTAGCTCAAGCCTGCTAAGTTCTCCAGAACAAAATCACAGGGAGATGAAAGACTATTATGTTGAAGAGAAACAATATGAAAGCAGGGAGTCAGAAATGAGAAACAGCAAGCAGGTAGTAGAAACAGAAACTTCTTTTTAAAAATTGTCTTAAATGTGGCATTGAAGGGACATAGTTAATTTGGGGGGATGGTGAGGGTTGTCTTCCTTGGAAACGTCGTAACTCGCTTACATTGTGCATGCACTATAGTCAGCAGCAATTAGTTGAGCACTTTCATTATTACCAAAGGATTTAATTAGTAAGGATCTGAACTGAGGTGTGTGGTTGGTGAGCCTTTGATGTTTTGACATTTGTATGGTTAACTTTAATTGAATTGAACTAGTACTATAGATTTAAATTGCACTATACTTTTGTCAGAATAAATTAAAGGTAATTATCTGCAGATAGAAATCATCCTGAGTCACTCAATTTGCAGTCAGTTTTGTAAGAAAAAAAATTCTCTGGTTTCTTTTCTGCAGCTAAGTTAGTGTTGTGTGGCCTTGGCAAGCTACTTAGGTAGTGCCTTACCAGGCAGGTGAGCAATCTGCTCTCTCTTCCCTGCCACCACTGTGAATTGTCCAAGAAACATTTATGAGAGTAATGCACCAATAGTGGTGAACGGCTCCATCTGAATGACTTGCATTATAATGACAGCAGCACTGTGGAGGAATTTAAAGCAGTTTAAACATATATTTGCTGTAGTGTCATTAATTTATGTGTGTATTATGATACACTCTCTCTTTTTTGTCATAGCATACATTGAGATATTAAAAATTAGTAGATTCATAAGTAGGTTCAAAATTCTTTGCTGATTTTGGCTAATATATATGAATTAAATTAGTTTGATTCAGTGTGAAGATATTTAGGTTAAAGTCCCCATCTTAGAGATGGAGAAGATTAATTTTCCAGCATATGTTCTCTCTCTCTCTCTCTCTCTCTCTCTCTCTCTCTCTCTCTCCCTCTCTCCCTCTCCCTCTCCCTCTCCCTCTCCCCCCCCCCCCGTGTTTCACTTGCATGAGCTTGAGTAAGGTTTGGTATATTAGAGGTGTAATTCTTGCATAAAGGAAAACTTGAATGTTGAGTGCTATGGTTAGATTTCTTCTCTGCTGGTTAATTTTGCATAAGAAATTGTTCACAGCTAGGAAGAGTCAAATAAACAAAACCTAGAATTTCTAGTAGTATTGCTTTAGAAGCATTTGCAAACTTGTTTTATCTGGCCCCAAATGAAGGAGTGAGACATTTTAGAGACTGCTGCATTGTGGCAAGAGACTACAAGGTTGCATATTAAAACTTGGTATCAGCAATCTTTTGTAACATACAGGCGTCTGATTTTTGTCACTAATCCTTTCATCCTGAATAATTGAAATTATATCTATGCAAGGTTGTTGAGATGCAAGGATATTGAGATAGATACAATAGTTTAGTGTATTATCATGAAAGAGGATATTTTTGAAATTATATAGAGGTTTATTGGGAAAGGTGAAATAGTAAGCAGTGCTATCCTGTTTTGTTTTAACTGAAATCTATTGCAATCCATGTTTAGCTTCCCTTTATTCTACAGTTTTGAGTGCCATAAGGTACATAGGCATTACTTTCTGATTTCCCTCACCCACCACCAAATTACATATTACCACTAATTTTTCAAAGGCTTTGCAATACCAATGATCTTTTCCATTGTGGCATGCATTTCCAAGATTGGGGGTTCCATTTCTCTTAAGTTGCACAAGAATCATTTTGTAACTTTGATCACGCAGCTCCTTTTGCAGCTGACTTCAATTCATGCAGCTCCATGTGAGCTTTCCCCATTCTCCTCAATGCTGGAGGTGGTGTTTAAAATGTAGTGCTTGTGTGTGTGACATTTTCTTGACCTTAGAGAATATAGAAATCCCCCTTCTTGTGCAGACTTTGGTGTGCTCATTGGAGTCCAGTCCATTGGTTTTGGTGTTCTGTTTTGTCCCATAAATAATGCCTCTCTGCATTTCCTAAGTGGTTAGTATGCCTTCCTTTATGCTATAACCTTGCTTTCTTTATTCTCTGCCAAACATTGCCAAACCTGTTTGCCTGCTGGCTTCAAAACTGTATCTTTAGAATTCTTTTAAATGGCTTTTTCTTTGCAATTCTCAAATAAACACTTTTATCAATTCAAGCGTGACTGGAGCTCCTTTTTCCTCTAACCTACATAATTCCAGCCTTTATATCTCATCTCTTTTCATGCAGTTGCTAGAGTGTTTAGTGTGGGAAGCTACAGCTTGTGTGTGCATTCTTTCTATTGCTTTGTGCCAGTGGCCTTAAACCCTTTAAAGTGACAGAAGTGAAAATGAAGTAAAATTTGCACATCACCTTAAACTACAGTTAAGCTAAACTGGTATAAAGGTGAAACAAAATTTTAAAAAATCCCTTCCAGTAGCACCTTAGTGACCAACTAAGTTTGTTATTGGTATGAGCTTTCATACCAATAACAAACTTAGCTGGTCTCTAAGGTGCTACTGGAAGGAATTTTTTTATTTTGTTTCGACTACGGCAGACCAACACGGCAAACTACCTGTAACAGGTATAAAGGTGAACTCATAGTGTGCTGATGCATGTTGCTGAAATCATGGTTGTTTTGCTTCTCTCCCACTACAAATGCAACACTGGGAATTTGGTCACATTACACCATACAATTTGGACATTTTAGAGCACACATGGTTTCCCCTCCAAAACATCCTGGGAATTTAAATTTGTTTAGGGTGGTGCTGATTGTAGGTCTGCGATAGGTGAGCTACAGTTTCCCCTCCGAAAAATGACCATGTTCTAAATGTCCTGCATTCCAGATGTACTCATGGAAAGAGTATCTGAAAAAAATACTCTGTGATTTGGTCTTGCAGTAAAATTGTGTTTGATGTTTTTAAACAAAGGAACAAAGCAAATGTATTTTAAAGAAAAGCGACAAGAATTGTTTCATTTAAAAAACAAACCCCTGAAACTCAGTGCTTGGTTTTGATTTATCCCTTTATAACAATTATGTTTTATGCAGCTCACCTATAAAGGGATGGTAGGTCTGAAGTGTTTTGACATCTGCTTTAGTATTATAAGGATGCATGAAAGGCAGATAATTTTAACCTCAGTGGATCAGCAAAGACATGTTTATCCTGTTCTGCAATATGAGTTTGCAGTAACATGTAATTCATGTTCAGTAAACTTCTCAGTAACCCCTCTCTGATGTCTTACTGGAGAGTCAAATGCTGCCTTTTGTATAAAGAAAAGGGAATATTAAAAATTGAGCAGGTCAGGGAAAAGGTAAGGCCTTCTGCTTGGCATGTTGGTTTTATAAATATAGGGGTTTTTTGTCATATGGCAGCAGTTAAAGCTAGAGCTCTTACAGTCTTGACATCTTAAGAATCCAGCAACAGAAAACACCATGCGAGATTGCTGACTTTGTAGTTTGGCTCTCGGTGCTATCAACCTGTTTCTGTGAAATATATAAGTAATACCAATCTTTTTGTTGGAGCAGTAAGTTAATATCCTGCTAACTTCGCTAGCGATGTTTCATATATTCTGGGAATAAAAGGCTTGCCACAAAATACTTATCTTTCCATATCATTTTTGCTTGTTTCACAGGAGAGCTCTAAGTAGTGATGAAACTTTTAAAGTAAGATGTACAAAGCACAGCTGCCAAGGTAGATCAAGTTTTAGAGCAGGCAGGTTAGAGATGACAGATATAGCTGAAGAGGTTCTGACATGTTGCAAAGAATAGACTGGAGTTTTATTAAGGACAAAAATAGCCTATTCTCCTCTTCTGTTGTCTTTTACAAAGTTTAATTTCAATTGAATCTTATTTCGAAAGTTGAGACCTTCCTAAAATGCTGCTAGATTTGGAGAGGTTGAACAGGATACATTAGGTAGCATTTGCTAATCAATAGAGGTCCAATTGTTGTGCAAATGGTCAGACATTTCCCCTACTTTCCCTAAACACTCTAATAGTTGGAGCGCTCTACAGTGGAACCAGTTACATTTTTAAGTTTCTCCTGGTTCTTTGTATATATCTATTAATTTCATTTTTGTCTGTGGGGGAAACTTCCCTTCGTATGCCAGTGGAAAAGGAATAACACTATGATCTTGAATCAGTGAATTTGGCTTCAGAAATGCTTTTTGTCTCTTAACTGTCCTTAATATTTTGTTTTCAGTCTGTTTTTCTGAAACGTCTCTTAACACAGTATGACAAACCACTGAAAGACTATGAGCTCTGGGCTTTATGCCATGAATGCTTGCTTGCTATGGAAACCTATACAATTTATCCAGGTAGGTCTTCCTTAATCTCTTCCTTTTACACTGATTTATTTCATTATCTTGACATTAAGGGCACATCTTTCTGCAAACAGGTGTCTGGGCCCTGGTGAGGAGAAGGTGGATTGGCATTTGGGACGTACACATTGATCTATGGTTTATAAATTATGGCCAGTGCTATGTGGCATGCCAAGAGGCGGGGGCAGCTGAGAAGAAGGTTATCTTCTGATGGTTGTGATACCACTGGGCAGTCAGACAGGAAGCAATGGCTGTTGGAAAAACCCTGGTGCCTGCTTCCCATCCTTAAGAGTTTATTGAGACAGCCAGCTGGCTCATCATCTGTTGTAAGGATATAAGTATGTAGGGTATCCCATCCCACCTGAACTTGAGAGGAAAAGATCTCCAAGTGGAAATTTGTTTCTACTCATGGGTCTCTTTGTTAGGGAGGAAGTCAAAATAGGCAGATTTTGTTCTACAAGGGAAGATGGGGCAAGTCAGTGTCTTGAAGCGCATTCATTTTTTGGGAAAGGAGGTTTGTTTTTAACAAACTTTCTTCCATTATTATGTCAGAATATTATGTACTGCCTTATGATATCTTTTGTGATACTGCGAGGCCCACAATGTTTAGATGTACTTAATTGCTGCTATATTTTGTTTTGCTTTTGTCTGAACAATCCCTGTAGCACAAATCTCTGAATGACTCAAGTATAATTTATTTTAGAATATATACAGTCCCACAAATGAGTTTATGAAAGCAAGACTTTGTTATTTTCTCAGCAGTTCTAATATTTAAAATACCTGTTTTTCAGCATACTTGTGTTTAGACTCTGTCTTGATTAACAGTGATGGAAGTGTTCAGTTTGTTCCACCTGAAAGTGAAGGTAATTTAGCATGCTGCTAATTTTATGAATTTCTATTTATTTTTGTCACCAAGATTAAAATAGATTATTTTATTTTTTTAACACTTTAGGCTCATATGATATGTTTTATTTGGCTCCTGAGACAGAGGAAGAGGATTATGTTACTGAAAAGGTATGGTGACATGTTACAAATATGGCTGTTTCCTTTAAAAGTTAAATAGAAGAACATCTTTAAAGAAAATAATGGGCACGTTTTCTGGTTTGCAGAGATGCTTGTGGTGCCAAGATAGCTCCATCTTATACTATATTTACACATCAGTTTCCCATGGCACCTTAGAGTACTATCTTATGCTTTAAAAAAAATTTAGGCAAACCTTTATCTTAGCCAATACTTTAGTCACTAGAATATTTAATGCAACTAAAAAGGTATTTAAGAGTCTTCCCCTTACCTTAAGTATCAAAACAGACAATTATTCTCACAATTACTAATTTATTTTTTTTAAGTAATTAGTTGCTGCAAGGGCCTTACAATCTGGATCAGAATCTCTCTCTGTGTGAATGTGTGTGTAAAGGGCAGTTTAACCTTTTGTTCCATTATGGACTGGGGATTCTTGCTGCTCCTGTTTTACTCTTTCAAAAAAATATTAATTATAATATTGCCACATCTGCTTTCTAGCTTCTAGTTCAAGCAGTACAGGTTTGGCTGTGACATTAGACTTCATTTATTGTAGCTTGAGGCAAACTCAAAACTGAAAGTGAAAGTTGTGGCACTGTACTCGAGATCTGTAAACAATAGTGCAAAGTAAAGTTTTTACATTTTAAAAACATTTCAAATTAACATCATTTTGTGGATGTTTTGAAAGAATCGCCAAGTGGTAGCACAATATGTTGTTCTGATTAATTTTAGAGTAATTGCGTTTAGAGAATATAAAGACAAAACTAGGCTTAATGTTTGTTATGTAGTGTGGTATTTCTCAATTCATTTTTGTTAATAGTCAGCGTCTAGCACAGGTGTCAGCAAACATTTTCAGCAGGTAGCCGTCCACTGTCCCTCACACCTTGTGGGGAGCCGGACTATATTTTTTTTTTGGGGGGGGGGGATGAACGAATTCCTATGCCCCACAAATAACCAAGAGATGCATTTTAAATAAAAGGACACATTCTACTCATGTAAAAACACGTGGATTCCTAGACCGTCCGTGGGCTGGATTGAGAAGGCGATTAGGCTGGATCTGGCCCCCGGGCCTTAGTTTGCCTACCCATGATCTAGCCAGAGGAGCTGCACTGAGACCATGGCATGGGTGGTGATGGTGGGCTTTTTTTTAACCCTTTGAGTTTGTTGTCGCTCTAATGGGAATCAGACCTCCATTGCCAATAGCTGGCTGGAGGGTGCCTGAAACCAAAGTGGGGCAAAGGGTTAATTTCCCTGCCCTTACACTATGGTTCTGATTTGGGTCCCTTGCCCCCAGTGCCTGCTATTTGTTTAATCAAGGCACTGTGGCCACAAACTATGTGACAAAATGTGAAGTTTAGTTTGGCCCCAAGAGCATGGGTGAAATTGACTTCTGTTCTGCTATCTTAATGGCGGTTAAGCATTAACGGAACATTTTCCTATGCTGATCAGATGTTTTGTGTGCAATATATATGCATTTGTTGCACATAAGCGTCTCATCTCAAGCTAGCGCTTTGAGTACAATATCTCCTACACCCAAATATGAACTATTGTATACAGTGGTACCTCGGGTTACAAACGCTTCAGGTTACAGACTCCGCTATCCTGGAAGTAGTACCTTGGGTTAATAACTTTACCTCAGGATGAGAACAGAAATCGCACGCTGGCGACGCAGCGGCAGTGGGAGGCCCCATTAGCTAAAGTGGTGCTTCAGGTTAAGAACAGTTTCAGGTTAAGAACGGACCTCCGGAACGAATTAAGTTCTTAACCAGAAGTACCACTGTATATTTGAAAACAATATATGACGCATTGACAGGGAGCATTCATTGCTGCTGCAGATTGCTGTCTGCATTATCGTTGTGTGAACATCGCATTGAGAAAGCTTCCCTTTTCTTTTCCCTCTCCCCATAGCCAGCTATGCTGTTTTACAAACCTTTTCCTTTCTATTTAATTTTGTACGCTTTAATTCTTTTTGGAGGCTTTGTGTTATTCTGCTATGTTATGTCTGTTCTACACAGCACATCTAGTTGGATTTTAGATACCTCCAAAGTCTTGAACTGCAACAGTGCTTTCTCCCTCCAGGTTGCTTTTGTGTTACTTTCAGAACTGACGATTCAGTGGTACTAACTCAGTGGTGACCAATGTGTGCTTGTGGCATGCTTTCGGTGACCATGAAGGAAGGTGCATAGTTATGCTATGCTGTGCCCTGACCTCAGGTATGCCTGGGGTTGGCTCAGTTGCCTGTGCTGATGCCGGAAGGAATGTCAGCACAGCCATTTGTAGATTGTGCTTTTAGTGAATACCCATCCTTGCGCTGGAGACCTGAAATTGGCTGCTTTAAGTATATGTATTTAAGAGCAGGGTTCAATCTGAGTGGGAGTCGTCCAGTGACTTAGTTGCCTATTCACTGTGCCATTTCCAACAGGTCTGTATTTACTGTATTGCTGCAATTTTGTGGAGAGCTGCAAAACATAATTTCCCACCTGATCACAAAATAGTGTTGCCAAGGAAACTGAAGAATTTTCTTCTGGATATGGCTAGACGAAAGTCAGAAGACAGGCCTTCTCTGGCAGATGCAATTAAGGTGATTTAAATTAAGCAATTTCTTTTTTTTCAAAAATTGTAAAAATGTATTTTATTCCTGCAAATTATTCTGGTACTGAAGATAAATTTCTTTTTTCGGTAATAACTCTAAATTAAGGAGTTGATAACTGTACTCTGTTTCATTCCTTAGTGGCTCCATTGAGAACCAAGGTGTGGCGTTTTGTTGTTGTTTAAAAACAATATTGAAAGATAGCAACTTCAGATTAGTTGTGATAAAATAATACTCCTAAATGTAAAATTATTTGCAAAATTATTTCTAATTTTTGCACCTATCCTCTGTCTAATACTAAACACTTCAAAATGCTGTTTTCTAGACATGTGATAGCTATCTTCTTGAACAAAGAATAAGCAGCAAGAAAGTTCTGGCATGTTTAACCAGATCTGCCTTTCAGGTATGAGTATTTACCTTCATGTGTTCAGGAATAAATAAATAAATGAGAATTCCCATGAAGCTTCTTAGAACTAGATTTGGCTCCATGAAACTCTTCTGTCACCTCCCATTTCTGCAATGTCTTGGTTAAATAGATTTAACATAACAGATCAATGTAATTAAGATTTCTTTTTAACTCCATATGTAAATGTGTAAACCTTCTCTCATGTTTATGTAAACTGCTCCTGAATCCTAACAACCACATCTACAATAACAACACTCCACAGAAGCACTAGCGTTGGCTGTTCAAAAACCATAAAAGATGTGCCATATCTCAAATATCTTGGAGCACATCTCCTCCATTGTCCACGAAACTCTTGCTTAATTAAAGACAAGTTAAGATTTCTGTCAGCATTGTACATTTTGCTGTAATATCTGGAGCTGCTTTACATGTGTTACAGAATCCTGCCTGCTTTATATACTGGGAGTAGCTCTTCTGCAAACTGGCCTACCTCCCAATTGGAAAAGTTTCATCAGCTAGTAATTTTCAAACCAGTGCTGTTGGGGCATGACTTGGTGGCAGATGTCCAATTAGAAATATTTATGTTGGCTGTCCCTCCACTATTATTTCCACTTCTCCCACATCAACATGGAATACTGTCATATTTTAACATTTTCTCTGTTTTGTGTTGTGTTTCTATACAAAGAATGGAATCTAATCAAAACAAACACAACTCTGTATATAATGAATGTATAATATGCACTGACTGTCCCAATGCAATTGGTATTGTGACTCAAAATAATATTATATTATAATAATACCAATACAGAATTGTGTTTGTTTTGATGTGTTTCTAAAACAAGCCTGGATGAGAATAGCTTATGTCCTCTGAGTAGCTCTTGCGCTGCATTCCTTCAAACCTCTTTCTACTGTCTAGTCTTTCCTGGCCTTGTATTATGCTGGAATCTATACTGTACTTTTGGAAGCTGACAGTTTCAAACTGTATGAGGTCAGCGTTGGCTTCTAGTGTTCAAGCTCCATTAATTAAAAACCCAGGAGCCACATAACACTATGCTTGGCTCAAATAAGGGTATTTTTTAGAGCAGAAAGAGAGTTTGATATACCAGGCTAGTGGCTCTCCTGATTAAAGAACTTATTCTACAAAAATGGCAAGAATGTGCGGGAAAGAGGTGCCTGGAAAGACAGCACCCTCCCTCTTTGCTTTTCTTGCTTGTTGCTATGGCAGCAGAATTGGAGCATGCTGGAATATGACCAAGAGATGCTTAGCCTTTTATAGGATAAGTACCCTCAGTGGTTTTAGGGTAGCCTTAGACTTTGACAACGGCCATTTTGCCTGCCAGTTGACTCAAATGACCAAGAAGTGTACTAGTGACCTACAATTGCTTATTCGACTTCTCCCCAACCTCCCAGTGCATTTGGGAAATTAAATGCCGCATTCCACACCTCCTTTTATTTCTGGTGCATTTGTTTTTGGGATTCAAACCTGGTGATGCATTCCTTCCAGGGAATATGTGCAGAAAATGTAGCTATTATTAATCCAGGGCAAGTTTCAACAATATTTCACAATAGGAAGGAGCAATTATGGCTGGTCTAGAAATATAAATGACATTGGGCTCAAGGACTTCGCTCTATGCTTTTATTCTTTTGACTCCTTTGAAATTGGAAGTATTAAGTGTCTTGAGCCCTCAGGAAAGAGCAGAAGAAAGCTTGAGCAAATAAATGTTTGTCTTTATCACTGTGTGCTTTAAAAGACAATTTATAATGCATTTGTGTTTTTTGTTTTTTACTCTTTGGCTGTTAGGCTTTCAAAGATGCGGATTCTTTTAATGATAGCATGCCTTTTGATTTACAAAGTGAGAGAAGTTCAGTGGATGAAAACTTAGGTGAGTATACCTGTAGGCATTCCTGCATTTTTATTTTGGGAAGACGCTAGTAGGTAATGTGCCCAGTCATGTTGGAAATATTTTTCTTATGTAAGCAATTGTACATCCTGCCTTTATGCTAAATGCATACTTTTGTCTTTGTCTTCACCTTGTTGCATATTCAGGATTTTTACCTATGAGCAATGAAAGCAAACTAATAGCAGTGAAAGGACCAGTCCCCTGCCAGCCTTCTTTGAACAGAGAAAGTACCATATTGCCAAGTGCTTTCACTTCTACAGCAACCCATTTCAAGCCTATTATTCTACATCAAAACATTGATATTAAAAAGTAAGTGTGTTGATGTAATGTCCAGAAAGTACATTTTGCGATGCAAAATGAGATTTTAGTATTGTTTTAATATTCTTCCTTCTTTTTGACTGAGATGAAGCCATTTTGGCTTGGTTTGGTGTTCTGAACATCATTTTTCAGCAAGGCGCCATGTAGATTTCCTGCTTTTTCTAGTATAATAAGAGCATAAGGATTACTAGATCAGACCTAGAATCATTCAGATTGCCCACGGAGGCAAGTCAGATGTCCATCCTTGGCATTTGCAATAGCTGTGGTACCGTCATATGGAATTTCCATTTTGCTAACGTGTCTTTGAGGCTATACTTGGTCGGAAGAGGAATTTCATTTCATTTTAATGCCATAAATTGAAACAGTGCCTTATTTATAGGAAAAATACCACACCAGTAGTTTTGACATCAGATGCAAAACGCAGGCAATTTAGGGTGCTAGACCTTTAAATATCCCAGTATTAAACACTCACAATGTGATTCCCACACTTCTATCCCCTCTCAGTGAAAAGACCACAAACTTAAGTAAGTTTAAATATTTTACTTACGGCAATCATAGGTCACTCATGCATCATTCAGTGCTGTAGCAGAAACAACACAGGTAAAAACTTACTGAGTACAAAAATACAAAAGATGGTTTTCAAAATTGGTTTCTGGAGCTTGGGAGTTCCAGCCTCATGCCTCTGGTCAGTTACATGGTTCGAACAGGAGGGGTGTGGAAACAGGAAACAACCCTTAATCCTCCCTCCCTGAAGATGAGGGAGCATGACCTAGCCGAGTCTTCTCTAGCAATTTACAGTTCTGTGGTCCTTAACCACTTCATTTACTAACTAGCATAGACATGCCTTGTTAGGTTTGACTGCAAAATCTCCCACAGGTATAATTTTAAGAATTATTTGCAGTAGAATTATTACTCCCACCCTTCCCCAAGTACTCTTATAGTGGGCCATTCCTACTACAAAAGAAAAACCTCCTTTCATTGTTTTGGCTGTTTCTAACTCTTCAGACTCAAACAGTGATTTTTATTTTGCGTAATGTATGAGAAGTAATGTACCTTGTTGATATCACCTTGAAACAATTTTCTCTTACATCCGTATTAAAAAGGAAAGCAGCATTTCATCTTAACTGCCATGCCTAATAGCTATTGATGCACCTATTAAGAGTCATTGAGGCTGGTATCCATCATTACATTTTGGTAATTAATTGTAAGATTATTCATTCTGTGAGGGGGGGGGAATCTTTTATATGTTCTAAACCTACTACCAATAAAATTGATTGAATTAGCTTGATGGTTATATTGGGAAAGAAACATTTTTCTGTCTCTCCATGCAAGTTAAAATTCTACAAACCTCTATTATGTCTTTTCTTAGCCATATATAGGGCAAATAACAACAAAGATTAAACAGGAACTAGGGAGGGGATTCAGAGTAGATACGTTCAGAGTTGTCACTGAAACACAGAAACAGTTACAGTGGTACCTCTGGTTGCGAACGGGATCCATTCTGGAAGCCCGTTTGCAACATGAAAAGAATGCAACCCGCAGCGGCATGTCTGCACACACGCGGGTTGCGATTCGCCGCTTCTGTGTATGCGCATGACGTCATTTTACACTTCTGCGCAAGTGGCAAAATTCGGAAGTAACCCTTTCTGGTACTTCCGGGTCGCCACGGGACGCAACCTGAAAGAACGTAACATGAAGTGGACATAATATGAGGTATGACTGTATTAAGAAGACTTCGGTGTGGAAGGTAAGAGTACAGCAGATTGTGGATGGGTCAATGTGATGTGTCAAATTCCTGCAACTGTTTTGCATAAAATATCTTGTTTTTCAGAGGTACTGCTGCATCCTCAGTGATACAGTGTGGAATGACTATGGAAAGTGGTGTGCCTGTGGATTTTAAAAATTCAGCACATTTAAATATTGATTCTGAAAGCAAGATGGATGAGGACTCTGATTTGCCAGCAGTCTGCGTTACTACATCTGGTATTCTGGAGCAGGAAAAACAAGGATTGGAAGCATCACTTCCGACTGGTGCAGAGGAGCCAAAAACAAACAGTGCTAGCTCAGGCATGGCAAAATTACCCTTATTCTCTGAAACCTCATGTCCTTCTCAAGGGAAGTGTCCTTCCTCAAGCGATCCTAACTGCACTGTGTCTTCTAGTATGGCTTTTATAAACAATTTCCTTTTGAAGCAGGACCCAGTCACAAGGGTGCTAACCCTCGTACCAGTCCAGATTGCTATATCAGAGCAAATACCGAATAAGCCTCTTCATTCAAAAACAGCTTACAGTTGTTGTCCCAGTTTACACGTCCTCCTTTCAGATTCTATAGTGAACTATGATGTTGACAAAGCGTTGCAAAGCGCTTCACCCACGAACCATCTGAGGAATTGCGAGACTAGTAACGCACGGCATGAATGTCTGGACATGAAACTGAAGATTAATAGTTTACCCCTAACTACAGTTAACAAAGAGCCTGAAACCAGGTATCCTGAAAAGAATCTGTCCCTAACGTTTTGTGAGGAATGCAATACAGATGCAAGGAATAATGACCCTTTATCAAATCACTCGTCACTTGCCTCTGGGGAATCAAGTCCTCCTTGTTCACTGAACCTGGAAACCTCTCTCCATAATAATGGGATAAACGAAAATTTCTTGAAGAAAGTGGTGCATCTTATCCAAGAAGAGTTTGCATCTGGTACTCATCTGATGAATACAGTTGAAGCTCTGGCCATAGGTAGGCATTTAATACTTGGAATCACATCATAGATGCAAAAATATATTCTAGACCATGCTCAAATAGAGATTCTGGTGGCTTTGTGCAAGGCATGGTCTTGATGGTTATTTTTAATTAAAGTTGGCATGTGCAGATCCCAAGAGTTCTCCTGTACCATTCAAAGTGGTTTTTGTTTTTAACATGACCTGAATAGTTCCAGTGGTTCTGATTTCTTCCTTCATCTGATTTCATCTGTGTAAAGGGGAAAGCCTATTCTAGATAAGAATGTCTGTTTTTGAAGCTCTTGTTTTATTTATATACATTTGTATCCTGCCCTTCCTTCAAGGAACTTAAGATGATGATGATGATGATGATAATACCCCACCCATCTGGCTGGGTTTCCCCAGCCACTCTGGGCAGCTTCCAACAAAAGATTAAAAACACATTAAAACATCAGTCATTAAAACCTTCAGATGTCTTCTAAACATCAGATAGTTGTTTGATGGGAGGGCATTCCACAGGTTGGGCACCACTACGAAGAAGGCCCTCTGCCTGGTTCCCTGTAACTTCACTTCTTGCAGTGAGTGAACCGCCAGAAGGCCCTCGGCGCTGGACCTCAGTGGAGACGCTCCTTCAGGTATACTGATGGGGGTGGAGATGCTCCTTCAGGTATATTGGGCCGCGGCTGTTTAGGGCTTTAAAGGTCAGCACCGACACTTTGAATTTTGCTCAGAAACATACTGGGAGCCAATGTAGGTCTTTCAATACAGGTGTTACATGATTTTATTATCCCAACAACCTTGTGAGGTAGGTTAGGCTGAGACATGGTAAGTGGTCCCATGGTCACTTACCATGTGATGGGTCTTTGAGCTTGTCCCCTCCTTAAAATATGTTCACAAAATGTTACAGGCATGCAGAAGAGAATAGATCGCATAATCAGTAATGTAGCCAGTTGGTTGCTGCGATAATTGGTGCAGCCATTCATATGTGATACTTCACACTGCAATAGGCATACAAATTTGGGTGAACTATATTTTCCCAGTGACAGATTGTTTACTTAGCCCTATACCTTAATTAGTTGGGGAATTCCCCCCCCCCCATATTTCATTTTAAATCAAAATTCAAGTGCTTTGGACATTCCCTTGATCAAAGGAACAATAACTTGTTATTTATTCAATTTCTTATCTTCTCTTCACCATGAGTCCTAGGGTGGGTTGCAACCATTTAAAAATACAATATTAAAATCAGTTATAACTTGCCCAACAAAGCTTCACAAAACATACTGATAACCACGTAAGAGATTTGCTGTCTCCCCCTTCCCGATTTAATTCTCATTTTTAAAAATGTCTTGAACCAGGTAAATATATTTACAGCTTAAAGGATCTCAAATATAAAACTTTCTGTAATGCAATCTCCGAAAAATTTTGCGATCTTTTCTGGGAAGAAAAACTACTAGCAAAACTGTATGATGCAGCGAATGGTAAAACTGTTATATTTGCAAGGTAAGTGACTCTTCTGTTATCTGTTAGAATATGTGTTGACGTTTGTTCTCTGGCGTGACTTCTAAATGAGGCACTGGAACTCTCTAGAACTTCTTCATTGATCTAATGGTTGAGGAAGCTGAGTATGTTTAGCCTGGGACAGAGGAAACTGAGAGGAGATGTCACAAGGAAGATGGACCGAGCTTGGTTTCTCCTGCTCTGAAGGGTAGGACTCGAACCAATGGATTCAAGTTTCAAGAAAGGCGATTCCAATTAATCAAGAAGAACTTTTTGTCTGACAGTGGAACAGACTGCTTCAGGGGGTGGTGGGTGGGCTCTTCTTTCTTGGAGGTTTTTAAGCAAATGTTGGCTGGCCATCTGTCATGGATGATGTAGTTGACATTCCTACATTTCAGGGGGTTGGACTAGATGACTCTCGCAGCACATTTGAACTCTACAGTTCTGTGATTCTATGAACTTCCTTGGCTTTTGACACTGACTCCTAAACTCCCATTCCTGGGTTGGATCATGACGTTTCATCTAATTATTAAGTCAGGGAAACTTAACCAAGTGGGAAATGCATTTTTAAAAAGGAAAGGATTTTAGCATTTAAGAATTATGCAGGAGCTTGAATTGGCTGGTATATCTGTATGGACATAAACATGACTGTGCTGATGTAAAAATGAATAAACCCATCAGAGGCTATAAACCACTCAGAAGTTGTGACTGCAAGCTGCCATGCAATCAAGATGGAATCCCTCGTTCACACTATGCAGTTTGTTCTCTAGAGCTTGGTTATAGTGTATCTAACGTTAAAACTTCATTAAGAGTATAATGAAGATATTTCTTAATTTCGGTGTTGAGTGCAAAAAGAAAAAGATGATGACTCAAAACATATGGTTGGCATTTCATACCAGTTTATATAATGAATGCCTCTAGTTTTGCTTAATGTTTCTCATGACTAATGTGGTACATAGGAGGCTTTAATGAAGACCAACAATATACTGGTGTCTATTCCCTGTTGGCAATGTTTCGGAAAATGGCTTTTTGTATAAAAGAGAGAAATGTGTGTGTGTTGGGGTGGTGTTAATACAGTTTCTAAAAGCAGTATTTTCACATTTTTATCAGGTATTACTGTGTTCAGAACATCTTTTATAGACATAACTGAAAATGTGTTGTGGATTGACTATTGAGGAGAAAGCTAGGAATGTCTCTGGAATTTATATTGCATGCTTCTTTGGGTGAAAGAAAGAACAACAGAGGAAATTTCACAACTACTGTACCTTGTCCAGTGTCATTGTATAATAGTGGAGTGGTTTTCAAACCTTCTGTTTTAGGGAAACACTGCACATTGCCATGTCTGCCAGACTTTTGTTTAATTTTTGTTTTTATTATTATGGTACATTGCAGAAGACTCTGCGGCCTGGTCCAAAACAGTTCACGTGGAGTGCTAGTTTAGGTCTCCGAGGTCTTGTTTTCTTTACTTTTGTTGTGTGCTGCATAACAAGAAAACCTGAATGAAATTGTTTTTAAAAGTTTCAGGCCCTTTGAACCTCATATTTGAGCTTTTCTCCCTAACAAATCTTTCCTGCATGTCTGTGTATTCAACTATCTCACCACCCCGTCTCTCTATTTACAGCATGAATGAAACAAAATACTGTGGCAACACATTTCAGAGCCAAAATAAACGTAAGAATCTTGGGGACGCCAGTGAAGAAACAAATGGTAAGGAAAGACCACAGCTTGTGATGATGGTCACAGCTTGTGATGATGATAATGAGACCAGAAAGTGTTAGAAGATATTAATTCAGTTGCTGAAGATATTAATTCAATTGCCAGTGGGATAGCCATGTTGGCTCCTTGCAGCAAAAAGCAATGAAGCATCTTGTGGCATGTTAAAGACTAACAAATGTATTATGGCATAAGCTTCGGTGGATTACACTCCACTCCATCAGATGCATACGTACCCCGAATTACAAGTATACATATACACATGGATGGCAGGGAGTGGGGAAATTGTAAATAGTGAGGTCAGAGGGAAATGATATACAGAAAAGTGCAGAGCGGTAATTGCCTAATTCACAGTGATAATTCACAAAACAGTTGTTGATATCACATATTGTGGAACCAATTAACATATATAATATGCCAAAAAGAGTTTGTCTAGGTTCAGTTCACAAATGACCGCGTTTGAACCTCTTGATGTATTCTAATTAAGCAGTTTTATGTTGCAGACTTTCTTTGAAATTGTTTTGTTCCAAGATGCTCACTTTCAGAGTGTCCATGGTGGTTAAAATGCTGCCTGCTCCATCCAGCTTTCTAATGTTGTGGTTTATGATGTCAGATTTATGGGGAATTTATTTTTTAAATAGAGGCTGACCTGTTTGTCTTATGTAGAAAGGCAATGTTGACAGATGATGGCACAGATCACATTGGAAGGTGCACAGGAGAATGAACTCTTTCTAATAGCTGTCCCTTCCACTCATAGTGTGTTGGTGTTGGGGACGCTATCTGTAGCAAAGCATTTATGTGTTTTCTACAAGGACAGGGTCATCCCCTCCTTTCTACCCAAAGTTCTGTTGAGATTCCATGTTCAGCAAGAGTTGGTTTCCCCTACGTTTTGTCCCAACCCTGCTCACCCATTGGAAAAGGCCTGGCACTCATTAGATGTGAGGTGTGCACCCAAGGACTAAAGCGTGTAGATTAACTGATTTCTTATTTATTTCCTTTCACCACACTTCCTTGGGCAAAATGGTTAGCTCCTCTACCTTATCTAGGTGGCTTAAAGCTTGTATTGTGGTGGAATATGGAGCTTTGAAGCTTCTCCAACCATCTTCTTTGATGAAACAAAGATTGTTCATCAACCATCTTTACAGCTCATCCTACTAGAGTGGCAGCCACTTTGGCAGCTTTCTTTGCTAACAACCCTTTGATTGATATCTGTTGGGCAGCCATTTGGCTGTCCCTAGCTACATTCACAAGGGGAAGTCATAAGATGGAGCTTATGCCTCAGCAGAGGCTGCTTTTGGCTGTATGGTCTTGCACCAAGTCCTTCTGCTTTACTCTCCATTGCAGCTGGGATCCACTCTAATTGGGTTTGCTGTGTGGAACATCCCAACCCAATAATCCAGCAACACCCTCCTGAAATAGTATAGTTGGTACTTACCTGAACAGTAGATTTAGGAGGGTTCACTGGGCTATTAGGACTTCGTCCTAGTGGGGACTGCAATGGTCTATAAGTTTGTGTTGGAATGTTCACAAGTCCCCCACCCCACCCTTACCTGGACGCGAGTTTTGTGTCATTTTACTTACCCTTATTATGTTGATTCCATTGACTGTCGATCTTGGAGGGTCTGTAAAACTGATTGGCAGCTAATCACTTCCTGGAAGAGTTTTCTTTTCCTGCTTCATCATCAAGGCATATCCTAAGACCAACCTGATAGCCCAATGACTCCTCCGAAATCTACCATTCAGATTAGTACCAACTGTACTTTCTTAATGAGAGCTACAAATAGGGGACTGTAGAAGAATGGTATTGGAAAGTTGCGTCTCGCCTTCTTTTATAGTCCCAATTTGTTGATAGTGATGACGGCAGCTCCTTTGTCAGCATCTTTAATTATGATGTCAGTATTGTTTCTGAAGCTGCGGATGACATCACACCCTGTATGGGAGAGGTTGTATCTTAGCTGATTACCTCAACTTGGGCACAGTGACAGATGTACTCCATATAAAAACCTAACTGTGCGTGATGTTGTGGGGTCTATGCAGAATTCTTGTTTCTGTGCTGTTTTGGGGTACACTGTCCAGTGGTGTTCAGGGAAGATAGTAGTTGAGTGCTGGTGCACTGGGCAGTGCCAGGGTAGAAATGTTCCTTGAGTCATAAACAGTAGGATTCCCACCCCAGATCCCACCTCAGCTTGCATTTTCCAAATGTTCATAGTTTCTACTTTTGGTTCAAAATGCAGCTTAAAAAACAACAACTAATAATGCTTTTTTTAAAGCAAAATTTGTTTGGAAATGCAGATTTTTGAAAAAAAATACTTGTTTGAAAGATGCATTTTCATGCTGTTTTTAAAAAAATTTTAATGTAGAAATAGGGCAGGACACCCTCATGGGTGCACACATGTGAAGATGCAGCAAAGATTCACTCCCTTTTACTCACTGCTATTCCAAAGCAGCTGCGATGCCATACTAATCCATATTCTCAATCAGAAATGTGTATTGGAAACCTCATTTCGCCTCTAAGATTACATTGGAATGGCTGGACAATATATCCATCCTTTTATCATTCTGGTTGAATAGCATACTTTGTTTACATTTCTTTCTTTTAAGCATTTGTGCACTGCCCCTTCATTGCTTAAGCTGACATTCAACAAAAAATAATAACACAGTTAAAATGAAAATATCATGAATACTCATTGATTGTAATATTTCTATATAATCTACAGCAGGAGGAACATAAGGCCACACTCTGCTACTGTAAATGCCCATAGGCTTACTGGGAGAGGAGTTTTGCGTCCTACTCAAAAAGCTAAGAAAATAGGGCAGTGTTAAACTGCAATGGGATAAATCATTTTTTTAACCTTTGTACAGTTCAGTCAAGGCCCTACATGGTGTCCTCGCATGCAGTGTAGGCATGTGGAATAGAGCCCCACCTTGCAGAAAATTTGCAGTGGCTGTACTTCTGTGTGAAGAGGGCATGTGGGTCCCTGGCCATGAAGAAATTTTAAGGTTGCTGCTGTGGGATGTAATCCACTGAGAGCAGTCAAGTACAACATTCCATGTTTTGCTATAGTGGACATGCAAAGGAATGTTTGGTCCAGCCAGGCGAAACATCTTGTTCCTCTTGGCCTGGAGCATCCTTCCTTGCATGTGGGTGGGCGTGACATTTCCAGACCTGGTAAAAGGACAAGGCATGCTGCCACTCTCTCTCTCTCTTTTCCATCTTCTTTTCATCCTGCAAACTTCCTGGAATGAACTGCTAACTGCCAGCCAAGCAGTCCTCCAGGTCATCTTCTTTATGGGATAAACCTGTTAGTATAAGTTTGTAACTTTAAGCCTTAAACCTGCCTTCAGGGATCACACTGTGCTCTGCCCGATCATGAGTAAACTTTCTTTTTATTGCTTATGAATAAGACTGTGGTGTCTTTATTCTTTTAGGAGGGATTCAAGTGGTCTTACCAGGAAAACATTAGAACACATTTCAATCTGGACGAGCCAGATTGAATTGCGTATTGTCTTAAGAAACTCACATGAGTTTGCAACTAGTTTTCTGCTGTGAAAAGGGGAATGCACTCTGCTAAGTAAAGAAACTTGCTAATGCAAGTTAGGAAGGATATTAATAAACAACATATTCTCTCCTGCCCCGCTGAACATTCCCACAGCTGCTACACATAATGTTTGTGCGCGTGTTTTTTATGCCTATTGGCTTGGTGACAGTTGCCAGTGTGATGAAAGAAATGTGATGAACATGTTTTCACACAACTGCAGTTTCTATTGCTGGCATAGATGCAGATGACCTCCCACAAGATAATTCTGAAAAGGAAGCCATATCACAGGAAATTGCAGGTGGAATCCAAAAGAATGGTGGAGAAATTTTGCAAGCCAACGAATGTTACCTCCGTGCAGACTTGCCAGCAGAGAACCAAGAACAAGAGCAGGTTCTGTTAAAGTTGGAGGAAAATGTTTGCACCAAAGCTCCCTGCTTATCTGAGCTGTGTGGATTTTGTCCTGGTTGGAGCACTGCATTCTATGGTTCGGAATGTTTTAGTTTGGAAGTACATCACTACATAAGAAAACTTGGAAAGCGGAAAGTTAATGATGCACAAGACATAGATGCGAAAAAAGCGGTAGGTATCCTGATTTTCAAGAATGGATGAAAAATCAGGGACACTTTTTTTTTGTTTCAAGGTGTAATATAGAGCATGAAAAGCAAGCTACATTTTAATTATTCCAGATGTAAACTAGTACATTACATATGCTTTCTACAAGGTGCATTCATATGGGTGATTTAAAAGCATTGGATATGCTTTAAAACCTATTTTCTCCAGTCCTTGCAAGATGGGTTACTCTAGTTACTATTGCCCACACTATTGCAATATCCACTTGCAGTACATATAAGTACCAGTGTACTTATCTGGACAGTATCATGAGCAATGTTGGGGTAGGGAGCTTCCCTGGGCTTCATGTTTAATGAGCATGAAGGGGAGTCATGGAGAATTGTGAAGCTGTGCCTTAAACTACTCTGCCTGATTATGAAAGTTGAGACATTTGTTCGCAAGAGAAATGGAAACGTTTTGGAAATACTTCCAGTCATGTTAGCCCCTTGCAGAGAAAACAGCAGAGTATTGAAACACCTTAAAGACTACGAGTGGAATTTAATGTCACACGGTTACAGACATTCCATCCTCACAAGCATATTAGCTTGCCAGGCTGAGCAATCCCGTCCCCTTCCCTTACAGATTGTACTGGGGAGCAATCTCAGGCCCCAGGGAAGGAGAGGGGGGAGCCCTTTTGTGGAGAGCTGCTGCTGCTGGAGTTCATTGGTTGAGTTGCCATTCAACTTTACAGTTTGCTCCTTTTTGTATCTGCCAACTAAGATTTCACTTCACACATCTGACAAAGTGGACTTGAGTTTGCAGCAGCTTATGCTGTAATAAATGTATTCGTCTTTAAGGTGCCATAAAAAACTCTGGGGTTGTTGTTTTTTAATGCCGTCTCTTCTGTACTCCAAATGGTTTACTAGGCTTTCACTACCAGCTAATATCAAGGGTTTTGTATAGTCTTACAAGGAGCATTACAATTTCAGCGATCAAGCTCACAGAAATCTAGCACACTTTTGATGTATAATTCTCTGCCTACATAGTAGGTCAAGTATTTAGCAGAGACATCATTTTTGTGAGGACATGTTTTGAATCAAAGAACGTTGACCTTTGATCTTTAATATGTGCTTAAATGCAAAGGCTGTTCTCAAGAGCCACTGTATTAGTTCACACATCACCTTGTGTTCTTATCACAGAAATTTTAGCCTTCAGGCATCTTTAGCTTCAGGGAGAGCAATGGAAGATGGTCCTTACTTTAACAGATCAAAAGCTTATGTTGAGTTAAACCTAATGATTTTTTTTTCCAAACCAGAAAGAGAACTGGTTTTTCTTTGAGTTTGTTGGCTGTATTCCCATTTCTTTTATTTCACAAAATGTTTTTCAGTTTACAAACACCCACATTCACCTAGAATGCTATAAGGCAATGCCGCTGCTATTTAAGGTAAACAGCCCTAATCAGACCTCACTTATTTGATTTAAGAAGTCATTCATTCTAGAATTAACTACTGTGCTTTGTTGATAATTGTTTCCAATGGAAATAATTAAAACACCAGGCTTTATTGCATAACTGCAGGTGTGTCAGTCATACAGCTTGTTTTCACTCGCATGCTAAGGCCACCCTCCAGACGGAAATGCACCAGGACTTCTGTGTAATTCTTCTTTAATAGGATTCTTGCCTACCACTTGAAAACATGTTTTTGAAACTCAGGGAAGAATCTGAATTATTGTTGTTTTCACTTACTCTTTCCACCCTTTAAGAACTGTTTGCTCAGGGGAAACACACATCAGTTAGTGTGCCCCTGAATAGGAATGTATACCCTGGTCTACATCAGATGCACAAAGAAAGGAGTCTGGATTCACACAATGATATACAACCATATTAGCATACAGATCTCCCTTGCAGAGCTGGGAAAAGCTACCTTTGGTATCTCATGATAGAATTGTGGAATATAAATCTTTTAATGAAAGCAAACAGAGCAAAGTCTTTATTTCCTATATGACATTGACTTGTTTTGGGACACATGACTAGTCTTGATGGTCCCTAGATATTTTTATAAATACTTTGTTTCATTCATCCTGATTTTTTACACTGTTCGTTGAAGTCTACTTCAGCTGGCATTGAACATTCAATTTAAAACAGACTATAGACTTGTCAGTATTCCTGGAAAGAAAGAAAGAAAGAGAAAGAAAGAAAGAGAAAGAAAGAAAGAAAGAAAGAAAGAAAGAAAGAAAGAAAGAAAGAAAGAAAGAAAGGGTTATATGATGTGCATATAATATTAATGAAAATAATTATGTTCATCAATAATTTTAAAGGCATTTAAGTACAATTTATGTGCTTAAATGAGTTTAAGTACCTATTATTCCGATACTATGACCCCGTTCAGAGAGAATTTCATTTCCAATTAACCAGAGTTTAGCAGATTGGGAGCAAACCATGTGTCTGTATGCTTTCTCCTTTTCTCTCCGTCCTTTGTATGCCTGGCCTTGTTGAGGATATCCTGCTCTATTTAAACTACAGTTTCTTGTCATAGCCAAGCATGTAGGGTGTTTAAGGGCTCATTCCGTATCAAGATGGCCCTCCATATCCTTGTTTGGAGTGAGCCCTTAAACCACAGTTATAATCGGATGTTCCAGAGAAGAGATGGCATATAGGAACACAACTCAGTTTCGGGTCTGATAAACCATTGTTTAATCGGAACAAAATTTATACTTTTGAACCAGACCCATATGGCTAGTTGTTAGAATTGTTAACAGACAGTTAAAATGTGATAATGTTTAGCTTTACCTTTTATGCATATTAGCTGTTAGGGGCAATAGTAGGTGTTATTGTTGGTTGATTCTTATTTGCAACCAGCTTCTGCTTCTCAGAAGTAAAACCACTACATCATTATACTTACTATACTTTCACTTCCCTCCGTCCTTCACACCAGGAACTTGAGCAGCTGATAACGATGGAGACAAAGAATTATAGGAAGAGTATAAAATTCTACCAGAGGTTGTTGCATAAGGAGAGAAGGAGCAAAGGTATATCTGTAGTTTGTAATTTTAAGAGCTTTGTTACAGTAATTGTGCATCTGTGCTGACGCAAAGTGGCCCTTACTGCCCTTTTTAAATCTTGAGGTGGTGAAGTGAAAACAGTGTTGCCCAAGCTGAAGGGACAGCTGGAAGAAATGAAATCAAAGGTGCAGTTTCTTGACCTGGTGAAGAAGTATCTGCAGGTAATTCTTTGGCTTCCTTTTTGAATTAGAAATTGGTATCTACTGTTTCCATATCAGTGCAGCAGGAAGTAGATTTTTTCCCTGCATGCCACACTTCAGTGCTGGAGGAATGAAGTATGAGAGCCCAAAGTAGCATTGCTATTTTAATGTGTAGAAGTGGCTCCCTTTGATCAGCACCACTCCCATAGTTCCCCACCAGTTCTTGGACCTGTTTATTGGTCACACAAGAATGAGCAGCTTTCTTAGAGGCATCTGGCTGGCCAGTGTCAGAATCAGGGTGGTGGAGTGTGAGCTAGTGCAGTTCCTTCTCCAGCACAGAGTTCAAAGAACCTCCTGGGAGGGCAGTGAGGATATGTAGGTCCAGCTTTTGCATGCCCAGTGATGTGCAAATTAGTAGTCAGGGCCGTCTTTACCTGGGGGTGCAAGGGGTGCGGGGCACCCAGGCACCAAATTCTGTGGGGCGTCAAATGTATACCCGCTGTATTCCAGTCCCTCTCAATTGGCAGCAGTTAAAAGCAATGGAGTGAAAGTCCCTGCCCCCCTCCTCCATCGCTCTGTTACTCCGTAGCGACAAATATTCCCGACGAGTCAGAAAACCAAAGCAGGTTTTTCCCCGCTGTGTTGTTTTTACAGGTGAGTGGGAAAAAAGGTCAACAACTTTGGCTTCCCCACTCAATAGAAGTTAATTTGGGGGCGGCTAAACTAAAATTTGGGGGCGCTGGGCAGATCTGTGCATCCGGGCGGGGCATATGCTAAAGACGGCCCTGTTAGTAGTGCCTTTGTGTCCCTTCCCTTCTCCTCCCCATCACTGGAATAACCTTGTACCATTTTGTCTGCCTTGTCTCCTTCTGCTGCAGATTATGTCTATAGAGAAATGGGGAGTTGAGGCACGCAACCTTCTTGCAGTTGTTAACATGGCAAGCAGTGAAGCTCTGGGCATTGTTAGCTCCTTGGACTGCATGCTCCTCTTCTATAATATAAATAAAACCCAGTACAGAGCCCCGTGCAATGACAATCAAACTCAGCCAAGAAATCTACAAGCTGGAACACCACTTGGGCTGATGGCATATCTCTATTCCAGGTACAGCCTGTTCTGCAGTCTCACAAAAGGTGATGTCTGTTCTCACCCCCCTCCCTACTGAAACGAAGGTTTAATTCTATTATCAATCTCCATGCATTTTATGCTGCAAGAGCGAAAGGAAAGTGTCTCTCTCACTGCTTTGCAAAAGTAAGGTGAGAAAGAAGTTAAGGAATCACTCCCCGGTTAACACAACTCCTTTCAACATTTTTTTTCCAAGTTTAGGCAATGGAGAGTAGGATGGTCTGTTTATCATTTTAAGTACTGGAGCAAGGGGGGGTCCTATAGTTTAGAGTTAAATTTATTTTATCATGTCATGGTTGGGGAAGGCAAAGGGAGCTCTTATTTTTATGGAATTCTCATTTTCTGGATTACATTGAGCATTCCAGATCAACATTTAGAAATGAACACATTGGGATAAAACACGTATTTAAGTACCAATTATTTCTGCATATTTTTTAAAATCACAGATTAATGTTGGAATGGGACAGAACAGACTTAAGAAGTGAACACATTTAAAATTCACATGGACTGGAAATAGGGTATGTCCAGTGTTAGTCATAGACCCAATGAAATAATGGGGTTTAATCACAATAGACCTGTTTACATAAGAGGGTTTGATAAATCATTTCAGTGAGACGACTATATTACTTAGTTGGATATCACTCGGGATTATCTATTCCTCGTTGCAGCTCCTGAAAATGTAGGATTGTGCTTTAATGTCATTAATTTTTTGAACATGGAATTTCTAAAAACAAAGGATCTGTTTTAAAAGAAAATAGAGATTGTGGGGATACAAGTGACATTAATTGAATCTCTTCCTTTCACTTTTCAATCTTTCGCTGTACTTGATTCCAAGAAAGCACGCTTGAGCTTACAATATTGATTTTTTTCTTGTACTCTGTAGAAATGCATTTTTAGAAGGCTATGTACAGCAATTCCTCTTCACCTTTCGTTACTTCTGCTCCCAAGAAGAATTTTTTCAATTTCTTCTTGATAGAATCAGAATCACATTACCCAAGTAAGTGTTGAAATAAAGCTGAACTCTTGATACATTCCAGTTTACTAGCATAGATGTATCGGTAGTCTTTCCTTGTTCCTTTGAAATTGTGAATGATCGCTTTATTTTGAAACTAAAAGCATTCAGTTAAGTTAGATGGGATTTATAAAATTTATTACAAGATACAACTGCAAATTAAAGACAAGAGTCCTCTTCTTGGCTGAGTGTTTCATCCAACAAATACATTCTTATTTCAATAGCTTTCCTTTCTTATTAAGCTACAAAAAAGGAAGCTACATTTCTTGTTTGTGTTCTGGAAGAGATAAACTGAGACACATAATCCTTTCAAGTACATAATTATAATTGGTGGAATATTCAAATGTCAGTTTATTCACCAACTTTCTGTTGTTCTTAGTTCAAGCCTGGAATCTTGTTCGTTGCTTAGCAAAATATGTCATCGTAGCTTCGCCATTCTGCAAACCTGGATTAAAGACTGCTATGCTGTAGACTTTGCAGTAAATCCTGATTTTATGAGTACACTAAAAGGCGTTATCATTTCTAAGGTAATTCACTATATTTACAGGAAATTTAAGGTGGATGTCATCTAAGTAAGTCATGACATGCAAAATTGCATCAACGTTATACGATATAATTGAACTGAGAGGAAATCACATGCCTTGGGGATCCATAAGTTTTGTTTCCTAAATCACACTAATAAAGCAAGGTTTATATTGGAGATATTAAGGCCATTATAATCTGAAGAAGACTCTAATAATGCCCTCTTTGTAGGTAGGTCCACTCAATGGCTATGGTGAATGGTTGCTGTCACTACTGGGAAGCATTACTAGCAGGAAGCAAAGCAATGTTTCTGAATACTACCAGACAGAAAAATGGGAAGAAGAAGAGGAGGAGGAGGAGACCAGTGAAATAAAACCTTTATACTTTCATTGCAAAGAGAGCTCAAAAGATGTTTTGCAAAAGGTACGAGGCTTCTTTAACTTGCTCTACGGACAGCAGCACCTGGCATGTGCTCTTCTGTCTGTCTGTTTAGTTTTTATTACAAGTTTTCCCCAAAGCAATACAATAAACATCAACAACTGTTACAGGGTCTGAGAGTTACATTCACAGCCTAGATTAAGACACGCCAGATAATAGGTCGTTCCTGGCTGCTGTTCTGGTAGTGTAGCAGACCTCCGCTTGCACAATGGAATTTCACCCCTCTTCTCCCCTACAGCATCTGTCCCCATCATACTTCCTTAAAAGATTACTAGTATGGAAAATAATCAGTTCAAGAGAGAGAGATCTCCAGTATTGGGAATAGAAGATTGTAGGCTGTATGGAGATATGCATGATGAGCATATTTTTGACCAGAGCTAAATTAGTGTACAGAGATTAATAGCGTGGCAACTGTGTCAAAATATTCTTTAACCAAAGTTGAAATATTTGCTGTTAGCATATCTTGTTACATGTTAATAAACCCAAGCTATAGCTTATTTTCTGGCTAAGGCTTATAATTAGTCTTTCAACTAGGCAAGAATGGAGAATGATGTAAAAAACAAAAACCCAACTTGAAGTATTGAACTAAAAAGTCAAAGTTATTTTAATGCAAGGGGGAAGCAGAAATAATAGGATTCTATAGAGTCCTGTTCAATTAGACTTGTGGTCTGTGCTCTCAAATGGATATTGTTGTATTAGGGTATGATGGTATAAAATTTAACCGCATAGATTTATTGTACAGGTACTAGTCTTTGAACTTAACTTACATATTACATTATGTAATAATGTGTTCATTTTTGCCTGAGTAAAGTTATAGACAGAGCAAATGCCTTTTGTTCTTTTTGTACAGAGCTTTAATTGGAATATCTCAAAGGAAAGTGAAACTGTTGCACCTTATCAGAGAGGCAAGCATAGCATTACATCAGCTTTAGCAAATCCATGCTATTCAAATGAAACAGAAGAATTCTCAGGCTTTTACTCTAAAATAGATGGCATGCCATATCTCTTAACAGAATATACCGCACAACAACTTTGCCATCAGCTGACGCTGCTGGAACAGGTAAAATTGCATTTTTGGATAAAATCGACTTTCTGGGTCAGTTTCTTAGTTGAGCTTTAGGCCTGGTTCTGGCACATACACTGCCTTTCTTGCCCTGTAGAATGACTCCTGCCAAGAAAGAGACAGGGTAGGGTTGCCATATTTCAAAAAGTAAAAGCCAGGACACCTTTGATTGCCTTGCCTAAGATCCAGGACAAAGCGCTGACTTTCTGAAATTCCCCCTGGGCATCAATTCCACCTTTGAAATCCTGGTAATGTCCAGAAAAATCCGGACATATGGCAGCCCTAGGACAGAGTGAGTGTAACTCTGTTGATTCACCTGGACCTCTTCAGTGGTTTTTGATACCATCAACCATGGTATCTTTCTAGAGAGGTTGTCAGAGTTAGGGGGTCAATGGATAAGTAGTGTACACCAGATCAAATGCATCAGACGCCATTTTTGTCTGTTTTAGGAAATGTTCCAGAAATGTCACCCAGTGCACTTTCTAAATTCAAGATTCCTTGGAGTCAATGATAAGAGTGTGTCTTTCCAAAAGTAAGTTTAGTGCTTTGCCTAGCCTAATGGCATACTGATATGTATTGGGGGGAAATTTATTAGCATGAGAAAATTTGTTGTAGACTTAAGAGTATGATGAGAGACTTCAACAAAGCACACCAACCGAGACAGGGCAACATTATCCAAGGACATGGCTACTGCCTGATGCTGAACACTGAACATACTTTTTTTAAGCAAAACGTTTTGACAAAATAGTAGCATACATCTAGTTTGTAAAATAGATATTTTTCATTTATTAATAGTCTAGTGTTAGCCAGAGGCTTATATAAGGCAACTTAGTGCTTATACTTCTGAGGAAACTTTTTGGTTAAACATTCTAAGGTCTCTCACATTTTGAACGTACCTCTTGCTTCCAGTTCACGATTATAATTTGTTACACCTTTGACATGTTTTGTAGGTTCTATATTTTGCTGGCTCAATTTAAGACTGGAGCCTGGGAGTTAAGACATTTTCTCCATTATTTTCCCCACAATACATAATTTGGGATTAACAGAAGTAAATTAGCAAAGCAGAAATGGTAAGGGACTGTAAATCAAAGGCACCTGTGCCAGTTACTTTACTGACACAGGGAGAGAGAGAAAAGGGAAAATAAATATATTTAGCCTATTTGGCTATTCACACAGGGCTTCCATCTGCTGGAATGAAGGCAGGAGTGCCCCTCAGTAAATGCCTCCCAGACACATAAGCAGGTGGCCAGGAGGAAGTGGTACTTGCTTCACTCTGTTGCTTCATTCAAATCTCTCCTGCCAAGCCTTGTTACCCACTGCATTGGCTGCTCCAGAGTATCTTGTTTGACTCCTCACAGCCAAGAGGAGGAGCCTTTATTGTACTAGGAATGTCTCTCTGTAGCCCCATCACCAACACCTGTCTCTTTGTCTGAGCCACTGGGTAATTCTGGGAGCTACACTCAACTAATTGTAAGGAAATAATGTTGCTTTGCCCCCTTTGTATGGATATAATCTAGTATTTAAATTTTGTAGATGCTTGTCTTTTACAGAGCTGCTTCCTCTGAGCAATTGCCTCCTCAAGCCTATAACCTTTTTGCGGAAAACTGTGACCAAGATGCTTACCTTTTGCAGCTTTTAAAATATGCAGACAATGTCAGCAATTGGGTTGCTGCTGAAATTGTAACAAGCTACAGCTCTAAGGTTTGCAGTCCTCTTTTTCATGATTGCTTTTCATGTGTATTGATGATTTATTTGTGGTTGACCCTTCTTATTCAGTTATTTTGTCTGTGTATGATCTGAATGGACGTGGCTGGAGCTGTGGTCTAAACCACAGAGCCTAGGGCTTGCCGATCAGAAGGTTGGCAGTTCGAATCCCCGCGACAAAGTGAGCTCCCATTGCTCGGTCCCTGCTCTTGCCCACCTAGCAGTTCAAAAGCACATCAAAGTGCAAGTAGATAAATAGGTACCACTCCGGCGGGAAGGTAAACGGCGTTTCCATGCGCTGCTCTGGTTTTGCCAGAAGCGGCTTAGTGCCACATGACCCAGAAAAAATGTCTGTGGACAAACAACGGCTCCCTCAGCCAGTAAAGTGAGATGAGCGCCACAACCTGAGTCGTTCGCGACTGGACAACTGTCAGGGGTCCTTTACCTTTACCTTTATGATCTAAATAAGGTTCTCAGCCAGTAGGATGAAGTAGCCATAGTGGCTTCAAGAGATTTAACATTCAAAGGAAGAGGCTTCACTTGCAATGCAAACATTAGCTCCTGAGAAAAGGGTTTTGTTTGTTTTTTTATAATACTATGGCAGGGGGAGAGAGAGAGAGTGAAATTTCCGTTGGCTCTCCCTAACAATCCCAATGCTTCTGTTTACATAACAAAATATATGCTTTCTTCTTTCTCCTGGTTAAACTGTGGGTTAGGGTATACAGTTGCTTTAAATCATTGTTTTGTGTGGTTGCTTTTAGTAGTGTTGAGATTTATGTATACTGCCATTGATTTATTGACATTATGTTGATATTTGTATCTGTTTATATTACATTTTGATTATCTTTAATAATATTGTTCACACCTGTAACATATATTTTAATGCACACATTTATACCACTTTAAAACCCATGGCTTTCCCCCAAGAATCCTGGGAACTGTTGCTTGCCCTGCACAGAGCGACAGTGCTCAGCACCCTTAACCATCGCAGTTCCTAAGATTCCTTGGTGGAAGTCAAACATTTCAAATAAGTTCTACACAAGAGTGGAGTCAGTGGCTTTAATGAACCTGAGTTAGTCCTTAACATCAGTGGATTTGCTCTGAGTAGCACTAGCATTGAATACCACCCCATGTGCTTTAAAATGTATGGTGCAGGTGCGGCCTAAGAAATGAATGAATACATTCAGTATGTTCTGGCAGAAGGCAGCACCTCTTCCTATAACAGTACAGAGATAACCTGGAGAAGTGTTGCACAGGACTGAAATGCATCTATTATAGGCACCTTTGTTTTTAGGGTTATTTTTAAGGGATGGATTAGCTATACAGGCTTTAGAAATTCATAGCTGTTAGAGATTAGGTTCGTTCATTTGCATCCTTGCAAAGGCCTGCCATGAGCTAGGCATGTAGTAAAAATTTGTTTAATTAGCCTTATGTTTCATGAATGCCAAGATTTCCTGTTTATATTCTTGCACACACAAACACACATGGTAGCAGCTGGTTGGGCTGTATTGCTCTTCTGTTTTCCTCATGAGCCACAACCAAATACCAGGAGGCGCAAGAAGCAGAGACCTCAGTGTGGTGTGGTTTGTGCCAGCACACTGTGCTGGGCTTCATACACCTTCCCCTCTTCCTCTTGGCGAGGGCAGTGATACATGGTGTTGGAAAGCTGGCAGAGCAACTCAGCTCCACTTGCAGTACAGCTGCTGCTGCTGCTGCACAAACAGATAGGAGAGAGGATATTTTGCTACGCAAAACACAAACTTCTGAAAAAAGAGAGAAGTAGTAGTTATAGTTGCAAGTATGCTCCTATGACTTTCTGAAGTGGGTATTAGAATTCACCTTTAATCTTGCGTTATAAATATGTTCTTGCCATCAAGGGGCTTTTCCCCATGCTCGAGATGAAAAGATCTCTATCTAAAGTTAAAGTTTATAAAATGTTATTTCACACTAATTTGGTCAGGTTTGCAGTATTTAAGATAGCCACAGCTACATGGTTGCATGAACCCATCTCTCATTTTTATGATTCAGGGCATGATTCCAGCTTTCATTAAATTTGCTTTATTGGAATGTTATGTTCTGCAAGTGTTGGCAGAAGTGTACAGTTGACATATCTTTCTATTAACGTTCAAAAAAATATCTGGGACCAGGAGCAGATCAGTAGATAAAACTGCTAAGCTGCTTGCCTTTCAACAATCCCCTTCTGGTTCAATAGGAGCCTGCAATTTGCCATAATTGCATCTGTTGGCTTTACCATTCATACTGACTTTCCTTTTAAAAAGTAATTTACCAATAAAACGTCACCGTTTCTCACAGTGTGATGAAATATCTGTCATCTATTTGTACATGTGTGGCAGCAAGTTGAATTCAGCAGAAATGGAGATGAATGCTTTTCCTTTGCGCGTCTCTGCACATAGTCCATTGACAATGGGTGCAATCTTTTAGTACTCCAGAAGCAAATGAGGCATAACATGACCAAGTCTATGGAACTCTTTAAGAGTATTATTCAGAACTATTGTTTTAGGATGCAATTTAGAGGGGAAGAGAGAGAGAAAGGTGGAAATGCTTTTCTTGTTCTGTGTTGAGTGCCCCCCTGCTAAAGTGTAAAGGTTGGATAAAAGTCCCATAAATAAACTAAGTTATGGAGAAAGACCCATATCTCTGCCCCTCGGTTCAGCTCTAACAAGATGAGGATCCTCTCCTCGTCACTTGGTCACCCATTTTGTTCTTGCCCATGTGGAAATCTCTTATGGCCAGAGTCTTGCAAGCTCCAGTTGTTTGTTTGCCTTTAGTTCCAGCAAATCAGCATGGCCTTTTCATTGGCGGTGTTGTAATTTGTGACTCTGCTGGTTGCAGGGATCTCCTGGAAACCAGCTGCTCTCCATAATTCTACAGCCGCTGGTGAATAAACAATGTCCTGGTTGTCAATTGCCTGCAGGGGTCTTGCAGTGCCAGACTCCCAGCAGATGCATGCAGAAGGAAGGACACTGGAAGGAGTTTTATTTGTGCATTTATCTGCCCCATTTATATCCCAAAGGGAAATTCTAGTATGATGTATAAGAACCTCACTTCATTGCCTTTTTCCTTCATGTGCACAGATGATACATATTTTTTTAATGTCAGGATTTACTTGGAACCATAATAAGCTTTCTTATCCAATTTCAATACTTTAGGGAGGAAACATATACAGTAGGATAATTGATGAGCTGATGAGTTTCCTAACATAAAATAATAGAAATGCAATTTATATGCCACTGATGCATGGCATTTTTATAAATTGGGTGCTGTTGTGAAAGGCTCAATTCATTTATACATTTTAGCAGGTTTAAAAGGAAACCATAAAAAGTTTGCATTGTTGACATGTTTGCTGAAAAATATTGGTTTTTGTTTTGTTTGCAATATTCAGGTCTTCAGCCAATGCAGCCAAGATGTGTTTATGCTATAGTTTCTTTAGCTGAGTCCAACTTGCCAATTCAAAAGGTTCAAATCCCAGATATTTATATTAATAAAATATATTACCATTGCCAGGTTGCTTTGCTGGACTGTTTTAACTTTATACTATACACGAGAGCGGCATGGGGTCCATACACCCTGTCTTCCTATTTCATATGTTGATTCATTTTGTCAATTTGAGAATTCTTGTTCCTATCATTTTGATAGCACCAACCTCAATCAAAGAATAAGTTAGATTCTTTTTTCAACATGCACAGCAGGAAATTTTGTTAGCTGTTCTTTTCATAGCTTTCCATGTTTCTATCTATAGCATTCTTCAGAAATGCACATAGTTGTTGACTGGCAACCAGAAAACAAGCAATTAGAGAACAGCCACCTTTCCTGTTGTTAAGAAATGTGGTCAATACAGGGTTTTACAGAATAAGGATGTCATGAAATAAGTGTTACATGATACCTGTTTCCAACATGTAAAGCAATATTTGATAGCTATATAATTTTATATAGTATGCTCTAAAAGTCAACCTTTTTTGCCAGCTTATAAATGGTAGATAATGCATTTCCACGCATTGGGTTGTTCTGCAGTTAGCTGTTTTCATTTTCCTCCTTAGAACAGCCCTGCCTTCTCTCATTGCCTAACAATATGCACAGTAATAGGTTCACTGGAGCCTCAGTGTGAGGGTTTCCAAGCATACGTCTCACACACACATTGGCACTAAATATCAGCATGTTCTATAAAACATGTATTATTATTTTTATTCCAGATGCAGGTGAACTTGCTATCAAAATTACTCATCATTGCAAAATGTTGCTATGAGCAAAGAAATTTTGCTACCGCAATGCAAATCCTAAAAGGACTGGAAAACCTCATTGTGAGACAATTACCAGTGAGTAAGCATTCACTTTGCAATTCATCCAGATATTGTGGTTTTATAATATATTTTGGACAGGCAGTATGTTGAATTGCAGATCAAAGTCCAAGCTTCAGAGGACTAACACTTTGCTTAATTTCCTTTTTCCACTAAGGTTTGGAAATGCTTGTCTTCTAAAGTGTCTGAAATAATGGAAGAACTAAAGGCTGTTGAGGTACTGCAAAAATATAATCTCTTATGTGAATTGTGGATAGGTACAGGAGCCAACTTCAAGTTATTCTTTTTTTCTTCCCTACCACTTCTCTGCTTCCCAGCAAATCCAGTTTTAGTAAGAAAATGTACATACTTTTTTTCTTTTCTAGGGAAATTTGAGGCATCTGTAGAAAGCTGAAAGCAATGAAACTTGCACACCTCTCATTTTGGATTGTGCCAAATAGGTTGGATCCAGAATTGGTTAGGTGAAATTAAGTTCCATTGAAATCAGTGAGACTTAACTTAGTCTACTCTACACTTATTGTTCACACTGTTTTTAATGGGTCCCGAATCCAACACATTATGTTTAGCACAATATTTATTTATTTTACATTTTACACTTGTCCCAGTATTACTTCCAAGAAGCTCAGGTTTCCTCTTTTATCCTCTCTACAATCTTGTGATCCTAGGGGAGACTTTCTCAAACAGTGAGCCTTCATGATTATGGGGAAATTTAAACCAGATTTCCCTAGTCAGAGCTAGAGCCTCTTATCTTCTGAACAACAAAGCTTTTTGTTCTTTGCCCCCGCTGATTGGTTTTACCTGTCCCTCAAGGTAATTCAAATTCTTTGCTATAAAGAACATTCACAAATTCTGGATAGTGTTTGGTGGAGGAATTGGAAATTCATTCAGGAAAGGAATCCCTACCTTTGTTTCTGAATAGCTTTTATCTTACTAGATTCAGTATAACTGAGAAAGTCAATCCATCCATCAATTGTATGTTATCTAATACACACATCTGGAGCTATGTCCTACTGAAACTAATTGGGATTATTTCTGACTAGACATGCATAGGGTTTTGCTGATAATAATCTTTAACTTGTAAACAGAAGTAGTTGTCTTACCACTAACTTTTCCTTTGGACTCTGGCTTCCTAAATCCAGAAGTGCTTCTTGTTGAAAATCTAGTAATTCTCTTGGCCTGACTACAGTTTCTGAAATACATTCCAGGAGACCCTCGGTTCCAATGAAATAGATATGCGGCCACTTCAATTGTTTAAGATGTTACATTGCCCTGTCCAGGTTCACCTGGCTGGAGAGAAGTTTCCAGGCTGTGTCACGCCAATCTCTTACTCAAGTTAAGCTTCACTTACTCGTCTGCATTATTTCCTTCTCTAATCCCGGTTCTTTTCCCTAAAACACTATTGTTGCACTGAGCATGTTATGTACAGTGCCCTAAAGCCCCCATCTGATTTATCTTTTATGCCATGTACTAATGTGTCTGCATATGTATCTATACAAATTATACCAGGTGTTTTTAAAAAGTGACAGCTTGTGTTTAATGGAAGGAGAGAGATTTAAGACTTCACCAACAATTCCATCAGCCCATGTTCTGGCCATGCATGTTCAGCAGCTTGAAACTGGAGGATTTACGATGAGAAATGGGACATATAAATGGACTAAACTTAGGTAATCTTACTTATGCCACAGAATTCTTCACAAACCAATATAGAGCAATGGAAACTTTAAAAGTACCGTATTTTTCGCCCTATAGGACGCACTTTTCCCCCTCCAAAAATGAAGGGGAAATCTGGGTGCGTCCTATGGGGTGAATGCAGGCTTTTGCTGAAGCTTGGAGAGCGAGAGGGGTCGGTGCGCACCGACCCCTCTCGCTCTCCAGGCTTCAGGAAGACATCCGCAGCATGGGGAGCCTTGCAGGAGTTCCCCGCAAAGCTTCCCATGCTGCGGATAGCAGCCTGCCGCCCAGCGTGAGGGGCGCCCTGATGCAGAGCGCCCCTCGCGCAGGGCAGACATCCGCAGCATGGGGAGCCTTGCAGGAGTTCCCCGCAAGGCTCCCCACGCTGCAGATAGCAGCCTGCCGCCCAGCGTGAGGGGCGCCCTGAAGCAGAGCGCCCCTCGCGCAGGGCAGACATCCGCAGCATGGGGAGCCTTGCAGGAGTTCCCCGCAAGGCTCCCCACGCTGCGGATAGCAGCCTGCCACCCCGCAGGGGGGGCACCTTGATGCAGAGTGCCCTTCGCGCGGGGCAGACATCGGCCAGCCCCACAAGCTCGGGGGACAGCAGGGAGGCGCAGCGCCGCCATCCCGCTGTTCCTTGACCTGGTTCTGTTTCCCCAACCTGCTTTTGGGGGGGAAATAAAGGGGGGGAAATTCCTTTATTTCCCCCCAAAAAAACTTGGTGTGTCCTATGGGACGAAAAATACGGTACATTCAGTATTTTGGCATCTCACTATAGGTATAAAGGTAAAAAGAGTTGACTTGGTTTGATTTCATTGTATAATGCCTTGTGTGCGTCTACCAAAAAAACATTTAAAAATATTTATTATATACACATTAGTCTTTCCTGGCCTTTGTCAGCTGGGAAACTAACTCATTTCTTTAATTTGTTTTTGTTTTAAGAAACATTGCGAAAGTTGTGAGCCAGGTTCATGCACTGCAAGAAAACCACTACTTGTTCTCTCCAGATCACCGGCTGCAATCTTTCTTAAGACACAGAATAGCATCTTTTAGTGATGCAGACATCTCTGCCTTAGCAGCAGACAACTATGCCAACTTTTACCAGATACCAGCTGAAAAGCAGTCTCGGAAAATCCAGGACACACTGCATAGGATGAAGGCAATGTTTCAATAACTGCTTATATTTCATCCTCAATTTTTTAAGGTTTAAATAATTTACTTTTTATAGTAATTGGTCCATAAATGTATCATCTCAGCAGTGACTGAGCTCTATTTATGAATGTTTCAGTTTGAAAAATCCGAACACTAAGCAAAAGGGGCAAGATTCCTACTGTGTTGTTCACTTGTCAAATAGCAAGTTGTCATCATACGAATTTGTCAAAGCTGTGTGTCATGTGAGGAAATTAAATATTAAGTCCTTATTGTTTTGTTTTAATTTTGTCTGAACAGTGGAGTTTATTGGAGAATATGAGTGCTATATTTATATCAAGTTTGAGTATTTATTATCTTGTCAGGAGGTATATTACTTTTTGGTTGAGATTTGCTTTTGCTTTTCCTTTAGGAGAAACAAACTGATCTCTTGCAGTATGAGTTATTTCTATCATAGAATAAGAGGTGCTAAATGTGGAAAAGGAAGGCCAGTATACATCTCTACATTTCAGTAAGGCTTGTAATTGCCTCAACTATTCCCTTTCCAAACAATGAACTCATTATCCACCACTGTTCTTTGAACTGGCCCTATTCTACTTTCAGAGCCTATTGAAGAGGTAATTTTATTCAAGATTTCACTTGAAATGAATGCTGTGCCAAAAAGGCATTTTGATGCTTTCTGCTAAAAGCTTATTCAAGCCATTACATGAGCCTCCCCTTTGGTGACCTTTCAAAGGACCTTACAAAAGGGGGTGAAATTATGTTTTTGCAGGCCTATCCCTTGGTCTGAATGGATTTTTTTTTTGGGGGGGGGGGAGGGACACATCCCTGTTAACAAGCCAACCAGACCAACACCTTTTTATTTTTGCCACACTGTACTGCAATAACATAAATTTCACAGCATGGCAAAATATGGATCGTTAGCCTGGTTACCTCTTCAACAGGGATGTTTCCTATTCAACAGGCATGAAGGCAATGGATTGACTTTGCTTACCCTTGTTGACGTCTTCACTTGGGGTACAATCGAGCAAGGCAGGCCAGAATTTCAGAATCTCAAGAGAGCTCCAACTCAGTGTCCAGACTGGACAGCATTCTGCTCACACAAGGCCTGATACCCCTGGTAGAAACAACAACCATGGGTAACATTAAAATCACAGACCATGCCCCAGTAGAAGCTACCCTCAAAATAGGAGAGGAAGCACAAACTACCCCATCGTGGTTCTTCAGCCCCATCCTAACCACAAACCAACTTCAGGGGTCAGCAAACCTTTTCAGCGGGAGCCAGTCCACCATCCCTCAGACCATGTGGAGGGGCTGGACTATTTTTTTTTTTTGGGGGGGTGAACGAATTCTTATGCCCCACAAATAACCCAGAGTTCCATTTTAAATAAAAGGGCACATTCTACTCATGGAAAAACACGCTGATTTCAGGACCGCCCATGGGCCAGATTTAGAAGGCAATTGGGCTGGATACAGCCCCTGGGCCTTAGGTTGCCTACCCATGAACTAGCTAGAGAGGCTCTCTTAAAAACTCTCCAAAACTACTTTAAGGCAACAATGTGGGCGACATTGCAACCCACCTGGAAGACAATGAAAGCAGTCCTCAGGGGAGCCTGCATAAAAGGAGAGGGCATCCCTTAAAAAACAAACCTTCTCAAAAATTAGTAAACTAGAACAGGACATTACGACCCTCTCATCACACTACAATCAACCAGGAGCCAAAAAACTCCTTAAACTCATAGAACAAAAAAGAAGAGAAACTGACTCTCTAGAAATCAATAAAACAATGATTAACATCCTATACTCTAAACAATGCTTTTATGAATATGGAGGGGAGAACTCCAGACTATTAGCAAACAGATGCAGGAAAAAAATCACTCAAAACAAGAATACACTGTATCACTAAAAAAGACGGTAACATAACATCCTCCACCAAAGAAATAACTTCAGAATTTGCTGAATTTTATGCCAACCTATACACCTCCCGCAACCCATCTGAACAGGAAATTGAAAGATTCCTAACAGGGCTGACAATGCCAACCTTAACTGCAAAATGCAGAATTAACAATATGGACTCCAATACCACAGCAGTCCAAAGAGGCACAAAACAAGGATGCCCACTGTCTCGCTTCCTAGTCATCTTGGCCCTGGAACCCCACCTATCTGACTCTGAGCAGCCCCAGATATCAAGGGTGCGGAAATAAAAGGAAAAGCATACAAACGAGGGCTGTTTGCAGACAACCTGATGGTCACAACACCAGACCCCATAAACACAGCAACCACCCTAACTAAAGAACTCAACACATTCGCAAAGGTGTTGGGCCTATAAGTAAACTACAAATAAACTTTGCAAAATCTGAGGCTATATGCTTCAACACCTGCCCACCCCACCCCTGTATACCCAAAAGGAATTCACCAACATCACAAAGATAAAACTCTTGCCACACCAAATTCAGGTACCTAGGGGTTGAAACTATACCTCCACAATAACAAGCCCTTGTGGCTACAAAACAACAGAGCCTTGAGGAAATAGAACAACACCAACTTCACCCTCTCAGACAAAATAGCCATGATCAAAATGATTACCCTCCCAAAACTAGCCTATTTATTCCAAACCCTCCCAAATCCGGATTCCCCCAACCCAGCTCCAGAAGTGGCAGAAAAAAATATACTCATTTATTTTCTCACACTAAAAGCCAAGATAAGCCCCAAATACCTGCACAGCCCCTCCTCAGGAGGAGGATGGGGAATCCCCAACATAGAATCATATTACGTTGCCAACCATAATCCAGTATATTCTAGAAGATGAGACGAAACAATGGGTCCACTTTGAGAGAGAGACCATCAAAAACATCCCCACAACAGCATACCCATTTTTGGTTACTGAATGACCAGCAGGGCATTATCAGAAGATCTTAAAGGCTAGCTTGGTCTGTACCAAAAAAGACAGCCTGATGGTTTTCCTCTCAGATTTTTGTGGTCTGTGGGTGCTCACTGTGGGGCTCATCCTCAACCTTCAAACACAGGGAAGACCTTAGCCTTCAAGCCATTAGGTAATGCTACCCAAATGAACGTCAGTTGTCGCCCCCCCACACACACACCTTGAACACCACCTAAAATTTCCCTCCAACTTTGCTAATAGAAAACTATTGTGTTTTTCTTTACTTTGTTTTTTTAATAAGTAACTTGTGTTTTGTGCTTAAGGGAGCAGATAGATCCTGGTAACTGCTGGACTTTGTTTTCAGAATTGGAATCAGCCATTGTTTTTCCATACAATCCTAGGTGTAACCCGAGACCTGCATAGCAGGAGACCTGGGAGAAGCTAAGCCAATCAATTTTGCAATCTTCTTTCCTATCTATATTCCAGCCTCTGTATCCATGAACCCATCCATCTTAATGTAGAATGCCAGAGCAGCTAAGTGCCTTGAAATGGACTTTGCTGCCAACTGTTTCTCACTTCACTGCAGTAGCCAGCTGTGCATGTATAACTACCCCCCACTTTGTGCCTGGACTCCTCAATTCTTTGAAACTCTTGCATATCTCGCCATAGTTCTGGGTGCCAGTGATAACTGGATGGCCCTGTGTCCTTGGCAGTCAACGTACTACAGTGCCTACATTGCATCAGGCAAGAATGAGAAGGCATCAGTTGTGATGCTTTTAAAGCCCAGCACATGTTTTGTTGTGAAGTGACTTTACAATGCTCAGAACACTTCATTGCTGTAAGGTAGGTTGATTGGTACTGTATTGTATAGAATGAGATTGGCTTGCTGAAAACCACATTGAGTCTACAGGCATTAAATCTTGCATTCCCATCAACCCTTCTCTCTTTCCTTCAAGGGCCTTAGTAATGACAGTTGTAGTTAACTGTTTCCTCTGAAGAGTTAACAAGGTAGAACTGTATGGAAGCTTCTATCTTTCAGTAGCCTCCCAGTGAAGAAGCTGAGGTTTAACTTTACCAAGTCTAATAATCAGACAAAACTTTGGTAATTACCATAGCTGAAATAAATAAAGCTACCCCCAGTATGTATACTAGGGTACTAAGATACGCACCCACTTAGGCAGCCCTGAAAGTGGATTATGCCCGCAAAAGCCTAAACTTGCCTAACCTTCCCCAGGTTATGAGTAGATCATGGATAGCTAATTTGTTGCCATCCAGATGTTAGACTCTCAACTTCCATCATCCCCAGCCAGCATGGCCAATGATAAAGGGTGATGGGAGGAGTTGTCCTGCAACTTCTGGAGGGCCAAGGGTTCCACATCCCTGGTCTAGTCCAATGAAGGCCTAGCAAGGCTTCCCTTCCCATGCTAAAAACGGCATCTGTGGAAATCCAGATTCAGAAAAGCAGCTGCAGCAAAGGCCCTCCAGAGCCATATTATTTTAGAAATGGCAATCTTGAGCTTAGCCTCATCTCCTTCCTGACCCGTTGAGAGCAAAACATGCACACAATTAACAAACACTGATTTCTTGTGGTGTTTCATTCCAGTTGGTCTTGCTTTCTTTATATCCTCTCAATACTTTTCCTTGGTTACTGAGCTATTTGTGTATAACTTTGAAACCGCCTTGCATTTCTTGTGTGTTGCCAGTTTTATTGCACTAATTTTGAGTGCGCATATTCTCCCTCTATTTTTAATACATTAATCCTGACACTATGGTTTTAGACGGCTTTTGTATTGAAACAAAATGAAAAGTTGTGACAAAATAAGTATCTTAAAATATTCATTATACTTTCTCATTAGCTATTTTCCTGTTGCATTTCAATAAAGTTAATTACTTTTTTCTGCCTGTATATATCTTTTGCAGCAGAAAATTGCATCTGAAAGAGTTAAAGCCATCATTGCTAAAAATTAAAAAAATGCTACTCATTCATAAGCAGTTCATCAAGCTCGAGTTCTCATTAAATTAACTGCAATGTAAAATAAATTATTTGCTTTAAAATACTCTATTTTCAGATGACAAGCCATAATATCCTATTTTATTGGGTTTGTGTGACTATATAATATTTGAAATTCCTTTGAGGTTCCTTATACTGAAATCTGTTTTTTCCCCAATCCAGAATTTAATGTGCGCTTTTTTTTTTACATTGCTTATAATTTATTTCTATATGAAACAGCCAATATGTAAAGTAACAAGGGTTTTAAAGCCAAATATTTTTGCTTTTTATGATACCACATGAAAATAAATGACTAGTTTGTATTATCTTTGTTGCTTTTGTGTTATTCCTATTGAAGTTTCTGATTCATTTTAAAAACATAAATGGTGTCCTGAACCCCTGGCCTACCTGGCAGCAAGTCAGTATGTCAAGTCCAAAGTCCGAGGGTCAAGTCACGCAAGCAAAGTCCAAAGGTCAGGAAACGCAGTCCAGGGTCAATCCAAGTATCCAAGTCTGAAGTCCAGCTGTCAAGATACATTGTCCCCTAGAGATCCAGGAGCATCCAAGCCAAAGTCCATCAACATGTGTCATTGAGCAGACACCTCAGCTCTGCTTCACTTTTGCAGCTTGATCTGGGCTTGATGAGGCAGGTGACCCTCACCTGCCCCAAGCTTACTCCAGCTGAGGAATCACACCCCTCCTCCCAGAGCCAGCAAGCCCCACCTGGCCAGCCGTCATAGGGACTCCACTCCAGATTTCTGTTAGGTTCACTCCTTACCATGGGTGTAGCCAAGGTGGGGGCGGCAGCTGCCACACATCCACCCCAACATAAATCCTGGCTTCCTTGCCCTTTTCTTTTCCTGAAGATGTCCTGAAAGACAGTGGAGGTTTAGGATCAGTTTTCCTTCCCAGGTTAACAAACTCCACCTGCCTCTCACTTCCCCCTACAGCATGTGCAGAAACCACCACTGGATCCGCTCTTGGTCTCATCTAATCAATCCACCAGAGCTTGTCTTTGCAGGCAGGGGAAGTCCCTAACTCACTGACCTAGTAGTTACCCTCATCTTGTTTAGCTGGCCAGTCAAAGCCATTCCTGGGTTGTGGCCGCTGTTGCATGCTGACAGCTTCTAGGGGCCACAGGTGAGAGCAGAGTTCAGGGTGGGAACCAAAGGTGGACAAACTACAAGAGAAGGAGCATGATATGTCCCCCACCAGAGGTACTAAATGGTAAAGGGACCCCTGACCATTAGGTCCAGTTGTGACCAACTCTGGGGTTGCAGCGCTCATCTTGCTTTATTGGCCGAGGGAGCCAGCGTACAGCTTCCGGGTCATGTGGCCAGCATGACTAAGCTGCTTCTGGCGAACCAGAGCAGCGCACGGAAACACCATTTACCTTCCCGCCGGAGCGGTACCTATTTATCTACTTGCACTTTGATGTGCTTTCGAACTGCTAGGTTGGCAGGAGCAGGGACCGAGTGACGGGAGCTCACCCTGTTGCGGGGATTCGAACCACCGACCTTCTGATTGGCAAGTCCTAGGCTCTGTGGTTTAACCCACAGCACCAGCCACGTCCCTAACACCAGAGGTACTACCCCTCCCCTAAAGCATAAAATGGTAGCAAAGGATGAGAATAAGAGAAATAATACAGAAGAGAGAAAATATGGAACTAGAACTGTAAAGAAAGATACATCCTATTTATTTCAAAATCGTTTCTCTTTGGAAACATTAAAAAAAATAGAAAAATGACTTTTAGAAAAAGTACCAGTTCTCCCTCCCCCCGCTTCCCTCTTTTCTGGTACCTTGTAATTGCACTTTCTTCCAGAAGGTGGTACTGGAGCACCTCTGTAGTTTTTGAATAGCAATACCCTGAGCCTCTGTCATATCTAATATTTAATAAACAGAGTCCTGGTTGGTTTGAAATATTCAGCTGATTTATTGGGGCATAAGCTTTCCATGAAAGCTTATGCCCCAATAAATATGTTAGTCTTTTACCGCATCACAATCATTCTCCTTTTCTGTATTTTCAGTTTCATAGAAATCATAAAGTTACATAATACCATATCCAGGGTGCAATAAAATATAGCCTGATGTTCCATTATTAGAATAAATCCTTCCATGTGAGGAGAGGAATTATGTTTCTACTGGTATTAATCATACTCTACTTTTTTTAAACAAGAGAACTGTTCAAAGACAGTATTGGCACTAGGGGCCTCTTCAGATGATCTGATAGCATCAAAAATGCATCCTAAGCAATTGTCCTCTAGCAAACTAGACCAGATGCCCTCTAGCCTTAAAAAAGTAGTAGGCTTGCATTAGGTTACCCTCTACCATGGAAGAGGTAAACCTGAGACACTTATATTTGCTCATCAAAGCAGTATACAGTTGTGGCTTGGTTCTTGAACATAATCTGTTCTGGAAGTCCATTTGACTTCTGAAAACGTTCAAAAACCAAGGCACGGCATCCAATTGGCTGCAGGAGCTTCCTGCACTCAAGAAGAAACTACGTTGGAAGTTCGGCTTCCAAAAAATGTTTGAAAACCGGAACACTTACTTCTGGGTTTGCGGCGTTCAGGAGCCAAAACCTAAGAGTACCAAGGTGTTTGAGAACCAAGGCATGACTGCATATAGACCAGGACTTTTATCGAGAGTAGCATCAAGTCCATTAGTGCAAGGATTTAACTTTGTACAATGAAACTTTCCCCACCCCTCTCCATGCCTCCTAAATCTGTTCTGGGGTTTCAGCAACCCTCTGGAACAGACTTAGGGACAACAGGTGGAGCATATATGGGAGAAAGGGGGCAAAGGTCTGTTGCACAATCATAAATCCTTGCGCTAATGGAACCAGGGCATTGGATGCCACTTCAGATACTCCACCATCCCAGACAATTGCCTATGCTAGAGGGAGCTGATGGGACTTGTAGTCCGACATCTGAAGGGCCACAGGTTCCACCTCTCTAATATGGACAATCTTTTCATAGCTGTGATTAGAACAATTGGTTACAAACCAGCAATGCTAGGAACAGTCTATGTTGGATGACAGCCACTGTGTGTTGTGTGGCAGGTCAGTACTTTGTCACATACAGCTGCTTAATTTCAGGCCATAGTGGCAGTAGGCCTGCCCCATTCCACCCCTCTTCCTGGTCCAAAAAGACTCACACTGCGGCAATCGCATGTCAATTGGACGTTCCTAAAACGGTTGCCTCCCGTAGGTAGAACCATGAAATGGAAGAGACAGAAATTGGGACGAGCCTTCTTCAGCAAGACACATCCAGCTATCAAGCAGCCTGCCACATTCTAGACCACAAGTCTACTCCTGTCACAAGTAGGAACCAGACAGTTGCCTGCACAGGCCACAATAGCACCAGATGACTAGACATGCGCAGAAGTGTCCATCAGTTGACACGGCAAAAGATGTGCTTCATGCACATTCAAGTCTCACTGAAATAAAAGGAGCCTAAATCTGCTGAACGCCATATTAAATTGTGAGTCATCCCAGTGGTGAAAATGTTGGTTTTAAAAGAACTGAGCCTGCAATAACAACTGATAAGTCTTTATGATGTTCTTAAGTCCTATGGAACCTGTAGTTTACCATCTCCTCTCTAGGTTTAGAGAAGCCACGTGTCCCATTAAATCCTGACAACATCTGGGGAGGCCTCTTCTCAGTCACCAGAATGTGCTGGAGATTTATGTTCTGGCTCACTCCCGTTTGTGATGGATTAGCTATTAATTTGTGGAAAGCGGAGTTAAAAATAAACAGGGAATGGCTCTGGCGTAATATTTCACTAAGCTGAGTTTGACCACAATAGTGAAAGGCACCACATTGGCAAGCACAAATATTAGTTCACTGGGCAGCCTTGTGTTTGCTTAATGTGCTGTGAGCACTCCACCATTGGCCAGGGGTTAGCAACGCTGCCAACTGGCACACTCATTTGCAATGTTGTGCTTTGTCCACTAGGTGGCAGTTTGTTTCCAACGCCTTGTCCAGATTACAGCATATTTTTCTGGCTTGTCTCTCATTTTACACCTTTTGTTTTGTTGCTCTTTGCATATTTCCAGTACACATGTGCCCATCTGCCTGCCCCCTCAATATAATTGTAAGAAAAATGGGTGGATGTGTGTGTGTAAAAGCAACAGCACAGACCATTTCAAAATAAGTTGACCTACTCATTGGCGGATGTGAGTGTCTCCTATGGCAAGCAAAAAGTATGGTAACTACAGAAAATTGCCTGCTTTAAAATATATTCTTATTTAGATATTTATAAACCACACTTTCATAGTAAATATATAAGAAAGCAGTGTACCATCCTACATCAATAACATCAATGAAAACACATTGGGGTTTTTTTTTGGGGGGGGGGGACACGTTTTCGGATTTTGAAAAGAAAAACAACATTCTTAAGGCCTGTCTGAAAGAAAGTACAGATGGCTCCTGCTGACTTTCTATTGGCAAGGAGTTCCAAAGGGCAGGGTCTGCCACATTAAAGGCTCAGTTCCTGGCAATAGCTGGCCAAACCTCACTGGAGGATTTGTGATCCAAGGTGCAGCATAAGGAATGAGGCAGTCTGAAACAGGATAATGCAGCAGACAACTGAAGAGAGTTTTGCTGTGTTGGGGGGGGGGGGATGAGGACACCAGCTCCAAAGCTCAGACACAAGACTTACCAGACCTTAGCAAAAGGTCCCATCTGAGCAAACCCTAAAGCAGTGTTTCCCAACCTTTTTTTGGGCAAAGGCACACTTGTTTCATGAAAAAAATCTCGAGGCACACCACCATGCCAGATGGGGAAAGGTCACTTTTTACTTATGTAAAAAATAAAATAAAAATATAGTAACTTCCAACGAATTCTGTAGGTCTTGTTTCTGAATCATTAAAGCTGCATTTGGGAAGGATTCGTAAGGGCGCACAGCAACTCAGTCCCACCAACTCCACAGCAGGGTTCTCAGGTTCAGTGAAGGGCTCCCTCAGGGGGGCACATATATACACCTGGGCTCCCAAAAAGCTACCGCAAGAGCCCTTCAGGAGTTCACATAGCGCAGGCCTGAAGGCTGCAGCTTCCCACTTAGCATCCCGCCAGAGGAGGAAACCTCAAGTGGTCGACCTGTTTTTTTTTCCTCCCGCCTCCCTTTTGGAGCGCAGAGTTTTGAAGGCCGGCATCAACTCCGTTTTCCCGGATACTTCCCGCTCGAACCGAGGGCTGGGTGAAGCAAGGGCGGCGCTGCGCGTTTTACCTCCACGGCGCAGGGGCTCTGGCTCGCCTTCAGCCACCGCACGACAGCGCTGGCTGCCACTTCGTCCTGCAGCAACAGCTCCAAAACAGCCGCCATGCCCACCTCTCTCCTCCTCTAGCACTACCGCGCGGGCGAGCCTCCGGGGCAGGCGCACAAGGAGCGTGGGCGCCACCCCTCGACGCCGTCCCAAAAGCCGCCAAAAAGCCCTAAAAAAAGAGGAGCAGCAAAAAAAACACACCACACACGGGGGGCGTGTTCTAATTCGCTTCTAACTCCGGGTTAGAGCGCAGCACGTGGAGGATGGGTGGGGAAAGAGAGAGGAGGCGCACTGATAGAACGCCAGGCACGGGGGCCGCCAGGGAGAGCCAGCGCGCGCCCCACCCCGGACGCTCGCAGCCACCGCCGTCCCTCCCTCCCAGGGAAGGCAGGATTAGAGCAAGCACCCGGGCAGCAAGAAGCGCGCGCGCCGGCCCTGCCCTGGATCCCTCAGAACCGCCAGTCTCTGGGAAAGTGGGCGTGGCTTCAGAACTCTCAGGCAGCAGCGCCCGCCGCCCATCAAGGCTTCCCATTGGGAGGCGCGAATGCTTTAGTGGGCGGGGATTGGCGCAAATATAGGCAGGGCGGGCTGAGAGGAGGAGCCGCCGCCGAGGAGCAGCGGCACCAGCAGCGTTTCCTCTCCCCCCTCCCCTCCCGTGTCAACAAGCGGGTGCCTGCGCCGGGGATTTGCGCGTCAGGCAGGCAGCCAGGCAGGCAGACGGCGAAAGCCCCGTCCTGGGCGGCCTCTCCTCGCCGCCGCCGCCCTGCCTCTCGCCGCCCTGCCTCTCGCCGCCCGACTCGCCCGCCTCCCTCCCACGGCACACCAGGCAACGTCTGGCGGCACACTAGTGTGCCGCGGAACACCGGTTGGGAAACACTGCCCTAAAGAATAGCCATCCATCAGTTTGGCCCCTTCTTACACAGACCTGAGGGGAAATTCCTTTCTAAACAATGTCATGGCAATCAGGTGGTCCTGAACAATGCAAAATAGAATACAAATCTGGACAAAGCAACTGTTTGTCTGCAGATCAACGGTGTCATTTAAGCCCCTCCAGGGATATGGGCTGGGTTTATTTATTTATTATTGCTGATGGCCTTTGCTGAGACCAAAAGGATTGACTTTGCAAGGTGCTCTAGGTGCTGGTGAACAATGAAGCGGGGGATCATTTAAATGATCCTAGCTTTGCCATCTAGGGAAGCAGATGCCCATCTGCTAATCTTTACAGACCAGGATAATACACTTCAATAGCCCTTGTGAACAATTGGTTTATGGCAGGGGTGGGGAATCTCAGGCCTGGGAGCAAAAAATGGCCCTCTGGGCCTTTCTATCTGGCCCTCAAGACTCTCTCCCCAGGCCACACTACCTTCTCACTCTTAACCCTGACCATTCCTACTTTGTGCGCTCCCTGAGTGTTCTTGCTTGGAATGTGCCCTTTTACTATCATAATGCCCCTTGATTACCTGGATGAAGATAGAGAGGCCTACTGTACAATGCTACTGACAAAGGTCCGTATAGTTAAAGCTATGATTTTCCCAGTAGTGATGTATGGAAGTGACAGCTGGACCATAAAGAAGGCTGATTGCCAAAGAATTGATGCTTTTGAATTATGGTGCTAGAGGAGACTCTTGAGAGTCCCATGGACTGCAAGAAGATCAAACCTAACCATTCTGAAGGAAATCAGCCCTGAGTGCTCACTGGAAGGACAGATCCTGAAGCTGAGGCTCCAATACTTTGGCCACCTCATGAGAAGAGAAGACTCCCTGGAAAAGACCCTGATGTTGGGAAAAATGAAGGGCACAAGGAGAAGGGGACAGCAGAGGGCAAGATGGTTGGACAGTGTTCTTGAAGCTACCAGGATGCGTTTGACCAAACTGCAGGAGGCAGTGGAAGACAGGAGTGCCTGGCATGCTCTGGTCCATGGGGTCCTGAAGAGTCAGCCATGACTAAACAACTAAACAACTATACAATGCTAAACTGCATGCTCACTTTTGCCTGTGGTCCCCAGAAGGCTGCAGAGATGGGAATGTAGTCCTCAAGCTGAAAGAAACCCCCCACTCCTTGTTTATGGCATAGGATGCAGCCTTGTATCAGGTTGGACAATTTGTCCATTTCCTCCAGCCATTGTCGACTCTGATTCTTTTCCATCACTTATCCTTCTTAAGCTGGAGATTCTAGGGATTGAACCTGGGATCTTCTCATGGAAGGATGTCACTGATTTATGCCCCCCCCCCAAGCAAGAACCTTGTAATGAGGACAGCATTGCCACAGAAATAACACTTTGGGTAGTGGAGGAGAGAAAGAACAATGACTGCTAGCACTTTCTGCAGCTCAGTGTTACAACCCGGCAGCTTCATAAAAAGCATCAAGAAATGTGTTGCCATTAACCCTGTTTTCCTGCCAATGCACTAAACTGGCAATTCAGCAGACCTACCCAACCCAGCCTACTGGTCAATACTTTTCTTGTACCAATAAATATGATTACCAGATTCAATTCAGGCCCAGAAACCTAACTGGTAACAGCCAAAGAGAAGGCAAATTTCAAAAGAAATTTTGAATGCCCCCATTAAATCACTATCAGGAAACATGGCAGCTGCAATAAATAAATGATTTAAAAAATCCTTCCTCCTCTACAATCAATAAAAGCAAAGGAGGTCTGTCTCACATTACTGAATGTGGATTTGGACACAGTATCGTCCAGGGGCTAGGTTGGTTGATGATCTCACAGATAAATATTAGCTGCAAATTGAAAATAAAGGGTATAGTGTGGGTAGGTTGTACTGATTTTGGAGGGGGGGGTTGGTGAAAAAGAACCATGTTTTGCAATGGTTACATGTTCAATGCAAAAACTTGCCTGTTCCAGCTTACCTTTACCAGTTGAAGGTTTGCAGGCCCAAAATTCCTTGATAGTCTGTTTCTTTATAGAGATGCTGCTACTGTATTCCCTAAAAACATTCAGAAAATGAGTGCTAATCAGTGACCTGACTGGTTGCCAGAGGAAAACATTATAGCCAGTGGCGTAGCGTGGGTTGTCAGCACCCGGGGCAAGGCAAGTAATTTGCGCCCCCAAACCCGTGGATTTGCGCCCCCTAACCCCCAGATGTTGCGCCCGGTGCGGCTGGCCCCCCCTGCACCCCCCACGCTACGCCACTGATTATAGCGACTTCTGGCATGTTTTGGATGTGGTGCTCTGTTGTGGTAGTATCGAAGCAAAAGGTGTAAGTGTGGACGTCTTTTTGGTTTATATTTCTCCTTAGCCGTGAATTAATAAAATAGTATTAAACAATGAAGCCCTTGTGTCTGAGCTTCATCTACAACAGGGCTGGCAGAAAGTATATCAGGTTTTGCCAATTTCTGGAGGGCCATCTACCTCCTGTTGCTTCGTGGGGATTCTTCCAAAGAATACTAGATAGGGTGGGCCTTGATTGAATCCAGCAGGCCATTACTTAATATTGTTAGGCATCACTAACACAGATTAAGTTATTGCCTTAACTGTTAAAGAAATCCCCCATAAACACTGGTGCTTTGTAGAGCTAAATTGTGTAATGCACCACGAGGGTTCTGTTTAGAGTGGGGGAGAGTAGATCACAAAAGACTGAAACCATATTGGCCGACACTGCAGGGATTATAGTATCTTCTAGGGCTATTGTAAGGAATGCTTGCATAATGTATGCAAATCACTATGTATTTAAATGCTACAGATCTACAGATACAGATCTATCCCTCCTTGTTTTCAGAGATTTCTGTTCAGGTGCTAAACTTGGAAAAGTTTCTCAGATCTACTTGGCTACAGATGGTAGTTTTACTAAACATCTCACACAGAATCAGGCACCATCTCACACAGAATGAGACATGCTTTAAGGCCATTGAAGCCTACAAGTTTAAGAATGCCTGGCTCTCAGTGATTTTCTGTGTAGCTAGAATTCACAGTGTTGTGACAAAAAGCTCCCTTGAATGTAGGGAGATGGGGCAAACATTAAAACAACTAGTAAACCCCTCCTGAGCACTTGTTTGGATGGCATGGCTAGCTAAGCAACCCCAAAATGAGAAAACTCAACCAAAACTAGTTTACCTATCTGTATAAACTCAGAGAGCTGAAACCGAGTGATTGTGTGCAGATCACACTGGGCAAATGTTAATCTGTATTCCTTCTAAATTGCACTCAGGGAAGCTTTAATATGTTTTTCATTCTCTCCCTTGAAACTGCTGTTCTCCTGAACACCAAACTTTGTTGGCAGAGAATTAACCAAAATGCCAATTTAAGAATTTTCCGTCTCTTATATTATATTATATTATGTTGCTTATGGGGTGCGTCAAAGCTCAGAAAAGGAAACTGTGAAAACAGTGCCCTAGATTTCACTGTAGAAATACAGTGGTAAAGGTAAAGGTAAAGGTACCCCTGCCTGTACGGGCCAGTCTTGCCAGACTCTAGGGTTGTGCGCCCATCTCACTCAAGAGGCCGTGGGCCAGCGCTGTCCGAAGACACTTCCGGGTCACGTGGCCAGCGTGACATCGCTGCTCTGGTGAACCAGAGCCGCACATGGAAACGCCGTTTACCTTCCCGCTGGTAAGCGGTCCCTATTTATCTACTTGCACCCGGAGGTGCTTTCGAACTGCTAGGTTGGCAGGCGCTGGGACCGAACGACGGGAGCGCACCCCGCCGCAGGGATTCGAACCGCCGACCTTTCGATCGGCAAGCCCTAGGCACTGAGGCTTTTACCCACAGCGCCACCTGCGTACAGTGGTACCTCGGGTTAAGTACTTAATTCGTTCTGGAGGTCTGTTCTTAACCTGAAACTGTTCTTAACCTGAAGCACCACTTTAGCTAATGGGGCCTCCTGCTGTTGCTGCGCTATTTCTGTTCTCATCCTGAAGCAAAGTTCTTAACCCGAGGTACTATTTCTGGGTTAGCAGAGTCTGTAACCTGAAGCATCTGTAACCCGAGGTACCACTGTAATGTTGAAAACAAACATATGCACATACCTGCATATCACAACACACAAACTATGGCCTGCCCTTTTCACTACTACCTGGGAAAGTCAACATGGTGTAAAGGAGGACTGGCAGTGTCCTAGGTTCAAAACCCCAACCAGTCATGAATCTTAAATCGCCATCTTAGGACAGCAACAAACTCTCAAAATAACCCATATTGGGGGCTGTTTGTGAGAATTCTGTTCATTTACTTATTTACAGATGTCTACGCCACCTCTCCTCCAAGGAGCTCAATGTGGACTGCAGGACATCCCCCTTCTCATTTCCCCCTTCACAACAACCCTGCAACTTACACTAATAGTTGGTGACTGCTCCCAGATCAGTGAGCTTTATGACAAGTTGGGCTTTGAACCCTGGCCTTCCAGGTCCTAGGAGCCCAAGGTTTTAACCCAGAGTCCACCAACATAGTCCACTCTACATGTTGATGGGATCTGACATCCAAATTATCCTTGACCACATGCCATGTCGGCTAGACCTGATGGGAGTTTGGAGTCCAACAGCTATGACTATTCCACTATACCAAGAAGGGAGAAGAGCCATGGAGTGCCTTGAAGAGGCAAAACTGTTATTTTGGAGAGGGGAGAGGGAGGGATATGGGTAGTATAACTAACAGTACAGAAACATCAAAACCTGGCTGGTGCTATTGCTGGGGTTTGCTGGGCTTGAGAGGTCTAGGAGCTTGGTGTCTGCTCCTGGATCTCTCAGCAATCTGCAATGGACCAGCCAGGATGTCCGATTCCCAACTGCTCAATAATGACAGCAACAAAGCAGCTCTTCTGACCCTCTCTGAATTATGAAGAAGCTTGGGGAGAACCAGGAAGTGGTGTTTTCCTAGAAGGCCTGTGAACTCCAGGCCTTGCACACAAAACAACTGCCTGGATTGTTTCATTGGAAGGGCCTTTTGGATCTTGGGGGTCCAGCAAAAAATGTAGCTTGCCTGGCCCTGCTATACTGAATGGAAAAAAGCTTAACTCTGATCGAACAGCAACAACTTTCCCCCATTAAAGCTCACCTTTGCCTTCTCTGACATCCATTTTACGACCCTGGCAGCTCTTTAAGGAAATACACTCTGAAACGGGTCCTCATTCCAGTCTGAAGACGACGGTAAATGATATCCAGGCCCGTTTTTCTCCGAAATGTGTATTTGAAAAAAAAGAAGAAGAAAAAAGAAAAGAAGAAATGGCCGTTGCTCCGAGCGCGGGGTATTGAAATTCCCCGGTGGCCTTTTGAAGCCTCCTTCAATCGAGTCGGGCAGTAAGTGAACATTTGCATAGACGGATAAAGGATGTGACAAGTCCTGTAAATCGCTTACAATCCAATGAAATGATCTCTCGGCAGACACGGTGGAGCCAGCCCTACCAGGGCTTTGGAAAATGTGCGAACAACCTCTTTTGTCGGGGAGGCATGATGATAATGGGCCGGTACTTATCTGGCCTTTGATGTTGTGTTTGCCCCTGTCGCTGTTTGCTTGGGGGCGCCCCATATAAGGGAAGATGCGCGTCACGGCCTGCGCGTCCAAAGGCTTCAGCTCATCCAGCGCACAGGACCCGGGCTCGTCTAACCCCCGACGGCAAGCGCGCCATGACCAAGGCTCCCTTCTCGGTGGAGTGGCTCTCCCAGAGCAGCCAAGCCACCAACCACGCCCGGAGCAGGGAAGGAGTCAGCCCAACCGCGTCTTCGGCCTTCCCCGACGGCATCCCGACCCAACAGAGCGAGCCTCCGTCTAACTGCCGGTCTGCCGGGAGAGAACGAAGGCCGGTCGGGGAAAAAGTCGTTCCCAGGGGCCACGAACCGCCTTCTGAACACCTCCCTTCGCTCCAGAAGAAAGTGAATTCCTCCTCGACGTCAGCAGGTACTACTTCTCTAGCAGGCTCCGATTCATGGAGGAGAGGCTATCAATTTGCCTTCACTATACTCTACTTCCAATTTGTGTCCTGATTGATACCAGCTGCTGGGAAACGGAGGTGGGGAGAACGCTATTGAGCTTCCCATGGTCATCTGGTTGGCTACTGTTAAGACCAGGACGCCGGACTTGCTGGGCCGCTGGCCTGATACAGCACGGCTCTTATTGTTTTTATAGGTGTTTCCCATTGATCTCCGGGTTTCTAAACTCGCAATTCCTCGGAAGCAAGTGCCCCTGCTGATGCTTTTTTTCGACGGAATAATGCAACTTTGGGGAAGGGCGAATCCTAATGCTCTCTAGAGTCTAGCCGGACTTTCCAACGTGGGGAATATTGCCCGTCCGGGCGCGAAGGGGTTTTCTGGGGACGCTGGTTCGAAAGCCTAGGAGCTTGGAAAGGCGGCTTCAACATTAATAGGCGAGGCGCTGGCTCGGTTTTCCTAACAATCGAGCACGGAATAGAGTATAGGCCACTTACTATTTTCCGGTTTCCCGGTCACTGATCAGGTCCTTTGCTTCCTTTCAATTCCTTTGACAAGGCCGAGCTGCGAAAACCATTGATCGCAAGCCGCTTTCCCTAAAACCCATCCGAACCCTTCTTTCCACCTGGAAATAGTGGCCTGTGTTTCCACCACTATCTGTCAAACTAAAAGCCAACTTTGCGGGGGAAGACCTGGCTGAAATATATCCCGATCCTGTGCGGGAAGTCCTAACCAGCTCTATAAGACTTAATCACCCAGGTGAAACTCTTACATCAAATGGCAAGCTCAGGTGTAGGAATTATAGAATCATTGACTTGGGAGGGTCACTTGGCCCAACGTGGAGCTCGAAACCACGGCTCTTAAGATTAAAATTCTCATGCTCTTATCAACAAACTGCCCAGGGCAGGGGAAGGGAATCGCGGCTATTGGTGTGGCGGTTCAGACCCTTTGCAACTTCCTCCCATCAGTCGGTCACCTCTTTTATTATCTTTTCGGCATCTATTGAAGTCCTTTCTCTTTTAACAAGTCTTTTAAGTGGAGATCTCCCCACCCCCAGTCTTCTCTGCATTGGCCTAGAATTCGCTTGTGTGTGTTGTTATTGATGTTTTTACTGTGAAATAGTTCGGGGTTTTCAAAGAGAGCGATTGATCGAGCAAAATAAAATAGAGGATAATGGAAGTGTTTTCCCGGTGCTGTGAATGAACGGCGCTAAAACTGCAATGCGATGCATACTTATATTGGGAGTAATTTCTCTTCAGTGCAATGGGGCTCTTTTTAAAAAATAAGACATGCATGTAGGCTGGACGAATGAGCCGGAAATAGCTGAGCCCAGCTTACTGCCCTAGGATTTTGAGGGGGATAAAACATCAGTTTCTCCGAACATGGGAAATGTGTTCCTTTACCCGCTATTGATTTCTACGGTGGGCGTGTCCCTGACCATCTGGCTTTTGTCTCTTCTTTCTGCTAGAGGCGTCTGAGGCTCCCAAGCGGACGTGGAGTGCAACGGAGGGCAGCTCGGACGGCGAAGGGAGCCTCTCGGAGGGCCAGACCCCTGAAGACTGCAGCGGCAGTAGAAGCACCAACAGCCGCCGCTTGCGCACCGCTTTCAGCGTGGAGCAGATCAGCACCTTGGAGAACTCCTTTAAGCGGCACAGGTACTTGGGCGCCGCAGAGAGACGCAAACTGGCCAGTAAGATGCAACTCTCCGAAGTGCAGGTAAGCGACCAGACTGGCTCAACTCCTGACAAACTCAAGAGACCCTAAAATGGCTATTATACTGAGTAAAAGACAATAAAATAATCTAGCTACTTTTGGGGAGGCAGCTGGGTATGGATGTGTGCATGAGAGAATTTCCTTGACTGACTTTTCTTAACTTTAAACAATTCTTACTGCATTTTATATTATGCCTTTCCTTCAGCGTGAGGTTCAAGGTCTCCACCCACCACCACCAAAAAAATGACAATCTGGAAATGACATGGTGGTGTGGGAAATTTAAAAGAAGCAGAAGGATTTCAACATAAAAGTGGTTGAGTGAGGGAGAATGCTGTGTTAACCAATGAAGAGCTCCTCCATTAGTTCATCCACTTCTCTCTCTCTCTCCTGTCCACAGATCAAGACTTGGTTCCAGAACCGACGGATGAAACTGAAGCGTCAGTTGCAGGAGATGAGACCCGAACCTTTTCACGCAGTGCCATTTTACAGCCCCCTCCCTTTTGGACCTCAAAGTGGGCCTGTGTCCTATGTTTACTCTCCACACCAGCATACTTTCACTGGGAGGGAAGCTGTTCCTTCTGGCATCCCCTTCCCTCCAATGCCAGCTCCAACTCTGGATCCCAGAAGCAACTCTGGAGGGCAACCTGGTGCTCTCTGGCCAATGCCCATGCCCTACTTCATAGGATGCCAGGACCCTAGAACTGTCTTCCTGCCCCTCTGAGTCAATCGTCAGGAATGCTGCTGACCCACAGAAGGATTTGCACTAAAGTCTGCTCTTCCAGAGCTATATTTATAGCTACTGAGATTCCTGAATACATAGGTTTTGAATATATTTTGCACAGAGATATGAGTGGGAAATTGGGATGAAAATAAATAACTACAATGTGTGTGTGTTTTTTTTAAAAAAGCTAATTCATTCAGCAAGACCTTAACTGAGTTTTGACATTTAAACGAGGGCTTGACACAGACCAGCTTCAAGCTGCCCCTTAAATTTAGGTCATGGGGCAGAACAGCAACATCTGGAGAAGCCTGATATAAAATTAGACAAGAGCCCATCACCTGTGATCGATTTAGCAAGATCAGCTTATGCTTGATTTAGGGCTTGATAGTGTGTTGTTCGGAAAGTTGTGCAATAATAGCATCAGAGAGATGTTAAACACTGTGATTAACTTACTTCTTTGTAAGGGTGACCCTGAGAACATTGATGTGCCATAAAATTCTGGTGTTCATTCACAACCCACTGATAAAGTTGTCTGTGTTTGCAGTGCAATATATTGTACTTTTATCAATATATTGCTCTTTATGATAAGATGTAAGCCATAAGCTAATTCAAAATGCTTTCTGCATTAATAGGTATGTTTTTAGCTGGGGTGGGGATTGGACTCCCCCCCCCCCAATATCAAATACAGAAAATAACTGGAACCATTTATTTTGGTAAAGATGTATGCATGTGCAGAATTAATCAGATATACCACTTAGAGATTTTATTACAGTAAAGCAGTGCATTCATTTTGTTTTTTTAAAAAACAGCTATATAATTTTAGCATTTGTGTAGTGCTTTCAGGTATTTACATGCATTACCTAACAACAATCCTGTAAACAAGATCCATGGGCAAAATGTGCCTCCAGACCTCTCTGGCGCTTGGGACTTTCCCCCAGGCCTCACCCCATCCCTAGTCATGCATCCTCTCCCCAGCCATGTTTGGCACATTCCTTTGCTGTTTTTGCCTGGCTGGAATGTGTCTATGAACTCTGATCATGTTTTTTGCTTCCCTGGATGGAGGATAGAGGTCTCTCTGTGTGTATGTGTAGAAACTAGCTCCTCTCTTGTTCCTCTGCCTATGTGTTCCTCTGGCTCTGCTCCCCATGGTCATGGGGCCTCCAGAAAGGCTGAAAAGAAGTCCCCAGTCCAGGTTATTGTTCCCCATAAAGCAGATGAAGACTGAGGGAACTTGCCACATTCCTTTTTAAAAATCCTTATGATGCAGTGGTACTTCAGGTTACAGACTCTGCTAACCCAGAAATAGTACCTCAGCTTAAGAACTTTGCTTCAGGATGAGAACAGAAATTGCATGACGGCAGTGCAGCGACAGCGGCAGGAGGCCCCATTAGCTAAAGTGGTGCTTCAGGTTAAGAACAGTTTCAGGTTAAGAATGGACCTCCAGAACAAATTAAGTTCTTAACCAGAGGTACCACTGTACTAGGCATTTATATAGTACTACTTTTATTCTCAGGTAACTGCAACAGCCCTGCAAGGTAGATCATTGATATTCCCCACATTACAGAATAGGGGTTTATAGTGAGCTGCTTTGTAATTTGCAGGGCAGGCCTATTCATGTCTACTCAGAAGCAAATTCCATCAGGTTCAATGGAGTTTATTCTCAGGTTATAGGACTATAGCTCAGTGGTAGAGCAAATGCTTTGCATGCAGAAGGTCCAGGATTTAGTGCCTAGCAACTTCAGGTAGGACTGGAAAAGTCCTGAAATCCTGGAGAGCTGCTGCCAGTCAGTGTAGGAAATGCTGACTTTGATGGACCAATAGTCTGTATAAGAGAGCTTTCTATGTTCCTAATGTTAGCACTTTAGACAAAGTGGCCCAACAGAAAAGAAATCTAATCATTTTGTATCTTTTGGATAGTCCACAGATATTTGAACTGTGATTGTATTTGATTTGATCTGCTCTGATTTAATATTACAGCATTTGTGCAAATGTTGAGAAGTGAATTATTAATCGGTTAATGAGTATTAAGAGGAGATTTCATCTTTCTACTTTATTTCAATGTGTATATTTTTATATGCTCCCCACACAATAAAAAAAAAGTTTTGGAAATTTCATTTGGTTCACTTTGCAAGCCTTCTCTCTCTCTCTTTTTTTAATGGATTCATTTAGGTTGTGGGTGTGGGTGGGTGTGGGTGTCTACACTATCTGTGTGTGTGTGTGTGTGTGTGTGTGTGTGTGTGTGTGTGTGTGTGTCTTTTAGCATGCCTCTTGACATGCACTGGATTCCCAGAGAAATAACTGAACCCAGATCTGGATCAAGTTGAGGTCCATGTCATCATGAAGTAGCAATGCAGAGCTGATACTCCCTCCACTTCCAGCTGGGTGTGCTTCCATAAAAATACACATTTTCAAACTTGCATATATATCCAGCTAAATTATACTCCAGAGTAGACCCATTGATGTTAATGGACCTATGTTAGTCATGCCCATTAGTTTCAATAGGTCTGCTCTGAGTATGACTAGCATTGGATAGAACCCTTCAATTTAATTTACAAGCCTATGGATTTCATCTCAACACATGACATTCCAATGTGTCCGGCTTGAATGACCTATTCATATTTAATGGGTAACTTGAGAATGCAATAGGTGAAGTACCACTTTTTCTACTTCGTTCCTTAAATGGCATACAGATGTGTAATTGCATTTCTATACAGCAGGCTGTTCCTAAGGGCACAGGAACACTGATTAGGTGTCTCTTCTGGCATAGTAAAACTTGAGCCAAGCCTTATGCATCAAAATGGGTAATTTCATTTGCTTCACTGGGATTCTGCAAGATCTGGCTCTTTGCTTTGAATAAAAGGCAAGGTATCTGAGATCAGAGCCCATCCCTAAACCCAAATCCTCATGCTGAAACGACTTCACATATCTTAATTCAGATGTTGATTGTGTGTTTAAGATTGGGACCCTTAAACTCTAATCTCAGCCTTAATCCAGACTATCTGGGGTTGATGGGAGTTGGAGCCCAATAAGATAGGGAGTCAGCAGGCAAAACTAGAATGAGTTGGCTCTGTCTGGCATTGGCTCCATCCACTGTTGACCTCTCCACTTTCCACCAGCTCCAATGAGAACTTATCTGCCACTGCCTGTCTGCTACTTTAAGCAGCAGGCTGCAGCCCTTCCCTTGCAAAGAACCACTTGTGAGTGTCTAGTGATATTCTAGTCCTTACCCAGCACTGGACTGGATGCACTTGAGAGGCACAGGTTCCCCTCCCCCCCAAAAAAAATCTAGAGCAGCTTACCGTGAAGGCCCCTTATATGTCCTTTTGTACAGCCCCTACATTCTTGCCACTCTGAGCTCTTAAGGTCGGGTTGCCCTATTTCAAAAAGTAAAAACCATGAAAATAAAAATGAGGAACGCCCCCCCCCAAATTGTTGAACTTTTTAAAGGAAAACCCAGATGTTGCTGAGCTTTTTTTTTTTTTTTACAAAAACACACACACAAAAAATTGATTAACTTGCCTAAGATCCAGGACAAAGCACCATATTTCAGAAATTCTCCCTGGACATCATTTCTGCCTTTGAAATCCTGGTAATGTTTGGGAAAATCTGAACGCATGGCAGCCCTGTCTTAAGGATAAGATAGAAATAAATCCCAGGGAACAAGTGACTACCTCAATGAAAATGTATTCATAATGAAGAATACCCAGTAGTGAAATCCTATTTAAGGACATTTGATCAGGATGATGTATGGACGCATCATGTGGAAAACAGGTGGCATATAGTGCGTGGTTCATTCATGTAACTCAGTTCTGTTGCCCTTGTTCATTTATTCTTCCCTGTTGAGCCTGGATTGGAGCATAAATAGATGGAATCCTACCATATCCTTCAGCAACAATGAACATATAACTGATGGGAACATCTGGAAGCTAATAGCAGATTGCCAGGGTGGTGGAATGTACCATTTCATACTGCATCTTGTCTCTAGCCTTACTCATCCTTATGTGAATCAGTTACTGAGCAAAAAGGGGGAAAGAGTTTCTGGTGTTATATTTCTTCTCTCTTCAATGTGATGAAAGATTAAAATGTCTCCAAGGGAACCCTGACATGTGACTTTATCAGACAAAAAGGAGATGTAGCCTGGGAGAGTATAAAAAAATCAAAAGTTTTCTGATCAAAAAAATTCTAACCAGCTCTATTCCCACTGATGTTTTGTGATTCAGAAAACAGTCAGAGTAGCTTTGCTTTCTAATTCCCTATGGGGCTGTAAAATGGTGATGGACTTAGCAAATACCTGTGAAGGTATCCTTCCTGGCCATGTACACATCAAATTGTGCATCAATGTGAAAAGGTTGGGATGTGAAGTCTTGGAAATTGTGCAACACACAGCCCTCTGAAGTTACATTGTACACTTTTTATACTAAGAACTTGTTTATTTTTACAGGCTTTCCAAGAAGGATGAGTTTACACACAGGCAGAATTTGATGTGTTTTAGACCTCTATGGCATTCTGTGATGCTTTATTTGGAATACTTATATTCAAGATAAATAAAGTCTGGCTACCATATGGCAACAGACCTAAGTGTAACTAACTAGCAACTAACACATGAGTTTTAGGTAGCATGCATTTGTGGTCGATCAGTTCACGGCAGTATACATTCATTTCACAACAAACCTGTAAGGTAGGGCAGGCTGTGAGAGAGGACAACTTGCTTCAAGTCATTCCTGTGAGTTTCACAGCTGTGTAGGGATATGAAGGGGGTCTTGCTTGTCCAAATCTTGCACTCTGTCCATTGTTGTTGTTGTTGTTTAGTCGTTTAGTCATGTCTGACTCTTCGTGACCCCATGGACCAGAGCACGCCAGGCCCTCCTGTCTTCCACTGCCTCCCGCAGTTTGGTCAGACTCATGCTGGTAGCTTCGAGAACACTGTCCAACCATCTCGTCCTCTGTCGTCCCCTTCTCCTTGTGCCCTCCATCTTTCCCAACATCAGGGTCTTTTCCAGGGAGTCTTCTCTTCTCATGAAGTGGCCAAAGTATTGGAGCCTCAGCTTCACAATCTGTCCTTCCAGTGAGCACTTAGGGCTAATTTCCTTAAGAATGGATGCATTTGATCTTCTTGCAGTCCATGGGACTCTCAAGGGTCTCCTCCAGCACCATAATTCAAAAGCATTAATTCTTTGGCGATCAGCCTTCTGTCCATACTCTGTCCATACCGGCTCTTAAAACACTTTAATCAAAGTTTCTTGCTGGTGTGCTATATTTTCTCATTGTTCAAAGAAACTGGCCCTTCCAGGCCAAGATATTGAGACAGCAGCAACACAGAGACAGAGAGTACAATTACCTGGGAGAACTGTTTTTCCTTCCCCCTATTTTGGCGGGGGAAGGATAAATGCAGCCACGGAAAAATCCCAGTTTGGATCAGGGTCGTAACAAAAGAAGGGACTTCAACTCCTTCCTTTTGCACCAGTTTCCTGGCCCAAATCTCCCTCCAAGAGCTGCTGGCAGTGGCAGGGGTTGTTCTGCAAAGCCAGTTGCTGCTCTGGCAGAGTGATTCAGACCAGGAAATGGGTACATGGAGGTAATAGTTTATCCATCCCCATCCCCAGGGCTGTGATCCTAATCTGGATTGGATCCCATGATGCTACATTTACTTTCGGGGGGGGGGGAGGTGTTGTTATATATTTATAGGCTCCCTTTTTCCCTGATGGGACTCAAGGCAGCTTACAGATAAAATCAAGAATCACTAAAAACATGGAGGAAATAACCATCATTAAAAACAACTAAACATTAATAGAATTAAAAGTATATACATATAGAAAATCTGTTTAAAACATACAAAGAATTACAATAATAAATGGTGTATGTAGGAGGCCGGGAGAGATGAGAGGGAGCCTGAGGTCCATGAACTGGTTAATCCTGTTTGCATCCAACAGCTGTTAAGCCATCCCTAGTTTTGGACAACAGGACTGGGTGCTTGTACTCCAAAATACACCAGGGCTAGACTTGGAATGCTAACTCATTGAATTAAAAGCCCTGCAGAGTTATATGGCTATCTAGTTCTCAGGTGGCCTTCAAAGCAGGAGATGATGCTTGTCTGTTTCACCCCAGGGCATATCTCCAGATCTTACTTGCTGAACTACAGTCATTAAGAAAGGGTGTTAATAAGGAGAGAATTTACAGCCCACTTAGCTCCCATTCAGAAAGCATTGGAGAAAAGCAGAATGAATGGGAGGAGCAGAGAAAACTGCTGATGAAGTCCTAGGAATAGGTAACAGTGTAGACTGCTGCCTTGTTATTTTTAGAAAACAAAATATATTATTAATTTGGGAACAGCTATGCATCGGCAGAATGAGCCCAGAAAGGAGTACCTCCAGAATCAATGGAGAACTACTATGATCTAAGAAGGATCCTATTCATATCTCCCAACATTTTCCTAGTTTAACCAAGAGAGTTTTCATCATCTTTGTAATTGTTTGGGAGAGAAAATAAAGATGGGGAAACTGCAGTGTGTCACTTTTGTCGATGGATGCCAATTGTTTTCTTAGGCACCAGGCAAGCTGTTCCAGTTTCAAGGTCTGCTTGTTGAGGCAGCCATTCTTCACCACATTGGCCTCAACAATTGACCTCCTTGAGGTTGGTATGGTGAACCAATTCTTTACCACAAGGCTCATGAGATCCACTGACAAGTTTTCTACGGCCATGATTTGGAAATCATAAACTTAACTGAGGGGAATGGAGAATTGGCCATGCATGCACAAATGGTACCTTCTGGACCCCATCAATACATTTTGGAATTGGTGGATTTCAGGCTTATCCACCAAACAGTGCCTCTCTCTCTCTCAGAAGGCGCTGTATCCAGCTGTGTTGCCTCTTAAGGACCGATGACACATGGTCTTAAACAAACAAGGAACTTGTGACATTCTGTGGAAGACAAGTGGATGAAAATGGAAGGGAGGTGAGATAAAGTAACATCAGAGAAGATGAAACAAAAAGGAAGTGGAGAGGAAAAATCAGACAGACGATGATAAGCTGAGTAACTTATGTTGTAGCAAACAAGAGGTGCCTTTATGGGTGCCAGAGAAGGTCAAGCATTTACCTAACTTCAGGAGCATAAAGCAACAAACACATTTCCTCTGTGCTGTCAAAGGAGATCTGCATTCAGAACCAGTTTAGAGATGTGTGCATATTATATACAGGCCCCAATAGTGAGTTGATGTAGATGAGAATACATGGCCCCAATTCAGTCATGCACAATGTGATGATTTGGAGTTGGAGCAGAGTCACAGTCTTTTAGGGACCAACTTCTGCTACAATAGGAGTCTTATTGTAAGCTTTCTGGTTACACAGAACATTCACCAGGCAGAACAGAATGATAGCTTAACTCTCAGATAATTATGTGTGATAAAGACTTCTATGTGACACATAGCGTTTCACCCTGTAGATGGTTCTACGCCAACTAACATTAGTGAAATAAAATAGGCTACGTTTTCTGTTATATGTCTTAATCTCTAGGACCAAAATGGCAATTACCATTTTAATGGCAGGAAATACAAAACAAACTATTTTGAAAGATAATTGGTTGAAAAATTCACCTTTCTTAATGACACTGAAACATAATGTTTATGAACATAAGCAAGTTTAACTATGTTCCATAGGGCTCACTCCTAAGTAAATGTGTTTTTAGTATGATAAGTCTGTATAGTGCCATAATGGGAAGTATGCACTACCATCCATATATATCACAAAGTTCTTTTTCTGTTGAGAAAAAAAAAGTGTTAAAGTATGAGGAAAATATTCCAGTTGCAATCTTCTTAATCAATCTCATTGTGCTACTTTCTGGAAAACTGTAATAAATTTCAAGCATCTCCCCATTGTTAAGCATAGAGTACAATACATTATCAAATATCTTTAGTGTGGTCACTGATTGCTTATTGGGGTAATGTTTAGACTGAGCCTTTGATCATGAGATACTGCAGAAAACCTGTTGTCCAAAGAGAATTCAAATCCTAAAAATACCTTCACCAGCATCTAGTGTTGTGCTAAGGAGGCATCGCCTAAGGCTATCATTTGGGGCACATCTGGGCAGAGCAACAACCAGTATCTCATTTGTGAAGGGATTTCCTGTTAACAAAACTTCTATCCAAACAGTTGCTCCATTGCTCAGATATAGTCGTATGAAGGAATCTGCAGGGACATTTCCAGATGGATTTTATCCATTCATTTTTTAAAAAGTGAGTATAACTCACTCTTCATCCGTAAAGACACCTGGGAGGGATACACAACATAAAATACAATGACACAACCAGAGCCATAAAATAGATGACAATAAAAGCATCTTCTACAAAGAGCAGCAGCTACGACAAGAGCAGAGCTGGTGGCACAGATACATCAAAACCAGAATTCTAAGCTTAGGAAGGCTTCAGCTGATGCTACAAAAAAGTCAAAGCCAACTATAGCATAGGATTGCATCATAATGTTTGTCTTTTTCCTTCTCTCCCCATCCCATGCTCTGCATAGCACCTGATCAGAAAGGCATAGCACCTGATCATAGCAGGACTCAGAAAGCTTGCCACTCTTTTGTGACATGCTGGTTGGTCCTAATAAAAGTATTGCCCAACTGTCTATTTTGGATCTTATGGACCAATGCAGCTCCAGTTGCTTTTTATAGAACTGCAGTCACCTTTGGGAGATCTTATGGGTTCTGTGTGATTGGGATGCTTGGACACTCTCATTCAAGAGAGACTGGTCCAAGTAAAACACATATCCTGCCTGTGACTCATACTCAGCGTAGGTGCACTGAGATCAATGGACTTGGCTAACTTAGAATCATACAGTTGGAAGGGACCCCAAGGGTCATCTAGTCCAACCCCCTGCAGTGCAGTCCCCTGATTTTAATGCCTGTCCTCAGAGTACGATGTAACTGGACACAGCCCATACAGTACAGTTGAGCATATGTAGTGTGCGTTTTCTCAGCCACTAAGAAACTAAGGACCGGCCTATTGCCACAAATCTGCAACTCAGGACACTGGTCTCAGGCCAGGAGATCTTCCCTGAGAGGTCTGTGCCTCCTTTTCAGAAGTCAGCTCCCCATTAGGGAGGGGCTGCTTTGTGGGGAGGGGAGCCGGGTCTCCAAAGTGACCCTGGAGTGGGCGGAGGTAAGCCGCCCAGGTCAGCAGGGTCCCCGGCCGTGTCTCCTTCAGCCCAACCAATTGGGCTTGCATAGGGCCGTGGCTTCTCCCGTGGCCAGGGATGCTGCCTTTTCTGCTTCCAGTCCTCGATCTCCCAGCCTGCCCACACTCTGCTTTGTAGTTTGACCTTGATATGACTTACGTCGGTTGCCTGGTTGTTGGGGCCAGGTAGGAAATTTTCCACTTGGCATAATTGACTCTAGCCACTTGGTTTTCGCCTACCTAGTAGCAATCATCACAACTTTGTGAGGTTAGGCATTGGGTAAGCCTTTTGTGGGAGTGGAGGTTGCTGCTTCCGCCTGCCCCTCCATGGTAAGGGTATCCCGTTAAGGGGATCTGGGGGTGTGGTTCCTGTCCGAAGCCTGGGCATGGGCCAAGACACATCCCTAACGGTGACCCGGGGGGGGGGACGACCTCATTTGATGTACATCAGAGGGCTCCCCCCTTCCAGTGGTTAACCCTTCAAAGAGACTTCCTGCGGGCATGCAGGAGTCAGGTTCTAACATGGGTCGGCAAACTAAGGCCCGTGAGCCGGAGCCGGCTCAATCGCCTTCTAAATCCGGCCCGCGGATGGTCCGGGAATCAGCATGTTTTTACATGAGTAGAATGTGTCCTTTTTATTTAAAATGCATCTCTGGGTTATTTGTGGGGCATAGGAATTTGGTCGTTCCCCCCCCCCCAAAAAATAGTCCAGCCCCCCACATGGTCTGAGGGACAGTGGACCAGCCATAGCTGTCAACTTTTCCCTTTTCTTGCAAGGAATCCTATTCGGAATAAGGGAATTTCCCTTTAAAAAAGGGAAAAGTTGACAGCTATGGGACCAGCCCCCTGCTGAAAAAGTTTGCTGATCCCTGGGTTATAGTCTTGCTTCACTCAATTGCCTAAGCCAATACATCTGTAACCAATAAAGTTGTGGCCTTATTTATCCCATTAACCCAATACACTTGTTTTTGTGTGTTTTATTCCAGGGAAGCTTGGGATCTGGGTCCTTGCCATGCAACTTTAGACCCCTACTGACTATTATTATTCCTTAACAGATACACTCCAGGGAAACATGACTGAATCAGCAAGGCAATCTGGGCTTTTTCTTGCTCAAGGAACCATTCTGCAATGGGGCTAGGAAAACCAGCAGGAAGCTGTGTCCTGGGGCAAACCACTCTGCCCCCTGCTGCCTTCCTACCAGGCAGGCAAACCATTTCAGGCTGTGAGTTCAAGGAGAAAGATTTCGCCCTGCCAGGCCATTAGGTCTAATTGCCGCCTATTATCTCTCCCTTTGAAGCACAATCAACTGTCAGTTAAACTAGGATAACCCACCCCCTTCCCTTTCCAAGGAGGCTGGGCGTGGTGGTGGTGGTGGGGGACTCAAGCTTTGAGTTTTTATGGAATATTTTCTTGACTCAAGGCAGTTTGGAATTGGAAGCAGCTGCAAGGAGGGGTGTCTGGATTTCACCCAGCTGTTTTCAACACATCTGCAACAAAACTGGGGAAAGGAAAAGTGGGGGGAGTGTTAAGAGAAAAATAATAGCACTGTGTAATGTGTATAGATTAAATAGTATAATAAATATATAATTTTGACATTATAAAGTATGGTGCATATATGATAAAAGGGGCACTGTTGAAAAACCCTCATGTAATCTTAAACAAGATATCACTCAGGATTTTTAGAGCAGGGGAGGTGGTCTACCCCCTTTTTCAGTAGTGGCTGGTACCTAATAATAATAATAATAATAATAATAGTCGTCATTTATTTATTCCCCAGGCACTCTGGGCGGCTTCCAACAAGATTTAAAATACACTGAGAGGGTAGAAGGAAGGGAGTTAAAGCCAGAGGCAATAAACGGCAGAGATAACTCATTCCATTTTGGTCTTCCTCTTCCTCCCTGCTGCATCCTATAATGGGCAACACCAAGAGGAAGGAGGTAGAAGCGGGCAGCAAGTATCAACGCCTGGATTGAATGGATGTCAGAAGATGTTGGCCGAATGAGATTAGTGTCCTCATGGACAATCCTTCACTGCTGTCTTTCGTAAAATAGGTTTCAGTCCTCAACCAATAGCAGACCCAGCTGTCAAAAATATATGTGCAGATGTGATCAACATGAATACAACCAGCACTAATGCAGATTCCATTCCTTCTCAATGGAACTCTCTTTTTGCTAAGTGCTCACAAAGATGTTAGAAAACGCCGTTTCACCAAGTTGGGGGCATTGTGCGAGTGAGAGACTTACAAATCTCCTCTACTTTTTTTTTGTAGCAATGCTGTTCAGCGCATTTCACAATCCCATCCTTTTGATCATCAGTCTCAAGCAAGGAGCTAATGAGATTTACTGAGATAATCACAATTTGAGTCCTCCCTTGAAACCAATGGCCACCGCTGTGACTTATTTTTTTCAAAATCAGAAGCAAATGGGAAGGAATGGGATTCTAATTGGTAAAGGAGCAGGTAACTCCATTTGGGAAGAAAGAGAAAGTGTATGTCAAGCTATCCCAAAACCCTGTTTTGTGTGTGTTGCAACACTTTTACCAATGCCAAATATCTCCTTTGCCCCAAAGTAGGGAAAAGGCGAGGTAAGGGACAAGTTAGTGGGCAAGGGTCCCTTAAACAAAAGGTTTTCTTACCCAGTTAATCTCATTGAAGCCTAATTGACTATCTAATAGCAATGATAAGGACATCAAAGGCTGGACTAAATAAACTTGTTAGCATTTCCAAAGGAGGCGGTGAGTGTTACAAACAGCCATCAATTGCTTATGGTTGGTACTTAAAAGGGAAACTGTCCCTCTGGGCAGATAATGATGTGTGATCTTAAATGAAGCATGGGAGGGGGGCATTGTCTCCCATGCAAAGCCTGAGGACAATGACAGTCTGGAGGGGATGAGGTGGGAGCTGCCCTATTTTGGATTCCTTTGATCAGCCAAATCCAGTCCTGAGTAGCTGGGGATCATGTCAGACTCCTGGCGCCTGGCCCTTACAGGGCTCTTTTACAACCCCCTATGCTCTGTGGATTGGAAGGTATTGCCTAGAATGGAACAACAGCAGTTCTCCAAATAGCTGGTGTGACCTTGCAGGAAAAGGAAAGGGAAAAGAAGGCGCGTCTCCTGTCACAACAATGTTGGGAAGCCTTACCTGTTGGTTGTTGCTGGTTATAGGTAATCTTTACCTGTTGAATGGTTGCTGGCCATACTTAGGAACACAGAAAGCTACCTTATATACCAAGTCAGACCATTGATCTACCTAGATCAGCATTGTCTACAAGACTCTACATTGACTGGCAAAATCACCCAAATGTTCTGTTGTGATGTGGCAAGAAAGAGGGGTCTAATGAACATGAACGGGGGATTATAGGCACCAGATCCTATGTAGCTAGGTAGAACGAAAGCCCACCTTTTTCAGCATTTTGTTTCTGACGTCAGCTAGGGACATATGCCTCTGGAAGCAACCAAGCACAAAGGGATTTTAGTTGTTTCTGTTTGCAGCCCTAGCAGCTGGTATTTGGTGCTATACTGCCTCTGTTCATGGAGGCTCCTTAATGGGTTAACTGTGTTTTGCCTGGTTAAGTAACAGCTCTTTGTGGGTTAACAATGTGTTTGTATGGTAGAGATCATTATCATTCCAGAAAATCTTTTGACATCCCTCTCTGAAATGTTGACATAATAGCTCAAATGCATCCCGGGCTCAGTCCAGGAACTACTTTTGCACTGTCAAGTGTGCAGTCATTGAAAACATATCTTGGTAATAATGGAAAGCTTGCACAGACTACATATGGAGCATTTTCTCACTTTATGCCAACGCCTCTGGAAGAACAATAACAGTGATGATAACAGGAATAATAATTTACATTTCAACCCAAAGGTTTATATTTGATAAAATGCAAGAAATCAAAACAGCAATATTAAAATGGTAAAACCAAAGATCACTTGCAAAGGAATATCAGGAAACATACATCCAATGTAGCAGAGAGACCAGCACCATAGCTCAGTTGTCTCCGAAAGCCTGAAGGAAAATACACACACATAAAAGCTGTTAATGTGCAAGACAGACAGTCTCCAGTGGAAGGGAGTTCCAAAATCCCTGTTAGTGGCTCAGATCATGGCCTGAATCCAGCAGAACTGCATGCTCAGTATTGTGGGCGTGATCCGGTGGAACATCCTCCCCCTGCAGCCAGAGAGGCCCCTTCTCTGTTGAAGTTCAGGCACCTGACAAAGACTTCTATTCCAGCAGCCATTTTAAGGATTTTCTGTTTTCATGATTAACTTTAATTGATTTTATCTACTTTCTCATTCTTGCTATATTTATGTACATCCCTTAGAAACTGTGGTGTCAGGACAGAAGGCCCTGAACCACCCACAGAGCCACAGCTGTTGAAAGGCAGTCTCCTCTGCAGAACTTCAAGCATTTGTGTATCAACTGTATAAACTTTTATGGACCAAAACTGACACTTTATATTGTGTCTGGTAGGAAACAGGTGGAGTATGACAGCTGCCTTCAAATATCTAAAGAGCTGTGACATGGAAGATGGAACAAGCTTGTTTTCTCCTGCACCAGAGGGTAGGACCAGAACCAATGAATTCAATTTACAAGAAAGGAGATTCCGACTGAACATCAGGAAGAACTTTCTGATGGTAAGAGCTGTTTGACAGTGGAACAAACTCTCTTGGAAGGTGATAGACTCTCCTTCCTTGGAGGTTTTTAAGCAGAGATTGGAAGGCCATCTGTCATGGATGATCTAGTTGAGATTCCTGCATTGCAAGGGGTTGGACTAGATGACCCTCGGGGTCGCACTCAGCTCCACAACTCTATTATCACATTTTGCTGCATCACTCAGCAACTTTGCAGCTGCATTCCGGACCATCTTCAAGGGCAGCCTCATGTACAGCGCATGACAATAGACTAAAGATGAGGCTACCAGAGCATGTATAACTGCTGCTAGGCTATCCAAGACCAGGAGGGGTGGGAAAATACATTTATTTTCCTATTTTCATGAAACTTATACTTCGCTTGATTGAAAAAAACAACAACAAACCATCAAAGTGGTTTACAAAGAGTGGTTTACATTCATTGCCACTGGGGCTTCCTAGACCTCAAATGACAATGATGGCTCCAGTACAGATCTGTTCAGGTCTATCCCTATCCAGAACAGGTTCTCACCAAAACGTCTGGATTTGGGAGCCACCCATCACCAGCAACTAAGAGTTTTAATCTAGCCCATCACTGCCTTTAGGCACTAGTCTAGCAACTAGTCTGAGAAGTGTGATGGAATGGAGAGATAGAGTTGGGTAGTTAGGCAAAATCCACATACTGATGACAACATTGGTTGAAACTTCCTGGCAGCTCCATACATTCATATAGATGTTGCAAAGCATGGGGGACAGAATAAAGAGGTAAGGTTGTGCTGCTTGCAAATATGCAAAAAGTGTCCCATGCGTTTTGCAACTGCATGCATTCAGTATTTGGGATGCAATCATATTTTAAACTTTTAAGTTTGAGGCTTTGGATAACTGTAAGGGACGTGGGTGGCGCTGTGGTCTAAACCACTGAGCCTCCTGGGCTTAGTCGGCAGTTTGAATCCCCATGACAGAATGAGCTCCCTTTGCTTTGTCCCAGCTCCTGCCAACCTAGCAGTTTGAAAGCACGCCAAAAAAGTGCGCTGCTCTGGTTTCGGTGTTCTGTTGCACCAGAAGCGGCTTTGTCATGCTGGCCACATGACCCGGAAAAACTGTCTGCGGACAAATGTCAGCTCCCTCGGCCTGTAAAGTGAGATGTGCGCCGCAACCCCAGACTGATCTGCAACTGGACTTAACTTTCAGGGTTCCTTTACCTTTTACCTTTAAGGCAGGTCTTTCAGTTCAGCTGTTTCTTGACATCATTTGAATTCTTCTGCTTGGTTTAGGTTTCAATGTGTTAAGTCTGTGTGGCATTGTGAGGTCCTACTCAGTATTGACCCTCCAGCAGCTTTGGGATCCTGCAACCTTTGACAAAAAAAAAAAATGTTTCCCACCCCTTCTTTGTTGAAGGTTCTGCTTTTTATGTAATATTATGGTACGCAAGAGGTTAATGGAAACTCTTCACAAAATGGCAGTTTTAAAACTCTACAGTTGTGGACTGTAGTGTGGAACTCATGCATCATTCACAACAATGTCTGAAATATGGTGCTGGACACAAACCTTATAATATCAACAGGTCTGATAGCCATTCAGATGGTCTGGAGGCCTTCTGCCTCTTGGCCTTCTGCCTCTTGCAGTCTGTTGGGCCTTGTTTCAGTCTGGGAGTCTCTTTGGGATGTTGCCTCCTCCTGTGTTGAAACAAAATTTCCAGCTGTCTATGTGATATGAATGTTCTTCTGGGTTTGACTATCCAGAATGGGTCAAGTAAACAGAAAACAGGAATGAATGATCCAAGAATTCTAGGGAGAAACCAGTTCTGTGCTGCAATGGCTATTTTAATTGAGAGAAGACAGAAGGGTTGGAGACTTCTGGAGCCAATGGCCTCAGAGGAGAATTGGGGGCCCATCCTTTGATTTCCCAATCTGCCTGCTGAAAGAGAACTATATTACTGCAGCTTAGTTCTACTGAAGGGCTGAGCAAAGAAAAGTAACTTTTGTAGCAGGTGGAGACAGGTTTTCCAGACAGACTCCTAGTAGGCCTATCCATCATTTTCTATTTCATTGTATCCTTCCATAATCTGGTTCTTTTTAAGAAACAGCCCATCTCCTTCTTAAATCCCGTATGCTGAAGTAAGTGCACAAAATGTGTCTAACTACATATTAGAATAAACTATACTGCATGTCACATCAAAATGGCTCTGGCAAAGCATGTAGCAATTTCCAAAGAGGGATTAAATAGCGGCAGGAAATGATGTCGGAAATTGCCAGTTGCTTATTACAATCTCTGTGTCTACTTGCTGCCATTTTGTGACCGGTTCTGACCTTGCAACACCATTTTGTGACAGATAAGCCTTAGTAATCTTCAGCTCCTCAAGTTGGCCCTGGGGGTAGAAAACTTGTTTTGTTAAACTTTTAGGCCCCTTTATACATTTGGAAGCTAATCTTGCTGGATTATTCTTTTCAGACCCTCCCTTTAGATTTATGTTCAGATAGTGCTATCTTCCCTTTACCCAGAAATACAGTAGGCCAATCCACACGGGAAATAAATTTGCAGTGGTGAGTTGCAATTCAACATTGAATGCATCAAGTTCAAAGGGTGACAAATGGAGGCTACAATCTTGGGTTCAATTGCTTCAGAATAATCACACTCAAGTGAATAAGGAGATTTCTAAGGATCTGGCTTCAGGGTACTGGCAGGCTGATTTAAATCAAGTTCTCTTTTGATATGTAGTACTTCAGAACAATGATGAATACTACCTGTTTACTGAAACCAATAGAACATGTTAATTTACAACTAAATTGAATATTGCTGCTATTTAGAAAGCCATGATTAACTTTGCTATTTTGAATCTATTAGCAGAATCTATTTATTCAAATAAGCATTGCTGGCTTTAGGGTGTTGCAGGCAGTTTCCCAGCACAAGTGCTGAATGGAAGGGGCACATCATTAATAATAATAATATTATAATAATAATAATAATACAGTGCTACCTCGGGTTAAGTACTTAATTCGTTCCGGAGGTCTGTTCTTAACCTGAAACTATTCTTAACCTGAAGCACCACTTTAGCTAATGGGGCCTCCAGCTGCTGCCGCGCCACCGGAGCACGATTTCTGTTCTCATCCTGAAGCAAAGTTCTTAACCGGAGGTACTATTTCTGGGTTAGCAGAGTCTGTAACCTGAAGCGTATGTAACATGAAGCATATGTAACCCGAGGTATCATTGTAATGGTAATCTGTACCAAAATGAATGATCGTGAAAATAAACATGGGGATGTTGCACAAAATGCTATCCTTGTTCAGGGTGCCATATTACCAGAGTCCATCCCTGAAACCACTAGAGCATTTTAATTTACAACTAAACAGAAACAGAGCACTGCTGCTCTTTGTGAAGGTATAATTATTTTTGTCCAAGATTAAAATGATTTTAGAAATGTTTGCTTGATACAGTAATAGTGTTGCCCACTCATTTATTTATCGCACATCATGTGGTATGCATATCTCCTTCTACTTCATGGACCTCACAACAACTCCATGAGGTACGTTGAGCTAAGAGACATTGGCTGACCCAAGATTGTTCAGTGAGTTTTGCGGCTGAGTGAGGATTTGAACCCAGGGTGGTGCTGTGGGTTAAAACCACAGAGCCTAGGACTTGCCGATCAGAAGGTAGGCAGTTCGAATCCCTGCGACGGGGTGAGCTTCTGTTGCTCGGTCCCTGCTCCTGCCAACCTAGCAGTTCAAAAGCACGTCAAAGTGCAAGTAGATAAATAGGTACCTCTCTGGCAGGAAGGTAAACGGCATTTCCGTGCACTGTTCTGGTTCGCCAGAGCATGTCATGGGGCCACATGACCCGGAAGCTGTACACCGGCTCCCTTGGCCAGTAAAGCGAGATAAGCGCCGCACCCAGAGTCGGTCACAACTGGACCTAATGGTCAGGGGTCCTTTTACCTTTACCTTTTACTCCTTAGTTCTAGAAAAGGAATGAGGAACCTGTGGCTCGCCAGATGCTGCTGGACTACAACTCCCATCATTCCTGATCATTGGTCATGTTGGCTGGGACTCTTGGGAGTTGGAGCCAATCAATCAATGTATCGTACATAGCCAAAGGCCTTTACAATGTACAGCAGAGGGCAAGGCAAGGCTTTCCTCTGAAACTGCGTGGCATGCCCTATAAAATTTTACAACATAAAAAGTTTGTAAGATAAAAAAATAAAATTAGAGAGCATTAACAAAAGCGGAAGGGAGCTTCTTATCTGCCAGAGCAAATGTGGCTACCAGGTGTGTAATCTGTAGATCTTTATCAGCTAAGAGTTTGACTGTCACCTCCGGGGGGGGGGGGGATTGGCCTGAGAAAAGGTTAAGAGTAGATGGCATTTTCCCCTCTTCTGGGCATTGTACATAGGGGGCAAGTTGTGCATGATATCATCTACCTGATTGCATCCATAAATGCATTTGTTCCCTATGGAGGATTCCCAGGTGTCTCCCCTCTAAGTATGCTGATTGCGTCTGTTGGAATCTTAGTCCAAGAAATGCAATTGCAGGAAAGTTGGTATCTCAAGGTAGTGGGGCCTTGAATGGTTGATCTTAATTTGGGAGTACCAAGTAGAGTAACGGGCAGCTATAATGAATACTCTATCTCGATTGGAATCCTGGTCAAAGACACAATTTTTAAGGCCAAATATGTCTCCATTTGGAGATTGTAAGCCCTAAGCTTATTGTGACACCTTTGTGCCCAGCCACCTGTCCTTAGTTGCTGTAAACAGCAGAGCTCAGCAGAAATATGGTCCTCCTCAGAGGCATTCAGCCTGCACCAGTATCTGAGGTAGGGTAGTTTGATTCTGGCTGTTATCAAGAGGAGAGCCAACTCAGCTCTGAGGTCCCCAGTGGAAGCCCCAATATCTGCCTCATGAATTTGTTTTGTTGGACTTCTAGTTCAGATTTGATACCGCTTCCCCAGAGTTCAGCCCTGTAAAGCATTTGTGCAATGATCTTTGACACATAGATCTTGATGGCTGGGTTGATTAACTGGCCCCCCTTCAAACAGAAAAACTGTCCAGTAGAGCGAGCAGATAATAACTTGGTTGCATCCAGGTGGGGTTTCCATGAAAGCTTTTCATCCGTAAATAATCCTAGGTATTTACACCTATGTACTTGCTCAAGAGTATGACCACCTAATGTCTACTTGGATTTAGTAACCCTCTTACCAAATATGACCTCCTTAATTTTCACATAGTTAACTTTTAGATGTTCTTTTTTGCACAGTTGGCCAGATTTGACCAGCATCCTTCTGAGTCCAATTTTGTTCAGGGAGAGCAGAACAAGGTCATCAGCATATAGTAAAACAGACAAATTGGAGTCTGACAACATCTGCAGGACCACAGGTTCCCCATTCCTGTATCCTAGGAGGACATTCTAACCACTAGACATGGGTCAAGCAGCTGACCCCCCCCCCCAGATCAAGTAAAACAATAGAAATACTTAACTGACCAATCACGTCAGTTCTGCCCCCAACAACAAAAGTCCTGCCCCCTAACAAAAATCCTGGCTATGCCCATGCCACTAGTGACTAGACCATCCTAGCTTCTCAGTGTTAGAATCAAGAAACATAGTTTATATCAGAACAAAGGATTTCCACCAGGAAGAATAGGGTTTTTTGCTTCCTTTTTTTTAAACAAGAGGAAATGTCCTACTTTTACTTACAAAGTAAGTATTTATGATTTGCATACATCAAAATAAATAGCCTTCGGCCCAGTATACCTAAAGGAGCATATCCACCCCCATCGTTCTGCCCAGACACTGAGGTCTACTTCCAAGGGCCTCCTGGCAGTTCCCTCACTGCGAGAAGCAAAGTTACAGGGAACCAGATAGAGGGCCTTCTTGGTGGTGGCACCAAGGAAAAAAACCAACTATCTGACTTTTAGAAGACATCTGAAGGCAGCCCTGTTTAGGGAAGTCTTTAATGTGTGGTGTTTTATTCTGTTTTTAAGCTGCCCTGAGTGGTTTGGAAACCCAGCCAGATGGGCGGGATATAAGTAATAAATATTATTATTATTATTATTATTATTATTATTATTATTATTATTATTGGAGGATAACTTGCTGAAGCCAGTTGGGGTACCAAGTCCTTAATATAAATGTTAAAAAGGGTGGAAGAGAACACTCTTGTTTCACTCCTCTTGAAGTTTTAGAGGCTTCAGTCACACTTCCATTTAGACCAGCTCTGACCCTCATTCTGAAGCCTCTAAAACTTCAAGAGGAGTGAAACAAGAGTGTTCTCTTCCACCCTTTTTAAAGAATGCTCCAACTACCACACAATTGCACTCATTTCACACGCTAGCAAGGTTATGCTTAAAATTCTACAAGGAAGGCTCAAGCAGTATGTGGACCGAGAACTCCCAGAAGTGCAAGCTGCATTTAGAAGAGGCAGAGGAACCAGAGACCAAATTGCAAACATGAGCTGGATTATGGAGAAAGCTAGAGAGTTCCAGAAAGACATCTACTTCTGCTTCATTGACTATGCAAAAGCCTTTGACTGTGTCGACCACAGCAAACTATGGTAAGTTCTTAAAGAAATGGGAGTGCCTGATCACCTCATCTGTCTCCTGAGGAATCTCTATGTGGGACAAGAAGCTACAGTTAGAACTGGATATGGAACAACTGATTGGTTCAAAATTGGGAAAGGAGTACGACAAGGCTGTATATTGTCTCCCTGCTTATTTAACTTATATGCAGAATTCATCATGCGAAAGGCTGGGCTGGATGAATCCCTAGCCGGAATTAAATTTGCTGGAGGAAATACCAACAACCTCAGATATGCAGATGACACAACCTTGATGGCAGAAAGTGAGGAGGAATGAAAGAGCCTTTTAATGAGGGTGAAAGAGGAGAGCGCAAAATATGGTCTGAAGCTCAACATCAAAAAAACGAAGATCATGGCCACTGAGCCCATCACCTCCTGGCAAATAGAAGGGGAAGAAATGGAGGCAGTGAGAGATTTTACTTTCTTGGGCTCCATGATCACTGCAGATGGTGACAGTAGCCACGAAATTAGACACCTGCTTCTTGGGAGAAAAGCAATGACAAACCTAGACAGCATCTTAAAAAGCAGAGACATCACCTTGCCAACAAAGGTCCGTATAGTTAAAGCCATGGTTTTCCCAGTAGTGATGTATGGAAGTGAGAGCTGGACCATAAAGAAGGCTGATCGCCGAAGAATTGATGCTTTTGAATTCTGGTGCTGGAGGAGACTCTTGAGAGTCCCATGGACTGCAAGAAGATCAAACCTCTCCATTCTGAAGGAAATCAGCCCTGAGTGCTCACTGGAAGGACAGATCCTGAAGCTGAGGCTCCAATGCTTTGGCCAGCTCATGAGAAGAGAAGACTCCCTGGAAAAGACCCTGATGTTGGGAGAGATGGAGGGCACAAGGAGAAGGGGATGACAGAGGATGAGATGGTTGGACAGTGTTCTCGAAGCTACCAGCATGAGTTCGACCAAACTGCGGGAGGCAGTGGAAGACAGAAGTGCCTGGCGTGCTCTGGTCCATGGGGTCATGAAGAGTCGGACACGACTAAACGACTAAACAACAACATATAGTCCTCTAATCAACAGCAAGAGTCTGTGGTCAATGTCAAAACTTGATAATTTCTCCCAGTTTCTTATTGAAATTTCAGCTCTGGTCGTCTGAGCTGATATGACTCATCTTCCTTTGAGCCCAGCAGAGCATTAAAACAACAAAGTCCACAACGGAAGGATGAGGCAGGTATGGTGCTACATTGCTATACTTTATTACTAAGCTATACAGAGAGCAAAGAAAAATACATCTTCTCTCTGTGAGAAGCAGAGAGCAACTGAACAAAGGAAACGAACAGAACCAGTAACGTCACATCCCATCTCCCATTCCCGTGAGAATCCAACAGTATCTGGACTGTGGAATGTAAACAGTCCTGTGACTGCAAGCAGCTGCTCAGTGAGAAACAGAAACTAACATCCTCCCCCTTTCTGTGAACACCACTGGGCAGCGTGTTCGTACAATCTCAGTACAAACCCGATTTCTGTACATAGGTACAGTGTTGATCCCTTGGAACAACCTTGGACATTATATCAGCAGGAAGGGGCATCTAGTCCAACCCCCTTGCAATGCAGGAATCTTAACACACCACCCTCAATCCAGCTTGAAACTATACTGGTCCCTGCTTAACTTTGCAAATGTGCTAGCAGCTTTATTGCTGCACCACTAGGATCAGTAGTTCCTGTTTGCTTTCTTAAAAATGGGGAAAATGCTGCCCATTTTCCAATTTCCCTGGTACTATTTATGCATAGGCGCCGACTCCATGGGGCCTGAGGGGGCTCGAGCCCCCTCAAAAAATTTTTAGGGGGGGCTCAGCCCCCCCAATAATCTCGGGCGCCCTTCCAGCAGAGCGCCGCCGCCGTCCCCCGCCTCCTCCCCACCTGCTCCCTCGCCAGCCAGCCAGCCAGCCAGCCGCGCGCCCTAGTCGGAGAGCCCCGGCCGTCCCCCGCGAGATTAGGGAATCCCCGGGGGTGGGGGCTCCTGCCTCGCTGCTTCGCAGCACCACCGCCACTGCCAAGGCACTGCCGGGGGGAATTTCCTTCCTCCTGGCGGTTTCAGCCCCCGTGAGAACAGGGGAATCCCGACCGGCCACACCTCCCAGCCAGCCAGCCAGCCTATTTAGGGCCGGAGCGGAGGGGGCTCTCCCTCTCTTCTCCGGCTAGCCCCACGTTTCCCGCATATCAGCTGTTCCGATTAATAGGCGCAGCACGCTCTCCCCTATTCGCTCACGAGGAGGCGGCGCCACTTTATTTGCATATTCATGAGCTTATTTATTATTCATGAGCTTTCCCGGGCCCCCCCAATATTTTTTATAAGTCCGCGTCCCTGTATTTATGGCACTAAATAGGCCCGCCAGGGTGGGCGTCCACCAATCTATATACAGTGGTACCTCGGGTTAAGTACTTTATTTGTTCCGGAGGTCTGTTCTTAACCTGAAACTGTTCTTAACCTGAAGCACCACTTTAGCTAATGGGGCCTCCTGCTGCCGCCGCGCCGCTGGAGCACAATTTCTGTTCTCATCCTGAAGCAAAGTTCTTAACCCGAGGTACTATTTCTGGGTTAGCGAAGTCTATAACCTGAAGCGTATATAACCCGAGGTACCACTGTATTCTTAATATAGCCCTGGAGGCAATATGCCAGTTTCGCATTTCTTGATCTTATGTTTCCAGATTTTACGAAACCATTTTGGGGGGACATCTCTAAAAGGCAGTTACGCAATCACTGGGTGGGGGGGGTTTCCTTCTCCGTTTAAATCTTTTATCTCCTTCTCCAGCTAAAATAAGAAGACGACCACCAGATAACAGCAGAAACGAAACACCCTTGGGACAGGGCGTAGTATATTGATACTAAGATAAGACACACCCACTTGGTGTTTGGAAATCAACTCTGCATTGCCGGGAGGGGGCGCTGTAGATCGGTCGGCCGCGAGTGTCAGGTGCGAATCTTCCTCCTTAAGTGCTCGCTGTCGCCTATAAATTTGCAGTAGAGGGCCGGCCCCCTGCCGGAGAAGCGTGGAGGTCGGCGTGTTTCCTGCGCACATGGGCCAGCAGGCCTGCGATCAGCAGGGGATCGCGCGCAAGCCCCATATCTGCTGCGTGCCCGCTCCGAGCGTTCCCAATTTGTGCAAAGGAAGCTCCTGGTTAGGGAAGGCCCAGCCCAAGAAGCCATGCCCCCCTGCGGGATTGCGCAGAGGAGACGACACCGCCGTCGGAAGTGGAGAGGAAGGATGCAGCGAGGCCCGTGAAACTGCCGCCGATGGCTCGCAAAACAAGAGTAAGTAAAACGCTGGATCAGCCTCACTGAGGACTAGTAGAATTACCCGGCAGTCACGAGGTGGTATTAACGCCGTAATCCTCCCCAAGCGCCTTGGCTAGTTTTTGAGCAGTACTGGAGAACCTCCTCTAGGGCGCAGTAGCAATGCTGCGCTATTTTGGGGGGGGTATGCTTTTAGGGTACACTTGGGAACAAGTCCTTTTAAAACCAACAGGATTTAAGCAATGGATGTTGCCGCACCCCGAGTCTACCCGCGTTTAGGAGTGGAAATTGTTATTGAGGCGTGAGAGTTAAAAAACTGGGGAGAGGCGTGGTGTGTTGCCTCTTCTCCCTCAGAAAGGGGGGGGGAGCTTTCTATCCATGTTTGGCAAATGAGCCCTGGCGAGAGAAGATGCCCCCCGCTTGGGGTTATCTCAGCGAGACCTTGTTAGGTGCGCTCAGGAAAGGAAGGCAAGTTTGGCTCACACTTCTTGCTCTCCTGCTTTCGTAGCCGGCGAAGGACCCTGCGCAAGCGAGCCGGTCTCGGTCAGGGAGGCGAGCAAGAGCGCCGCTTCCGACGTGAACCTGGACCGGGAGGAACGACGGCACTACCCCCGTTTGCGCACAGCGTTCACCATGGAGCAGCTCCGCGAGTTGGAGAGCACCTTCCGGCGACAACCCTATCTGAAGCAGTGGGAAAGGCAAGGCTTGGCCGCGGAGCTGCACCTGACGGAAGAGCAGGTGAGTAACTGGCCTGTGCTGTAGGCAGCAAGTCTTTGAGACACTTACTCCTGAGTAGTCCGGTTGCCTCTTGAGGTGCGGTTTTGGAAAGCTCTTCCTGAACTACCGTTCCTTTAAGAAGCAGTTTCGTTATTGATATACAGTGGTACCTTGGGTTACATACCCTTCAGGTTCCAGACTCCGCTAAGCCAGAAATAGTACCTCAGGTTAAGAACTTTGCTTCAGGATGAGAACAGAAATTGTGCTCTGGCAGCGCAGCGGCAGCAGGAGGCCTCATTAGCTAAAGTGGTGCTTCAGGTTAAGAACAGTTTCAGGTTAAGAACGGACCTCCGGAACCAGTTAAGTACTAACCAGAGGTACCACTGTACAGTATTGATGTGGGAATTAGGATAGAGAAAGTCATGAGGCCCCACCTGTGCTGGAAATTAAGCAGGTCTGGGGGTGGTTTGGAGACCACTTGCAAATTACAAGTACACCGCCTGAAGTCTGTGATGGGGGAAAAAGCAGGGTATAAATGTAAGAGGGATTAAAATTTTAATAAGTAACAGTTCATGCAAACTAGAGAAGGAGCTGGTTGAAGATGAAAAAGTGCTGGATCTGGATTCAAATCCACATTCTGCAATAGATAAACTTTTGGCTCATTGCTTGCCTCTCATCCTGACCTGCCATACAAGGTGGTTGTGAGGATGACCTGCCCTGAACAACCATGAAGAAGGATGGGAACAAATGCCATATGAATCTCACATAGAAGGGTAGCCTACTTCCCAGTGGAAGAAAAGGCAGGCTATAAATGTAATAAAATAAAAAGCTGAAAAGTCTTCAGTTATTGCTGAAATCTCAAGCGCACTTACTAAAGTGTAAGACCATACAGTGTAAAGTACTATGATACAGTGGTACCTCAGGTTAAGTACTTAATTCGTTCTGGAGGTCCGTACTTAACCTGAAACTGTTCTTAACCTGAAGACCACTTTAGCTAATGAGGCCTCCTGTTGCCGCCGGGCCGCCGGAGCACGATTTCTGTTCTCATCCTGAAGCAAAGTTCTTAACCTGAAGCACTATTTCTGGGTTAGCAGAGTCTGTAACCTGAAGTGCATGTAACCTGAAGCGTATGTAACCTAAGGTATCACTGTACTACTTTAATCATGGCTTCGCCCAAAGAATTCTGGAAGCTGTAGTTGAGCATGTTGAGGATTAAGAGAGCCGTGTTCCCCTAACCTGGTTACAATTTCCAGAGTTCCCTGTGAAGAGGAGGGATGGGTTGTTAAACCTACTCTGTGAATTGTAACTTTGTGAGGGATACTAAGGAGCCTCCCAACAATTCTATAAACCCCTTAACAAACTACATTTCCCAAGATTCCTTGGGGGAAGCAGCTATGATAGTTTAAAATGGTATAATAGTGGGATGAGTGTAGGACAAGAATGTGGCCCAAGTTCCATGGAATTCATGGCATCTTACTTAAGAGTCTGCAGTTTTTGGAGTGTCTCTCGGTGGGGCCACCCCGAAGAGAAATGGCAAGCCACAAGTCCATTTCTCTTTAAAGAACCTGCTGTGAGATTACTTTAGAGAAAAGAAGTGCCTTGTGGACTGGTGCCAAGCTGGCTTTTGAAATGGGAATTCTTGCTGAGTGCTACATTGTGCAGATGGGAGCACTGGCAACTGTCTTATCTACATGGCTTGTTTGCATCCATTTAGCAAGAAAGACCAACCACAGGATTATGCCCATGCCACCTCTTATTTATCCAGCTCGCTCATCAAAAGACCTAGGGCACAGTCATTTGGTAAATCACTTAGGTTGGGCATCCTGAGGTTGTCAGTGAAATGCCTACAGATGTAGGGCAATTATGCTGAATATTTTTGCACCAAGTTTGGAAGAGCCGCTGTGGCCCTATTCAGACAGTTTATAGACTGTGGAGGGGAAACTGTCATTTGGACAGCCTCGCTGCCCTTTAGTATCGTAGTGCATAATTAACAGTGCAAATATGCCTTCCTGTGGAATGAGCTCCATAGTAGGTGTGTTTGGGGTCACTGCTTAGACTGCAGTTCTCTGCATGTTTATGTTGCTTGCTCAGTGGAGCTAGTTGCCCAGACTGCAGCTTTAAAAACCTGTGGGATCTTCCCTGCGATCACAAGTCTGCGCCAGGGCTCTGGATCGCAGAGAGGAGTTCCTTTGTTTGCTCCATAGAACCTGATTAGAAAACTCCCTTCTGACTAGCTTGCTAAGGTCTAAGCAGAAGGTTCAAATTTGGGGGAGGTGGGATTCTGTGTCCTCCCTTGCCTCCATCCCCAACGGGAGGAATCACTGATTTTCTAGGCATTGCCCTGAGCGCATTTAGTGTCTGAGGGAAGTCCAGTTACCGATCACAGCAATAGGCTTGCCAGGCCCTTGATCAGACACTAGAGCTTGAAGGGACCTCTGAAGTCATCTAGCCCAACCCCCTGCTTGGCACAGGATGCAAGTACAGTGTCCTTGATGGGAAGCTGCACAGCGTCTTTATAAATACACCCAGTGAGGTATTAACAGCTCTCTGCTTCTGTGATAGTACCAAACAGCATGTAAAATTTGCACAGACTAGTTGGATAGGAAATGGCATCAGGGAGGGAGTCTCTTAACTGACTAATACCCACTACCATATCATTTTGCCACTTTTATCTATTGCTCCATTGCCCTTCTCCGCTGAGCGCTGTGCTCACATCTAGGCACTGGCTTCTGTATTTCATAGCCTGTAGTTTAGGGGTAGGGACATGGGTGGCGCTGTGGGTTAAACCACAGGGCCTAGGACTTGCCAATTAGAAGGTAGGTGGTTCGAATCCCTGCGACGGGGTGAGCTCCCGTTGCTCGGTCCCTGCTCCTGCCAACCTAGCAGTTCGAAAGCACGGCAAAGTGCAAGTAGATAAATAGGTACCACTCCGACGGGAAGGTAAACGGCATTTCCGTGCACTGCTCTGGCTCTCCAGAAGTGGCTTAGTCATGCTGGCCACATGACCTGGAAGATGTACGCCGGCTCCCTTGGCCAATAAAGCGAGATGAGCCCCGCAACCCCAGAGTTGTCCGTGACTGGACCTAATGGTCAGGGGTCCCGTTACCTTTACTACTTTAGGGGTGGAGAATCTTTTTTGGTTTAGTTGCCCCTGACCATTGGCCACAGTGGCAGGAGCTGTCAGTACTTGCAGTCAAAAACAGGCACCAGTTGGGGGAAGCTTCTTTGAGATCATTGCAGAGGGAGGGTGGTTTATGATCTGCTTTGGGAGACTCATTGTACAATACTAAATACATGGTAGCGCTGCCATTTGGTTACGTGGAAACTGGTCTGAGTGGCCCATTGATGTAAGTGACTGTGCATTCTGAGAACATGAGGCTGTTTCTGTGACTACTAGCTTCTGAATTTACTTTATTATTCTTATTATTAGGTTAAAAACTGGTTCCAGAATCGCAGGATGAAACTTAAGCGACAGCTACAAGACTATCGCCGAGGCCTCTGGCCTTCATCTCCCGGCTGTCTGATATGTCTGCCCAGGATCCCACCCAGCCTTCTACCTTATATGCCAAATCCTGCTTTGTGGCCCAATCCTCCTGGCTGCAAGTACCAGCCCTTCCAAAATCCACCTTATCCATTTCCATTACCTGGTCTGCCTTACCACTTTCCAACCCAGTTCTCAGGAAATTTAACTGAAGAGTACAAGATGGATTCTTCCAAGCAAACTTTTCCTACTCCTGCATTAGGATATGGGATGGCGTGGTAGATCTTGTTCAGAAATATGTTGGTTTTATTGCAGAGCATATATAGGTAAATGTGCAAGGACACATAACATTGAATAAATTGAGTAAAGATTGAATATTGAATCATGATTGAATAAAGATTGAAGAATTGAGAATAAAAAATTTATTTTTATATAATTTTTGTTGTTGTTGATTTCTTTAGTTCAGTGTTTTCTAAAATCCTGTAACCAAAAGCAGGTGGTTACTTCAGCATTTTCTAAAGTTTGGGCTAGATGTCTAGTAAAGGAATCTGCAAAAATTCCTACAAAGACTGCTAACAGTGATTTTACATGGCAGAGCCTACAAAAACAGTTAACAGCTAAGTTAGAAAGTGCGATTAAATGTCAGTAAGTGGGTAAAATAAATATTGATTAAATTTGTATATCCGAAGATCGCAGGGTGGTTCACAACATAAAAATGAAAACACCAATACACAAGGCAATAACAAACCAATAAGCCCACCCAACAAGCACATTTAAAAGGCCATAGCATGTTAATCAACCAAAATGGGTTGATGGAAGCAGTGGAGCTTCATTTAGTAAGTGTGCCAATGGGAACAGTGTTAAGGCATTGCTGCAGGATGGGGAAGGGGTATTCTTCCCATCTCACATGCTGTAGTCACCCCTTGTGCACTTTTTTCTGTACTGCTAATGGGAGCTTTAAAGAGACTAAAAGAACAAAATTAAGAAGAGACGGTTGGGCAAATGACCCATCTAGTCTAGGATCCTGTTCTCACAATGGCCAAACGGATGCCTCTAGGAAACCAGCAAACAGGAACTGAGCGCAATAGCACTCACCCAACTTGTGATTCCCAGCATACTCTTATGTTCTTACAATATTCCCTGGGTTTCCCAAGAATGGACCAGCAGCTGGCGGATGGACAGTGGGAGATCCAGTTAATGAAATTTCCATATCCTGTCTAGTTGAGCTCTTAGAAAAACCGACCCCCACTGTTCACTATCTGTGCAAAATTCTTGCAGCTTTATTCTATGTACAGTAGTACCTCGGGTTATGAACTTAATTCGTGCCAGAGGTCCATTCTTAACCCGAAACCGTTCTTAACCTGAGGCCCGCTTTCACTAATGGGGCCTCCTGCCGCCGCCGTGCCGCCACCACATATTTCCATTCTCATTCTGGGGCAAAGTTCTCAACCCAAGGTACTACTTCCGGGTTAGCAGAATTTGTAACCCGAAGTGTTTGTAACCCAAGGTACCACTGTATGTTGACTTGCAAGTGGCCCACTAAGCTCAGTGGGACATACCAGCAAGTCCACCATCCTGCCTACTTGCAGCTAAGTCTTGTGACTCTGCCTCCCTTTCTCCTTTAACACTACCTGGCTTTGCCATACCTTTGCCTTGCCTCTCACCTGCACTAAGTCAGCACCATGGACAGCAGTGTGTTCTTCCTGGTGCAGAGATGATCCAATGCTTTGTGGATAAGATATAAAGATCTGTTGGAAAACAAAACCCCTAGATGGGTGTCACCCGTGGAGGCTAAGGCATCGAAGAAACTCAATATGGAGGTCAGATGGCCGAAATATTGGGAAATCTTGGAACAGGAGGGAGATAAATTGAAATTACAAAGTCATGAGAAAATGAAACCTAAAGTACAAAATTGGCTTCAATATCACCAAATAATGGAGATTTTCAAACAGGACAGGAAAATTGGCTTTCAGGTGGAAAAATCAAAATTAGAGACTGAACTGTTAGAACCTAATTCTAAGAATTTGTCAAGAATGTATAATTTGCTGCTGAAATGGAATACACAAGATGAAACAGTCAAATCGGCTATGATTAAGTGGGCACAGGATATTGGTCATAACATTATGTTTGCTGACTGGGAATGGTTGTGGAACACCGGTATTAAATTCACGGCATGTAATGCCTTAAAGGAAAACATTATGAAAATGATTTACAGGTGGTACATGACCCCAGTCAAGCTAGCAAAAATCTACCATTTGCCTGACAATAAGTGTTGGAAATGTAAAGAAACTGAAGGTACTTTCTATCACCTTTGGTGGACATGCCCGAAGATTAAGGCTTTCTGGGAAATGATATATAATGAAATGAAAAAGATACTTAAATGTACTTTTCCTAAAAAACCAGAGGCCTTTCTCTTGGGCATTGTCGGCCAACTGGTGTTAAAGAAGGACAGAACTTTCTTTATGTATGCTACAACAGCAGCAAGAATACTTATTGCAAAGTATTGGAAGACACAAGATTTACCCACCCTGGAAGAATGGCAGATGAAAGTGATGGACTATATGACATTAGCTGAGATGACTGGCAGAATCCGTGATCAGGGAAAGGAGACGGCGGAAGAAGAATGGAAGAAATTCAAGATCTACCTTAAGGACTATTATAAACTTGATGAATGTTAGAATGTCGAGGTTTGAGTAAGAAAGGGATACAGCGATATAAGACTAGGTTGAAGAAAGGACTAAGAGGACAGAGGACTGACAGATATATTCAGAGTTGCTAAAACTTTTGGACATTGGGATGCAGAAAGGGGAGGTATGGGGAAGTCTGAGAAACACAGTTTATGAAAAAAAGGTTATGAAATTATACGTGTTTGTATGTCTTTTTATATGTTTGTATTGTCTTAAAATTTTTTGTAAAATCAATAAAAAATTTATATATATAAAAAAAGAGATGATCCAATGCTTTGAACTGCTCAACTGATAATTTGATGTGGCCTCAACCTGACAGGGTGGTGGTTGTAGTTGCAGAGCTGCTCCTGCTCCTGGCTTCCTAGGCATCTTTCTCCAGGAGGGTGAGATGGTTTTCCAGTTCACTATATACCCCATTCAGAAAGAGATCAGAAACCTCCCATTTGTCTAATAGCACCTACTGGAGGTCGGGCTATGAATGATCACCAAAAAAAAGGAGAAGGGAGTGGGGAACCTTTTCTTTTTCAGCTCAAGGGTATCTTATCCTTTGTTTCTGCAAACCTTAAATCTCTTTTGCCCCCAACCCCACTGCCCCATCTAAAGTACTTTGTCTGGCCTTGCACTGAATGCAGTATTTTCAGCCTAAGATCAAGTGATGAAATACCTGTGGCAGGTGTGAGGAACCTTTGGCTTGCCAGGTGTTGCTGAAATACAACTCCCATCAGCCTCAGCAAGCATGTCCAATAGCAAGGGCTGATGGGAAGTGTAGTTCAGGAACATCTGGAAGCCCAAAAGTTCCCCACACCTGGCCTACAGTAACAAAACAGGTTTATAACTAATGCACCTTGAGCTCTTTGCATGGTTTAGGGTTGGTGTTGGGAGTTGTTGTTGTTGTCGTTTAGTCATTTCCGACTCTTCGTGACCCCATGGACCAGAGCACACCAGGCACTCCTGTCTTCCACTGACTCCCACAGTTTGGTCAAACTCATGCTGGTAGCTTCGAGAACACTGTCCAACCATCTCATCCTTTGTTGTCCCCTTCTCCTTGTGTCCTCAATCTTTCCCAACATCAGAGCAGGGTTATTGTGCTTTAACAGTTGTGTGGAAATTCAGCAGGTGAAGCCAGCAGTGAGCTTGAGTCCACTTTCAGGTTGGGGGGGGTAGTAATTTACAGTCCTCTCAAGTGGGCCTTTGCAGTATAGAAAGTTTGAAGGGGCCTGGGTTAAAGATTGTTTGGTATGAAAATACAATTATGAGAAAATCTTCCCATGTTGGGATCCTATTACTTGATTGTGGCAAGTAATTTTCAGCCCACCAATCAACCTGGAGGAGAGGATGCAGACTTGCATACAACACAAAGCATAGAAAAATGTTTGGCAAACTTGTGCCTTCTTTTCTGAGTGGAGCAGAGGGCCCAATCCACGCAGAGAGGCTCGTAAAATCTTGTTTGTACACCTGAAGAAACCCACTGCCTTCACTTTGCTCTCCTAGGCCTCCAGCCGACTCCCCTTGGCCTCTGGGCTCACAGCTCTGCTGATGTGGGCTTACTTCTCTTCCTTATATTGGATTCCCCAAACGTGTGGTGTAGCTTTCTTGGGGCCTGGCTTTATCAGAAGAGCCCACCTAGTCCAGCATTCTGTTTTCAAAGTGGCCAGTCAGATAGATGCCTGTGGGAAGCTCACAAGCAAGACCAGAGCACTCTCACCACTTGTGATTCCCAGCAACAGATGTTCAGGAACTTGCTGTCTCAGAGAGTAGAGGTAGAACATTGCCACCAGGATGCACTGCCCCTGACAGCCTTCTCCTGCATGAATGTGTCCAACCTGCTTTCAAAGGCATTCAAGTGGGTGGCCATCACTGGCTCCTGTGCAAGAGAGTTTCATAGCTATGCTGCGCTGTGGGAAGAAGCGCTCTCTTTTGTCTGTCCCGAATCTTTCACAGATCCCTTTCTTGTATAGTTCCAAAGGCACCACCTCGTCCTGCTGCTGGCTTTCATCGCTCATGGCTGTGATGAAATGTCACCGTGTGCTTAGCACCTCTCTTCGTGCCTAGGAACAAAGAGACGCCCCGAGTGCTGCGAAAGGTCTCTCTTTGGGTGGCGGCTGCATTTCCCCAGCCTTGTCTTTTTGGAATCCATCCCTCACGTATAGAAATGATGGAAATACACCTTTGCCGTTCTAGAAGCTGCTTATTTTTCAGGGGGGGGGGGGTTCAACTTAGAGAAGCAGCGTCTGGGAAAAGTCAATGAGGTGACTAGCATTGCTCCTATGCAAGCCAGCTACTTATGATGGGGAGCAGCAACTTGGGGATCAATGGGGCTGACCCACAGTGTGTGTGTTTTGGCGTGTACAGGCTTACAGCCTCAGGCTGCAATGTTATGTTCACTGACTTGGAAGAAAGCCCCGTGGACTCTAATGGGATCAGACTTCTTGCTGGGCGTGCATCGATTGAAGAAATCACAATAATCATATGAAATTTAGAGGTGTTGGGGCTCAATCTCCTCTTTTGATTGCAGAAATGGTAGGCAGGCAGCTCAGGTAATTTAGGAGCTAGGAGAATGCACTCTGCACGTCCTCCGAAGATGCCTTTCAAGATGCTATTCGAGTGCTGAACTGCAGAGCTGGAAAGAGGCTAGTGCCTCTTTGATTTCAGAGGGGGGGGCTTTCTTTCAGTGACACCTCAAGCACCACCACGTTATGCTATGTCTCGCCCAGGGGTGCCAGCTTGAATACAATATTGGGGGGGGGCAGGTAAGCCCCACCCAACATAGTCGATTACATGACACAGTGCACACACACCATTTGACTTGCAATGCACATCAACTGGGGGGGTGTGAGCTGACCTCCTCAGATATTTGATTGGGGGGTGGGCCCAGGGCTGGATTTTGATGAGGCCCTAAGCTACTAAAGGTAATGGGTCCCTTTATACATCCAGCTGTCCTTTGTCAATAACAAATTGTTGCTGTTTTTTGTGTTGAATATATGCTACATGGTAATTTATGGAGCTAATAGGTATCTAAAGCCATTTGCACATAACAAAATATGTACTTTATCAAAGTAATTCTTGAACTGAAATACAATTAAGAAGTATATTAATAGTGAAATACAATTAAGAAGAAGTATATTAATAGTGAAATAATTATTAAGCTCTAACGTAAAATGATTTTTTATTCATAACAGGGTTTTTCCCCTTTAATTTTTTTTAGGGCCCCCAAGAGAGTGGGGCCCTAAGCTATAGCTTGTTTAGCTTATATGTAAATCTGGCACTGGGTGGGCCGAAGGGACCTAGGTCTCTAGGAGTTGGCTCCTATGTCCAGCACCATCACCTTGTGATATATCTCGCCCTATCTCAGCCCTTCCGCCCACCTACATTCGCCTCCGCTGCTCAGAGTCTCCGCCATAGGGACTAGTCGATTGCAAGAGCTCAATTAATTGCTTTGCTTTGGCAGCGACGCGGCCGGCCGTTTGACTCTGGAAGAGGCTGCCTTCCACCGTCCGAGGCAACCCACCGCCCACCCCTTTCTTTCTTTCACACATCCGCCCCGAGAGCCGATGCATTTCAAAGCGAAGAGCCCTCCATGTTTTGACAAAGCGCATCAAAGGCACGCCGCCTCCGTGCGGCTCCTCCGCCCCACCTGTTGGAGGGCTGCCTGCGATAAGGGTGGCAAATGCGCCACTCTTTTGGCAGTCTGAAGTGTGGCTGGCGGGGCTGTGCCAGAAGGATCCCGCGGACGACGCGTTGGCATGTTCTGTCAGGGGAAACAGTCGCCCCTTCATGAATTTAGACAAGGCGGCGATAATGAGTCTGCCTGCTTTTCGGCTGTGATTCTGCAGCGGCGCGAGGGATCAGGAGCTTAGCACTTCAAAGGGGATTCCCGCTGCTTCGCTGCGCTCAGTGCCAGAATTACAGAGCATCCGGCTACCTAACCATCTCTGATCTTTTTGCTGTCAGTTTCGTGCTTCCCCGGAGGTCACATAGGCTCCATGACCGCCACCTACTGGACAAGGAATTCAACCGCAGTTCGGATCTGCATAGGAGAAGGATGTCTTAATCAAGTGGTTCACCAAAAAGAAAAAAGAAAAGCCATACACAAACAAAACCTGGCAAATTTCTTTGCAAAATACTCCAAAAGCAGGGGTGCCTAATAAAATATTGGGAGGGGGCCAGGTAAGCCCCACCCTGCATAATCGATCACAAGACACACACCCCATTTGAATGGCAATGCCCATCAGCTTTAGTAGGGAGCCCCAGCCTCCCCTAAATGTTATGGGTGGGGGGGCTGAAGGGACCTCGGCCCCTAGAAGTTGGCTCCTACGCCCAAAAGGAAGAAGAAGAAAAACTGTGATGGCAAACTCACAAAGCTTTATAATTTAGTTCATTCATTCCATGATATGTCTAACAGCCCTTAAATAGCCGCCCAGAGTGGCTGGAGAACCCAGCCAGATGGATGGGGTAACAATAATAAATTAGTATTAGTATTATAGTATTGTGGTGACAGCAGGGGAATAGCTTTATTAGAACTCCAAAGCAAAGCAATGAGCAAGGTTCTTCAACCCATTCTGAAGCCAAAAGACTGAATCATACAATTGGAAGTTGGAAGGGACCCCAAGAGTCATCTAGTCCAGGACCCAACTGAGATGATTTTCATTTTATGCACCACTTGTTTAATAAAAGCTGCAGCCTTAGACACATTACTTAAGAATACTTCCCATTGGACTTGTGGGACCTTACTTCTAAGGAAACCTTAAAACCAGTCTCCAAGTCACTTGTCAAACAGATAGTTTCAAGCCTCTTTTCAGGGTTGCTGGTATTTCAGCTAGCCACTGCAGCTATACTTTCAACAGGATTTTGATGTGCAGAAATGAACAGGAAGAAGATCAGCATAAACGTCTGCTAATTGTAGATCAAGCTTCTGGACAGTTGAAAGATTTGTGCCTTTATCTTCACGTTGTACAGATAGGCTGCAACTGCTCTTGGTTTTGATTTGTAGGCCCTTTTTTTGCTCTGAATATGTTTAAACACACAGCAATTGATTAATCTTGTGCTTGCTAATTATAGCTATTAGGCTCACACAGGGATGGCTCCATCTGAATTTGCTGTGCTGTCATAAGGTGTGAATTCAAGTGCTCAGTTTAGTCTGGTTGTCACATTATTTTCAGATAAAGCAGACAGCAGCTGTAGTTTCAGAGAGAGAGTTCATGCACCAAAATAAGCTTCAAAAAGGTTTGCAAAGTACAATCCCTGTAGAAGTCAAGGATAGCACATCCCTACCCTTCTCAGAGCTGACTGAATTTCAAGAGAAATTATTACCTTTAATATAGCTATTCTTTATTTTAACCTCTTAGCAGTCAAACAATCAAAGCCTGTTTTAAACCTGATGCATTTCAGAGATGTTTGTAGAAGCTGGCATTTCATTCAGGTTTATGTGAATGGCAAAAACAAGGACATTTGGAACAAGACCTAGGGGTTGTGGTAGGCATGAAGATGAAGATGTCCACCCACTGTTTGGCAGCTGTGAAAAAGGCAGATTCAACACTAGGGATCATAATGACAGGAATTTAAAATAAAAGCTTGCATCCTAATGCCATGATACAAATCTATGGTGCATCTGCATTTGGAATACTGTGTACAGTTCTGGTCACCTCAACTCTGAGAATTGCAGCTATAGGAGGAGAATAGGTGTCTCCTAACAACTTTCAGTACTGTAGTGGGTATGAGTTACTCGTGCGTAAACTGGTGCCTTTCTGGGCTAATTTGCCTTGTTAAACCTTTCTGACTGCACAGCCCTTTCTCATCGTGGCTGCCTCAGTCGCTGGCAGAATCCGTCAGTGGGCGTTTCTTGAACCTCTTCCAACATAAAAGTTGTTTGACACCCACTCTCCTCCTCCTCTCACTGCGCGGGAGTCTTCTGCGCAGGGAGGGTGTGGGTAGCGGAGGACCTGGGCTCTCCTCACTGATCTCCAGTGAAGAGTCCTGGAGCCCTCTCCCCAATTCCCCCATCTGCCCCCCTTTATCCCTGGTGTCGCGCTGATTTGCTTCCCCCTCTACTGAGCTGTTTCTCCCCCTGCTACTGGGTCCTTCGCCAGCATCATCTGGGAGCTTCCCCTTCGCCTCTCGCTCCGATGTCAGTTCCCTGACAAGTACCCTTAATAAACTACCATTCCCAAAATTCCTTGGGGAAACTGAAACTGCTTTAAATGCAGTGTTTTTTTCTGGAGGGATGCAGGCATACACATACCCCTAAACACTTTGTGAATCTAAGTTTGGCCTCATTGAAGGGCAGTATTTCAATATGAGTAGGAAAATGACAGTACAGTGGTACCTCAGGTTACAGACGCTTCAGGTTACATATGCTTCAAGTTACAAACTCCACTAACCCAGAAATAGTACCTCGGGTTAAAAACTTTGCTTCAGGATGAGAACAGAAATTGTGCTCCGGCGGGAGCCCCATTAGCTAAAGTGGTGCTTCAGGTTAAGAACAGTTTCAGGTTAAGAACGGACCTCTGGAATGAATTAAGTACTTAACCCGAGGTACCACTGTACTCCTAAACATTTTTTTAAAAAGGGGGAAAAAAGCACTGTTTAAATGTATAGTGCAGGTGGGGTCATAGGCAGAGTATTAGTGACCACAAACAAACATAACGTTTGCCTCTAGCAAGCATAATTTTTTGTCTCTTGACTTCATTGAAATTCATATGATTTCATTTCCCCAAATAAGGTGTAAACATAAAAAATGCTAACTGAAGCTCCTAAAATATAATTTTTACTTACAAAAAATGCTTAGAGGTTTTATTTACAATTTAAGTTGTATACAAATTCTATTCCATTAAATAAAATAAACCAGGAGGGGCTTCATAATTATTTTTTTAAAATAACAAATTATAGGCCCTGCCTATGGGCTTACCACTTTTTTATTACTATAATTACTGGAATAAAGAATTAGCTGGTATTATGTTTGATAACTTACAGTGAAATCTGTGGCTTTATCTGTAAATTTTAAAGGCTTTGATTAACAGACGAGAATGGATTCTTTTTTAACTTTTGCATAAAATGATTTTTTTTTTTTTTTGCATGAGCTGTGCTAGAGGAAGTTCCATTTTTAGCATCTATTATATGCTTGAAATGCACATAATGGAATTCAATCCAAGGCATTCATTCAAATGAATAGTGAGAAATTGGGACACAGCATGAAGAATGTCGTGTTTTTGCCTCTTAACAATTTTAGCTCGAGCTGTAAGCCAAAAAAGCAGTTTAGAAGCCAGAACTACTTTGATTAGACAACTGATGCGTCAACACTTTAATAGTATTATCTGTAGACTTACAATTTGAGAGTCACAATTAAATAAGTAATTGTTACTGTGTTGCAATTTACTGTTGATAGTGATGTGATAAAACAATGACTGCCTCCAAACTCTATTATCCGACGAACACAGTAGAAATCACTTTTAAAAAATACCCTGAATCAGAAAGGCAGCATTCTTATTCCAATCTCTAGTGTAAACTATTCCAGAAGAGTTCTTCTTAGGTGACGCTTTCATCTTCAGTAAAATAACTCTTTCTTAACTGGTTTGTAGCTTGCAGGATTGCCATTTCCAGACTGGTGCCAGAGTCTTGTGCTAGTTTTGCACTGTGAGCCCCACATTTGGTGCTGCCCTTCCAAACTGAGTAATTGACTTTCAAACCTGGGGACCATAGGTTATGCAAAACTTTGGCATCAGTTTGCAGGGGATCCAAAATTTCAGGGTCACATGTTAATGAAGCTTAGATGGATTTTCTTATGTCAGATTTCACGTAAGGCACGTCACTTGATGATCAAGAGATGTCAGAAATCTTTGGTGGAAAACCACTGTACTCTTGTTCTCTGCCACTTGGAGTTCTGGAGTTAATTTTGCTGGCAAGTGAGCACCCTCCAAATGTAACAGAGCTATATAGAAATCCATTATACAATCCACTGATTATAACAATCTGCTCCAATACTAAGCTACATCAACTAGTAAGAACCATGGCAGTGCTTAAAATTTAATTTCTGGAAAACGTTTTGTAAAGCAATCTCAATCAACAAATTTTATGGGGATAATCCAGTCAGCATCATTCACTTTAGGATTACTCCTTATTGAAAAGTGCTCTTGGCGGTACTTATCTGGGAGTAAAAGCTAAATAGTTCAGCTAACACAATCAAACTCCCTGAAGTTCTTGTTGTTTAGTCGTTTAGTCGTGTCTGACTCTTCGTGACCCCATGGACCAGAGCACACCAGGCACCTCTGTCCTCCACTACCTCCCGCAGTTTGGTCAAACTCATGCTGGTAACCTCGAAAACACTATCCAACCATCTTGTCCTCTGTCGCCCCCTTCTCCTTGTGCCCTCCATCTTTCCCAGCATCAGTGTCTTCTCCAGGGAGTCTTCTCTTCTCATGAGGTGGCCAAAGTATTGGAGCCTCAGCTTCAGGATCTGTCCTTCCAGTGAGCACTCAGGGCTGATTTCCTTAAGAATAGATAGGTTTGATCTTCTTGCAGTCCATGGGACTCTCAAGAGTCTCCTCCAGCACCATAATTCAAAAGCATCAATTCTTCAGCGATCAGCCTTCTTTATGGTCCAGCTCTCACTTCCATACATCACTACTGGGAAAACCATAGCTTTAACTATACGGACCTTTGTTGGCAAGGTGACGTCTCTACTTCTCAAGATGCTGTCTAGGCCTGTCATTGCCCTTCTCCCAAGAAGCAGGCATCTTTTAATTTCGTGATGGTCCTATTTAAAAGGTAAAAGGTCTATTCATATAAAGGGCAATCAATTGCATTGTGTTTGTTTTTTTGTTTACTCACATTTTACCAATGACAATGATGAAGACAGTTGAGGATGGTAAAACAGTTGAATTGTTCTTTGATAACTTAAATTCCTTATCAAATTAAGCAAGCTGTAAGCTTCTCTCCTCTCCCTGCAAGCGTATTTTCACTGAATTCATGTTATGACAGCCGCAAAGCTTTGCAGATTTATCCGGAGATAAACCCCACTGAGCAAAGTAGGGCTTTTATTGGAGTGTGTATGCATAGGATCAGACCTTCAAAGCCCCAGTAAAATGAACAGCATGAAAGGTAAACACAATGGATCTGGATGCACTCTGAAGATTCCTTCACCATATATTTATACTCCCACTTGGACTACTGCAATACGCTCTACATGGGGCTACCTTTGAAGGTGACCCGGAAACTACAACTAATCCAGAATGCGGCAGCTAGACTGATAACTGGGAGTAGCCACTGAGACCACATAACACCGGTCCTGAAAGACCTTTATTGGCTTCCAGGACATTTCTGGGCACGATTCAAAGTGTTGGTGCCGATTTTTAAAGCCCTAAACGGCCTCAGCCTGGTTACCTGAAGGAGCGTCACAACCCCCATCATTCTGCCCGGACACTGAAATCCAGCTCCGAGGGCCTTCTGGTGGTTCTCTGACTGCGAGCAGCAAAGTTACAGGGAACCAGGCAGAGGGCCTTCTCGGTAGTGGCACCTGCCCTGTGGAACGCCCTCCCATCAGATGTCAAATATACATGTTTACTTAGGGAAGCTTTTAATATTTGATGAATTATTGTATTTTAATATTCTGCTGCAAGCCATCCAGAGCAACTGGGGAAAGCCAGCTGGATGGGCGGGTTATAAAGAAACAAACAAACAAATAAATAAATAAATAAATATTATGGTTTTTCAGCTATTTCTCTTCACCACTGCTAACCAGCACTTTCCCTAGTGCAAAGCTGGCATGTAAAAAGTCCGAATTCAACTCTTGACACCTTGAGGTAGGACTATGAAAGATTCTTGTCTAAAACCGTGGGGAATAGTCACCGCCTGACAGTATTGACCAGTGATGAGGAACCTGTGGCCTGGACTTGATAGAGTCCAACAATCTTAGTACTCGCATGCAAAGCTCTAAATGGCTTTGAACCCAAGAAGAGTGCCTCTCCCAGTATCAGCCATTTCAGGCCCTGTGATCAGCTGGGGAGGTCCTGTTGGTGGTGGCCCCAATCGGTGCTGCTCAGCTGACACTGCCCCATGACTGGGCCTTCTTGGTGGTGGTTCCCCATTTGTGAATGCTCTCTCTGGAGAGTTGCACCCTCCCTCCCTCATGTTTAACATGCATGAGAAATATTAGATCATTCCTCTTCACCCAGGCATTAGATAACTGATTTGTGCTGTTTTCGAAAACCTTGAAAGTTTCAGCTGTGAGGGTATGTTACTGTTTCTTAATGAAAACCAAACCAAATCATGTTCTTAATATTTTTTTAAAAAATTCCAGTATGCTTTTGGTTTATTTTTAATTGTGTTATTTTGCTACTTTGTTGATTGCTGGAGTCCTTTGGAAGGAAAGATGTGATAGACATTTTTGTAACAAGAACAAGAAGAATAACTTGTCAGGAATTCTGCTTCCTGTACTGTTGGAATAGGTGACCCTCCCAACTCTCAAATTCCATGATTCTGTGGGAATGAGTCATAGCTTAGTAGCAGAGATCTTCGAGATAAACACCTTTGCCAGAGATCTCAGAGAGATACTGTGAATCAGAGTGGACATGCCAATATATCATATCTTCACATCAGTACTTGTTGAACGATATTAAATAGACTGGATCATCACCCTCTCCCATCCCTCCAAACTTAATATTCTTTTAAAAATCCCTTTTACAAGACAACAAAAGCTACTTTTGATCAGTCCCATTGAAAGCAGCACACTGGGACATTCAAACGGGGCCATGTTTGCTCCGAAGTGCTTGTACTGCATTCATTCACAAGTACTGTATTTTGGTAATAAAATGGATTTGGAAGACAAAACCCACTGTTGATATCAAACTTAAACCTATGCATAGCAGAAGGCCTTTCAGGTGCCACATAACACAAAATGCACCAAGTTGTATCTACCACTACATTGGCTATTTTTCATTTTTGAACCTACTGGATCATGTGTTACTATCCTCCCCTGCCCCTTTTTATATTACTTATGTTAAAGAAAGCGCATTCTGTTCTTGTTTTGTTTTGTTTTACAATCAGAAAATGGCAAAATGTAGCGTTTTGGTTTGTGTGTGTGCCATGATGTGCACAGAGGTCAGTCTGCAATGCCCCCTGCAGGACAACCTAAACATTTATTGGGGTGAATTACTGACTTGAGCATTTAATTCATGCGTTTGAGCTGTCTGAAATGCTTCACCACTCGCCTTCCCCATCTCCCCAGCCTCTTTCATTTCCACCAGCTTCAGATCTCTCTCTGATATTCTCTGGACTGCTGCAACTGCTGGATGCAGAATACATCTTCCGAGTTTCATTTATACAATCAGGCTAACTGCAAAGATTAGGTACACATGGCATAGGAGACTGTACAGGCTGCATGTTTAGGACTGTATAGGATGAAAAGTGTACAGGTTTCCTATTTAGGAAGGAATATAGGAAGCTGGCTTCTGCCAAGGCAAACTGTTGGTCCATGTAATTCATTCTTGTCTCCACTAACTGGCAGCAGCTCTCCAGCATTTCAGATAGAGGATAATCCGAGTCCTAGCTGAAGATGTCAGAAATTCAGCTGCTACACACAAACTACTACTACAGAACTACAGAATTCCAGGAAGTGCCGTTGGTTAAGGGTGCCGAGAGTTGTTAGTCTGAAGGAGCGTCTCCACCCCCATCGTTCAGCCTTCTGGTGGTTCCCTCACTGCCAGAAGCAAGGTTACAGGGAAGCAGGCAGAGGGCCTTCTCAGTAATGGCGCCTGCCCTGTGGAATGCCCTCCTATCAGATGTCAAGGAAATGAACAGCTATCTGACTTTTAGAAGACATCTGAAGGCAACCCTGTCCAGGGAAGTTTTTAATGTTTGATGTTTTATCATGTTTATTCTGTTGGGAGCTGCCCAGAGTAGCTGGGGCAACCTAGTCAGATGGATGGCATATAAATAATAAACTATTATCATATTATTATAATACAGTGGTACCTCGGTTTTTGAACATAATCCATTCTGGAAGACCATTCGACTTCCGAAACATTCGAACACCGAGGCGCAAAGGGTAGTATGCCAATTCGGTAGAGAAAATTGTGAAAAACAACAGATACATGCGGTGGAAGCCGTTCGATTTCCAAGGCGCATTCGAAAATGGAAGCATTTACTTCCGGGTTTTTGGCATTTGAAAACAGAAACATTCGGCAACGGAGACGTCCGAAAACCAAGGTACCACTGTAATTATTATTATTGATCTGCATCCTCCTCACAGAGCTATACTTTGCAGAGTTCTCTGGGAAGAGAGATGTCAACAGGCAGGGAGTTCCAAATGTGGGTGCTGTCAGAATAAAAAGTCCATTTCTCACAACTGCAGAATGATGTGGCACATCTGCCGATTGAAGCGGTTGAGTGGGTGCATATGGAGGAAGGCGACCCTGCAAGTAAACTGGTCCCAAGTATTTAAGGACGTCCCAGCTTCAGTTCAAAAGCACGTCAAAGTGCAAGTAGATAAATAGGTACCGCTCCAGCAGGAAGGTAAACAGCGTTTCCGTGCACTGCTCTGGTTCGCCAGAAGCAGCCTAGTCATGCTGGCCACATGACCTGGGAAAACTGTCTGCAGACAAACGTTGGCTCCCTTGGCCAGTAAAACGAGATGAGCGCCGCAACCCCAGAGTTGTTCGTGACTGGACTTAACTGTCAAGGGTCCCTTACATTTTTTTAAAAAAAACTATAAAGCAACTGGATTATTAGTTTAAAGTAACTGGATGATTACTAATGTAACTGGATGATTACTATAAAGTAAAGTAACTGGATGATTACTATAAAGTAACTGGATGATTACTAATGTTGCAGTGTGGGATGTTCCTGTTCATCAGCCCTGTCCATGCTTTCCTTCACGAGGACCTGGGATAGCTCAGTCAATAGAGCATGAGACCCTTAATCTCAGGGTTGTGGGTTCAAGCTCCACGTTGGGAAAAAGATTCCTGCTTTAGAGTGGGTTGGACTAGATGATTCTTGTGGTCCCTTCAATTCTGTGATACCCCATTCCATTCTCACCACACCTGCCTTTGCCTCCGCTTCCTCACCGCAGCATTCTGTGGCGCCTGAGCACACCCAGTCTTTCCTGGATGGTTCTGAGTGTGTGTGTACGTTTTCCTGTTAGAGATGTGTTGCACTCCTGCCAACCTCAGGGTTGCCCAAAGCCTGCTGCGGCCTTCCCTCTTGTATGTGGATGGGTGCCCTTTTGCCTACACGCTGCCCCTCAGAGCATTTGGATCGCTCTCAGTCTCCATGACGACCCCAGTCATTGCAATTCAAAAGAGCGAACCCAAATTTTGTTATGACTGATCTGTCTTTTATGCAGGAAGATAATGCCCTTTCTACGTCTCTGGACTGAGAACGGAGAGGAAAGGTTGGCATGGCAATTATCAAAAGACCTTGAGCAAGCCGGCTAGGGAGCCCCACGGATATGCTGGATGCGTCAGCTTGGAATGAGGCGGAAATTGTTCAAGGGCTCTCAGAGAAGAACAGAACCAAATCTCAAACATTAGGCTGACAAGAGAAAATGCTTTAGAGTGCTGTCAAAGGAACACAGGAAGCAACCTTAGTCCAGGTTAGGCTATTTGCTCATTTAGCTGGTATTGTCTGCTCTGACTGGCAGTGGCTCTCCAGGGTCTCATACAGGAGTCTTTCCTATCAGCTGTAGTAGGGCCGTAGCTTGGGGATGCTGTATCTGCCTAGTGTACAGAAGGTCCTCAAGTGGGGTCCGGGGTTCAGACTCCTGCTTGAAACCTTGGAGAGCTGCTGCCAGCCAGTGTAGGCAATATTGAGTGAGATGGATCCAATGCTTTGACTTGGTATGAGGCAGATTCCTACATTCCTACCTAGCCCTTTTACTGAACTTTCCTGGGATAGAACCCACTGGGACCTTCTGTATGCAAAGTATATATGTTCCAGTAGACCCAGAAACAGGTCTACTGCAGTTGGCTCTGCCAACCAGATGCCTGTGGCAAGCAAGCAGGTTTTCAGCACAAGGGCCCTCTCCCCTCCTGTAAGGTAAAGGTAAAGGGACCCCTGACCATGAGGTCCAGTCGTGACCGACTCTGGGGTTGTGGCGCTCATCTCGCTTTATTGGCCAAGGGAGCTGGCGTACAGCTTCTGGGTCATGTGGCCAGCATGACTAAGCTGCTTCTGGCAAACCAGAGCAGCGCACGGAAACGCCGTTTACCTTCCCGCCGGAGTGGTACCTATTTATCTACTTGCACTTTGACGTGCTTTCGAACTACTAGGTTGGCAGGAGCAGGGAGCAAGCAATGGGAGCTCACCCCGTCACAGGGATTCGAACCGCCAACCTTCTAATCGGCAAGTCCTAGGCTCTATGGTTTAACCCACAGCGCCACCCGCGTCCCCTCCCCTCCTGTAGTTTCCAGCAACTGGTATTCAGAAGCAGTGCTGCCTTCAGCTCTTTAGACAGAGCCAAGCCATCATGGGTAGTAGTAACCATTCTGAGTACCAGTTGCTGGAAATCACAGGAGGAGAGAGGGCTCTTGCACTTGGGTCCTTCTTGCAGGTTTCCCACAGACATCTGGGTGGCCACTGTGAGAACAGGATGCTGGACTAGATGGGCCATTGGCCTGATCCAGCAGGCTCTTCTTATGTTCTTGCATACTCACCCATAGAACTCAGTGTGACTTACTTCTGGGTAGGACTTGCATAGAATTTAATTGTTCATTTCAGTGATTCTAGATTAAAGCTGCAAAGAGGTAGAATCCGAATACAGTGGTGACTCGGCTTTCAAGCGTCTTGGAAGCTGAACATTTTGGTTTTCAGACGCCGAAAACCCAGAAGTATTTGCTTCCGTTTTCAAACGCTTTTTGGAAGTTGAACGGCTTCCGCTGCGTTTTTTTTCAATTTTCTCAGTTGACTTTGCCAACTGCCCTTTGTGCCTTGGTTGCTGAACATTTCGGAAGTTGAACAGACTTCTGGAATGGATTACGTTCAACAACCGAGGTACCACTGTACTAAGTAAAAGCATAGATTAGTTAAAAGGGTTTAGAGCTGAGGAATAAGTTCAGTGGTACCTCAGGTTAAGTACTTAATTCATTCCGGAGGTCCGTTCTTAACCTGAAACTGTTCTTAACCTGAAGCACCACTTTAGCTAATGGGGCCTCCTGCTGCTGCCACGCCGCCAAAGCCTGATTTCTGTTCTTATCCTGAAGCAAAGTTCTTATCCTGAAGCACTATTTCTGGGCTAGTGGAGTGTGTAACCTGAAATGTATGTAACCTGAAGCATATGTAACCCGAGGCACCACTGTACTGTATGGTAGGGTAGGGAGTTTATGGATTAAAATTATACACAAATTATAAACACTACCTTTGAGTTACTCATAAAGCCTAGTTTGGCTCCCATCCTAAGCACATTTAACCAAGAAGTAAATCTCACAGACTGACTTCTGTGCTTAAGGTTCCACAGTGTGTTACTCAGGAATGAAAAATAATGGTCATCTTTTGGCTTTACTGTGCGGACCAAAGTCATGATGCCTGCCAGGGATGGCTTTGATAACAGGGAGGAACAGTTGATCTTTCAGCCGGCTTGGTAATCAAAAGAAAAACACTGTTGCGGAAACACAATGAGAAGAATGAAAGGACGGGGCTTTGCTACCGCTCTGTGAAAGCCAATTAAGTGTATGGAGGCGAAGAGGTGAAATCAGAGCCATCGATGGATTTATTAAGCCAGAACAACAAGCGCAAAGTCGAAGGACATTCCTCCCACACGTTCTGCTTTTAATTAGTTTCTCATGTCCCCTTGCCTGCGCAGGGAAAGATATGAGGTTTCCGGCTGCAATACAGTGCAAGGGTAAAATGTCTACTTGGGGAAAACAAATCAGGTAAGAGGCTACCTAGAATCATAGAATCATAGAGTTGGAAGAGACCACAAGGGCCATCGAGTCCAACCCCCTGCCAAGCAGGAAACACCATCAGAGCACTCCTGACATATGGTTGTCAAGCCTCTGCTTAAAGACCTCCAAAGAAGGTTTGAATATAGCAGCCTGCTGTATCAGGCCCATGGCCCATCTAGTCCCTGTGATCCTGTTCTCACAGTGGCCAACCAGATGCCTGGGGGAAACCAGCACGCAGGATTTAAGCACAAAAGCACTCTTCCTTCCTGTGGTTTCCAGCAACTGGTATTCAGAAGCATCGCTGCCTCCATTTCATGGCTAGTAGTAGCCACTGAAGGCCTTCCCTGCCATGTATTTGCACAATCCTCTTTTAATACCATCCTTGGTTGCCTCAGGAGAGTGAGGAAAATTCTCAGGGATGATTCACACCCTGGCCGGCACTTTCTTGATCTCCTGCCCTCAGGCAGAAGATATAGAAGCATGATTAGTTGCACCAACAGGGTAAAGAACAGCTTCTATCCATGGGCTGTTAGGCTGCTGAATGAAACAATAACAACAGGGCAACTGACTTTCGGGTTTAGTGGGTGTGCGTCAGTAAACGAGGGGAATTAAGACTAAGAGAGCTGAGTGGGGGGGGGGGTTCATGTAATCTCACTGTATACAAGTTGTACAAGTGACAATAAAGTATTTCAATTCAATTTCAATTCAATAAAGCCACCAGCTTGGCAGCCAGCTCTGTCCCCTATGGGAATGAGTTTCATAGGTTGCCTATGTGCTGTGTGAAGAATTACTTTCATTAAGACTGCAGCTCTACATATGCATTTATCTGGGAGTAAGTACCATTGAACTCAATGGAACCTGAAGGAAACAGGCATAGGATTGTAATGCAACACTTAATAGTGCTAAAATAGGCATAAAACATCACTTTGTAATTCAATTCTTCCATTGAAGAGTGATTAGTATTGTGGTCCAAGAAATCTGTTGTTCTGAGGGGAGGCAAGGCAAGTAGGCATTACAGTGGTACCTCAGGTTAAGTACTTAATTCGTTCCGCAGATCTGTTCTTAACCTGAAACTGTTCTTAACCTGAAGCACCACTTTAGCTAATGGGGCCTCCTGCTGCCACCGCACTGCCGGAGCACAATTTCTGTTCTCATCCTGAAGGTGCTTTTATATTGTAAACTGTCCTGAAGGTTCTGTTCTTAACCTGAGGTACTATTTCTGGGTTAGCAGAGTCTGTAACCTGAAGCGTATGTAACCCGAGGTACCAGTGTATTATTATTATTATTATTATTATTATTATTATTATTATTATTCATACTGCCATTCATCCAAGGATCACAGGGCAGTTTACAATATAAAAGCACAAAAATACATACCATAATGACAAACAAAAACAACCCCTCGCATATAGTTTAAAAGGCCATAGATTGTTTAATTAGCCAAAAGTCTGGGAGAAGAGGAATGTTTCTGCCTGGTGCCTAAATATATGTAATGAAAGTGCCAAGTGAGCTTCTCTGGGGAGAATGTATTAAATGGGGAGCTGCAGCCACAGAAAAGGTCCATTCTCATGTTGCCTCCAGGCATTTCATGGAGGAGGCACACTAAGAAGGGACTCAGGCGATGATTGCAGGGTTCAGGTCAGTTCATATGGGGAGAGGTAGTCCCTTCAGGCATTGAGGTATCAGCTGTTTAAGGCAGTATAGGCCAAAGCCAGCCCTTTGAATTGGGCCCGGAAAGTTAACTGGCAGCCAGTGCAGTCAGGCCAGGATTGGTGTTCTATGTCGAAACTGTCTTGCCCTGGTAAGCAACCTGACCTCTGAATTCTGCACCAACTGACGTTTCCAAACCTTCTTCAAAAGCAACATCACATATAAAGCATTGCAGCAACACACCCTCCAAGTGTCCTTATTTTCCAGGGACAGTCCTGGATTTACAGAAGCGGTCCTGGTTCAGAATATTAGATCCCAGAATGTCCCGCTTTTACTTTGTTGTTGTTTAGTTGTTTAGTCATGTCCGACTCTTTGTGACCCCATGGACCAGAGCACGCCAGGCACTCCTGTCTTCCACTGCTTCCCGCAGTTTGGTCAAACTCATGCTGGTAGCTTCGAGAACACAGAACACTGTCCAACCATCTCGTCTTCTGTCATCCCCTTCTCCTTGTGTCCTCCATCTTTCCCAACATCAGGGTCTTTTCCAGGGAGTCTTCTCTTCTCATGAGGTGGCCACAGTATTGGAGCCTCAGCTTCAGGATCTGTCCTTCCAGTGAGCACTCAGGGCTGATTTCCTTAAGAACGGATAGGTTTGATCTTCTTGCAGTCCATGGGACTCTCAAGAGTCTCCTCCAGCACCATAATTCAAAAGCATCAATTCTTTGGCGATCAGCCTTCTTTATGGTCCAGCTCTCACTTCCATACATCACTACTGGGAAAACCATAGCTTTAACTATACGGACCTTTGTTGGCAAGGTGATGTCACTGTTTTTAAGATGCTGTCTAGGTTTGTCATTGCTTTTCTCCCAAGAAGCAGGCGCCTTTTAATTTTGTGACTGCTGTCACCATCTGCAATGATCATGGAGCCCAAGAAAGTATAATTTTTTTCCTTAGGATGTCCCTATTTTCATTGGAGAAATGTTGGAGGGTATGGAGTTATCCGGGGCTTTTTTTCTGGGGGTACGTATACCCCTAAATATTTTGTGAATCTAAGTTTGGCCTCATTGAGGGGCAATATTTCAATATGAATAGGAAAATGAGAGTACCCATAAGCATTTTATAGAAAAAAAAGCACTGGAGTTATCTGACCCCCGAGCCATCTGAAGGCAGCCCTGTATAGGGAAGGGGTTTTTTTTAATGTTTAATGTTTAATTATGTTTTTATATAATTAAACATTAAACATTTTTTTAAAAAACCCTTCCCCCCTTTTTTTATATGGGACGCAGGTGGCACTGTGGGTTAAACCACAGAGCCTAGGACCTGCCGATCAAAAGGTCGACGGTTCGAATCCCCGCGGTGGGGTGAGCTCCCGTCGTTCGGTCCCAGCTCCTGCCCACCTAGCAGTTCGAAAGCACCCCTAAGTGCAAGTAGGTAAATAGGGACCGCTTTATAGCGGGAAGGTAAACGGCGTTTCCATGTGCGGCACTGGTGCTGGCTCGCCAGGTGCAGCTTCGTCATGCTGGCCACGTGACCCGGAAGTGTCTTCGGACAGCGCTGGCTCCCGGCCTCTTGAGCGAGATGAGCGCGCAACCCTAGAGTCGGTCACGACTGGCCCTGATGGGCAGGGGTACCTTTATGTTTTTATATATGTTGGAAGCCGCCCAGAGTGGCTGGGGCAACCCTGTCAGAGGGGCGGGGTATAAAGAGTAAAATTATTATTATGGGATAGAGTGTCCCTATTTTCATCAGAGTAACATTGGAGGGTATGCAGTAATATAACCTAGAGGTTACCTGCATTGGTTCTAGTTGTTTGTGGGCCACATTTTACAAGGACTGCCCCTTCTGAGATCTCTGAAGTAGGTTACAATCTTACCCATCACGGCAGCAAAGCAGCAAAGCAGCAAAGCGGATCTGCTCAGAGACTACACTCACTCTGCTGCTGCCTGTTACCACTTCTCGTTCACTTCCACTTCCACTGAAGCCCTGCTTCGTAACTACACAAAGAAAGTTCTGGATTTTTGCCTTGAACAGCCAATTGCAAATCTTTTCTCCAAAGGTCTTACAGGGACCAATGCAGCCCTTAATCAATCTACTTAGAAGAGACTTCCTCACACATTTCTATAGAAATTACTTCCAGCGGGTGGCGCTGTGGGTTAAACCACAGAGCCTAGGGCTTGCGGATCAGAAGGTCGGTGGTTCGAATCCCCGCGACGGGGTGAGCTCCCTTTGCTTGCTCCGTGCTCCTGCCCACATAGCAGTTTGAAAGCACAAAGTGCAAGTAGATAAATAGGCGGGAAGGTAAACGGCGTTTCCGTGCGCTGCTCTGGTTCGCCAGGAGCAGCTTAGTCATGCTGGCCACATGACCCAGGGAAACTGTCTGAGAACAAACATCGGCTCCCTTGGCCAGTAAAGCGAGATGAGCACCACAACCCCAGAGTCATTCGCAACTGGACTTAACTGTTAGGAGTCCCTTGCCTTTTTTTAAAAAAAAAACTATAAAGTAACTGGATGATTATTACTATTGGACAGGTGGGACCTGCAGCAAAATGTTGCAGTGTGGGATGTTCCTGTTCACCAGCCCTGTCCATGGTTTCCTTCATGAGAACCTGGGACAGCTCGGTCAGTAGAGCATGAGATCCTTAATCTCAAGGTTGTGGGTTCGAGCCCCACATTGGGTAAAAGATTCCTGCATTACAATGCGTTGGCCTAGATGACTCTCGTGGTCCCTTCAATTCTGTGATACCCAGTTCCATTCTCATCACACCTGACTTTGCCTTCTCTTCCTTGCCGCAGCATTCTGTGGCCCCTGTGTTCTAGATGTGTGTGTACGTTTTCCTGTTAGAAATGCGTTGCACTCCTGCCAACCTCAGGGTTGCCCAAAGCCTGCTGTGGCCTTCCCTCTTTGTCATGCTGGCCACATGACCCGGAAGCTGTACGCCAGCTCCCTTGGCCAATAAAGCGAGATGAACGCCGCAACCCCAGAGTCAGCCATGACTGGACCTAATGGTCAGGGGTCCCTTTACCTTTTTAAGTATGCTTAAGATTGCCACCTGGATAATATAATTTAGAGATAACAGATTAATAAGGGGCCCTCATATTTTTGGGACTAGAGACACAGCAGGAAATGTAAGGAATTGTTGTGGCAACCACAAAATACCCATTTCATAGAAGAAAAGCTAGTGATGCTCAGAACACTCCCCCTGTAGGTAAAGCGCCTATATTCCTAAAACAAACAAAGACAAAAAGTTCCCAACAGAAAACTCCCTCAAAGCCAAACAAAGCCAAATTTAAAATAAAAATGGGGAGAGGAGACCTTGTCAAACACCAAGGGTAGTGTCTGAAAGTAGCCTGGTGCCCAGAGATGTTGGCAGCCTCAGTGATGGAATAGTGTATTGATACATTATTTGTTTATATTCTTCCCTATTGCGTTGGTTTCACCAAAATCCTGCTGTTGTGTGCTGAACTAGGGTAGTCAGGTCAAAGGAGGATTTGAATCGTCTCTTGTGATAATTCAGAGCTGCTTTCTTTTATCAGCTGTAGTTTGTCACACAGGGGTCAGGAAAAAAGCTGAACTGGATGAAATTATCCCTTTTATGAAAAGGTACTACTTTGACTATTTTATAAAAAGTTGTGGTTTAAAAAGATAACGGCACTCTGCATGTGCCCTGAGGCTCTCTTTCTTTGGGCAAACAGATACCACAATAGCTATACCTGGCTTCTGTAGAGGGAAGATCCTTTTAACCTGTTCTACTACATTTGCATGGATGCCTGAGCCGCAACGTTATTTGCCAGCCACTAGTAAACCAGATTGTGCCAACCTTTTGGGGCAACCACTGTTTCATTCTAATAGCTGAACAGAAGTTTGGATTTAACAATACAACCTATGCCATGAGCATCTGAGGAACAATGCATTGACAGCTGCTTAAAGCACATCTGAAAAATGCATGTCTGTAAGGAGCCAAAGTGAGGAGGAATTAAAGAACCTTTTAATGAGGGTGAAAGAGGAGAGCGCAAAATATGGTCTGAAACTCAACATCAAAAAAACGAAGATCATGGCCACTGGGCCCATCACCTCCTGGCAAATAGAAGGGGAAGAAATGGAGGCAGTGAGAGATTTTACTTTCTTGGGCTCCATGATCACTGCAGATGGTGACAGCAGTCACAAAATTAAAAGACGTCTGCTCCTTGGGAGAAAGGCGATGGCAAACCTAGACAACATCTTAAAAAGCAGAGACATCACCTTGCCAACAAAGGTCTGTATAGTAAAAGCCATGGTTTTCCCAGTAGTGATGTATGGAAGTGAGAGCTGGACCATAAAGAAGGCTGATCGCCGAAGAATCGATGCTTTTGAATTATGGTGCTGGAGGAGACTCTTGAGAGTCCCATGGACTGCAAGAAGATCAAACCTATCCATTCTTAAGGAAATCAGCCCTGAGTGCTCACTGGAAGGACAGATCCTGAAGCTGAGGCTCCAATACTTTGGCCACCTCATGAGAAGAGAAGACTCCCTGGAAAAGACCCTGATGTTGGGAAAGATGGAGGGCACAAGGAGAAGGGGACGACAGAGGACGAGATGGTTGGATAGTGTTCTCGAAGCTACCAGCATGAGTTTGACCAAACTGTGGGAGGCAGTGGAAGACAGGAGTGCCTGGCGTGCTCTGGTCCATGGGGTCACAAAGAGTCGGACACGACTAAACGACTAAACAACAACAACAAGGAGCCAAAAGTGGATACTAATTCTACCCCACCATGGTGCTTGTTCCATTGTTTCTGCGCAGGATCAGACCAGAAAAGCAGCAGGTTCCTTGCCAAAGGAGGCTCCCAGCTTTCCTTCGGCTCCCTAGCTGCATTTTGAATATCTAGAAGCTTTCCCTGTTTTAAGCATTCACCATTATTTTGTTGAGATATACAGTGGTACCTCAGGTTACATACGCTTCAGGTTACAGACGACGCTAACCCAGAAATGGTACCTCGGGTTAAGAACTTTGCTTCAGGATGAGAACAGAAATCGTGCTCCAGCAGCACGGCAGCAGCAGGAGGCCCCATTAGCTAAAGTGGTGCTTCAGGTTAAGAACAGTTTCAGGTTAAGAACGGACCTCCGGAACAAATTAAGTACTTAACCTGAGTTCCACTGTAGGTGGGAACGGGAGCAATAAATCAGCATTGGAGGCTGGGAGGAATTGAGAAACTGGAAAGATTGTAGGGTGTTCAGATGCAAAGGGCGGGGGGGGGTGAGCATTTTAATAGGTGAAGCTTTTTTCATCCTTGAGCTGAACCTGTATGGCAAACCACATTGTGCCTGCTGTACAGCCAACTCACCCTCTTTTACCCAACTACTAGAGCTTCAGTTGTTCTGTCTACCTTTATATTAGTTTTTTTGGAAAAGAGAAGGAAGGCTGAACATCAATATTTTTGGAGATGCCCCCTGATCCCACCCTGAGTTCAATGGGGCATGCTCCCAAGTACATGGGCATAGGATTGCAGCCTGATTCTCCCTGTATATATACGGGTAATCCACGAGAGCCCTCAAATTGTGTTGCTTTCTTCGAGACCCTCATCGGCTGGCTGCTTACTTGTACAGACCCCAGACCATTTAAATCTATTATTTATTGCTAATTTTTTTAGTGATAGGACCCCGAATACTTATCTCTAAGCTCTGCTACTCAGAGAGCTGGAGCTTCAACCATTTCGTTCGATAGCCTATCAAGAGACATGTGCCCCAAAAGATATCTGTGAATGAACGAAATGATTGGTTCCGGGCACAGAGCTAGTAACTGAGTAACAATTCACATATTTAAGCAGCACATTGCAAACGTGGGCTGTGATCCTGTGCAGACGTCCATGTAAGACCCATTAGGACATAGTGAGAGTCAAATTCTGAGTAAATATACATAGGGTTGCACTACTGAGCTGTGGATTTCTCTATGAGCCAGATAACTTAAAAAAACCCCAAACCCAACAGCAACATGCCCTAAAAGTACACTACAGAGTTTCAAGGAAATATTGGAATAAATGCATTCTATGGTTTTTTATTCCCTATTATCACCGACCCCAGTTGTTCTTAATACTGTATTTGAAAGAGAGTGGGGGGGGGTTGCAGGAGAGGGGGTGTATTTTCAACTAAATATATGTAAAAAGAAATGCCCTAGCACCCCTTTTCTTTTCACTTTTTATATGGATAGAAGCATTGTGTTTTTAGCAGCTGCAAATAAATTTAACATGTGAAGTTTTTTCCCCTGTTCAGAAGTGGGGGTGCTGTGATAAGGAAAGCTCCTACTGATTTGTCTCTCAGGCAGTTGTAAAGACACAAAGCCTCTGTCCATATAAATGAACAGATGAGGCTTTCCCTATCACTGCATCCTTATTCATGGAGAAAATTTTACCTGTTGAGTTTCTACCCAATTGTCCCCTGCACTTAGCTTCTCTCAATAAATAAAAAAACAAGGGGAATAGCTGTCACTCAGTGGTAGAGTATCTAGTTAGCAGACAGGTCATTGCTTCCCACCCTGGTGTCTTCAGGTACAGAGTGGAGGGACCCCTGTGTGAAACCCTGGAAAGCTGTTGCCCGTCAGTGTAGGCAATACTGGACTAGATGGAGCAATGTATATAAGGCAGCTACCTGTGTTTCTGTGCAAGAGTTCCCAATTTTATCCCTCCCCAGCCCAGTTTGAACAAGTCCCATTGTTTTTGATGAGATTTCAACACAGAGAGCTGGTTTCAAGATGAGCAGCTCCTGCCCTCAATGCACCTAAATGTTTTAAAGGTGTACTTAAACTTCTCTGGTTTCCATGGGGTTTAGGAGCATGTGTGCTGCCGAGCAGCCTTTTAAGAAGATGTTGAAGTGTTGCTATTGCTTAACCACACTGCAGGGAACCCTAAGTGCCATTGTGTTTCAATATACAATTACCACACCGTGAACCAGTGCACCAGTTGTTTGCTTGTTGTGCAACGTTACACTTTTGGCATCATTGGGGTTTTTTTTGTGTGTGTGTGCGCGCGCAGAGGCACCTAGATTTAATTTTAAAGTTGTTGAAGCAACCACAAACACATTGAATCACCCCACACTCATTTCCCAGTCTGACTAAGCGAAAGTATTGCTACAATAACACACGGTTTCTGTTTCTTCCCTCGCTCTCACTCCACCCGTCTTAATGCAAAATAAGTAAGAGGCATAAGTGCAGTCAAGAGTTCTTTTTATTGCTCAGCAACTCAAAGGGGAAGCACATTTACAAACTGAATGAAGCCAGGAAAGGTGACACAAAACAATCAAAGCAACCACATTTCCCCACAAATTGATAGCATTTATGAACTTGTACTTTTTGAACATTATTGCAGTGTATGCTTAAAATTCAATACATCATTAAATACAGCACGTCATTATGCAAAGTTCTGTCAGAAAACATATAGGCATATTACACAGCAATTTTATACAGATGAGTAAGAGTTAGAAAATTAATTGAGCTGAAAGGGATGCAACAATCTCGAAAGAGATCTTTAAAAAAAGCAAGGCAACGATTCCCCCGCTGCTTTAACATTGAGAGTTACATGAAAAATGATCTGTGGATGAAACAAAGAAGAAAATTAGTTTTATGTTCTCTTGTATTCTAACAATATAATATCACATAATCACACCCAGGCTTCCTTACTGAGAAACACTTGCCTTTAGCAAGACAGAAATAAACAGATAGAGCATTTCCTATTAACTGATTCCCTGTCCTGGGGAAAGCTGCACCTGTTGAATTTTGCCTACTATGCAGCCGTTAAAAGCACCGATCCTTTGACTACGAAAAGGTGGCAATTCTAAATGAGCTCTACATAACAGATTTCCTAAATCAAAGGCTAACTCACTTTTAAAAAAGCATGATTCATTACACTTTGAATTACAGCCAAAGCTAACCTGCTTATTCAGATTAAAGAACCTGTTTTTAAGTACCCTTTCACATTCAAAAACCTAACTGGCATGCAAAATAATAATCTTTAGAATTCATGCAAGTTTCTCATACAAGCGGTTTTGCAAATCAACCCTACAGCCCAGTTTACTCAGAAGTCCCGTCCCCCCGCTCCCCACATTTTGCCTCTGGAAGATGTCTTGCCGCAGAAGAGCAGGGCGGTGGAGCACCTCAATCGCCCCATTTTCCCATGCCGTATGCCTCTTTAGATCAGATTCTCAAAGAAGTATATGCATAGGAAAAAGGAACAACGAGCAAGTATGGACAGGAATCCTGCAGCTTGAAAAGAGGTCGCCAAGAAACCTAGAAGAAAAACATACATGAAATACACACAAATATATTCCCTATGCACCCATTTACATTTCCACATGAGGCAACATTAATTTATTTGCAGTGCTCCCATTCACTGCTTCTTTCAACAGCATCTAAAACACAAGAACTAGATATCTCAAAGAAACACACACTCACATATGGACCAACGTGCGGCAGGAAGAAAAAGACTGAACAAAAAGTGATTTCGTTGCTTTAAAGAGTGGCACAATGCAAGAAAACTCCTCTGTAACCCCAGGAAATCTCTTACTAGTGCCATAGCGTTGCAAGAAAAAGTAGAAAAATCTCCCCAAAAAGTGCCCGGAACACCGAAGGTGCTGGACTTGTCTCCTGCTCCCAATGTGAAGAGGAACTCCTCGCAATGAGTCTTACCTGATCAGTTGCCGGGGCTCTTCAGTGCTCCACGTCCCTCTGCCTCAGAATTTATCCTTTGGCCAAGACCTTGAGGAGGGATTACAAGACAGTGTTGCTGTTTTCCGAAGCGATAACCATCCTTCCCCCTTGCCAAGGCCTCGGCTGCACCTGCAGATGGGGGCCACGCAAGAACTGTGCTTTGCTGAAGGCTTGGGAAGTATCACTTTTGCAAGAGAGGGAAGGAGGGGAGGGAACGCAGCTGGCAAAGGGGGGGCTGATCCGAGCCATGGGAAGGCACAGCCCAAGGTGCCCCGTTATCGCCTGTTTTTCATTCACGTACGTCAGCAATTTCTGAAATGTTAGCCTGGGAGAGGACTTTCAGTTCTGGGAAAAGTTGTTTTTCATTTTCTTCCTTTTGTAAAAAAGAAAGGCCTTTCTTGCTCACATGTCTGTCAAGGCCAATGCTTCCCCCTGTTTTTCTAAGCACTAGTCAGGATCCCTGAAATTTTATTCTTTATTGCTAATGAAGGAAGACATTCTTTACTTTGCACAGAACTACAGTTCCTAGAGTGGTACAATAATCAACCCCCTTTCCCAGGGAATGCTGGGAACTGCAGTTCTCTGTCAGGAGCAGCGGTCTCCTAACAACTCTCAGCATCCTGAACAATCAACAGCTCCCAGAAATCTTTGAAGAAATCCATGACTGTTTAAAGTGGTTTCAAATGCATGGCTTTAAATTTGTGTTGTGATTGTGGCCTATGGTGCCCCTACTCATGAACAGTTGGTGAAGGATTTTAGGCAGTCTAAACGTGACTTTTGTGAATGATGTGCAAATTCCAGAAACTCTAATAGTTGGTGATAAAGTGAGATTTGACTAGGAGATCCTTATTACAAAGATATCTTAGGGTTGTGGTTGTTGTTTTTAACCAGCTCTTGAAACATGTTTATGAATTTATATACAACAGACCGTCCAAGTGTCCCTATTTTCCAGGGACACCCCAAACTTACAGAAGCCATCACAGTTTTTGATTTGATCCCATAAGGTCCTGCTTTTCCTTAGGACGTCCTTATTTTCATTGGGGAAATGTTGGAGGGTATGGAGTTATGTGACCCCAGAGCCAAGGAGATAAGTAACTATACAACCTTTAGAAGATATCTGAAGGCAGCCCTATATAGTTTTATTATGCTTTTAAAGTGGTAACTCAGGTTAAGTACTTAATTCGTTCCAGAGGTCTGTTATTAACCTGAAACTGTTCTTAACCAGAAGCACCACTTTAGCTAATGGAGCCTCCTGCTGCCGCTGCGCCACCGAAGCACAATTTCTTTTCTCATCCTGAAGCAAAGTTCTTAACCCGAGGTACTATTTCTGGGTTAGCGGAGTCTGTAACCTGAAGCGTATGTAACCCGAGGTACAGTGGTGCCTCGCAAGACGAAATTAATTCATTCCGCGAGTTTTGTCGTCTTGCGATTTTTTTCATCTTGCGAAGCATGGTGTTGGAAAAGTTTTGGAAAAGCTTCAAAAATCACTAAAGTCTTCAAAAACCTCAAAAAAGGCTACCACACCGTGTGCTATGAGTTCCTCCTCGAAGTCAAGTCACAACTGTATTAACGGTTTTAAGAAAAAGGAAACAAACTTGCAAGACGTTTTCGTCTTGCGAAGCAAGCCCATAGGGAAAATCGTCTTGTGAAGCAACTCAAAAAACCAAAAGCCCTTTCGTCTAGCGAGTTTTCCGTCTTGCGAGGCATTCGTCTTGCGAGGTACCACTGTACCACTGTATATGTGTTGGAAGCCACCCAGAGTATCATCATCATCATCATTATTATTATGAAATAGGACATCCCTATTTTCATTGGAGAAATGTTGGAGGGTATGTATACATACTTTTCTAAATTTTTTGGTAAGGTGTTATGGGTCTTTGTTGCAGAAGACCAAGATATATTACTGTATTTTTCGCTCTATAAGATGCACTTTTCCCCCTCCAAAAATTAAGGGGAAATGTGTGTGCGTCTTATGGAGCAAATGCAAGCTCCATGGCTTCAGCAAAAGCAACGCGAAGCCTCCAAAGCACAGCGGGAGCGCTCCCACCGCGCTTTGGAGGCTTCCCGTTGCATTCGCTGAAGCTTGGAGAGCGAGAGGGTTCGGTGCGCACCGACCCCTCTCGCTCTCCAGGCTTCAGGGATAGCCGCCTGAAGCCTCCAGAGCACAGCGGGAGCTCCTGCTGCGCTCCGGAGGCTTCGTGTTTCTTTCGCTGAAGCCAGGAGAGCAAGACTCTCCTGGCTTCACTTCACTGGAGAAGCGCTGCGCAGCTTTCCCTCTCTGCGCAGCGCCCCTTCAGCGAAGTGGGAGGAGAAATGGAAGGGGCTCCATTTCTCCTTCCGCTTCGCTGAAGGGGAGCTGTGCAGAGAGGGAGAGAATGGGTTTTGGGTTTTTTTGTTCTCCCCCTCTAAAACTAGGTGCGTCCTATGGTCGGGTGTGTCCTATAGAGCAAACAATACTGTAAATGGCATTGTCATTATTGCTGCAATTATATACCCACTTATCTGGCTGGAACTAAAATGTATTGAACTCTGTGGGTTTTTCTTCTAGGTGGACGTGCACAGGATTGCACCTTTCTTTCATTGAGCTCAGGGTAGTGTCCATGGCTCTTTGGCCCCTATTTTGTCATCACAGCAGCCCTGTAAGAAAGGCGAAGGTCAGTAACTTTTTATCCAGATAGTATTGAAGTGCTTTTAACCACATCTTGATAGGGTAGATGATACTGTTTATCAGCCTGCTGTGGAAAGTTTCATGCAGCTGCTAAAGGCCAGGTGGGCTTTTCTCCAACTTGGCAGTGTTAGCTGCAAACTCTATCTGAAAGAAAGACCTGGTGAACTTAGGAGAACTTTCTTCTGGACAAGATATGCACAGAATTGGGCTGGAGAAATTTTTAAGCAGTCAGAACAGCGAGGTCAAAACGTTAATATATGATGGCTGCATATACAAAGACCACATAGGCAGAGAAGACTGCCTGGGATTTCAAGCTCTAAAGTGGAAACATGTAGGGACCCTCTGTAACATATGAAGTTGAGAATCATATAGTGCCCAAAATGATCAAGTTCAGTTCTCATGAAAGATGATTTTCAGAACTTAGCTCTGCAACCGTCCCTTCATGTTGTCTTGTGTGCATTGCAGGGTTTGTTTACTTGTTGGTGGCGACTTTAGACATATTAAAATTGTGTCCCTTGGAATGCTGGGGGTATTATTCAGCCAATAAGATGCTAAGCTTCCTCCACAGACACCTAAAGGGAAGACAGAGGTTTCTTTTAGTACCCTTTTAAAAATTACCCCATAAAAGCAGCCCTACTGTTAGGCAGATTGAGGTGGCCACCTTGGGGGGCAGGTGCTGGGGGCAGAGGGTGCTGGGGCCAGGCTGTTCCTCCTGATCTCTTCCTTCTCTTAGAGGAGAGACCTGGGTGTGCCAGACATGCTGTCCTGTGCCCCATAAACTAGCATGCTGTCCTGAGGTGCAGGAGAAGATGTGATTCCTTCACTTTTGTGGGACAATTGAGGAAAAGGCCTTAAGCCTCTTAACCAAGTTGGGGAAACAGGGTCCCTTCAGACGTTGTTAACCCTTCAGACAGGCTTCAGATAGTACTCACACCCCAGATCCCTTTAACAGGGTACACTTACTGAGGAGGGCAGGAGAAGGCAACAACCTCCCCTCCAACCAAACGAAGGCTTACCCAGTGCCTAACCTCACAAAAGGGTTCATCAGCCCCAACCAGCATGGCCAAAATGGTCAGGGATGATGGGAACTGGAGTAAAACATTTGGAGCGCCACAAGTTTTCAAACCCTGACCTAAAGAAAGCTCAGATAATTTAAGTTGTTTTATTCTGCCCTTCCTCCAAGGAGCTCAGAAAGGCATATACTATGTGCCACATATAGTTCTTCAAGTCACTTTTATATAATCCTGTGAGATTGGTTGGGCTTGCTTTATGGATGACTGGGAATATCTTAGACCGCCACTTGAACTATTATAATCATAGGTAAAGGTAAAGGGACCCCTGACCATTAGGTCCATTCGTGACCGACTCTGGGGTTGCGGCTTTATTGGCCAAGGGAGCCAGCATACAGCTTCCGGGTCATGTGGCCAGCATGACTAAGCCGCTTCCGGCAAACCAGAGCAATGCATGGAAACACCACTTACCTTCCCACTGAAGCAGTACCTATTTATCTACTTGCACTTTGACATGCTTTCAAACTGCTAGGTTGGCAGGAGCAGGGACCGAGCAATGGTAGCTCACCCCATTGTGGGGATTCGAACCACCAACCTTCTGCTTGGCAAGTCCTAGGCTCTGTGCTTTAACCAATAGCACCATCCACTATTATTTAGGGAAAGCTGGCACTTTTCTTAGCACTTCCAGGTGCCCCAGTGTCTTAACCTTTTGATTTCTGCTTGCAACGAACCACATATTATAGGCTAATTGAGTTTTTAAAAAAGCATGCCCTATCAGAGTATACATTATTTTGTGCTGCATAATGATGACAAGGGAGTTAAAGGCGGGCCAAAGACTTTCAGCACTCCTGCATTTGTGCACCAAGACACCCGAGCCACAAAGTTCCCAGGAGAACAATAAATCACACTGAAACGGAATATTTTGGTTTATGGGTACAAATAGGCCACAACTTTTACAGATGTGCATGGTTTGGCTTAGACATTGGGGTGAAGCCAGGCTATATCTTGACTCCTGCCCATCTGCAGGGAGTCCACTGAAGGGTAAACCACTGATATAACCTACCGTATTTTTTGCTCTATAAGACTCACTTTTTCCCTCCTAAAAAGTAAGGGGAAATGTATGTGCGTCTTATGGAGCGAATGCAGACTGCACAGCTATAACAGAAGCCAGAACAGCAAGAGGGATTGCTGCTTTCGCTGCGTAGCGATCCCTCTTGCTGTTCTGGCTTCTGAGATTCAGAATATTTTTTTCCTTGTTTTCCTCCTCCAAAAACTAGGTGCGTCTTGTGGTCTGGTGCGTCTTATAGAGCGAAAAATACGGTACATCAGATAGTGGCACCACCTTGAGGGTTCCCCGTAGGGGCTGTGACATGGCCCTAGCCCACGCCCAGGCTTCAGACAGTACTCACACCCTGGATCCCTTTAACAGGGCACCCTTACTGAGGAGGGGCAGGCGAAGGCAACAACCTCCCCTTCAACCAAATGAAGGTTTACCCAGTGCCTAACCTCACAAACGTTGTGATGATTGCTACTAGGTAGGTGGAAACCAAATGGCTGGTGCCAATTTGCCAAGTGGAAAAAATTCCTACCCGGCCACAACAATATGGAGACTGACAATTGCCAGAGCAAAGCATGAAAAGAGGGTGGGTGGGCAAGAAGACCCGACGAAGAGGCAAGGAAGAGGGAGGTGGCTGGCTGCACCAAGAGTAAATGGCTCACAGCCACACCCACCCTGCAAGCTGATTGGCTAGGGCTGTCCCTCAACACAGGTGAAGCGGCCGGCTGTTGCATAGGGGTGAGGTGGTGTATCTATTGAGGACTATTGAGGTCATGAGCAGCAAACAGGTTGTGCCCACACTGCCAGCATACGAGGTCTTAAACTGAGTTAGACCCTTGGTCCATCAAGCTCAGTACTGTCAACACTGCCTGGTAAAATCTCTACAGGGTTTCAGGCAGGACTTTTCCAGCCCTATCTGAAGACTCCAGGGATAGAACCAGGGACTTTCTGCATGAGAAGCAAGTGCTCTAACATGGAGCTACAGCCCTTTCTCTTAAAGCCAGGTAAGTGAATAGGAGTGCAAACCTAGACTATGGTAATTATTCTTAGTTCATTAATTCATAGTTGAAGGGGTGAATCTCACCTGTATAGCACATGATCTTTAAAAGAAACCCTGGAGAAAACGAGACCTTTATTTTATGAGAAATGGAAGCCTAGCCAAAGGGGGGGGGGGGAGGGAATGTGTGTGTGTGTTTAGAAAAGGCTTCATATCTTTGTGTACATACAGTGTGAAATGTGAGGAGTTTACCAGCTTGAAACTGTTCTTTGTTACATGCTTATCAGAACATTGCTTTCTCACTCGGGTTTTCTGTTAGATCATCTAAAGCTGTGGAGGCATGGAATGCATAAACAAGTGATGCCCAGATCTCATTTTAGGTAGCGCAAATGCAGATGGCCCGGAAGCGCTGGGGGGAGAAAACAAAACAAGCAAGGTATTGTGAATCTGAAGTGTAACAGCTAGAAGAATGCAAAAATATAATCTGTATTCTCTTCCATCTGCGATTTCTCCACTTGGCCCAGAGAAAGCCTGTACAAGAAAGGGGCAGACAAAAGAAAAGGGGAAGCTCAGCTGAACTGTGCTTTGAAAGAATCAGAAACATATTAAATGCTCCCTGTGACAACGACAAGTTCCTATTAACTATAGGATGTATGTGACTCACTCCTCAATGCATATTCTGGCTAGGACAGTAGTTCCCAAGGTGTGTCCATAGCAAAAACTACGATAGAGATATCAACATTTTCAAAAGTAGGGGGTCCATGGCTTGGCTTTTAAAAAACAAGGGTTCTGCAGTACTTAGTTAACTGGGAACCACTGGGCTAGGATGATCAAATGGATGCAATGGTGAGCTTCTTCTATTCTTTTAAATCCTCATCTATGGAAGAAGGCATTTCAACAACTTTGGCTGGTCCTGCAGCACTGGCAAAAATGGCACAATCTTACCTTGGCTCCTTTACACAACTGTAAAGGACACACAGAACCTAAGGTATCCCTGGCACTAGGGTTTTTTACACCTTGTCTCATTGGGGGCATGGTCCGCTATGCAAGATCAGTACTGCATTGTGCACTGCATTGCATCGGCCTTAATAATAATAATAATAATATGGGTGGCTTCCAGCATATTAAAAAAAATAGTAAAACATTAATCCTTTAAATGCTTCCCTATACAGGGCTGCCTTCAGATGCCTCTTAAAGGTTATAGAATTACTCATCTCCTTGACATCTGATGGGAGGGCATTCCACAGGGTGGGCACCACTACCGAGGAGGCCCTCTGCCTGAATATTACAATTAAGGCTTCAAACAGCTTTCACAGCTCCTTACAGTGACAACTGCACCCTGTTGTCTGAGCTTAAGCAAGAGCCTTTTGTTACTTCTAGGTAACAAGTGTGTAGCCTGGCAAAACTATCCATCAGGCAGGTTGGCCAGGAGGTGCTAGTGCTCTGCTCGACACCTCTAGGTAGGACCGGGAGAGACACGTGCTTGAAACCCTGGAGAGCTGCTGCCAGTCAGGGTAGACAGCACTAAACTAGATGGACCAGTGGTCTGACTCAGTAGAAGACAGCTTCCTATGTTTCTGTGTTCCTATTCTAAAAAAGGTTCGTGCCACCTCATCCTATCCGCTGCCAGCACAGAAATTGACCCAACCACCATGCCCCACTGTTCTGAAGTAGAGAGAGCCTTATTCCACTTCCAGAGAGATGTTATGTGTTTGGGGAAGGAAGTGCTATCCAGCAGCTTCTGGGCTAACCTTAAAGGCAGCCCCACACAGGGTGAACTATGATAATCCGGTCTTGAGGTTCATAGGTCACTGGCTAGGCCATCTGTGTCAAAGACCAGTTGTTGACTGCACACCAGCAGAAGCTAAGAAAATGAACTACTTTCCACTGCAGCCACTTGAGGAGGGCTGATGGCAAAAAGTTAAAAGGTAAAGATAAAGGACCCTGTTATGTACTGAGTTGAATAGGATCCAAACTGCAGCAGTCTGATTGGTCCTAGAACAATAGGATCCAAAATGCAGCAGTCTGATTGGTCCTAGAAGAATAGGATTCAGAATGCAGCAGTCTGATTGGTCCTAGAACAATGCAGCAGTATGATTGGTCGGCAGGAGCCACCCAATCCAGCTCAAGATAGAAGTGAATCCACAACCTGATTGGCCTACAGGAGAATTCCGGAATTAGCCAATCACATGCAGCCCATTGTGTAAATAATGTATATAAAGCAGATACTCTGAGGGGACTTCCATTCCCTCCTCACCACTATGAGCTGAATAAAGAGCATGAAATCCACTCTCGACTCTGAGTATATTTCAGACCCCTGGACAGTTAAGTCCAGCCAGAGGTGACTATGGGGTTGCAGTGCTCATCTCGCTTTCAGGTCGAGGGAGCCGGCGTTTGTCCACAGACAGCTTTCCGTGTCATGTGGCCAGACCTCCTACTTTGGAGGTCTTTAAGCAGAGGCTTGACAACCATATGTCAGGAGTGCTCTGATGGTGTTTCCTGCTTGGCAGGGGGTTGGACTCGATGGCCCTTGTGGTCTCTTCCAACTCTATGATTCTATGATTCTATGATTCTATGATTCTATGACAAAATCAATGGGACACCGTGATGGAAACCAGAGCGCACAGAAATGCCATTTACCTTCCCACCACAGCAATACCTCGTTATCTACTTGCACTGGCATGCTTTTGAACTGCTAGGTTGGCAGAAGCTGGGACAGAGCAACAGGAGCTCACCCTGTCGCAGGGTTTTGAACCACTGACCTTCTGATCAGCAAGCCCAAGAGAGCACTCCCAACCTGTGCACTTGCTCCATTTGGGGTGGGTGTAGTACAACATTGTCCAGAACAGGCAACCACAAGGCTTCCATTTGGCTTCCATCTTGCCAGGTTATGGCTAACCTGTCAGAAATGGATTTCTGGATTAGATGGATGTTTCTCAGAACCATTAAGACCCATAAGATCATAAGTACCATCCAGCAGAGACTACCTTTTACTTACTGTAGTTTGCTCCTCACCAAGCTCCACTTTCCGGCACCCTTACCACACTACATTTCCCAAGATTTTTTGGAAGAAGCCAGGTGCTTTAAAGCCAGCTGTGATTCCTACAAGGGGTTGGACTACATGGCACTTGGGGTCCCTTCCAATTCTATCTTTCTTAGATTCTACAGTTTTATAGTTATAGAACCAATGATGCATCTGTTAACTAATGACATATGCAAAATTTATTTTTGCAAAAATTATTTGAGGGAAAATACACAGTAACCTGCATGGAAACTGCAATTTTAATCCATAGAAGCTTAAATAAGGAGACTGTTTCCCCCCCTTTTAACCTTATTTTGAAGGGGAGTTCTGTACAGAGGCGATTTAGCCTTCAAGAGAGAAATCTAAACTGGGGACCTTGATGAGAGAGGAAGAGTTCACATAGCCTTGATGCAAGTTACAGATATCAAACAGGTGGAGGAGGGCGGAAGACACGCAGGCGGAGGGAGAATTATCTTTTAGCTCTTGATGTGGGAGTATCAGGAAAACGAACCTTGGAGAAGGGAAAGCATCTGAGCGAAAACACAGTGACACAGCTGCAGAATTATGGATACAGCAAAGCCAAAGGCCTGTAATTGATGAAGGTCACTTGCTTCACAAGCTGTGTTTTCGTAAGCGATTGCTGAACATGTAGGCTCCAAAGGCAGTGGGAAAGAGAGCAGAGCTTGTGCAGGGTCTAGCGGCTCAAATGGGGTTGGGGAAACTGTGCCCCTTCAGATGTTCTTGGACTCCCATCAGCCCCAATCAGAATGGTCAAAGCTCAGGGATGATGGGAGTTGTAGTTCAACAACATCGGGGGGCTGCAGATTAGCCACCCCCGGGCTAGAAAGAGAGAGCTAAGAACCAGGATGTCCCTGGGCAAATCTCCCCTTCCCCATGAGCACCAAGCAGCAAGGAGATGTAGGAACTCAACTCGGGGTGCCTTAAGTTGGATATTCATTTACCATGTCAATGTCCATATACTTTTTATATGGATGATGCCATGCTCATCTGTACCTTTGCTAGGAGCATCCAGGCACTTGTTCTTCCTCAGCACGCACGCACGCACGCACGCGCGCGCACACACACACACACACACACACACACACACCACCACCACTGCTGTACTGCTGCTTTTCCTGGGAATGACAACAAAACGGCAAATGTGATTCAATGCATGAAGCACATTGCAGTAAATAGAGATGCACACATGCACACATACATCCCAGCTCCACATATACTGTACTCTGATGGGGTCTGTGTTGGTGGCGAATGACCAGGAAAGGGATCTTGGCGTTGTGGTGGATCATTACGTAGATGCACATAGGGACTCAGCGTGCAGTAGCTGTGGAAAAACTGAAGTCACCTTGAAAGAAGGTATTGAAGCACCCCAAATTGTTTGCTCATGTGCATGCCCCAAAGTAGGTCTACTTGAAAGGCAACCCATGGAGGTCTACATTGTTGCATACCCCTGATTATTATTTTTGTACAATAATAAGTAGAATATAAGACTGTCTAATCATAAAAGGGATGTGGGTGTGAGGGGGCTTGGCTGTCACTACAGTAGCAAAGGAAGGCAGGGCCGGAGGGCCAGGGTGTACCGGAAGCAGGGGGGGGGGGAATTGTAGGGAGGCAGGGAGAGATGCAGGGCTGGGAGATGCTGGGAGTCCCAGGCATTGCAGGAGGGCGGAGCCTCAAAAGTCCAGCAAAGGAAGTTTTGATGATATTTCCCTAAAAAGCTCAACAGCTCTCCATCAAAGCTCTGCCCCAGGCAGAGTCCCTCACTTCTGAATTTGGGGGTCCCACACTTCTGAATTTGCCACCACTCTACTATCCATAAACGCCAGGTGTCCAATTGCGGCCCTAGTAAATAGGGAAACAAAAAGTGCTGTGAAAGAAGATACGTTTTTGTTTTTGTTCTTGTAACTGTTGCCAAGGTCTTATTAATGACAAGATTCAACCTACTGGGTCATGCTGCAAATTAGGTGTAAAATGGAAGAAAAGCAGGCGAGTGGGGAGGAACGAGTCAGTTTAGCTGGATGCGACTAGTGCATTTAAAATAATGATCAGAATGGCCAAAACTTCTGAAGAATAGGATCAAGCAGATAATGAGGGGAAAGTGTCATTAGGAAAATGTGATGAGAATTAAATTGCTTTTTAGCAACAGGCGTACTCTGGAAACAATTTAATACTCAACTGCAATTCCCACATGACAATCTATTCGCTTTATCTTGCTTGATCCTGCGTCTCGGGATGGTAATTTGAAAATGTCCTCAGCCCTTCTGATGTTTCCTGGACTGGATGTGAGATTTTAAAAGTTAAAAATGAAACACAGCTGGTCCAAATAACAAAAGCACTTCCCTTTGAGCCTTTCTGATCCATAAATGCAGCAATGCTTCTGAATACCAGTTACTGGAAACCATTGGAGGGGACAGTGCTTTTGTGCTCAGGTCCCGCTTGCTAGTTTCCCACAGCTTTCTGGTTGTCCACAGTAAGAACAGGAAGCTGGATTGATGGACCACTGGCCTGATCCAATAGTCCCTTCTTATGCTCTTAATAACAAATATGGTGAAGGCAGAATATGGCTACCCTCAGATAGGTGAATGGACGTTCTGTTCCCAGAGAGGAAATAAGCCTTCTCTCCCAAAAGCGTTGCTGATATCCAGGGCAGAAACTGGATGTTTTAGTCACTGGAAGCCAGTGGCCACTTACAGAAAAGCAGCTTGGGGATTATTTAGCACAGACAAACAGCAAGTCAATAGTGGGGATGCTCAGTCTCCTCCACACAGTAGTATTACCTCTCCAAAATGTGGGTTGCGAGGAGAAGCTACAACACGGTCTCTTGCTTTTCTGTGTCATAAGATGCTTGTGCAGGGGTGGGGAACCTGTGGCTCTCCAGACAATGCTGGACTTCAACTCCCATCATCCCTAGCTACCGTATTTTTTGCTCTATAAGACTCACTTTTTCCCTCCTAAAAAGTAAGGGGAAATGTGTGTGCGTCTTATGGAGTGAATGCAGGCTGCGCAGCTATCCCAGAAGCCAGAACAGCAAGAGGGATTGCTGCTTTTGCTGCACAGTGATCCCTTTTGCTGTTCTGGCTTCTGAGATTCAGAATATATTTTTTTCTTGTTTTCCTCCTCCAAAAACTAGGTGCATCTTATAGAGTGAAAAATACGGTATTTACAGTGCTGGCTGGGGCTGATGGGTGTTGAAGTCCAACAACAGCTGGAGCACCATAGGTTCCCCATTCCTGACTTAGGATGGGCAGAGCTAGTTCCAGCTTTGAGGAGTCTCTGGGCAAAGCACCCTTTGATGTCACGTTCCTTCCCTGCAGGGCCCTGTTGGCCTTACTTTGCAATTACGGGCAGCAGAGAAAAATTTAAGGCAGCATTACTGCCTTAAATAACTTCCGACTCACCCACCATCGATGTTTGTAATCAAAATTTCAGACAATTGCGTTTTTTAATCCCACCAAATCCATTTTTGTCCTCTTTAACAGGTTTCTTAATATGTTCTGCTATTTCCCCCCTTAAACTTCAAAGCCTGCTGTGGACTTCACATACGGAAAGAAACTTCACATATGGAAAGGTTTCCAGACCTCCTTAAAGGAATCTAAATTTGTGTCTCTTATCAGTGTCGTAGGTTTTGCCATCTCTGCATACTCCAAGGTTTTCATCAGCTATTCTTCCTTTGAGGGTATTCCCTCATCCTTCCACTTCTGTGCATAGAGATTCCTTGCCGCATACATAAATGCAGTTGAAGCTTTCTTTGACATAGTGAATTGAGCAGAACGGAAGGCAAAGAGGTGTGTGTGGGGGGGTGCTGAATTTTGAGCTCGCATAGGGCGCGGCTGAAATTTGAAAGACGGAAGTCCGCCCCTGTGGGTAGCAGCTGTGCTGGGTGACTGGGCTTACTTGCCATTTTAATTTCCCACAGTGGCTCACATAGATCATCCAGGGGCACTGTGGAAAATAAAAATGGCAGCTAGATCCAGCAACATGGTGCTGCTTGGAGATTAGGAGGTTAGTTTAAACTTGGAGGTTAGGAGGTTTAGTTTAGTTAGGAGGTTGGAGGTTAGTTTAAAGGTGGATTATGGAGCTGATCTCTGTGATTGACTTGCCAGGTGCTGATGTCACCCTGCAGTCAGGTCAACTCAACTTGGGCTAAAAGGTTTGAGTACATAGTCAGTCATGTGACTTCTCAGACAAAGGCTGTACTCCTCTTTTTTTCCTTGTTTTTACACTTCTGCTTATCTGGGAGTAAGCCCAATTGTGCAGGATAGGATTTCTGAGTAAAAATGCCCAGGACTGCATTGCACATACTGGATAATAGCTGAAAGTTTCAGGTTTCTGTGTGTGAAAGTCAGCATCTCATTAGAAGTTACCAACATCTAAAGTCTGGGTAGTGGTTGTGTCCCATCATTTTCCTCTAGGGCTTTTGCCAATGCCATTTATTTATTTATTTTTAAAAAAGAATCTTATGCTTATTATGTATTAATTTTCATTTATTGATAGCTGCTTTGAAGGCCTGTTAGGGCCATGAATATTTAAAATGAAAATGAAAATAAAAGCAAACTAATGAGGAAATGCTAATCTTCCTGAAATGTCTTTCCTTTCCCTAAAGTACCTCCTACACTACTTTGCATTCTGCAATATAGATACATCTGAAGCCGCCAGTGAAAATTCTCCTTCCCCCAATACGAAGCTACTTCAAGATTGAAAATAAGGGTGCTGGTTTTCCCAATCCCTGTGATCTGTCACACACGTGTGGCTTATCTAGTGCGGACTAATACATAATTATGACATAGAGTTCAGATCATTTCAAAAGGGAGATGGCAAACTGTCCTGTTTTCAGACTTGTTTCTGGTGAACAGGATGACCTCTGTTTGTTTGTGTGTGTATGTATCAAATTTTAATACACAGACTCATGCTCATAATTTTGATGCCCTCAGTAAGCAATGCCCAACAGCCTTTTATATGCACAGATCTACACCACTAATTTTCCTGTCTTTCTCTGTATGTGTTAGTGGTTTTCAGATGATATGTGCACACCATAGCAAAAGAAAAATGGGCATATTGCAGGGCTGGCCCTATCATTAAAGTGAGTGAGGTGGCTCCCTCAGGCAGCTGAACTTGGGTGTCATGAAAAGACAGCGAATGGTTTGTTCCTCAACTTGTTGTTACTGAGTTTTTATTGCCAGGTTGGGAGAGAAGTGCTTGTGGATTTCCTGTCACAAAATAGCTTGAAGGGTCTTCTCTACTGTACACCTTGACTTGTGGTGGTGATGGCACTATTTGCTGCTCTGCCTCAGACAGTGAAATGTATTGGGACAGCCCTTATAGGCCTAGTGTGTGAAGACTGGCACCACAAATAAGCAATGCACAAATCAGCAATTATATAATATGAAGGTTTGGTCCAATGCCAACTGGTTCAGTTGCAACATAACCCTAGGCATGTCCACTCAGGGGTAAACTACTCTGAGTTCAAAGTTAATGCCATTTAATCCCAGGTAAATGGGTTGACTTAGATTGCAAAAACATCATGGCATAGTTTGAGGGAAGATCCGCAGGCCATGGGAGCAGATTCTAAAACTGCTAGAACCCAATAAATTCAGTTTATTATTCATAGAGACTCATCCATGAATCATACAATGAATCTAAATGTCTCATAAACTGGGTCTAAATGTCCAAGTGGCGAGTATAGCCTTGATTCTTATTCAGTATCATATGTGGTTTGGGAAGCTGTTCTCATAACAACTAACTATTTTTCTTTCTTTGAAGCAGATTGGGAATGTTGCAGTCTAAACTGGCAAGCTTGTATATATTTTTCTGAACTTTTCTCAGATTGTTGTCCCTGGCGCTATCTATGTTGGCCTGCTCGCATTATCAGTTTCCCAGCGATTTCTGTAACGGCAGAAAAGAGACAGGGCAATTAAAATTCCTGCTTGTATGAGGCTGCCTTTAGGAGTGCAGTTGAAGGCCAGAACTGCAAAAAACTTGCTTGACACTATTTTTTATTGATTTATTGGTTCTGTATCCCATCATCCTTCCTCTAGGATCCTAGGATCTAGGCTCACAGCAACCATAACATATTATCAATCAGAAACAACAATTAAAATTATTATCAACAGTAAAATACAATGCAGCAGACATTACTGAACTCTTCTCCAAAGACCTGAACGAACAAATAAGTTTCAAGTTGTTACCCGAATGACAGCAGTGTAGGAGACAGTTGGATCTCCATATTGAAGGAATTCAGTAACCAGGGTGCCACCACTGCAAAAGCCCTGTGGGTACTGAGGAAAACACTCCTATAAGTATTTGGGTCCCAAGTAAATCAGAGTTTTGTACAGCAGTACCAACACCTTGAATTGGGTCTGGTAGCTCTCAGGAGATATGAGTGGCTACAGAATTCATCATAAGGGAACTCCCAGACAATCCAGTTTGAGAGTTCCTATACGGCTGCAAAATTCTTTGTGTGATGCAGATTGTTTGCACATCTTCCATGCTGGATCCAACCCAAGATTATATAGTCCAGCACCCTGTTTTCCACAGTGGCCAAGCAGAAGCCTACGAGGAGCCCAAACGGAGGACATGAGGACAGTAGCTGAGTGCTGATCTAGTAAAGAGTGCTGATCTAGTAAAAAGGTTGAGGGGGAGAATAGAGAAGACAAAAAGATGGTTTGCCCCATCATGCTGGGTGCTGATGCCAAGCCAGAAACCCACCATCCATATACAGTGGTACCTGGGCTGGCAGACTGCAGTCCTGAACACCCTCCGGAAACTGGGTTTTGCCCCTCAAGCCCTTCTAAGTCTGGGCTTGGGCCAGGCAAATGCTATGGTCAGGCAAAGAATATTAGACACCGAGAGACAGCAGGACTGTGCAAGGTGCCCCGAATATAGAATTGGAGAAATTCTATAGTCCGCACCGGCAGTATATCTCTTCTTTCTTGTATCTAGGGATGCAAGAAGGGCCTTTACACTTGCCAGAAGCTCGTCTCTTCCCTCGCCGGTCCTGGATGGAGCCTTTAGAAGGGTCCCGTATGCTCAGAGACTTTGCACCTGCCCATTGGGAGAGATAGGAAGCCCAGAACACTTGCTCTTTAGATGTCCCTTTTATGAAGAGGCACGTAGTAAGATCTTGGATCCCCTTTTGGTGAGGATGGCCGACCTCCCGCAAAAGCAAAAATTTGACCTTTTGCTGTTAGGCAAAGATCAGAAGATGACCTGGATGGTCGCCAGATTCCGTGTACAGATCTGTAGGTGCAGACCATTGCCCAACTCAAAATAGTCCGGCATGAAAATCCCCAAACACGGCTCCATGGATGATTCTGAGTCAACTCCCTGGGACAGTTTATTGTTGTACATTGTTGCTAAATTTAGTGTTGTACATTGTTTTAATTGTCTGTTTTAACCATATCTGCACAGCAGTTTCTAATGTTGTGAGTCAAAATAAAAAAAATCCTTCCAGTAGCACCTTAAAGACCAACTAAGTCAGTTCTTGGTATGAGCTTTCGTGTGCGTGTATCTGAAGAAGTGTGCATGCACACGAAAGCTCATACCAAGAACTAACTTAGTTGGTCTTTAAGGTGCTACTGGAAGGATTTTTTTTATTTTGACTATGGCAGACCAACACGGCTACCTATCTGTAACTGGAACTAATGTTGTGAGTGCCCTCTATTTCAGTGTTTCCCAACCTTTTTTGGGCAAAGGCACACTTGTTTCATGAAAAAAATCTCGAGGCACACCACCATTACAGCCCCGTGACGTCAGCGCGCAGCGTCAGGCCGGGAGGGACATGAATTGCTAGCAAATTACATAATCACCTCCTTGAGGGCTGGCTCATCTTCTCCGAAGGCAGAACCCCATTAATTAACAGCACAGACTCACACCATAGCCAAGACGAGGGGGGAAAACCTCAGTCATGCACAGTCATGCACATGTGGGGGCTAAATGAGGACGAAGACCGGGCAGAGAGCAGGGTTCAAATCACCCCACCTGGCCAGGACAATCCCTGGGTGCTCCCTTGGGCCACTCGCCTGACCCACCTCGCAGGGCTGTTGTTGCGAGGATAACACGGGGAGAACCACGCGCGCCCCCGGGAGCTCCTTGGAGGAGAAAGCGGGCGATGAATGCAATGCACGAAATATATGAGAGGCGACCAGGTTTTGCAGGTGAGGGGCCCCCGCCAGCCTCCGCTTCCAACACCCAGCGCAATGACGCCGAAGTTTCCCCCCGGGCTCGGCTCGGGGAGCAGCGCTGCTCCCCCCGGCTCCCCTTCACCCTCCCGGCTCTCTCTGCTGCCCACTGGGGACCCCCCTCACCTGCCAAGTCCAGAGCGCCGGTGGAAGTTGCATGCATGCATGCAGGGCGCCGCGTTGCCATTGCATTGCACTGCACTCCATGCAACGCCTGCACGCATGCATTGCCTTGCATGCCCGCCAAGGGGTCTCCCCGCGGTCCGATGCGTCCTCTCCGGTGCGGATGCAGCATTGCAAAAATAACCCCCCCCCCGACGCAGCCCTACCTGGGGGGCAGCCTCTGCCTCCGCCGCTCCGCCTCCACGGGGATCCCCGGGCTCCATCCTGCCGCCCGATCTCCGCCGGGGCGTAGGCAGGCTGCGCGGGGTCTGCGCGGAAGAGCCCCTGCCCGCCCGGCCGCCGCCGCCGCGCTCATTCCATGGCCGGGAGAAGAGCGCTTCAAACAAAACGCCCGGCCCACCAGGCCACGCTGGGAAACGTAGTTCGCGCACCCCGCGTGGGCGCGGAGCCCAAGGGCGAGGGGACTACGGATCCCGGCAGTCCCCACGCCGGGGACGGAGGGGGAGAGGCCGGGTGCAGGGATGGAGGGACGGGTGGGCGAGCGAGTGAGTGAGTGGCAGCCGCCAAGCCTTGGCCGAGAGCCAGGAAGGGCCTCCCCGGAGGAGGAGGAGGGAGGCGCAGAGCGGGAGGGAGGGAGGGAACCCCAGGGGTCATCTAGTGACGGCGCCCCAATCGAAAATTTGACTTTAAAAAAAAAAAATCTTTCGAATTTTTTTAATTTTTCCCGCGGCACACCAGGCAACACCTCGCGGCACACTAGTGTGCCGCGGAACAGTGGTTGGGAAACACTGCTCTATTTAAGAGGCTTCTACTCTGCAGCCTCTTATAGTTGTTTTAACTGCGAGTCTATTAGTTATTTTGCTCTTACAGTTGTTTTAACTGTGTGTCCTTGTTTGTTTTTAGTTCTTATCTGTTTTAATTATCAGTTTTTTATCCATCCAATATCCGTGTTTAATCTTGTATTTTATCCAGATGTTTTATCCTATGCCTGTTTCCTTGTCCTCATTTGCTCTAACAATTATCGGTTAAAAAAAAATTCTAACTGCTATTTTATCTATATGCTTTTTAAATCCTGGTCTTAGACCATAATAAAGTTCATTCATTCATACAGTGGTACCTTGGGTTACATACGCTTCAGGTTACAGACTCCACTAATCCAGAAATAGTACTTTGGGTTAAGAGCTTTACTTCAGGATGAGAGCAGAAATCGTGCTCTGGCAGTGTGGCAGCAGCAGGAGGCCCCATTAGCTAAAGTTGTGCTCCAGGTTAAGAACAGTTTCAGGTTAAGAATGGACCTCCGGAACGAATTAAGTACTTAACCCAAGGTACCACTGTATTGGGGACAAACAATATTTTCAAAAGCAACTACAAAACTTTTTCTGACCCTTCCCCCACTCTCTCGTTCACCAAAAAGAATCATTCAACACACATACACGGGCTATTGTCACGCCCAAATGCGCATGCATATTTTAGATATGCTTCTAGGAACTAATGTCGGAGACTTCAGCTTGAAATGCTGCAACACCTTGAAAAATGGGTGTGACCAACAATCAGAGCAGGCCACATGTGTGCACTGCAGGGATTAAGTCTCTACAATACAATCTCCAAACATCTGGGAGCTACGGTGCATGCTGAGCCATAATGATCTCTCCTGTGAGCATCAGTGCCGATGCCCTTGACTCCCCAGGGGAAAGACTCTGATGTCGATACAGTTCCAATCATTCCGAAGCATTTCCCTCCAGCTGTTAAATGATTTGTTACCCATTTCTGAAATGTTAACACCAGATATGTTGCAAGACTGCGGGTTATGATGAAAAACACCGACCTCGATGACAAATCTGACACACGCGTCGCAAAAGATGGAGGCCCCATTATCCACTTTTTCATAAGCGCAAGATTAAGAAAGGTTTGAAATTCGAGTGGACTTAAAATATAGCTGGGAAGGGACAGATAAGACAGCAATCTCCCTTGAGGCTTTCACCTACTTCTTCTCCTTCTGAGCTTCAAGCTACCCCTTAATGTTTGGGGCTTAATCTTTAATGTGCTTTTTAGACTCCAGACAGAATGAAGTCCCTGTTCTGTGCAAGATAAAACCCAATTCCACACTAAGAGCAGCTAAATTGACTATATGCAGGTGCACAATTGTGCATCTCTTGAGAGGAATGAAAAGCAGGGAAAAAGGAAGGATGACACAGAAATCGACTGCTCACTTGCCATAGAACAGCCCACGCTACTGCAATGCTCAAAACATTATGTGTGTGTGTGTGTGTGTGTGTGTGTGTGTGTGTACGCGCGCGCACACACACACACACACACACACAATATGAGCTTTGAAGGCTCAGAAGACCAGACTTAAATATTTTGCAAGTGGGGCACATGTGGCATAATTTAAGTCCTGCTCAAATCAGAAGCAAGTTAAGTGAGAATTGCAGTCTGTGGCCTTGGAGATACTTGGTCCATGTGGTACGAAGTAGGGGAAAACCAAACTTTTCTGAGCTCTTGCATCCTTTTGGCCTTTGCCAACTCCCTTGCTTCACCTCTGTGTGGCACCCCAAGCCATTCCAGAAGGTCCCCTCTACCCTAAGGTTTGTAGGTGCAGGGGGAGTACAGCAGAAAGGAAGAGAGAGGAAAACCCTGTTTAGTGAGTGGGGTTCCATTCATGAGAAATAAGGCCCAAGCCATTGTCTTTGCTGCAGGCAATCTCTGTGCACACAAAAGAGTGGATGGCCCACCACCAAATCTCAATTTCACTGGAAGATCATCAGGGTTGTTTTTTTTTTTGCCACATACATTTCCTGCAAATAGTCTGGGCTGATGTACGGATCCTCTCCATCCTGCCCTGAGAATCATCCTTAGACCCTACACAGGTGGATCAATAGCCATCAGTGGGATGGAGCTGCTCTTGTGGTGCTCTGAAAACGGTCAGGTCTGCTTCCCTGACACCGATACAATGTCCATTTGTTTATTTATCCTACCATTATATCCTGCCTTTCTATAGTCATGGAACCCAAAGGGGCTGTGGTTCCAGGCACTGGCCATACCCAGTCATGCTTAGCTTCAGCAAAATGGCGGACCATATCTTGGGACCAATCATTTAAAGCAGGATGGGGAACCTCAGGCCTGGAGGCCAACACACAGTCAGTGAGAGGTTCACCCTGGAGAGATGGGGGGTAGCTGGGGAATGGGGGTAGCCTGGAAGGAATCCTAAGGGTCATCTTTAAAGTCTAAGCAACACTCACTCCCCAGCCAACCCCCATCCCTCCAGGCTGTAGCTCTCACTGACTGTGTGTTGCACTCTTCTTGGTTGTTTTTTTCCTGCCCAGATGGTGTCCTTGAGCCCTGATAATGCCTCTTGGTTGCCTGGAGAACAGAGAGGAGTGAGCGAATGTGTTTTAAAAAACCAGCTTGGGTAAAATTAACATTCAATGCTCTGCCCCCTTTGCATCTGGCCCTGGAGACCACTGGATTGTGGCCCCCAAAAGGGAATGTGGCCTTCCGGTTGAAAACGGTTCCCTATCCTTGATGTGAAGGCAAAGCGCTCTGCACAAGCTTTAAAAAGCAAATGTGGATCCCTGCCTCCCTCCCTGTGCTTACAGGCTGATCCTCTCGCTGCAGTAACACGAGCTTCTGCTTATGTAATTTCAAGCGGAAACAGTGGTGTTGGGTCAGATGCTGTGACACAAGCTTCCAAAAACATTTGCATATATATATACATCTAAGGTTTCTGCTAACCAGCAACACATTAACACTTAGCTGGGCATGACTTCTGCCACTGATGAGTCACACAGAAATTTAGCTGGCTGATCCTTGACCCATGGGTCCCTGGAATTGTAATGCTTGGGGGTTTTTTGGTTCTTGTTTTTTTAAAAAAAAAATGTTTTCCAAATGAATGGTTTCGAAACCAATTTGTGCTGAAAAGGGTATTTAGAATGGGGGTCTAATTTTTTGCATTCTGCTGAAGTGCTTATAACAAATGGAAAATTAGTGAAATAATGGGTTCATGGCATGATTTTCTCTCTCTCTTTCTCCCTCCCTCTCTCTCTCTCTCTCTCTCTCTCTCACACACACACACACACACACTGGGATAAGGAATTTAATTACATTGTATTGGAGGTGAGAACTTGGCTTTAGGGTCCTGTTTTGTTATTATCTTGGATATGGGGTCCCCCCCCCAAGTTCTCCAGCTGACACTAAGAAATCAATCAGTTGTGATGGACTGGTGGGCAGCTCACAAGACAATGGCCTAGAGGCAAGAAAGGTCAAGGCTGAAATTTTTTTTTGGCAGCTGATACATTTCTTCTTTACCAAACAATATAAAAGGTAGCTTGGCAAAGCAACACGAGTCATTACTTCTGAAACGACCGTGGAATACTTGCCTACATTGTAAATGCTTGCACATAATTTCTTTGTGTTGGTTTGTCAACTTCACCTTTTCTCCAAAGATCTCAGGATGGCGTTCATGGCTCCTCCACATTATCATCACAATGGTCCTGTGATGCTGACATGGGACCTGACTGGAGGGCTGGGCTAAGCAATGGAGGGCAGGCAGACAGTAAACAAAATGGTGGCAGTTGGCACTGTGGAAGCAGCAGCAGATTGGCTGAGGAGGTGCCAGTCTGCCACCCCCTTCCGATCTGTCACCTGAGACATAGGGCTCAGCTTGGTCAATGAGATAACTGGACCCATCTCAGCTTAATCTACCTGAGTGGATTGTTTTTATGATAATGGGGGGGCACAAATATCTAGCTCTGGGCTCCTTGAAATAAGGACAGGATAAAAATGGGCTCAAAATTGGTTCCAGTGCAGGGTAATATTAAAAATACCCTCAATATATATTTTAGCAAACTGATGCCTTGAAAGGAAAGAGCCAACTGCCTTTTGATTACAAAAGCTTCCCTGCTTAGTTGGTGGAATAACCATTCCCTACTTACTACTGGCAACCAGTAAGGTGGTGGCTGTTTCAGTCCTGTTAAAGTTAGCAGGAATGCTCCATTATTCAATTTGATTCTATTCCACAGAGCATCTCATAAACATGGTCAATAAACACAGGGAACTAACAGCAAGAGGTAGTTGGAAGTTGCAGCAGGTTTGTTGAAATCAGTGAGACAGAAGTGTCCAGTTAAATGCTTACGTGAGCCCCACTGACATCAATGCAACTGAAGCCTGTTTCTCACATCGTAAGTCCAGATTGGTTCCTGTTTGTCTGCAGCCCGTGGCGTTTGGTAACTTAACAATATAGAAACCACACAGATAGGGGTAGGGTCATGAGAGTGAGGGAGTTTGTGGCAGTGGGTGAGTGAATGTATGGGTGTGTGGAATTTGTATGCATCTTGAGTGTGTGGAAGTGTACTGGGTGAGTGCAATCATACAGTGGTACCTCAGGTTAAGTACTTAATTCGTTCCGGAGGTCCGTACTTAACCTGAAACTGTTCTTAACTTGAAGCACCACTTTAGCTAATGGGGCCTCCTGCTGCCGCCGTGCCACCTGAGCACGATTTCTGTTCTCACCCTGAAGCAAAGTTCTTAACCTGAAGCACTATTTCTGGGTTAGCGGAGTCTGTAACCTGAAGCATATGTAACCCGAGGTACCACTGTATTTTATTTTATGGATATGGAGGTTTTATTTTATATACTGTATTTAACTTTTATTGAGTTTAATTTTTGTTTGCTCTTCTTTTTAAACCTTTTCCGGTGAAAAGCATTATATAAATACTTGAAATACTACTACTACTGTTGTAGTAGTCATGTCCGACTCTTCGTGACCCAATGGACCAGAGCACACCAGGCACTCCTGTCTTCCACTGCCTCCCACAGTTTGGTCAAACTCATGCTGGTAGCTTCGAGAACACTATCCAACCATCTTGTCCTGTCGTCCCCTTCTCCTTGTGCCCTCCATCTTTCACAACATCAGGGTCTTTTCCAGGGAGTCTTCTATTCTCATGAGGTGGCCAAAGTATTGGAGCCTCAGCTTCAGGATCTGTCCTTCCAATGAGCACTCAGGGCTGATTTCCTTAAGAATGGATAGGTAATAATAGATAATTGGCGCTTGCAAAATTGAGACCACTGTTTCATATTACGATTGTTATGTGAAGCATTTCTTGAACATGTCCTACTGCACTAGATGGCAGTATTACCTAACTAAAACAGATACTTTCCCTTAGAGTTTATTGTCAAAGATGGAACTTTATCATAATTTACTGTCTTTGAACCATTATTTAACAAGAAGACAGAAACAAGGAATTTGTTGAATCACTTTGCTCTGAAGTCTGGGAACATTACTGACCACATCCTGAGAATTCAGCCTTGATCAAACTGCCTCATTAACTTCAGCAAGATGTCTGAAAACTGAACATTTGGGGGAAACACTCCTTTCTCTGTAAGTTTAAACTGAATGCAACATGAGATATTAGATGCTTTATAAAGTTGTAGTGGAATGGGGACAGTATAGGATAAGTTATAGACAGGTATTTGCCATGTGCATTGATTACTTACGTACAAGTAATACATCAAAATAAAAAGCACTTGCTGCTATCAATAATAAGGTGTTTCTCATTCACTCCGTCGGTGAATAATGAAGCCAAAATGGATGCAGCAACAATAACACACTTGGAGTTTCTTTTTTAACAATTAGATTAAGCTGCCAAAAAACCCCAAAAGTCTAGCTTTCCCCCTGTCGATAGCACTCTTGCCAACAAGATGTTTGTAGCTGAGTAAAGATAATGGGTGCCACTGCTTCATTTTGCCTGGTACTGTTCCTGTGCCTTTTTAGATGCAGTCTAAACTTTGCAGGAGAAGCTTGCCCAGAGTGGAGATAAGTCATGAGAAAAGGCTGGATTTCTATGTGCCAGGTCAGGAAAGGGGAACCAGGTAGCAACCCTGAGAATGGGGCAGGGCTGTAGCTCAGTGGCAGAGGATCTGCTTTGTATGCAGAAGGTCCCTGGTTCAATCCCCAGCATCTGCAGGCAAGATTGGGAGAGGCTCTGTGTCTGAAACCCTGGAAAGTCATTGCTAGTCAACATTACTGAATGAGATGGGCCAGTGGTCTGACCTGGTATTTTATTTATTCTAAAATACTCCTAGACTGCTTTAATATTTTAAAGTTCCAAAGTGGTATACAAAGAAGCAAAAACAGACCATGAATAATATACCGTAACCAGTTTAAAAATAATATAATACAGAGTTCCAGACTTTCTGCCGTGACCAATAATCTACCTGTCCTATATCATTACTCTGATAATGCATGAGTAAATAAAAAGGTCTTTAGCATATGCTGGAAACATGAAATCATCCAAGGAGAATGCTTTGCATGGCCTCTTCAGATGATCTCACTGTCTAGGCAACTCTTTATGGGAGAAGCTCTGTCTCTCAGGTGTCTCTCAGGCCTACCATTTTCAGGTGTAGACAATGGTCAATTTCCTTATGTCTTGCTTGAGTCAGGCTATGAGAACAGGTAGTTTAAGATCTGTGAGCTTGCTGGTTGATGATAAGGGTTTTCACAGCTTCCATCTCCAGATATCCCACCACATGGCTGGCCTGGAACAGGCTTAATCTATCAGGTAGTAAGAGCTGAAGATTTGCTCACCCCCTGTCAGGTAGATCCTATCCATACCTTTCTTCCAGAGACTACCTGAAAAGGAAGTGGAACTGGTGGGAATATTAGGATCAGACATGGTCTACTGGGAGGTTATTTCCAGGGCAAGGGCAGAATTTATTTAGAATGCATGGACTTGGAATGAGCTTGCCTCCAGTGGACCTACCATACTAGCAGCCCATTTTCTGATACTCCTTTGTCCATAATAACTTCTTCCCGTTTTACTGTAAAATGTTGAACTTTGACATTTGAAGATAGAATCCTCATGCTGTTCCAGGTAACATATTATAAATGAAGCTTTAGAAGTATCCAGATGCACAGTGGAAGTATACAGACTTGTCAGTCAATATCTATTCTTGCCAGGGTCATTGCTGTTCATCTCACCATCACCACCACCTCAGCTTAAATGATCAAGGAACAGCACCTTCCCTTTTCGTTTTCATTTTCTTTCCATTTCTTTCACTTTATTTGTCCACTAAATTTTTTTCAATAAAATCTAAATATTAAGAAATCTTCCCAACAGCCAATTTCCTTCTTTAGATGCTAATAATCACTATGATGAGTAGTCAGATCTAACCACAGTGATGTCTGCCTTGGTTATTTCCAAGTCGGATAAGAAATGCACCAAATCAAATCAAATATCTTTAATATGGTCAGTGACCAGGAAGTAAGAAATGCACCCTTGAAGATGGTTTGAAAATTGTAACTGGTACAGAATGCAGTACCTCAAACACATTTGTGAGTTGTGCACTCATTCTACCAATCTTCACCAACCTGGTGCCTTCCTGATGTTTTGGGCTACATTTCCCACCAGCCCCAGTTAGTAGTCCAAAACTTTGGAAGGGTACCATGATGGTGAACGCTGTATTCTACCTATTCTGTACTGGTTATTTTGGCTGCCTAGTCATTGACTTGCAACTATTGACTGGCTGGAAGTTGAAGGTGCTGGTTTTTTACTTTTGCCCTAAACAGTTTGGGACCAGGTTATACAAAGGATCACCTACACCTATTTGAGTCTTTCACAGTGATGGCCCCACACATTTGAACTCCCTCTGTAGGGAAATATGTACAGTATGGTCTGATCAGTGCTGCGCTCTCTCTCTCTCTCTCTCTCTCTCTCTCTCTCTCTCTCCCCCGCCCTCTCTCTGCGTGTGTGTGTACAGTGCTTTTTTCTTTTTAAAAAGTACTCTCATTTTGACTCAAGAAAATCACCATTTTATAGTTCAAATCAGGGAAAATAAATACAGTAAATGGACAAAAGTACAAAGATTCACAAAATGCTTCAGGGTATGCGTACCCCTGTGTTCCCCCAGAAAAAAACACTGTATATATAGCACATATACATATACTTTTTTATTCCTGTGTTTCGCTAAATTGGGCTGTACTTAAAGAATAAGTAAATTAGCTGTCACGCTGACATGAATGATTGCATTTTTAATATGATGTGCTTCAGAGACTTGTAAGTACAGTGGCACCTCGGTTTAAGAACAGTCCGGTTTAAGAGTGATTTGGTTTACAAACTCTGCAAAACCAGAAATAGTGTCTTGGTTTGAGAACTTTACCTCCGTCTACGAACGGAAGCCGAACGGTGGAAGGGCACCGGCGGTCGGAGGCCTCATTACGAAAAGCGCACCTCAGTTTAAGAACTGATTTGGTTTAAGAATGGACTTCAGGAACGGATTAAGTTCGTAAACTGTATTAGGACATTGCACCCTGAAAAGCGAGTTGCACATCTTTTAAACAAATAAATGTATAGATTCTGCTGGGATCTTCGGGCAGTAATCCATGCTGATCTGTAGAGTGTTTATGTAGCTGTGACCAAAGGAGGTAGGGCACATTTTGTTCCTAAGGATGGCTTCTCCCACACACACCGAATTATTATTAATAGTACATTTTTTATACTCCACCTTTTTCCTGGACACAGCAGCTGTTTCTACACTATCACAGATTATGTTGGACACCCAAAGAACTGCAGGGATATGGGTGTGCTGCTATCATGGGCTGCTACACTTATTCATTGGGGAGCAGAAAGGCAATTCGAAGCAATTTTGCTCAGCAAACTCATAGTATAATACCAGAAGAAGACAGGAGACCATTAGTTACTGTCTCAAACCCTTAGGGGCATCTCGGAGAATTTTCTTCCTTTCTTTTTCTTTTTCTTGTCTGACTGAACTAATAACATTTGGAAAGGCAAAAAGGAAGGTCAGCTCCTGCCCTCAGCTGCAATATAAAATGCTCCTTATCAGTGAAAAATGGCCAAGCAAATACCTCTGGCCATTAACTACTCAGGGTTGCATTATGTCTTGCTACCACTAATGATCTCTCCTCTTCAACTTAAATCTTTAATGTTTTTTATATATATATAAAACCCCTCTGTCTTAACTTCAGTTGCATTGGAGACTACCGTGGATGCTACATTTTTAATCAGTTATTCTCCCTATGAGTAAAAGACCCGCCTGTCAGAGTATAAATTATAGCTCAGGAGAAGTCCAGGACATAATTAATGCCTTCTTATGAGGGAAGAGTTCCAGCCACTATGAAAGAGGCAGATTTTTTGGATCATAATTATTGGCCAGTCACAAATCTGTCCTCCTTGGTATTTGAGGTAGCACTAGCCATGGTACAACTCTAGATGATTTTGGATGACATGATTTGTCTGGACCCATTCCAATCCAGTTTCAGGCTTGGTTTTGGCACAGAAACAGTCTTGATTATCCTGAAGGAGAGTTGATTCTATTAGACCTCTTGTGGCTTTTGATGCCATTGATCATAGTACCTTTCTGGACTTATCTGGGAGCATGAACATTGGTCCTGACAATGGGAAATCATTCTCAGTTTCACCTCAGCACCCAAGGTTCGGCGCTGGCTACGTGTTTTCAGATCTATGCCTCCTCATTGCAACAAGGGCAGACCACCTTACAGTGGTGCCCCGCAAGACGAATGCCTTGCAAGACGGAAAACTCGCTAGACGAAAGAGTTTTCCGTTTTGGAGGTGCTTCGCAAAACGAATTTCCTATGGGCTTGCTTCGCAAGACGACAATGTCTTGCGAGTTCCTGCTGGTTTTTTCCCCCTCCCCCCTTTTTCTAAGCCGCTAAGCCTCTTATCAGCTGATCCGATCAGCAAATAAGCCGCTAAAAGCTGCTAAAAGCCACTAATAGCGCTAATCCGCTAATCCATCAATGGGCTTGCTTCGCAAGACGAAAAAAACGCTAGATGAAGAGAATCACTGAACGGATTCTTTTCGTCTTGCGAGGCACCACTGTATTTATTTTTCTTATTCCTACATGTATACCCCACCTTTCTCCTCTCATGGAAAAAAGGCAACATGTATGTGGTATGTTGTGAACCACCCTGAGACCTGTGGGTATAGGACAGTATCCAAACTAATAATAATAATAATAATAATAATGATGATGATGATGATGATGATAATAATAATGTACCCTGGTGGTTACTAATCCAGGCATTTACTATACACCTCCTTAGTTTCATCAAGGTGGTGGACCCATGTGCCTTCTGACATATCCTGGGACTTTGATGGTTTTCTTTTAACCGTTTCCTCTCTGCCCGCTTTTCTTATTTTCTTTTTATCTGCTCTTATAAAGCAGTTGGCACAATGTTGTTGCTGTATACCATCAGGTGTTCTGGTTGACTATTTGCAGCTGGGGAGAGAGGAGTGGCTGGAGATGGACTACACCAGGGGTCAGCAAACTTTTTCAGCAGGGGGCCGGTCCACTGTCCCCCAGACCTTATGTGGGGCCAGACTATATTTTGAAGGGGGGAAATGAATGAAGTCCTAGGCCCCATAAATAACCCAGAGATGCATTTTAAATAAAAGCACACATTCTACTCATGTAAAAACAAACTGATTCCCACGGGCCGGATTGAGAAGGTGATTGGGCCGGATCCGGCCCACGGGCCTTAGTTTGCCTACCTATGGACTACACTGAGACTTATAATAAGAGTGGAACAGCTTCTGGTAAAAGTTTATAACAGCTCTCCCTTCTGTGGGTGAGTCATGCGGGGTTGTGGGGATGTGGGTGGCACTGTGGTCTAAACCACTGAGCCTCTTGGGCTTGCCGATCAGAAGGTTGGCAGTTCCCAGTTCCTGCCAACATAGCAGTTCGAAAGCACACCAGTGCAAATAAATAAATAGGTACCGCTGCGGCGGGAAGGTAAACTGTGTTTCCGTGCACTCTGGTTTCCATCATGGTGTCCTGTTGTGCCAGAAGTGGTTTCGTCATGCTGGCCACATGACCTGGAAAGCTGTCTGTGGACAAACGCCAGCTCCCTCAGCCTGAAAGTGAGATGAGCGCCGCAACCCCATAGTCGCCTTTGACTGGGCTTAACCGTCCATGAGTCCTTTACCTTTGACCTTTACCTAACTCAGAAGAGATTTGCCCCTCTGGATATCACTTTGGAGACTAACAGGGACTCACACTCCCCCCGATGCCACCCATTGGGATCTGGAATATTGGTCAGCTTTTGAGAGAGGGACAGGCCTGAGACCCTGAACTAGGAGGAGTGCCTCTCTGAGGGAAGTTGGGTATGTGTGGCATGTGACTAATTACCGGTAGCTAATATCTTCTGACTAAGCAGTGGTTGGGATCCGTTTGAACATTGGCTCTTATTTACTACCAGTGGCCCTAATTACTGGATTTTAGTCAGTCTGGAATAGAATTAATGCTGCTCGCACTATGGCCCCTTAATCTTTATTAATTGTTCCGTGCTGAAAAGCTGGCACTCTATACTCGAGTGTATTGGAAACCTGGCACTCAATGCTTAACGGCAATTGCCTGCTATAAAATATCTGTTAGGGATGCAGTCTGTTAATTGCTGTTATGCTGGTGGATTTGGCAAGAGGAGGGTGCCCCTTCCCTGGAGGAGGGGGGAGCAAAGTCATGGGAGCTGTGACCTCAGCTGTGATAGGTAGGGGGAGGCATGGAAATGGAGGGCAGAGAAGGAGTGTTAGATACAGTGAAAGTATGACTCCTTCTGGTCTTCCCTCCAGCCAGCAGAATATTAACCTCCAACTTGGAAATGCCAGGGACTGAATGGTTTGGAAGCTGCAACTAAAGGAGCAGCACTGGTACAGTGGTACCTCGGGTTACAGACGCTTCAGGTTACAGACTCTGCTAACCCAGAAATAGTACCTCGGGTTAAGAACTTTGCTTCAGGATGAGAACAGAAATTGCGTGGCGGTGGCACAGCGGCAGCGGGAGGCCCCATTGGCTAAAGTGGTACCTCAGGTTAAGAACAGTTTCAGGTTAAGAACGGACCTCCAGAACGAATTAAGTTCTTAACCTGAGCTACCACTGGCCCATATAAGTTCAGCACAAACAGTTGGGCCTGGTGAGCATTTAAGGTCCCCGTCCCTAATCTGTGGATTGCCATCTGATTGGATTTTATTCTGATCCTGATCTGATTTTAGGATGCCTGATTGCCTGCTTTTATGTTAATGTGTTATACATTTGACGTTAGCCGCTCTGAGCCTGGTTTTGGCTGGGGCGGGGGGGTGTAAATAAAAAATATTATTACTATTATTATTACTGCCTGGATGAATGGATGACAGAGAGGTGTGTGTGTGTCAAAACTGCCTACCCTGTACAGGTAAAATGCACTTTCATTCCTCCATCCACTTTTGCCTCTGGCCCTGCTCAGCATTGACATGTGGCCCCCAGAAGGGAATGTGGACTTCTAATACCATCCAAAGCCCCTCTTTCGAAAGGATTTCCAGGGGAGCACAGCAAGGCTTGTGCTTGCTTGCATTTGAGCTACCCTGCAAAGCGTCTGAGAAATTAAAGAAGGAGAGGAGCAAATCCCTCTCTTGCTGGAGTCGTTCACATTATGCCAGCCAAGGGATCCATTTATTGGAATTGTCTGTATAAATATCTCATCACCATAGCCCTGCATTTAATTTGGCTCCGAAGTGAAGCTTCCAGCGAATGGAGCTCTCTCTCTCTCTTTCTCTCTTTCTCTCTCTGATTGTTGCATACAATTATTACACTTCAGACTCATGCCACACTCACCCAGGTTCTGCTCTTAACTACAAGCCACCAGGAAATGAATTCAGTCTGTTTGTTTTATTTAAAAGAGTTTCATGTGAACATCTCCTGTGGATGTCTCTTGAACTCAACCTAATTTTAAAAGAGAGAGAGAGAGCAAGAACGGGGTGGGGGTGGAAGCTAAGACAACGAATGTGGTATGACCCTAGTCAAACGACCTAAAGAAAAATGAAAGTGCAGCAAAGCAAACCTTTGAGAGGGCAGTTCTGTAGGGTTTTTTCTTTAAAGCATTCTGCCAAGTTTAGATAAGGCAGCTATAAGCTGTCAAGATACTCTCCTCCCCCAAACTGTTCCCTCCAATTCTCCCATCCTAAAGAAAAGCAGAGGTAGTAATTACACCGTTGAACCCAGCAGCAGGGAAGTTAACATCTCACAGCTTTTCCAACTGCACCTTGATTAGCTTTTCAGTGCTAAAATTAAAACTGTGAGAGCTCAAGATAAACTGCCTACTCAGCGAACCCTCATTTTTGTTTGCTTAAGAGAGAGAGAGAGCGATGGAAAGAAGGAAAGAACGAATAAATCACCCTGATCTTAGGAAAGTCCATTAAAAGTAGACAATATTGATTTAACTAATTTTTATAATGAAATATTTTTAGAATGTGTTATTATTTGATTGTTATTTGACTGTTGTTAGCCGCCCTGAGCCCGGCTCGGCTGGGGAGGGCGGGATATAAATAAAATTTTTTATTATTATTATTATTACAATATGCAAGATCGCTTTGGGCATTGCAACTACAAGGCTGATGGGGCAGGGGGTGAAGAGCAACGTGCTCTCTTTCACAGATTGCATCTTATTCCCTAGCAAAGAGACAGGATATTGGAGCCAGACTGACAAAATTCAAAAAACGAAAACAAAATTCCACCCTGCTTTCAACCAATTAACTTTAATTCTGGAATATATGTGAACTTAGTCTGACGCACATGTCAATGTCTGAAATATAATTCCCCACTGCCTTTTGGTTCGTAATTCCAACAGCCATTTGTAAAAACCAGGAAACTGTTCAAAGCTAAATTCATCAGTAATGGAAACGGTGTGATGTAAAATTGCTTATTGGTTTCCATTATCACATTATATTTGAATTCTCCTTGTACTGAATTCTCCTTGATTAAAATAAAGAGATTCATTTTATCCCTACATTTTTCTTTTTGTGAAAAGAACTGTGGGACTTCTCCTTACCCTTAACAAAAAAATTCTTCAGATTTTCTGATACACTTTTCTAGACTGCAATATCCCATTAACGTAGGACCAAACCAATCACATTTACCATCTTTGCATTTAATGTGCAGGGTCTTTGTTGTTGTTGTTGTTGTTGTTTTAAAAAAGTGCATAGAGCATCAGCTGGGGACAGGAGTAGGGTAGGGTGGAGGCTGATAATTGTCAGGAACATAGTGGGGAATGATAAGTTTAACCCTTTCCTCCCTGAGGGAAATCCCCTTTCTGAGGCTGCTACTTGCATTGAGAGGAAATCCCCCATTTTTGCAAATGGAAATAGCCTATTCATTTGCAAATGCAATAGCCTATGAATAGGAAATAGCCTATTCATTTGCAAATGCAAATAGCCTATTCAAGTGAGTACAGCAGGGGAGGAAAGGGTTAAACTGGCCTTTGCCACCTGTTGCAATTCTGATCATTATTAGGCTCCCTACTTGCCAGCAGTTAATTTAATATGCACATTAAATGCAAATACACATTTAACATCACACTTCCTTCAGCACCCTAAGACATCTTATTAAAATGAACATGATCCCACCCATTTATGACTTGCCATGGAGTTGCCACCACCATTCCTAAAATGATGCTGACACAGAGATGGTTTCTGGGAAGAAGTTTAACATTGGACAAGGTTTCAATGCCTAGTGGAAGAATTCCCCTTTCATTAAACTAAGGTTACCAGACTTTTTTCAAAGAATCCGGGGACACTTTTTTTTTTTAAAGAGAGAAATAAAGTTATTTTAAAAAATTATTTATTTTTTTAAACAAAAGAAGTAATATCTTCTCTTATGTGGTCTCCTCTGTTGCGTGGCCCAGGCCTCCTCTCTTGGAGCATTAGCCACTGTGGAGTAGGCTTGGGTTGGGCCTGGGCTCGGCCACATGTCCTTGCCTTCCTGGTGCTCTCCTACCTCTCCTCCTCAGCGACGGCAGGAGCAGCAGCGCGGCAAGGTCAGGGCTCCCCTCTTTTTTCTCCTTCCTCTTTCTCTCTCTTCCGTCTCCTTCTCCCTGCTTCGGTTCCAGGGTTTTTACTGGCCCCAGAGCGCTGCTGGGCAGTCGACCAGGTGCTCTCGCTCCCAGCTCAATTTGGGTCATGGGGGTGGGTGTGTCAGTGGTTCCCCCTATTGATACGCCGGGTATCCCCAGTTCCCCCTTGGTAGTGGTGGCGGCAGCAGCAGTCTCAGCAGCCCAGAGCCAGACTGGTAGAGCAGTTGGTTCTGGCTGGCTTCAGGAGCTGCTCGCTGCCGTAGCGCTCGCCATTTTGCCTCACCGGAAGTCCCCATATGATGTGTCTTGTGCCGTTGAACCAATCACACAACCTTCATTCCCTACTAATAAATCTACAACACTTAAAACATAAATCCAGGGACATTAAATGAAATCCGGGGACATTCTGGGGATGGATTTTGTCTGGGGACAGATTTGTGAATCTGAGGACTGTCCCCGGGAAATGGGGACGTCTGGTAACCATAAATTAAACCAGCCAGTAGGAATTCTATTTCCTTAAGAAATTCCCTCCTCTTCCTGAAGTGTTATAGTCAGTCACATTGGGAGGTGGGATGCCACACATGGCAGCTCAGAGCAGACAAAATTATTGGATTTTTATGAACGAGGATTCCACAGAAAGCCTGATCTTACAGTGTTCTAAACCACTACTCATTTATGAACACTAATGTGCATACTTCACAGAGGAGCAAAAGCAAAAAAAGAAAAGAAAAGAAAAGTAGAAAAAAAAGAAAGTGGGTCCCTGCCCCACAGAGATCACAATTTGAGAAAGGGAGAAACAGGAGTGAAAGGGAATGAACATCAACTTTCAAGCCAGGCTTGGGCCTTGTTCTAGTTGACAAAGAGGTCTGTTAGGTTTTAAAATTCACAGACAAGTTGAAGAGGAATTTGGGAGGATTTATTTTCTGTTGAGGGCTATGGTTCCTCAACAGTAATCTGTCAGGAACCTCATGTCAGCAGTGGGTGGGGCCAGAACCAAGTGTGGGTGGGACACCACTCCTCACTACCCAATCCGCAGGTCTGGCTGCCAGGGGAGTGACAAGTCGCTCTTGCCAGAGGTCTGAATTGCTTGCTTGCAGGGGTTTTTCAAAATTACGTCAACGGCAGGAGACCCACCCCTGTGTGAAAGAGCACTGGGTCTAGGAGAGAGTAAATGAGCTTGCATGCCTATTCCCACTTACCTAGCCATAAGTCCCATTGAACGTCACGAGACTTACTTCTGAGTGCACACGTATAAAGTTGTTCTGTCAGTCAGTGAAGCTTTGCACCAGAAAGCAGCAGCTAGGATTGGATGACAAAATCACTGCAATGTCATGGTGATTGTGTGAACTAACCAGGGATGGTATGCTGGTACAATAAGTCTTGTTGGCATTATTATACCAGAGACAGCAACTATTACTAACAGTTGCAATGCTTTTGTAAAAAAAAACTAGCATACATGTGCCTGAAATAATACATATCATGTGTCAGAGGACGTGCGTGACCAGGGGAAATTTATGGCCTTTGAAGACATTTTGGCCACTATGCAAGAATTTATATCAGCACAAGTCTGATATCAATATTGAAACTTGTGGGCAGGGTAGATTGTTCCTGGTTTGTAGTGTGGATTTTTTTCTTGGCTCAACCCATTCACCCAAGAGGGGTTAACCACTTCAGCATTCCTGGGTGACACAATTGAGACCTCAGAGCATGATTGGAAGCCTCCATTGTGTCACTTAAAGACAGGGCCTCAGCCTTTCCTGCCCCATATTTGACTTCTCTTCTCCACAAGTACATTTGGGAAAGGTTGGTTTAGAGAGAAACTGAGAGGAGGGAAGGCTAGGGAAGGCTGGTGCTGAGATGAGCTAATGTAGGAGAGTTTGTCTATTGTTTTCAGAACTGAGATTTCCAGCTCCACTTCCCAATTCTGAAATTTGTTGCCACCCCTAATTGAAATTAACAGGACTTGGGGGGTGGGGGAATGCTTCACTATGGCTGGATCATCCCTGTGGTGTTTGCACCCTAGAAACTGTGAGCCTTAAAATGAAGTGTAGTTTCATGCTTATTGCACAGAAGAATTTGATTTATTCTAGATCCATTGCTTGACTAGGACTTGTCATTTCTAATCAAAGTCATTGGAAAAACCCCAGAGCTCAAATGAACCAAGGTGACTGCCTTGTTAGAAAAATCCCTGAAGGAGCTGCGATGATTATCAGCCTTTGAAGGGTAAGCTAGTTATTTCAAAATTTTGAGGGAGTGTCAAGCTCAGGGGCAGGAGGCTTTTCCAAGTATCTCTTGGAATTAATGTTGATGTGTTGTTGCGAGGTTTGCAGCAGATGTAAACATGCTTCCCAAAGTTGATCTGAGCTTTAAATAAAAACATGACAGGCTATCTTGGTGGAATTCCTGTCAGACATAGACAGCTTTGTGTCAAGCGTGTATCTACAGAAGATGTTATCTGACAATTACACAGGATAGAATCTGCTACCAGGGAAGAGCATGCAAGTAGATTTTATGAAGCACCTCTGGGCTGGTTAACCTTCACTAGGTTAATTTAAACTTTCAACTCCTCTCATACTGCCAGAATCATATGCAAGTAGGTCATATTTGTCTCAACAAGCAGCTGCGTTCAGGACTGGAGCCTCCGTGTCACCAAGGCAGGGATGCAACATGTGAGTCTGCAAAATGAGGGGAAGCAAAATCATTTGAAGGTCAATGTGATTACAAATGAAACAGAAAACTTGTGGCCCTCCAGGTGTTCTTGGACTTCAACTTCCATCAACCCCACCTAATGTTGCATACCCAATGTTTGCACATGTGGGCTTTTGTAAACCAAAGTGCTGCACCAACAAGCACAAATCAACCCTTCTGCTGTGCCACAAATCTAACTTAATGGTATAACGTTGGAAAATGTCAATCACTTCTCCTACCTCGGCAGTTATCTTTCCACAAGGGCTGACATCGATGCTGAAATCCAGCATTGTCTGAGCTCTGCGAATGTGGCTTTCTCCTAATTGAAGTGCAGAGTGTTTGAGGACCAGGATATTCACAGGAAGACCAAAATGCTTGTTTACAAAGCTATTGTACTACCAACTTTACTGTACGCTTGTGAAACATGGACCACTTATAAACGCCATCTCCAACTCCTCGAAAGGTTCAGTCAACGGTGTCTCTGAAAAATTGTACATATCACTTGGGAAGGCAGGCAAACTAATGTCCGTGTACTGGAGGAAGCAAAAATCACCAGTGTCAAAACAATGATTCTTTAACATCAGCTTCGTTCGACTGGCCATGTTGTTTGGACATCTGATTATTGTTTTCCAAAGCAACTACTCATTTCCAAACTTAAGAATGGAAAGTGAAATACCACTGGACAACAAAATGCCTCCTCCCTACAAGACACTTGTGAAGAAGAAGAAGAGTTTGGATTTGATATCCCGCTTTATCACTACCCGAAGGAGTCTCAAAGCGGCTAACATTCTCCTTTCCCTTCCTCCCCCACAACAAACACCCTGTGAAGTGAGTGAGCCTGAGAGACTTGTGACTAGCCCAAGGTCACCCAGCAGCTGCATGTGGAGGAGCGGAGACGCGAACCCGGTTCCCCATATTACGAGTCTACCGCTCCTAACCACTACACCACACTGGCTCTCATTGTGCTTATACACCTGGATGTGCAGGAAGGAAGTACCATGGAGAGCTCCTAGGGAGCTGCCATGCCACAGTATATGTTTAAGGCACTCTTATACCACTCAGCTCCTTCCAAAGAATGCTGGGAACTGTAGTTTCTTAAGAGAACTAAGAATGGTTATGATACCCTTAGAAAATGACAGTTCCCTTGAACTTGTTTGGAGGTTCTAGCAGGGGAGTGCAGCTATTGTATACCCTTGACCAAAGAACGGTACACTCTTTCTATCTGGGATGGTCATCCTCTTCCACCGAGCGCGCAGCTTCAGGAGGGACACACATGGAGCGGTGAGGGAGGAAGGGGACACCCGCCTAGCCAGCCAGATCAGCTGAATCAACCCTGGGGATCAATGGGGTGACAGCCAGATCACCCTCACATGTGCTTGAAGTATTGTGTGGATGTAGCCCAAGACTTTGCTTCCTTGTTGCCCTGCTGCCTTGCCTTGCAGGCTTTCCTTGGAAGAACAGGGCATGTGAGCATCTTGGAGGAAGGAAAGGATAAGATAAAAATATACTAAACTATAGCAAGCTTCAATTTGCTTTTTAACCGGCACTGCCTTGTCTTCAAAGAGATTATGCAGGTGTTAGTTTAATTTTTCTGGAAGATTCCCTGTTAGAGATCCCTGCTCTATAAGCAAAAATGTAGTTCTCAGCATTTTGGGACATGGAAGAGAGAGAATCTGTGTCTGTAGCATATCTCTGCAACAAGTGGAAGCAGAGGACAACAGGGCAAGGGCTGTAGTACACAGCTAGGTGACATGGTTTGCATGTAGAAGGTCTCACGTTCAATTCCCAACATCCCCAGGTTGGGCTGGGAAGGTTTCCAGTCTGAGCTCTGAAAGAGCTTCTGCCAATTATTGTTGGCAATACTGAGCTGGTTGGACTATTGGTCTGACTCTGTGTAAACCAGCTTCTATATATCTAAGGCTCGCATTCAAAATCGGGAAAGAAAGATGAAAAGCTACATTTCAAACTGAAGGGTACCATGTGCATTATTGATTTTTCCTTTCGGGGGAGCGGGGGAGAAACATGGCTGAAAACAATGAAGGATGTTATTGTGAAGTAGAGTAATTGGCTCAAGTTACCACTTGATGTCATCCTGGCGCTACAGAAAGCAGCTGAAAGGCATTTGCCAAACCCTGACTTGTGCAGAAAGCATGCTGGGCATGGCTGTTGCAGGCAGCTTGGCATTTTTCTTGTCTTAAGGGTTTTTTCTTTAGCTCTCAGAGGAACTTTGCTGTCAGTCTCAAAACTTTACTGAAGACAGCTTAATGGGAATGCAAGTCTATTTTTCAGGCACAGATTCAGACGGTGGAGAAATACTCAAGGCTTTCCCTCGTCTGAAAGAATATAATGTGGGTGAAGATAGCATTCTGCTGAGAGATTCTTCCTTTGGCTTAAAGTCAGCTCTAAGTATTTCCAGAACTTTGGCATTAGTCTGCAGAGAAAGGTAGGAAGTGTGAGATACTTCAGAAAATATGGTAGCAAAAGGTTAAGGTGCTTCTGAATTCCATGGCACTAACAATCCATTTGTAACTGGAAACTGCCTCAGCCATACTGGCAACCTCAACCTCACAATCAAAGCATAGATACCCAAGCAAGTTTTAATGTCCCCCCCTTTTGGTCAGGCATTGTTATTGATTTGACTATAATTCTCTTTCTTTGGGCAGTTACTATTTTTGGTGAATGGTAGAACTAAAAGAAATCTGGGTGGCGATAGAGGGAAATTCTCTGGCTAGTTCTAGTTCAAATATATTTGCAAAAAATCAAATAGGCTTTCATTTCAACCTTCCCAATTGTGAATGTTGTTAAATTTAAAGACTGGGTGGGTAGGTATTGCTTTTAAAACTATTGAGTGTCATGAGTGTTCAGGTTTCTTTTTAATAAAAAAACAGATTCAATGCTAAATATGAAATCCAAAGCTTCAATTCCAAATTCCAAACCTTTGGAATTCCCAAGTATTGTCTATTTTGGGTTGTATCCAACCCAATTTCACTCAGAACAGACCCACTGAAATGATTTTCATTGAATCTGCTCAGAGCATGATTAATATTAGATGCAAACCTTTAAATCTGGGAAACATTTTCATATTGCAGTCCATCCATGCCTGCACTCAGTGACCTGGAAAAGTACTAGATGATCAAAATAAGGGACACTTTTGTACATACTTTTGCATATTAGATCTGTTTACCAATTTTGCAATGATGGACAACTGGTTCAATGGACACCCAGTGCTGCTTGGCACAATTGTTGATGTAGTAACACAATGCACAGAAATGCTGGCCATGCTGTTGCTAACTTTCCTATATCCTATGCCCATTTTCCTAGCGGCATCTATTTCAACCCACAAGAGTTTATTTTTTAAAAAAGAAATAGACATAAACGAATCAGGGGGATGGCCTCACTTCATGGTAAGATTCATGGTCAAGATTCAAATAGTCTTGGCATGCTTGAACACAATGACAAAAGCTGGAAGATGAAATTCAACAAAAAATACATACAAAATCCTGCATTAACCCCCCCAAAGGCACAAAAATATGGTGGGGGAGGCCTGGCTTGGCAGAAATATACGTGAAAAGAAACTTAGTGTCTTAATTTATCACAAGCTGAACGTGAGCTAGTAAGAGCGTGTTGAACCTGCTGAGAAAGCTAATGGAATATGCATGAACAGAAGCACAGTGTCTAGATCAGGAAAAAAGTTCCACTCTATTTTGTCCTGATCAGATGGCATCTGAAGTACTATACCTAGTCACAGGCACCATATTTTATGGACAATGGCAAACCAGAATGCCTCCATAGGAGGACTTCCAAGATGGTGAGGGGTCTGGAATGCAGAGCTGACGAAATAGCTGGGCAGGTTTAGCCTGGAGAAGAGACAATCAGGGTGACATAATAGCTGGCTTCAAACCTCTGAAGGCTGTCATGTAGATTTCACATTGTCGAAGATGGAACAGATTCCTTCCCTGTTACCCCAGAGGGCGTGACTAGTACTCTCATATGCATCTAGTTGGCCACTGCCAGAAGAGGATGCTGGGTGTAAATGCTTCTCTTTAACTAGGCCTTTGGCTGGTTAACATTCTATCCTTTGTGGGAAGGGAGTTATTAGTTTGTTTTTGTTCTTTTTCTTCTTTTTATTATGCATGTTGTGTTCTCATTTTGTATTTGTATGTTGTGAACTGCTCTCTGATCTTCAGATGAAGGGCAATATACAAATTTAACAAATATTGATAATACATAATAATTCAAAACATTGGGGGAGCTCCAGGTTGGGTATGGCTGCAAAGGGATTGCATTGGAAGGAGTTAAAAAAGTAAGCTTGTAGTGGGGAGAAGGAACAGGGGGTTGGGAATTCAACTGGGAAGCCAGATGAAAGTTGTGATGGGAGATGGAATCAGCTGTGCTTCACATTCTGTCCAGAGAATAACAGGAACAGGAAATAATGTGTCCAGGGCTATAACGTTTTGCATCTCAAAAGCTCACCATTCTTTCCAGCTGCTACAATCCATGCATCATCATTACCGTGGTTACTGAAAACTGAAGAGATTTCGCTTTCTCCTGTTGATATCTTTTAGTAACGGTTTTCATCACACTTCATCAAATGACACTTTGTTATTTTCAGCTACCACAGTGATAAAGGCAAAAGATGGGCTTTAATCACTCTTCGCTGAAGGAGCCAGGATTACTTTAAATCAAACTATCTATACAATCCCCATAGTCACAAGATGCCAAATGTACAAAGCATTCATGCCGTATCAAGAACAAGCCAATCTGAATTATTTTAAATTGAGTGCCTGTATCCTTAGATTTCATTTCATATTTGCATTCCATTTTTCCACAGTCAGGTTGTGCTTCAAAGCTGTAGTTGCATAACCTCCAACATTTTTCTGATGAAAATAGAGACGTCACATTCCATAATGATAATTTTGCTATTTACTATTTTACTATTTAGACTCTGCCCATCTTGCCCCAGCCACTCTGGGCAGCTTTCAACACATATAAAAACATAATAAAACATTAAACATTTTTTTAAAAACCCTTCCCTATACAGCATTGCTTTCAGGTGGCTCGAGGGTCAGATAACTCCATGCCCTCCAACATTTCTCCAATGAAAATAGGGACATCCTAAAGAAAAGAGGTACATTCCAGGATCAAATCAGAAACAGGGACAGCTTATCTAAATCAGTGACATCCCTGGAAAATAGGGGCATTTGGAGGGTCTGTAGTTCTAACAGCATATAAATAACATTTCAATCAATACAAAATAAAAAATTCCTTCCAGTAGCATATCAGTATCTGAAGACGTGTGCATGCATACGAAAGCTCATATCAATAACAAACTTAGTTGGTCTCTAAGGTGCTACTGGAAGGATTATTTTTTATTTTGTTTCGACTATGGCAGACCAACACGACTACCTACCTGTAACTATTTCAATCAATATAAGTCAAGAAACAGTATCAGCACCAATATCTCAAGAGCACAATAATAAACCAATAAGCTGTTCTCTATATCTTGTGTGCAAATAAGTGTATTTCTCCATGGGGAATGACCATACATCCTGCACCCATTTATACAACAGGGGCTGACATTTTTTGCTTTTTGCCCTCTCCAAATTCTAATCCTATTGTGATCTATCTATCTACATACACGCTGGCACAGTCCATCTGTAATGCTAAAATGAAATATGGCATAGCACAAATGTGTAGGTGTGTCAGCTCCAGATAGGAGATTGTGGTCACTTTGCTCCTCTGGTCATCTGGTGGTTTTGCTGCTGAGATTTAAACCCATAGTTTGGCTCTGTGCGTCATCCCAGCCTGGTCTCATGGTGCACCATGAGCTGTGAAGCCAGAGCAAAGTGGGATAATCCACAAGCCCAGGTTTGAATGGCATGCTAAGACAAACCATAGCTTAGTTTACAGCAGCAGCAGGATTGGGGAAAGAGCAAGCTGCTCTCCAGCAATTCATTCATTTGCACTAAGCAATGGTTTGGCCTAGCATTAAATGCAAATAGGTTCAAAGTTTTTGATTTCTGTGTAGAAACTCTTCTGTGACACAGCTCTAAATCTTTACCAGTTTTTAGTCTGAAAATCTCTTTCAGTTTCAGAATAGAACCCTGGGCCCCATGAAGGAATCACAGTGAACAGGTGGCCCCTGACCATGTGCAGAATGTTTTCACTTTACAGTTGAATAGCCCTTGCCTGCTCAATCCACATTTGTGAGTGAAGAGGTAAGCACCTTGTCGATAGACAGTTCAGCATCCAATCTGGCCTGAACCCTGGCACCAATTAACTTCTAACTATATTTAGAATTGAAGCACTGGTTCGGGTTAAGTCAGGGCTAACACCATGTTAAAGGAAAAGAGCTTTTTAAAACTTCAATCCCTGGAATGGTCAAATACCTAACAGGGTGCAATCTGTATTTGAATCAGACCTCAAGCGACTCAGATTGAGGTTCCTTAAACTCTCTCCAAGGTATGAGAAACAGAGTCACCAACATTCTGACCTTTCAATCCAGAAACTGACTTTATAAAGCCACAGTAAGGGGGGAAATACTTCTGAGTGCAGTATCTGTTCGCTGTGTCCTAAATCTTACAATTTCCTTCAGAGGAAGGGAAGACTATTTTTAATGGTTGTTTGAGTGAATTCTAATAATACCTGTTAATGAACCTCACATTTTAAGGCCAAATTATCTTTATTTTTATTTATGGGGTTTTAACCCTGCTTTTCTTCTCCCAGAGGTATGATTGCGATGACTTGCAATATTCCAAAGCAACACACTCAGACTGAAACAATCAAGGAAATAAATTAGGACAGAACAGAGCAAAATTCAGCCAAAAGCATAACAAACTGTCTGAAAAGGGAGAAGGGGGGGGGAATAAAGCCCAAATAGTTACCTAAGAAACAGCAACAAGAAATTTGATGCTGAAAATTGCAATAATTGGGGGGGGAATTATGGGCAAAGTGACTAAATACTACTACTACTACTACTACTACTACTACTAATAATAATAATAATAATAATAAAAGTCAAGGATCATCTTTCAGGAGGTACTTATGTATCACAAGAAAGGAAGAGATGCCTCACACACCCCAAAAGCTCAAGAGGATTCAGATTTGCATGAAATTTGCAAATTAAAATATGTAAATTTAGAAATAGTTATTTTTAAAATATCAGAAGAAAAAGAAGAAGAGTTTGGATTTGATATCCCACTTTATCACTACCCAAAGGAGTCTCAAAGCGACTAACATTCTCCTTTCCCTTCCTCCCCCATAACAAACACTCTGTGAGGTGAGTGGGGCTGAGAGACCTCAAAGAAGTGTGACTAGCCCAAGGTCACCCAGCAGCTGCATGTGGAGGAGCGGAGACGTGAACCCAGTTCACCAGATTACGAGTCTACTGCTCTTAACCACTACACCACACTGGCTCTCTATCAGTAGCAATACAGTGCATCTCACCATAGTGGAGAATACTGATCAGGTAACCTGGTGTCTGCTCAGCCAGCTTTCCAGGTGCTAGTGAGGGAGGGGCTCCTGCTCTCCCTTCTTACTTTATTTTTAAACTGGTTTTGGAGTGGGCAGCACCTTAAACAGCCCCTTAAACAGAGGAAAAACAGAACACATGGCTATCCTAGCCAACACTCTTGGGTTTCCTTAATCTGGGTGCTGCCAAAGAGATTCCCCTCCCTCAGACCATAGAAAGGCTCTCCAGCTGACCACAGGGGCTGGGCTGGGCTGGACCAAACAAGGTGGACACTCCTTATGGTATCTGAAATTAGATATGGTGGCAGCCCATGGACTGATTCCACAAATGTATAACTTGATTTTCCTCAAGTTATTGTTGACTAGCAGCTCAAGAAAAAACCTGATAAGTGTCATGTGACGCTATCAAGGTTTTTTTCTCACATATAAGCCATTACTTAGGAGACAAACATGGGCAAACCACTCTTGTCTTGTACCATAGCTATAGAGGCCAATCTGCTACATGATACTCATTGTGGTGTTTATGTAACCCCACAAGAAGATGGCAGACTAGCATCTAGTCATATGCTGAACCAAATCTTCCTTATTTTGAAATGTGGAATAAAAAAGTTTCAACTTTTTTTAAAAAAATAAATTTCCACAGTCTCATGTTTTTTAAAATTTGGCCTTTGGAGCACATTCAAGTCTGTATTGGCTTTTGGCCTGGGTGTCCCAAAACAGAAAGTTGCCTCTAATAGGTTTGATTTCAACTTGCACAGTCAAATTCATCTCCTCTCCCTGCATGCCCCTAACCCCCTGCAATATTCTCTGAAGGTTTCCCCAACCTGCCCCCCAACAGCAGATATGGGGACAAGAGGTGCATGCTGGGAGAATAAGGAATGGGAGTGAGCAGTTGTTATTCCACTTATGCAATGACTTTCTGGATTCAACCCACAGCTCTATCTGACCTATTACACCTGCTCCTGCTAGGCTCTGCCTTGCTACATGCAGAGCACCTCTATGAAGAGGGAAAGCATTTTCTATGGATAATATTATCCCTCCTGTGCTTGTAGACCTTTATCCTCAAATTGCTCTGCATTTCTAAAAAGATGGCAAGGCCCAGTTGCTTTGTCATTTGCAACTTTCACAGACTCAGGCTTGCATGAAAATCTGTGACGGGCTGAGCACTCTGTGAGCATCTAAGTTAATACAAGAACATACTGGCTTTTGTTGAAATGGTTTATGGCATGACTGAGTGCGCCATCTCACATGTGTGGCTGGGAGCCCACAGCGAGCGGCTGTCACTCACATTGCTGTCTTTATGAGCAATTTTGTCAAGCATATATGATTCCAATGAGTTTTTAACAGCTGCGGAAGACAGATAGAGAAAACAGTGAAAGCCTCCAGGAATGGGGGTGGGGGTGGGGGGAGAACGGAAAGGAGAAATGTGACTGTATTACCATAAGAAAAACTAAGAGACACAAGCCCAGGATAATTGAGTGTAAAGGGGGAAAAGTAGGGATTGATTGAGGTGAAGAAGGTTGTGAAGCGCTTAGGAAGAGCTGATTTACCTTTTCACATTATGCCTCAGTGCATGAGGAAGTGAAGGGAGAGGGAGGGAGGGAGAACAGCATTGTGATGGCTGCTGCAGTTTTCCTGTGCATGCATTCCTGGGCCTATGAGCCTTACTTCTGAGGAAACATGCATAGGATTGAGCTGAAGCACAAAGCTGTGAACCAAGATGTTGGGCCTCATCTGCACTATTCATTTAATAAAGCAGTATCATACCACTTTAGATAAAAAGGTAAAAGGACCCCTGGACGGTTAAGTCCGGTCAAAGGTGACTTTGGGGTGTGGCACTCATCTCGCTTTCAGGCTGAGGGAGCCGGCGTTTGTCCACAGACAGTTTTCTGGGTCATGTGGCCTTCATGACTAAACCGTTACTGGTGCACGGAGGGCTGTAACAAGTGCCAGAGTGCACAGAAACTCCGTTTACCTTCCCACTGCAGTGGTACCTATTTATCTACTTGCACTGGCATGCTTTCAAACTGCTATGTTGGCAGGAGCTGGGACAGAGCAATGGGAGCTCACTCCATCGCGGGGATTCAAACCGCCAACCTTCCGATCAGCAAGCCCAAGAGGCTCAGTGGTTTAGACCACAGAACCACCCGCGTCCCACTTTAAACATACCACTTTAAAGAGCCATGATTTCCCCCAAAGCATCTTGGGAACTATATTCTGTTAAAAGTGCTGGCATCTGAGCACCTTCCTCCTTCACATGATGAACACATGAAAGGGGATTACGTTCTCTTCCCGCCCCTGCGCCTTAGACTGCTATTAGTGAGAGGATACCTATGGCATCTCCAGTAGCAGCACCCTCAGGGAGAGTCTGTTTGGCCTCCCCAATAGCAGTATTATATAACATAATTTCCACTTTATTAGCACAGTGGTACCTTGGTTCTCAAATGCCTTGGTACTCAAACAACTTGGAACCCAAACACTGCAAACCGGGAAGTAAGTCCTCCGGTTTGTAAACTTTTTTCGGAAGCCGAACATGCTCCGCTTTGAGTGTTACACTTCTGATTTCAGTGCCACACTTCCATTTTGAGTGTTACGCTGAGGTCTGTCTGTTTTTGCTATTTATTTTGTGTTTTTGCAGCTCTTTTTTGCTTTGTTTTTGTAAATGTGTGGAACCCAGTTCAGCTACTGATTGATTGTGTGACCGCAGTACATTGTTTATTGCTTTCATTTTATGGATCAGTGGTCTCGTTAGATAGTAAAATTCATGTTAAATTGCTGTTTTAGGGATTGTTTTTAAAAGTCTGGAACGGATTAATCCATTCTGCATTACTTTCTATGGGAAAGCGCACCTTGGTTTTGGAACGCTTTGGTTTTGGAATGGACTTCCGGAACAGATTAAGTTTGAGAACCAAGGTACCACTGTATCAAAGTGGATGCAATCCTATGCTAAAAATACAAACAATATTGCAAAGAAATGTTGCCATTTAAATTGCTAGTATGAAGAACCCTATCAAAGAAGAGAAATATCCAGTCTCTGCTTAGTTGATTCCCTCATTGTCTGGCTTCCTCTATGCTAATCTCTTACCCAAATTTTTTTTAGCACACCCTGAATGACTCTTTATCTCATAATTCCCTTGCCAGAGTAAGGAAGATCCATCAATTACCTTGGTGTTCCAGCAGCTATCATTGCTGCTGCTCTGAAAAAAGAAGTCCCAGAGCTGTGCTCCCCTGCTTTTCCCTTCCACTGCACTACAGTAGTTCAGCTTCGAGAGACTACTTTGCTAGTGTGTTGAGTCTGGGGTCTGTTGCTGGTACCAGCACAATGGCATCTGCCGAGCACCAGATGGTAAGAACATAAGAAGAGCCTGCTGGATCAGGCCAATGGCCCATCTAGTCCAGCACCCTGTCTCACAGTGGCCAGCCAGATACTAGTGGGAAACTCACAAGCAGGACCTGAGCATGGGAGCGGGTGGCGCTATGGTCTAAACCACTGAACCTCTTGGGCTTGCTGATCAGAAGGTCGGCGGTTCGAATCCGTGCAATGGGGTGAGCTCTGTGCCAGCTCCTGCCAACCTAGCAGTTTGAAAGCATACCAGTGCAAGTAGATAAATAGGTACTGCTGCGGTGGGAAGGTAAACAGCATTTCCATGTGCTCTGGCTTCCGTCACGGTGTCCTGTTGTGTCAGAAGTGGTTTTGTCATGCTGGCCACGTGACCTGAAAAGCTGTCTGTGGACAAATGCCAGTTCCCTCAGCCTGAAAGCGAGATAAGCACCACAACCCCATAGTCGCCTTTGACTGGACTTAACCTTCCAGGGCTCCATTACCTTTAGGACCTGAGAACAAGAGCACTCTCCTGCAGTTTCTGGCAACTGGTATTCAGAAGCATTTCTGCTTCTGACCATTGAGATAAAGGGTAAAGGGGACCCCTAACCATTAGGTCCAGTCGTGGCTGACTCTGGGGTTGCGGCGCTCATCTCGCTTTATTGACGTACAGCTTCTGGGTCATGTGGCCAGCATGACTAAGCTGCTTCTGGCGAACCAGAGCAGCGCACCGAAACGCCGTTTACCTTCCCACAAGAGCTGTCCCTATTTATCTACTTGCACTTTGAGGTGCTTTCAAACTGCTAGGTTGGCAGGAGCAGGGGCTGAGCAACAGGAGCTCACCCCATCATGGGGATTCAAACCGCCGACCTTCTGATCGGCAAGTCCTAGGCTCTGTGGTTTAACCCACAGCACCACCCGTGTCCCATTGAGCTAGAGTAGAGCATAATCATCAACATAGTAGTTACCATTGATTGCCTTATCCCCCAATAAGGATAAAGAAGCAGAATTGCCCCTTAGTTAATCTTAAGGACTTGAATGAATCTCAACAGTTAACATTCACATGGAGATACTCATTAATACATATTTGAAATAATTCCTAATATTCTAAAAAGGGAACGGGAGCAGAAGAATGACAAATTGATATATGAGGAACAATATATGTGACACGGCTGATAAATTATCTTCTAATATGTTAATGAGTTTCAGTTAAAGAAGTTGGCAAGAGAAGATTTATTAAGATTTAAAAAAATAATTTAAAAAATGAAATGAAATGGTATGAATGAACGAATCCCTCTGCACTGGGAGAGGCAGATGGATAACATTTGAAAGAAAGTTTATATCCTTTAATTTTCTATATCCAGGAAAAAGAAACGCTACGCTAATTTTCCAAGCCTTTCAAATATGCATACACGCTTACTTCATTTGACTAATTAAAAGTTTTAAAAAGGTTTTATTAACATAAATTTCTAACAAACAGAATGAAAAACAAAGTCTGTATGATTTGAAATCTACATATTTGATTAATTCTTTATTAAAAGAGATTAATATATATATATATATATACACACACACACACAGTTTAGAGCTAAACTGAATATTAGATAAAAGTTCTTATCTGAATATTTTAACTGATTAAAATATTCTGTATTAAATTGTAAAAAAAAAAAAAAATCCTCTATGAAGTTTTTGTGAGCTTTTATAACCAAACCAAAGCCAAGCAGCTTAATTAATGGTCAATGCATTTATGGAAATCACAAGAAGAGCCCAGCTGGATCAGATCAAAGGCCCACCTATTCTAGTTTTCTGTTTCTTACAGTGCCTCTACAGATGCCCATGGGTTCCACTGTCATCCCCCAGCAACTGATATTCAAATGCTTGGCCAGAATTTCCTTACACTCTCATTTCTAGATTCCAGCCCCATCAGACATTTTGAAGAGATAATGGACTAGTCCAAAGAAATGAAAGTACAACAGGACTTTCTGCTGTATAAGATGATAGTGGTTCCATTGGATTTGATAGCACCTATTTCCTTTAGGTCACGGGTGCCTGTGCTGGAGAAATTAAATACAATTCACACATGCAGATCCATTTTGGCGAAAGGAGATTGTTGTTATGGGAGCCAGTCCCGAAGGCCAGGCAACAACACAGTTCAAGAAGAAAATATGTCTTCTGAGTGCATATGGAGTAGTAGTCTTCTGTTACTGTTACTCTGCAACTGAGCAAATACGAGAAGTACCGTAGTCATGATGAAAGGAAGCAAGAAAGTTTATCAGAAAGAAGGCTGCTAATATTTGTTCTTGGTCGCACGAAAACAGATTCCCTCCCCCCCCCTTTTTTGCATTTTATTTATTTATTAACATTCTTCTATTACATCGGTAAACATTGTCATATTACATTACGGGACTTACTATAATATAATTTCCAACATGTATACAAAAATTATATACAAATTTTATATACCTAAAAAGAAAATGAAACAAACAAAGAAAAAGAACAAAGAAAAAAACACAAAAACATTTCCCCCAAAAAAACATATACATACCAACACACTAGACTTTCTGTCTTTCCCGTTGTATATTCCTTTTTTACAAATGAATGTACTCTTATTATTGTATATTTCTTTACATATTATCTAATACATTCCTATATCAATATGTGCTCTTAGTCTTATTTCTCAACTCAGTCTCACTCCAACGTCAATCAAATGCTAGCATAGGTAGCAAACCTTTACTGTATTTTTGAACATATGTTTTATATCTATCCCACTTTTCCATAAATTTTTGTTTTGAATTGCCTCTCAGATTCCCAATGATCTCAAATATTACATGTGAGAAAGAGCTCTCAGATGCTAGGTCCAAGAACTTCCTTTAATTTTCTAGCTGTTTTTTTTTTTTTAAATTTAATGCATATGTTTGAGTCACTCTCATAAACATGCAGAAAAGCTACATTAAAGTATATCAAGTATGGAATAAAAATACTGCGAGGCGTCTAAAATGCAATGCACAAATGAGTTTTTCAAAATAAAACACACAATGCATGAATTCAAAAATGCCTTCCAGTGAATCTGGAACAGCTTTCAGTTCTTGCTCCCTCTCTTGAATTCCCAACTTTGCTTGTCTCTTAGCACTTATTGTGATCTTTGTGGCATCACAGCAAATTAACCAATGGCGGCACATTCCATGGCAGGCTGGCCACACCATTTGCTCTTATATTTTGCCAAGAGAACATGTTAATTCATGCAAAATGGTTTGAGGAAACCAGCAAGCATTCTGTTTGCCCCTGTTCTTCCTTTTTATTTATTAATTGTGAATCTTTATAAGAAATTTGAATAATTATGGCAGTAGGATGAATTCCACCAGGAACTGGCTTATGAGACTGACTCACCATTTGAAGTAGATACCTATCAGCTAACTAGTACATTATCATATTGCAGCATCCAGGAAAAGTAAAGTACTTGGAAGTCCCATTGATGTAATTGTGAAAGACCATGAGATGAATCCGTATTGTTGGTGAGAGTCCATAATGGAGCAATTGCCATATCCAAAGCCCTTCTGGCTTACTGTAGACAGAAGGGAATCCCTTTTTGGGAGATGGCAGGGGACACAGAAGGCCCTCCTTGCCCAATTCTGGCCTCCACTGCTGGTGGGACTTCTATGGCTGCAAAGCTCTCTGGGCATACTGGTGTTCTGTGTACTCTGGTGCCATAAGTGCCATCCCTCAGGTTGACCTTCCTCTTCATTGGCAGAGCAGCAGTTATGCCAGTTTCAGCCAGTTTTATGATGGTTTCCTAAAGCATGTCATCAACTCTCCCAGCAATGCGACTTTTGGCTGGATAGTGTCCACCCATTGTGGAGATACACCGTGATTCCTAAGGCATCACAGATATGCAAACATTTCTTCTCTGTTATTGGGACAGCATTCTATTGCATCCATTTAAAATTCACTCCTAAGTCTAAAATGGGATGTGGCGACGGGATAGGCAAGAATCTTAATTGCTTCTGAAACAGCAGCAGATGAAACACAAGCCAGTGTAAAATAATGTAGTGGTTAGAGCACACAGTATCCACGGGGAGAGATGGTCCTTGAGGTACAAAACCATCGATTTTAATTGAAGCTGGAAACTAAGTGGTAGCCAGTGCAGTCAAGTAAGGATTTATGTTGAATACTGAGTGTTACATGTTAACATGAAAAACAATACTGCATATTTGGATTAATGGGAAAATGACAATATAATGGCGGGGAGGAGGTTTAACTTTAACAGTTACAAAGTCACTTGCAAGTCAACAATAATCTGGTTTTTAAGCTGATAAGGAAAAATCCTGGGGTGTGGATTTACTTCACTGCCCAGCTCGTCGGGGTGCCACTCCCTGTGGTTCTCTCCGGTCAGCAAAAGAAGGAGTCTCCAGCCAAGTTAAAGAAGCAAACAGCGGTCATTAGACCTGATCTTTATTTGTTGCAAGAAGGTTCAAACACACAAAGAGTAGGAACCCCGAGCATGGGCTTGCGTGAACTTTTAAGACCTCTCCCCATTTCCCATAATACATTTTTCAACAGCATCATCAACACATCACAGATATGTCACAAAGTAGGAGTGTTCGGCATGTAGAAACATGAGCCCTTCACTCACCCCTGTCAATAACCCCAGTTCCCGATACTTTTTAACTACCCACTTCCTTCCAAAACAGTAAGAGTATTCACACATCCCTCTAGCTGCAAGGCTCTCATGTGCTTCTCCTTTGAAAATAGCAGGATTCAATCCACCATCCTGATGGGTTTCTGTCTGGGATATGTGCTGCCCTTGATTGCCTCCTGCCTCCTATTGTGTGCACTGGCAGAGGCAGGGGGGTGCGGGGGATGAGGTTCGCCCTGGGTGTCATCCCTGAGGGGGGTGACATCGCCGTAAGCAGTGACCCCCTGGGATGCTTGACGCTTGCCCCGGGTGCACAGCATGTGCGCTGCTTCAGGTGCCGGAGCAGCTAGCCATAGCTCTGATTGTGTGGCTAAGTTCACACCTTGTGGAGGGGGAAGGGGTATGTGACCTTATGCTTAAGGGATTATAGAGGCAGGGGGAGACCTGGATTCCCCTCTTCCAGAGGAGTCATTAGCCATTGGAACCAAGGAAATCTGTCAAACTGTTGAATTTTGGCAGTTGTTTGATTCTGTATTGAATAGTTAGAGGAAACAGGACAATACTGTCAGAAGTTCAGCCTACACTTGAGTAGGACCCTGGCAGAGACACATCCCCGACAGGCATGTTCCCTCCCTCCTGGTCGATCGTTCAGGAGCTTCATAAGCTTTCTTCTGCCCGAACATCACAGTGACCGATGCCAACCGACACCGGCACACTTAGGGATCCGCAGAGTTTGCACATCATGCGTGTGGCAGAACTCAGCAACTCAGCATTTTGGCTAATCTACTTTATTTACATATAAACACACATGGAGCACTGCAACATGGCTCTCTCTATCTCTAGCATCAGACAGCAAAGAGAGAAAGAACAAAGGACAATAGTCCCACATCACGGAACACAGTAACATCCTGTCTCCGTCACACCCCACTCTGTGGAGTCAAAACATACACCATCATGTGATAGACAAAAATCCCATGACTGTAATCATAGATCAGGAATTCTAACAGATAGATGGTATCTGCTTATTGCTACAATTTTAGACTGCCTTTCTGAGCCTCTTTGCTGTTGTGTATGCATGGTGCCTGTGTCAATGGTCATTGTCCTGGCCTTAGTTAGAGGCTGTGGTGGGGACTTGGGATTTTGGAAGTCGCTTAACTGCCTCCCTATTCCTGGTTTTAACAAAGCAGAAGCTGAATGGCCATCTGTCATGTGTGATCTAGTGGAGCTTTCTTCATTGCAGGGGGTTGCACTAGATCAGTGTTTCCCAAAGTGGGTGATACTGCCCCCTGGGCGGTGCTGGAATGATCTGGGGGGGGGGGTAGTAGCCTTGAGTGCAACTGGTGGGCGTTGAATAAAAAATAAGAGGGTGTTGGAAGCATTAAGAAAGAAGAGAATTTGGGGGGGGGACACATTTGTACATGTTTCATCTGTTGTGTAATGACGCTTACCGCCAGGTAAGGCACCATGGCGAGATGGTGACAATACCTTCCCTGGATCTGGCAGGTGTGCTGAAGGTGAGGGTTTTTCCCCAAGCTTGGGTCGACCCTTTTTGGCTTCAACTGGGCCTGGGAAGTGCATCACAACTTGCCTGCCTATATGACCAATGGCAGGCCAGCTGCAGCGCTGGGCCCGCCCCTGGGGAAGATCTGACTAAGCCAGCAGACTTCACTTGTTCTCTTAAAGAAGGTAGATTTCCAGGGGAGAACTCAGTTTTCTTTTTTTCTGAAAAGGGGTGAGCAGGCCAAATAGGTTTGGGAACCTCTTCCCAGGATTCCCAGGATCCCTTCCAACTCTACAATTCTACGATTCAGTGAATTTTATGATTCAAATGAATTAAAGGGGGGGGGAACAGAAATTACTATAGGAATCAATACAACAAAGAATCTATTTTTAATAATGAAAAACTTAAATATGCTTGGGAAGACAAACCAACAAGACATTTAGGGATAAATCCAACAAGGAAACTGAACGATCTATACAGAAATATATTGGGATAATTATGATTCATTAGTTAAATAATGCGTGTTATTAATTAAGTAGTAGGAAAATTACTGGTATATCCATCACTCTTTGACAGAGAATTACTCTAGTTTAAATGACACTGATGCCTAAGACAATCTTCCATTTCAGTTTCTCACTATTAAATTTTTGGTCCAGTAGCTTAACAGATGGGAGCAACTCTTTCTGAAATTGATCAGGAATTGGGGGTGGGAGACAGAACAAGAATGAAAATGTTGGTACTCAGTGATAAAAAGAAAAGAGGTGGACGATTGAGTCCTAATATAACATTATACTGCCATATAAACTGTTGCCAGATAATAATTTAATAATCTAAAATTACACTAATTGGCAAATTGAATATATTGGCTAATAGATTGACGCATTGCAATCTCATTTCTTCTGTTTCTCTGTTTGAAAAAATCTTCGGCCAAAGTACATGCTATATCAGGCATGGGAAACGTTTGTCTCTCCAGATACTGCTGAACTACAATTCCCATCATTCCTGGCCATTGGCCATGCTTGTTAGGGCTGATGGGAGTTGCAGTTCAGCAACATATGGGAGACTAATGAGCAATATACAGTGGTACCTCGGGTTACATACGCTTCAGGTTACATACGCTTCAGGTTACACACTCCGCTAACCCAGAAATAGTGCTTCAGGTTAAGAACTTTGCTTCAGGATAAGAACAGAAATCGTGCTCTGGCGGCGCGGCGGCAGCAGGAGGCCCCATTGGCTAAAGTGGTGCTTCAGGTTAAGAACAGTTTCAGGTTATGTACGGACCTCCGGAACGAATTAGGTACTTAACCCGAGGTACCACTGTAATAGGGTTTTTAAAATTGCTTTAAAGAAAAAGGAACACAAATAAGTGTACATAGGATTGCAGCCAGTTTAGCTGTCATAGGAGGCTTTCTGAATGAGTACAGTGCCACACCTAACTATTTTAAATCTTGCGGCATGACAGTTTCCTGTTAAAGAATGGAAACTTGATTTTTTTTCAAGAGAGTATTTCAGGTTATTTTATATTTTAGAATGCATATATTTTTTTATATATTTTTCTATTATTCTTTTCATACAAGCTTGCAGTAATCAGATGAAAAGCCAGTAAAAGAATCAAAACTGCTTTAAAAAATCTATTACAGTGGTACCTCGGGTTAAGAACTTAATTCGTTCTGGAGGTCCGTTCTTAACCTGAAACTGTTCCTAACCTGAGGTACCACTTTAGCTAATGGGGCCTCCCACTGCCGCCACGCCAGCACTGCACGATTTCTGTTCTCATCCTGAAGCAAAGTTCTTAACCCAAGGTACTACCGGTATTTCTGGGTTAGCGGAGTCTGTAACCTGAAGCATCTCTAACCTGAGGTACCACTGTACTGTAAAGACAATCAAGTACAATGGAAAGGCTGTACACTGATTTTCCCATTCATTTCTTTGGAGCTCTGCCTGCAAATATGAGAGTCCCAACTAGTCAGAAATTCAGCCCTGTCTCCTCTCACTCCTCTCATTCATCATTAAGTGTATTGCCAAAGGCAGAGGAAGAAATTCAACTATGCCTGTTTCCCCCCACATTTAGTCTTGCTTCAGTTCCCTGAGAGAAGGTCTGACAGGGCAAGGGATCATTTCCTCTAAAGCAGCTGCAGCCATCCAGATGGTCAGGGTGAAATAATAAGGCAATTATAATTAATTATTATTATTATTACACAAGAATTGGATTTCAGCAGGCTTGCCGTAGGGGAATCTGAAAAATGAATAGGCAGGCACTGACTGTTGTTTGAGAGGGGTAGATACAAAAGCAGGTGAATGGGGGAATGGAATAGCTTGGAGGATGGCACTGAACAGAAACGCTCTGTACTGCAACATTTTGTTGCGGATCCCGCTTGCAGTTTTCAGCTGCCTGTTCAGGATAACAGTAGGTAAAGCTGCAACCCTGTATATCGTCTCTTTCCTCTTGAATCCAGGGAGCAAGGAGCAGGGCCTGTCAGAGAGGGCTCAGACGGGCCTCAAGCTCAAAAGGATGCTCGGATGCATGTGACGATCAGTTCAGACGCTTGGGTTAACCTAGCTGAGCTCTGCTATTGAAGGACTACAGGGACTGGGCATCTTACTTCGCTCTTAGGCCCACCTGCTGCAGAACGAATCCAAGGGCCAGCTCTGCAGCCTGAGGAGGAAGAGAACCGGTTCCTATCACATGCTGCTCTGCTTTGCTTAAGATCGCAAGCTGCAGTACATGCAGGTGTACTCAGCACCCTGAACACTCACTCTCACACACATACAAAACTCAAGAAGCCAGTACATACAATGTATAAAACTTATGAGTGTGCTAAAAACGCACAAAACCCGCTGTGGTGTTTGCCTCCTAGGATGGGTCATAAGGAAAGGGTTAAAATAGGTGTGATGTGATTGGCCAGTGAAAATGCAAGGGGGGAATAAAAGTTGAGGTTTGGGAGTTGAGTTGAGGTTTGGGAGTTGAAGAAGGAAAAGGGAGGTTTAGGTGTGGGTTGGTAGAGTTGTATTGTGAGAGGGTGAGAGGAATTGTTAGGTGGAGTCAGATAGATAGTTGGAATACTCAGTTTGGAGTTGTTATGAACTAAGAATAAGAAACTGACAAGAGAAAAATTAACTGAAACCATAAGCTTGTTCCTGCATTTAAAAATAAACTTGATTATTTGTTTATGTTAACAACTGACTGGACTCCGTGTGTCCCCGTGAGATACAGGGTGGTGGCAGCGGAAAAAGCAATTGCAGTGGCGGCACAGGGTCAATAGACCGTCAAACGTCTGGGGGCCCTGTGTGTGATCGCCACACCCGCTTTTATTTCTCACACTGCAGAAACGCTCAGCCCCATCCAACTCAGAACACGTACCTGTGGCCACAGCAGTCCAGCTACACCCAGACTTGCAGCTGAGAGGCAGAAGGAGCTGCAAGTCCTCTCAATAAAGGAGGACTCCCTCTTGTCCTGCACTACATCCTGGGGGGGGGGGGGCGGGTGTGCATGCAAGAAATCTGCAGTTGATAAAGTCTTGCAGCTTTAGGCACCGCACCAAAATGTGTCACAGGCTCTCAGGAAAGTCCAGAAAAGCATTTGTTAAAGAAACACAAAATTCAAATTATGCCTCACTCTAATTTTTGTGCTTTCATTTGTTTCAGAGGTGTGGTCATTTTAAATTTTACTTGGTCTTAGCAGCCTCGAAAGCTGGAAGTGGACTGGGCCTCACTGGACCTCCGAGGTGGTCTGACAAGGGACATAGAAAAGATAGCTGGGGGCTTGTTTTCGTTTTCATCCTCTCAGCTTTGGGATAAACATTTTAAGGTCATTTCTCTCCATTTCATGAATTAGTAAAGTCAGAATTAATTCAAAATTTCAAAAAGGTCCTGTAAAGGGAGACAAATCAAAGCCAAGCATTGAGTGACAGTGAAGATTCCTGGAGCTGTCACAAAATGTGTGTGTGTGTGTGTGTGTGTGTGTGTGTGTGTGTGTGTGTGTAGGAGAGGCATGGTAGTCTATGTGGTCCCTTTTGGCATTGGAGTGGTAGACATATTTTGTTCCCAGTGCAGTATTGTTCCCCAGCTACAGGTTCCCCAATAGCCATTCATTCATATGGGGGGAAATAAAAGGGGTATCCTGTATCCCTTCACAACCTAGAAAGGAACAGACAGTTAGTGAGGTTGGGGTGGCATGCTGAAAATCAGCTTTCGTGTGACATCCTTTCCTGAACTTATGCTAATTTTAATCCTTTTATTAATTATACAAGCCTTCACTGGCAGTTGCTAGCTGGGACAGATTGGAATAACTTCAATGGAAGCTTTCACTGCCTACCCTCCAAACGATGCCTTTTGTGCAATTTCCCTGTTTGTTTCCACGGTCTTTGATACCAGCAGTGACCGGCGGATGATGCCCGCACTCAGCAACATAAAGCATTTTACATTTCACACAGCTAATGTGCTCCGGCCTAATTAGGTTTAATTGTTATACATGGCTGCCTTCATCCCAATTCAGCAGAGGTCAAAGGATGCTCTGGAGTGCAAATTTGCCACAAGCGCTCTGTTTCGGAAATCCTTTCAGCTTCCTGAAGAATAGCATCTGGTCATGGGGACTCGTTCCTATTTTGGGTGCCCGAGTGTTGCATCATCTGCATTTGAGACATTGTGTCCGACACGGAGAGCAGGCCCTGAAGGCTTTCTGAGGACAAACACCGGCTTCAAGAACTCTCTGTCCTCTTCCAAAATGAGAAGTGTCATATATTTGAGAAGACGGACTTGTGACACTTTCAGCTAGCGATATCTGCAGCCTATTTGGAAAGAATGTGGCTTGGTTATTGTTTGACTGTTTTTTTGTAGCCCAGTCCAAAATAGTGATGGACAAATCTTTCAATTTCAGTGTCTCATTTTTCTGGTTTTAAGGTCCCTTAGTCACATTTCTGAATCAGTTTAGGTCCACTCAGAGCTGGAGGGCAGTTTCTTGGATCCCAGTTTCTGGTGGTTTTGAGGGTTGATAAATATTTGCTTAGATCCTAGTAGATATGGGTGATGTGATGTTCTTGACATCAATTTGGGAGTTTTTAAAGTCCACCTGAATATCCACCAACATTTTAGTATGAATTTATCTTGATGTACAGTATTTTTTGGTATGCAACTTTGTGAATATACAACACATGCAAAGCAACATTCCCTAACATAATGCATTATTGTCTGTTATTTTCACTAATACATACATTTATAAGCACACTTTACCCTGGTGTATGCATTTCTGTACACATTATTTGGCTGCATAACTGCACTGCAGATTTTTAAGAAGTGTGCATTTCAAAGGATAGCTGGGTTTCAGTTTGCCTGTTGTTCCTGAAAGTGCAAATTAGGCAAATTTGCCTTTAAATGTGAATCAAATCAAATTTATATAGTTAGCCTCTGTGCTCGTCACTGGCTCTCTTCCTAACTTTTCTGGGCATGTGCAGAAGGCTCAGGGGAAAATGCAGGGATTTCTGGAGAGATTCCTGCTGTTATTTTATTTTATCCAGACCTCTGTGAAAGTGAGATGAGATCTGGTTTCTGTTTCAAGCCCTCTAGCATGGATAGGAGGATTGAGGGAAAGCCAAAGATTTCTCTCATTTCCTTTGAGATTTGTACAAGGTAGGGAAGAGCATGAGTCTCTCGCCTATGCTCAAGCTGCCTCTTATCTTCTGCAAAGTGTGTGGAAGGGAGAGCTTGGAAGATGGAATGGCCACCACTGGCCAGCCTTCTCACCTTTTGGTCTGAGGCACTTGGCCCTTGCAAATAGATTTTTGTGGATGCCTGGGCAAGACAAGGTTTAAGCCGCTTTGCTTAGGAGAAGGACCGAAGCATTAATGTGAAGAAGAAGAAGAAGAAGAAGAAGAGGAGGAGGAGGAGGAGGAGGAGGAGGAGGAGGAAGAGGAGTTTGGATTTGATATCCCGCCTTTCACTCCCTTTTAAGGAGTCTCAAAGCGGCTAACATTCTCCTTTCCCTTCCTCCCCCACAACAAATACTCTGTGAGGTGAGTGGGGCTGAGAGACTTCAAAGAAGTGTGACTGGCCCAAGGTCACCCAGCAGCTGCATGTGGAGGAGCGGAGACGAGAACCCGGTTCCCCAGATTACAAGACTACTGCTCTCAACCACTACACCACACTGGACTAGGAAACATCTCAGATGTAGGAAAATGAAAGGAGAATTGTGTGCATCCGTGATGGCGAACCTCTGCCCTGCTGGTAGCGGTTGTGGCTGTTGTACTCCAAGTTCCATCAGTCTTAGATGGCATCTCCAAAGCTTAGGGAGTTGTAGTCCAGCAACACCTGAAGACAGAGAAGAATCCTCACTCCTGACATATGCAAACTTCTCCCTTTGGAAGAATGTACAGGCCACATTGAGAAAAACATGCAGGATCAATTTCTGATGGGAGAGGATGTGGAAGTCCTCTGTGCTTCCTCTCTTTCACTGTTCTCATCATGTCTGAAATACCCTTAAAAGCAGAAGGCATTACCAATCTCCTAGTCTAAGGAAGGACCTTCTGCTTATTAAGGTAGTTAAAGTTAACAGGGTTCCTTTTTATTAAAAACAAACAAACCCCAACCACACCATTTTTATTACAGACAAATGATTGAAACAAGCAAACCGATATACAGTGGTACCTCGGGTTACATACGCTTCAGGTTACAGACTCCGCTAACCCAGAAATATTGCTTCAGGTTAAGAACTTTGCTTCAGGATGAGAACAGAAATTGTGCTCTGGCGGCACGGCAGCAGCAGGAGGCCCCATTAGCTAAAGTGGTGCTTCATGTTAAGAACAGTTTCAGGTTAAGTACGGACCTCCGGAACGAATTAAGTACTTAACCCGAGGTACCACTGTAAAGCAATCAAAACATTCCAAAGATCACATTGAGGGGGTAAAGAATAGATAAGTGAAGCGTGAGTCACCATTACTTTTGGAAAGAATACATCTATAAATGCCAAACATACAGGATCAATTACAGCAGCAGACTTGCAAAGTTAACAACAAGAGTCTTTATGCTTTGGAGAGAGTCTGTGTGACATGATATCTAAATAAAGAAAATCTGAAATATCAAGATAAAGTTCAGGATTGTGTTGCATCTAAGGGATAAACTGAAGAGATCCTACCATTTTCTCAGTTATTCCATCAGAAATTGCTGGTGGAAAATGTTCCATTTATCTTGCACAGTTGTCTCCAGAGTGCTCTATAAATAGCAGTTGTACCTGGCACCTGCTTCCCTCCTAACTGAGAAATGGAGCAGCTCCGACATAAGATTTACATACAGGTGCACATTACTTCTGGCACTTAATCACTGTGTTCAAAGGCCTCTCGACTGAACACCTGAGATCAAGGTTCAAACCAAGAAGTGAGGGCAGGAAACCCTGTGAAAGGCGGGACTGCCTCAATCAGATATAAAAAAGGGGTGAGGGGGGGGGGCTGATCTAAAAGATCAAAAAGCAGGAAGGTGATGGGGCTGCCAAGCCCTCCCCAACCCATAGCTTACCTCTGTGCTGGGGCTGGAAGTGAGACAGCTGCTGCAGGCAGAGAGTCCTAGGCCTTCCTCCTCATCCTGTTGCAGGCAGCCATCCCACACTGTATGCCATCTAGCCTGGTGAGAGGACCCCTCCCCTCTGAACTGCATTTAAACCAAGTTGCTGAGGTGTTTTTGAAATGCAATAAGACCTATACCAGCAAACAGTACTTCCAGGAAGCTGGGGGGAGAGACTGACCATCATTGCCTTCCCTGACATTTGTATTTTGTTGCTGTCAGCTTCCTTTGGAGGCGAGATGTGGAAACCAGCTGTATGCCATCTGCCCCTCCCTGGCACCCGAAACTTAGTTGTGTGTGTACCTGATTTCTAGTGGGAGGGAGTGCTGTAGTTTGGGGTCCACTACACCAAAGGCATGGCTCCTTGCTGACCCGAGTTGTGCTTCTGGTCCATGGGGAACAACTAATAGTACTCCCCCAGATGATCTTAGTGATCACCCTGGGACATAGGGGATAAAGCAGTCCTTATTGTGCCCTGCTAGATGCTCGACGCAGGTGGTGCTGTGGTCTAAACCACAGAGCCTAGGGCTTGCCAATCAGAAGGTCAGCAGTTCGAATCCCCGTGACGGGGTGAGCTCCCATTGCTCAGTCCCTGCGCCTGCCAACCTAGGAGTTCGAAAGCATGTCAAAGTGCAAGTAGACAAATAGGTACCGCTCGGCGGGAAGGTAAACGGCGTTTCTGTGCACTGCTCTGGTTTGCCAGAAGCGGTTTAGTCATGCTGGCCACATGACCTGGAAGCTGTATGCCGGCTCCCTCAGCCAGTAAAGCGAGATGAGCGCCGCAACCCCAGAGTCATCTGCGACTGAACCTAACGGTCAGGGGTACCTTTACCTTAGACTAGCCAGATTCCTTCCAGAGCTCACAAGCATATTGCAATGGTGATAGCCACCCCTTATTTCATATACCACCCCTCTATCCTTGCCAGCCTCTGCAAATGAGAGTTAAACTGTCACTGTTCAATTTAACTGTCATGTTTAAGACTTCTTCCCAAGTCATCCTGCATGACTTTGTCAAATCTTTTGGAAAGCCATATAAAATAGCAGCCCTCACCACATGACGTTTTTGTGTTTTCTGCCAGTTAATTACACATTGTGTTAAGAAGTACATTTTCATTTGTCATGTTCAGAAGTGGACTATAAATTGAGGAGAAAAGAAGAAAAGCAAAGAGCTCATGTTCTGGGAATAATGTTGTTTAGCAAACCGTCTTCATCATAAGACCAACTGCTGTCACTTTTGCAGATATGACAACTTTGAAATTGACATTCCCTTTTTTTAAAAAACGGTTTAAACATGATCTACATTAAACAGCCCAAAATGAATTCCTAGTAGCAAGATTTTAAACACAAAGGTGCAATAAATTATTTTGTCAAACAGATCAAGATATTTTTTTCTTCTTTGCTTCCTTTTCTATTTCTTTATTCTCATCTCTTGCTTCTCTTCTATTAATTTCTTTAGATCAGTTGGTTTTTATTGCATTTTATGTTTTAAACTGTCAGTAAAAATGGATCTTTTTTAAATAAAAAAAGATCATTTTATATGTATCAATAAAACAAATTAGCTCAACAGTTGTGAATCTTGCAGTATTGTCAAAATGGGTGAAGAAGCATTTTACCAGTGGTGGGGAGGACAGAGCACAAGAATCATTTGTAATATTTAGTTCGGCTTTAGGCAATTATATTTAAGCATAATGGCTTTTTTAAAAGTAAATTTTCAAGATAGCATTAATGGTTCCTTCAGTGTGTGTGTGTGTGTGTGTGTGTGTGTGTTAAAAAAATATGACTCAAATTAATTCAATATTAATTTATTTTAGATATGCCAGAAGCATCAGCCTATGATTATTAAGTTAAAACAGACAGCAGGAAATAGAAAGCCCTTCCTTACCCTGCCAGAATGCATCACTGTGTGTATCCAGAAATCTGTGTGAGATGTTGACAGAACAAGGACAGAGAAGCAAATAACAGCAACTCTTTCCTCCTCGCAGTAAATGTTGTCATTTATATTCCAAGTTTAAAAAACAACAACAACCACAACTTCCTCACTTGTCATTTGCTAACTCACTGAACTCTGATTTCTGCTGAAGACCTAATTGAGAGAAAAACCGATTACCCATTATTATTAGGAACATTACTATCAGATGTTTAATTCACACGCGGATGCTAAAAACCGTGCTTGTTATGGAAAGCCAAGATGCTCTTGCTGGCGACTGATTGTGAATAATCATGGATTGCAATGTGCAATTCTCTCTCTTAGACGAAAGAAAGGAAAGTAGCTTTCAGAGTGGGGGCTACTTGGGGTGAAGGGTAACTTCAGACATTGCCTTATGCAAAGTCAAGACTACTGGTGCATCTAGCTCAGAACCAACTATGCTGACCAGCAACAGCTCTCTAGGGTTTCAGAAAAGTGTCTCTACCATATGTAGAGGTGAAAGAACCTAGGATCTTCTGAAGGCAAATTGGATCCTCTGCCACTATGCTATGCCATTCTCCAATGAAAATAAAGGTACCCCTGCCCATATGGCAGTCTTGACTCTAGGGTTGTGCGCCCATCTCACTCAAGAGGCCGGGGGCCAGTGCTGTCCGGAGACACTTCCGGGTCACGTGGCCAGCGTGACATCGCTGCTCTGGAGAGCCGTTTACCTTCCTGCTAGTAAGCAGTCCCTATTTATCTACTTGCACCCGGGGGTGCTTTCGAACTGCTAGGTTGGCAGGCGCTGGGACCGAACAACGAGAGCGCACCCCGCCGCGGGGATTCGAACCGCTGACCTTTCGATCGGCAAGCCCTAGGCACTGAGGCTTTTACCCACAGCGCCACTCGCGTCCCAATGAAAATAGGGACATACTATTTAATAATAATAATAATTTCTATATATAACATATATAAAAACAAAATAAAACATTATATAAAAAAACCCTATACAGGGCTGCCTTCATAGCTCTTCTAAAGGTTGTAGAGATACTAATCTCCTTGGCTTGGGGGTCGGATAACTCCATACCCTCCAACATTACTCTGATGAAAATAGGGACGTCCTAAGGAAAAGTGGGCCATTCTGGGATCAAATCAGAAACCGGGATGGCTTCTGTAAATCCTGGAGAGTGGGGACACTTGGAGGGTCTGCTATGCATATCACTTTTCCTAAGTAGGCTGTCTGCAGTCCCCTTCTCACATGTCTTTTGTGTGACTCCCCCCCCCCATGCTGTGAAGATAATGTCAGGAACCCACACGGTGGTTCCTCCCTATACCAGCAATGCTCCTCTTCTAACAGATACTAGGTCAAACAAGACCAAGGAGGGGAACCACAACAGGAGTCCCTCCTCTGTGGCCTTGTGCTTGGGTGAACATGCTAAGCAGTTATGGAGTGCTAAGTTGGGGAAGAAAAAGGATGGGGTGGGTATGGAGTACTGCAGGGGTGAGAAAGCTCTTTTGTCTTGGGTGGGGTGGGCAAATTCCTTTCTGGGTGGCCTTCCAAGGGCTACATGCTAGTGGTGAATGGGCCAGAGACAAACAGTGCATTGTTAGAGGCAAAGGTGGACAGAACAACAAATGTGATTTTTTTACTGTTGTACGGTTGGCTAAATTCTTCACACTTACAGGACCCTTCCTATCCTTCATCCAGGCAAACAAGAATACATTCCAACCAGGCAAAGCCACGCAAGGAAAGTGGGTGCTGAGGGTTGTGGCTTAGGAAGGTTTGTAAGTGTCCCCTGGTGTAGCAAAAATCGACGTTTGAGGCTGAAGGAAATCTCCACGCGGCGGTGAGAAAACAAAGGGTGTTTATTGCTAGCAATAAAGGCTCAGTGGGATCACTCTCCAAAAGCTGAGCCAGCGCAAAAGGGTGGGGCCTGCTTAATATACCGCATTTTTTGCTCTATAAGACTCACTTTTTCCCTCCTAAAAAGTAAGGGGAAATATGTGTGTGTGTCTTATGGAGCGAATGCAGGCTGCGCAGCTATCCCAGAAGCCAGAACAGCAAGAGGGATTGCTGCTTTCACTGCGCAGTGATCCCTCTTGCTGTTCTGGCTTCTGAGATTCAGAATTAATTTTTTCTTTTTTTCCTCCTCCAAAAACTAGGTGCGTCTTGTGGTCTGGTGCGTCTTATAGAGCGGAAAATACGGTACATAGCTGTTGTCTGTTAAAGCAATACATATGCATAAACTTCCTTCAATCTAAAGTTACAACACAATACTAATTATACCATTCCTTCATTACCTATTCATTAGGCAAGGAAACAAAGGACTCTCTCTCTAAGTGGCCCCTGCTGCATGTGGTCTCTTTGCATTCCTTTCTACCTGAGGGGGTTAGCACATTTGAGCACAGCATGTCTCATTGTCAAATGTAGACACTTAGGAATGTTGTTTACAACCTTGGGACTAAAGCTGCTCCTAGCACAAGACAAGGCAGAAGGCCTCTAGACTGGCTAGTTAGCTGAGCTAATAGGTCTCTATGTGCATCACTGGGAGATTCCAAAGGGCCAGACAGAGAAGTTTGGAGGGCCAAATTTGCCCTCCTGGGCCAGAGGTTCCCCCATCCCCAGAATAGGGTGTAGCTAGCTGGATTTCTGAAAGGGAATGCTCCTGATGGAAGGTGAGGATAACACTGCCACATTTTGTTACAGGTCCCACTTAGAGCGGGGAAACCTGAGGCTCTCTGGGCATTGTGGTACTCCAACTCCCATTGGCTCCAGCCAAACATTAGGGATGATGGGAGTTGTAGTCCAGCAGCATCTGGAGGGCCAAGCATTTAGAGGGACACTGCTGCTGTGATATTAGGAGACTTTTAATTCTGGGGAGGAAACTGTGAAGTCTGACTGCCAGCAACGTTAATACAACAAGGCAGCTGGGGGGGACGGGACTTTCAGTTACAATTGAGAGCAGAAGTGGTGTGGTTAATGGGGGCTTGTTTTTGTTTTCATCCTCTCAGCTTTGGGAGAAGCATTTTAAGGTCAATTCTCTCCATTTCATGAATTAGTAAAGTCAGAATTAATTCAAAATTTCAAAAAGACCCTGTAAAGGGAGACAAATCAAAGCCAAGCATTGAGTGACAGTGAAGATGTGTTTATGTAAAATAAACACCTTGGGCTCCAGTATTAAAGCTGAGGAGAGGAATCCTGCTTCCTTTGATCAGAATGCGCAGAAGGGTTACCAGATCAAAATTTCAAAAATAAGGAGCCGTCTCGGAGCAGAGGTGTCTGTGCTGCACAGCTGGGTTCTGAATAAAGGAATCCATTATGGGCCAGCAGGGCCTTGTGCTCTAAAAGAGACCTGATTAAGAGAGTTTCCCAAAGAGCATCTCAGGCAAGCTGATAGCCAGATCTCCTTTGGCAGGAGGGCCTCCGGGGAGTGGGTGGGATGCAGAAACACTGCCAAAGAGTCCTAACATAAATATATGCAAATTAATACATCTTCAGTTATTTTAAACACAGTAGCCTAATAGGTTTTAAGTGTGTTTCTTCAGAAGGAACAGCTGAGTAGAATACTGCCTGCATGATTTCCCTTTTATCTCCCCAGGTAGTGCTAGAGACTTATTTTTCCCTTTAAAAAAGAAAAGAAAAGGAAGAAACTGCAAAATTCAATAATTTTATGTGTGTGTGTGTGTGTGTGTGTGTGTGTGTGTGTGTGGAATAAAATAATAACAGCAAACCAGTGTACCAAATTGCAATCTTACTTCTATGAATCGCAGAACTGTAGAGTTGGAAGGGACCCCGAGCGTCATCTAGTCCAAGCACCTGCAAAGCGGGAATCTCAAATAAAGCATCCATGGCAGATGGCCATACAACTTCTGCTTAAAAACCTCCAAGGAAGAGAATCCCCTACCTTCTGAGGGAGATCATTTCAATGTTGAACAGTTCCTAGTGTCAGAAAGCTTTCCTGATGTTTAGTCAGAATCTCCTTTCTTGTAACATGTTATATAAATGTCAGGTGCTATTTAAATACCCCTGACATAATGGGCCTGGGATGTTTTTCTGAAGACAGGCCCTCACAGGCAGGGCTGCTGTTAGCATCTGGCATCATTGGGCAACCACCAAGAACCCCCTACCCCCTTTACACCTGCCTGGTAGCCTTCGGTTCTGATGCTTCAATGACTGTGGCCAGTGGGAGCCTGCTTTTCACTTTGCATCAAATGTTGGAGATGCTCCAGACCGCAGTAGAAAATTCAAATGGTTTTTCCAATCTACCAAAGTGCACACCGAAACATGGCCTGTGTATTGGTACCCTTGTTGCTGGCACTGCCTACCACAGGCTAAGCCTGCCAAGATCCCTAGGGGGCAACAATGCAGGACAGTCCCATCGGAGGGTATTATGGGAAAGCCCCTCACACACCACTCAGGCCCTTTATTCGAAGGGAAACTGCACATGGATGTTAACTGGTTGATGTTCATATATATATACTTTGTCTACAAAGTACGGTTCTCATCACATCTTTACTTGCATGTGGAGTAAAGAAAAGAATTGCTTAAAGCTGTTAGTCTATGTTTCTGCTGCTCAGAACAACACCATTACCCCAAAATCCTACAAAGAAGAAATGTCAGAGTGGAGAATACTGAGCTAGATTGACCAATGGCCTTGACTTGGTATAAGGCCATTTTATTTGTTTGGTTTCTGCTCTCACAAACAGTTTTCTTCTGTTCAGCCCACTGCTTGAGGATGCACTTCCTGTGTTCTTCATATGAAAGGAGTTTTGTGAGTACAAGAGGCAGCAGTGCTGCACTACTAAGAACCAAAAGCCAGCTGGATCATGTCCTAGCATCCTGTTCTACAGTGGCCAACCCAACCCAAGCAGGATTCAAACACAAGAGCACTTTCCCCTCCTGTGGTTTCCAGCAACTGGTGCCCAGAAGCACTGCTGCCTCAAGTTGTGGGGGCAGAGCATGTTGTTATTGTTTAGTTGTTTAGTCGTGTCCGACTCTTCGTGACCCCATGGACCAGAGCACGCCAGGCACTCCTGTCTTCCACTGCCTCCCACAGTTTGGTCAAACTCATGCTGGTAGCTTCAAGAACACTGTCCAACCATCTCATCCTCTGTTGTCCCCTTCTCCTTGTGTCCTCAATCTTTCCCAACATCAGGGTCTTTTCCAGGGAGTCTTCTCTTCTCATGAGATGGCCAAAGTATTGGAGCCTCAGCTTCACGATCTGTCCTTCCAGTGAGCACTCAGGGCTGATTTCCTTAAGAATGGATAGGTTTGATCTTCTTGCAGCCCATGGGACTCTCAAGAGTCTCCTCCAGCACCAGAATTCAAAAGAGTCAATTCTTCGGCGATCAGCCTTCTTTATGGTCCAGCTCTCACTTCCATACATCACTACTGGGAAAACCATAGCTTTTACTATACGGACCTTTGTTGGCAAGGTGATGTCTCTGCTTTTTAAGATGCTGTCGAGATCATGTATTGGCATTGGCTAGTATTGGCACTGAGGGTCTTCCCCGCCATGAATTTGTCTACTCCTCTTTTAAAGTGATCCAAGTTGGTGGTCATTGCTGCCTCATGTGGGAGAAAGTGCCATAGTTTAACTATGTGCTGTGTGATGATAAACTTTCTTTTAGCTGTCCTGAATCTTCCAATGTTCAGCTTCTGGCCCCCTTCCTGCCTTGACCATGTGTTGAATACATGGACACTGGCAAAAGGAAAGGCTATGTGTGGACAACCTCCAAATGGGTAGGCTTCCCCAAGATATGGAACCTCAATCACGCATGGTTCCTGATCTTGTAGAGATATATGCATGTGAGCTTCCTTTTCACAAACATTGATCCTCAATGTATGAAAGCAGTGGGAAGCTGAGGCACTGGCAAAGGTGTATTGCCTCTTACTTTTATGGAACTTACTTTATATCATGAATGCATGAAGGCGGCTTGCTTAAGAACTAGACACCTGACAAAGCTTACTTTCTGCAAGCCTAATACATATTGTAAGATTGCTTAAAGTCTGCCACTATTTCTATAATTTATACTTACATTTTTAAAAAAATAATAATAATGGGTTGTCATAACAGAAGGCAGTATGAAATAATATCATTCATAGCCCTGAAATGAAACACTTCAAAATCGACCATTTTGCTCCTTTTTTTATGCACCCAAAAAAAAATTACTCTTGGAATTGGACTATAGAAGAACAAAATGAAAATCAAGTGCATTTACTGTTCCAAATAACTAAGAGATAAAAGTGTTTGGCCATTCATTCAGATGTTAGCCACTGGGAGTAATTTATTTAATGGATTACTTACTGGAATTAATTTGAAAGCGGCTGTGGTGTGTTTTTTTACCTGATGCAAATAAAATTCTTTGGGGCTGTGTTCAATGAAGGAAAAATACAGTCCAAACTTCAGTGACAAAATTCTACTCTCTTAATAAAGACTTAAGCCTCTTTCTTATGTTATCCTACTAATTATATCCCGCTTTTGTCCAAAGAAAGTTCAAGCCCACTCAGTTTTATCCTCTCAACAACCCTGTGAGGTCCATTAGACTGAGAGACAGTGACTGGCCCAAAGTCACCCAGTCTGTGGACTTCATGACTGAGTGGGACTTTGAACCCTGGTCTCCCAGGTTGGAATCCAGCACCCTAACCACTGCACCCCATTGTCTCTCATGATCCAACTATAAGAATGTTACTGTAGCAACTCTAATACCCTGAAACACACCTGCAGGAGTGGCGGTCATGTGGGAAAAGCAATTCTGTGGCTTCTCCCTAGGCTAGCATTGCCTGTTAAGAAGCTAGGACAGCAGTGCTATAAGGAGTCAGTGCCTGGGCATCCCATATTGCTGCAACAGCACAGAACAGGACTGCAATAGCTCCTGTCTCCATGTCCTCTGTGGAAAAGCATCCCTAGGAACTTTCCACATGGCAGTGCACAACTGCAAATATCTTTGGTGTATGGCAGAGATGGGGAGCCTGTGGGTGCCCAAAGGTTATTGGACTCATATTGGAATAAAAAAACATATCAATGTGGGGCATTTTAAAACTTGTGGTAGCTGTGGCAATTTTTATTTAATCATTTTTAAATTTGGCACATTTGTAGATCTGCCTCATCAGGTAGATCATGTCTGCCAAGTTCCTAGTGAAAGTACCATTCTTACGTGCTGTAGAATCTAGAGGTTTATATTGGTTTTGACCCCATTTTTAATTACAAAGGCTTAAAAAGGAGTTTCACAGTGCAATCTGTAGGGAAATCTCATTGTTTCTGGTGCAGCTTACTTCCAGGTAAGTGTGTGGATGTATAGGATTGCAACCTTAATTTTTTAAAGAAAGGCAAATGGAACAAGACTCCCAATAAAATATTCAGAAGCGCTAATCAATAGTAGCCAAGACGGTTGCATTCCAAGGGAAAATTAACCAACTGCTTTTTGCAGGAACCGATGGGAATGAAAGCTACTTGGAAGTTGTGAGAATGGCCCCTTGAGTGTTAAATTAGGCTGCTCCTCAAGTCTGTCTGCAGGGAATATAGGCGCACAAGGGAAAAGAGATCATTTTATTATCGCCACGGCCAGTTTTCTGCAAACTGAGTGAAAAAGGCAAGCAGCATCTTGATGGCTGTATCTTAGCAACGAGAAAGGGGATCAAATTAATTTTTAATAAGCAACAGCTTAAATTTTCAGTGTGCCAGAGACTTCTTGAAGGCAGAAGCTTAGAAATACATTTCTTCTTTGTGGAAGCTTAAGCTGAAAGGGAGCCCAAGGGTGATTAGGTGAGAACTTCTCTCCTGATCAGAAAAAAATCCACACCTGCATCATTCCTGGACAGGTGCCTTCTTCCAGCTTTTCTTTATCCCCCTCCAAGGAAGGTGGCTCTGCACATGCTTCCCACAGGCAGGTAATTATGGTGCTGATTTATTCTTGCAGGAGGGAAGCTTGTCCACGATACTTAACCTCATTTTGCCACCTTCTATTTTAAACCACTCCTTTGTGTCCTAAGAATGAATACAGTATGGTGAATCATTCCCCTCTCTCTGATCTCAAGAGCATATCCTCACTTTACATACCTGATTCTTAGGGCCAGTCTATTTGTTCAGCAATGTCTTATGGTCAAACACTCTTTTAGAACTGTACACTAATTCAAAACTGTGTTTTCTTTTGTGTGTGTGTGTAGTAATTCTCCCCTATCTAAAACCTTCTTTGATAAAAGTTTTCAGTAGACTTCAGTTCATAAAATCCAAATTGAATTGTCTTGTTGTGCTAGAGCAGAGATGGTGAACCTTCAAGAACTAGTAACATGTGGAAAGCTACAGGTTCACTTTCCCTCTGCAGTAGCTCCATGCTTTTGGTTCCCAGGCAGTTGGCATCTCTGGTACAGTTTCAAAATTAATTTTGCTACTGCTGGCTGGCTGCATGTGGCATGCAGTGGTTCCTCTTCCACTGACATCCTGTTTCAGGGTATTTCAGAGCATCATTTGTGAAGATTGTTTAGGTGTAGCTTGGGCCTCATGCCCAAAAGTGTATATGTCGCTGTCAAGAATAATGAATAAAATCAGATCAGATCAAAGGGGAAACAATCTTGTCAACAATCCAAAAGAGAAGGGAGGCGAATTCTAGTCCTGCTTGGTGGGGTGGGGTGGGGTGGGGTGACATACCACAATACCAGAGGGATTATATAGGCTTGTAGTGTTAGCAAAAATGTCAGCTCTCTATTTTGCTGCTCGAATGTCTTTATTGTGAAATGAATTATAGGGAAATGGCTGAAAAGTTCCAATTCATAAATGATTAAAATTGTCTCAGCCATAGAAAACTTCAAATTCTCCCACTTCATTGCAAAGGAAACACAAAGCAACTGGGGAGAAATGTAATAAATTACGCATTGTTTGCATATTTTCTGGATTGGTTTCTGTTCTGGACATGAAACTGGATTTTCCACTCCCATTTCCATCAGAATTTTCTGACATCCCTAATGGACACACATCAGGGACAAAAATCCAGGGAAAATGAGGATAATATTTACATGTAGAAACTGATTCTCATTCCTACAACAATTCCCTAACAAGGGGGACAATATTTCCAGTGTAACTTTCCCAATTTAGAGCTTGGTTGGCCACTGTAGGAATAGGGCTGTTGGGCTTGATGGGCCTTTGCCCTTAATCTAGCAGCCATCTTCTAATGTTCTTATGCTGCTGTGGAATTGGATTCAGAAATGCAGCCCAAGGAACAGGTTGTTGTTTTTTAAAAGGTGGCTGGTGCAGTTATACGAAGCCCAATAGAGCAGTCTCCAGTATTAGTCTGTTATTTAATTGAGTTCATTCTCTCAGCAGTTTCCCCAGAACTGCTGAGCAAATAATGGATGAAGGCTCGGCTGACAAGTCTGGTAGATTTATGTATTAGTAAACCATCCAGATCAGCATTCCTTGAAATGGGGTTTTTAAAAAGAAAATCCAGACACTTAACATATTCACAGTTGCACACAAGTTTTTGGTTTTTTTGGCAACTGGTGTTGCTGCATCAGGCAGTACAAATCTAGGGTTCAGCTAATATGGCTGTTGCTTTCTTTGCAGCTTAAAGTAGTATATCTGGTTCGGATCCTATGTGTTCCTAGTGGCACTGTCAAAAGCATGGATGGGGAACCTGGGTTCCTCCAGATGTTGTGCTGAACTACAACTCCCATCATCCCTGACCACTGGCTATGCTGGCTGGGGCTGATGAGTCCAACAACATTCAGAGAACCACAAGCTTCCCACCCCTTATCAAAAGCATGATAATAGAAGTAGAAAACAGAGCAGCCCATGATAGACTTGATAGGGTTTCTATCAATTCTGCCACCACCTACATGCCATGATGTTGCTCCTGATGATGGTTGCACTAATCAATAAGCAGCAATATGCAGAAATGCCAGGATGATGCCCCTTAAGCCATTCTATGCCCCTTCTACTTGCTGCCAGGAAGAGTCCAGTGCATAGCTGATGCTGTAGTTCAGTCATTAGGATATATGGTACCTATCAGAACTCCCTTCAGGGAACAGTTAAAAGTTCCCAGACACTCAGGACACAAGTTGGTGCTGTGGAACAGGAAGGAGGAAGTGCAATTCCCAGCTGCTTCTTTTTATTTAAAGCAAGAGTGAGGACAACCAGGACAAGTTGGTTTATCACAACACTGCTGGCTACTGCTCCATACAAAGCCCATTGAGTCCTGGTCTATGCAGCTAAATTGTGATTTGGGGGATTATAAAGTCTGTACATATGTCTTTTACTTGCTTGTTCCTGCAGCAGGCCATTGATGTGTAGTGAATCAAGTACACTCAAACCTCAGGTGTTGAACGTCTCGGCAGCTGAACGCCGACAACCTGGAAGTGACTGCTTCCGTTTTTGAATGTGAGGTGCATTTCTCATTTTTAAAAAAATTGATTTGCCGGCCTCCCTTTGATCCTCGGTTTTCAAACGTTTCGGAAGTCAAATGGATCACGTTCCAAAACCAAGGTTTCACTATACTGTATAGGCATTAGCCTTTGCCTCCAACCTTCATTATTTTTTTGTATCCAGTAGCACTGTGGGTTGTTATTGCTAGGCAGCCAAAAGGTGGTCAGTTCAATGTTTTCCCATGGCAGGTATGTCCCGCAGCTTCTTAGCATCTTCCTAGTACATCACAGAATCATAGAATTGTAGAGTTGGAAGGGAGTTTGAGTTTCATCTAGTCCCCCCAACCCCCACAATGCAGGAATCTCAACACATAGCCCCACATCCAATTTGAAACCATACCAAACCCTGCTTAGCTTTGCTATTGTCATCTGGCAGAAGCTTGCTCCCCAGTGCAATGCTACTGTTTGAGGTGTTTCCATGACAGCTTCACTTCTACAACAGGACTCCAGCCGTTCTCTGCAGCACCAAGGGGGTTTACAATCATGCTTCTTCCTGACAGAGCAAAGGCATGCAAGTTTTTCAATATCAGCCTTCCTCAAACTGAAGCACCCCAGAGATCTTAGACTACCACCCTCATCAGCTCTAGCCATCAGGGCAATGATCACAAATAATGTGGAGTCCCAAAAATAAAAAATACAAATCTGGAGCATGTGTGTGGAAGGAGATTGGGAAAAGCCACCTGTTTGCCTGGGGGAACGATGGCTATTTTCTGACTGTGTTTTTGCAGCCAGGTGATTTGAACCCCTGTATGCACATAGCCCTAAAGTCTGTTAGTTGCATAGCTCCTGTTTGCTATACCACGGAGGTCTATCCTAAGGAGTATTATGGCGTCTTTTAACAGTTGCATTCTGTTTTGCATATGTGGTGTGTAGGGTGATGGCCTGAGTTTGTTCTTCTGTCACCATGCATTCATTGATTGGTTCCTTCCATGCATACCTGCCAATGTTGCTGCATTATCACTTGTTTCCACTGGTATTGTTTGACTGGTTTGCCTAGCTGCTGGCAGTGCACAGGATCAATTGACATTATGTATACATTATGTTTGGACTCGTCTACACAGCTGCAAATAGAACGTTTTAAGTGTTGTAAAGTGCAATATACAAATGTGACACCAGATGGTGACAGTGGGCTATGCAAAATTCAATGTATTTTTCAAAACGTTTAAAAAAAGCATTTTTTCACAGCGTTTTTTAAATTGTGTGTAGATTCCATCTTGGTATAGCTGATGTAGTGAGTCTGCAGTATGGAGCCTCCTTTCCATGTCTTTGTCTGGACTTCTCTCTTTCTCTTTCTCATCTTTCCTTTGGCACCTTGCATTACCCATTCTTGGCAATCTTATTCATGTTCATAGTTTTGACATATTTCGACAAGTTATTTAAAAACTCTTTCATCACTGGTGGTAACAATCATACTTCAAACATTTCTTTTTTAACTAAAACATATCTTAAGATTTCTGTCTGATGCTCTGCCCAGAAGCTAGTCAACCACATTCATATTTGGATGGCATAACAATGCATGTGTCTTAGTTGAAGCTATCACCAATTCCCTTGCAACAAGTGGCATTTATATGCACTTATCAAATCCACTAAAGTAACCAACCACCGTATTTTTCGCTCTATAACATGCATCCGACCATAACACGCACGTTGTTTTTAGAGGAGGAAAATCCGTAGGTATGCCACCCGTAGGCATTCCCTCCATAACACGCACAGACATTTCCCCTTACTTTTTAGGAGGAAAAAAGTGAGTGTTATGGTGCAAAAAATACAGTAAATTTTACTAGCCAGCTTCCTTTACACCTATTTGTGTCAGCCATTTAAAGAGAACCAACTTTTGTAAGGTTTTCTTGCTTGGGCCCTGTGGTGGGAGACGAAGCAAGTGAACATGTAAGTTGTTATTTACATTAGTCTGTTCCATCTGGAGTAGGGCTGCCATATTTCAAATAGTAAAAACCAGGACACCAAAAGAACAGAAATTCCCCCCAATGTCAATTTCACCTTTGAAATCCTGGTAATGTCCAGGAAAATCTGGACATATGGCAGCCCTAATATGTAGCCATGCTTGCAGTTCTATAAATATAAAGTCCAGAGCATAATAATCTTCATTTTGGTGGATGGGTGGATATGAAAAGTAGCGAATTTAAAAATAGAGACAAACATTACTTTATCAAGTAAAAATATATTATAAACAAACAAATTCTAATGCATTCATGTAGATGTATAGTTTTATAGATAAACCAGAAACCCATACTTGATATTTTGAATATTGTGTGTATAGTATACAATACCACATGAAGTTACTTTGCACTCTGAGTACATCTTATGATTTGCAAATAGATATTACAAAAGTTACTCCACACTTTGGAGAGCAGGCAATTAAACTTTTTTTTTTTTTTTGCAATAAACTTTGTGCCAAATTAGTTATATAAACTATTGGAACAAATGGTTACAAAATACAAACAAGACCAATAATTGTGTATTGATGAAGGGTATTTTTTTATATAAAAAAGTAAGTGGCTCATGATTTTTGTGATTAAATGGACACTTGTGTACTTCTTGATGTCTACTGTGTAAAATGGGATTATTTTAGAGCCCTCATTTGTTTGCATTCGAGATATGAAACGCTTAACACTTGTATGAACAGGTTAAACGGCTTTATACCCATGCACATGATGAATGTCTTACTTAATATAAAGACCCTACATAGAGGGAGCCATAACAGGGAGCAGCCTTGAGGCTCATTTAAGTGAGATATACTTTTTACAATCATTATTTCACAAAAAAGATTTTAAATTATATAATGGGACCACTTCAAGTCATCTTTTCTTCTAATATATAATTATTTCACTGTATGAAAAGTTATAGAAATCAATCCCATTGTCATGGAGCTAGATAGAAAAATAAAAGCAGTCAACAAAACCTGAAGGTTAGAATAATACCATTTCAGTTACACAACCCTTTTTTTGTTATACATCGGTTAAGGAATGGTTTTCTGTGAAACTCCATTTGCTTATAACTTTGAATAAAGAGAGACAAATGAGTCACCTCGGCTATACAAGTGTAAATCTGAAATAACTCCATTGAAGTCATGGACTTGGACTGGTGCAATCAAGTTCATTATTGTAGTTAAAAGCCAACACTAAGCCTATTGCCCCCAAGTACACTAAAGAGTGTCCGCCATTAATGCAATGGACTTCCAGTGTTAAACCGCAGGGAAGAAAACTCTGGTCTTCATATTAAGTTGGATGCAACTCAGAGTTTATGAGAAGGGCTCAAAAATAAATTACTGCAGGACATTAGAAAACAAACAAACTGCCTCCCCCCACAAGTTACTAATGCCAGTCAAAGGAATGATTAATCATTCTGTAAAAATTTGCATTGTGCTCTCTGAAGTAGGAGTAAAGTTGCTCTAAAACAGTACTGTTGACAACAGGATGTGGCCGTCCTTTTGATTCATGTAAACATCTCTCTCTTCCATCACTCCTAATGCAATAGAACCCCTTGGTCTGGTTAAAATAAAAATTTGAAGACATAATTCTGGATGGCAGGTTCAGAAATCTTTCCACTTTTTGTAATTCAGGAAGAGGGTCCTTGATCAAGGTATTTCCATCTACTATGTGAATCTGATCCAAATGGAAATGTTTAAGCCACCTCTCCATGTGGATGTCATACAGACTTCTCTGGATAGCCTTGTATTTGGTATTAAGTGCTCCATTTTTAATAACAATGTCTTCAAAGAGCTGAACAGGCTTGTGGCTTTCCAGCCTGTTGTAATAGACTTGGGTATAATCAGAGATAACTCTCTCTGTGGGGTCTCTTAGAATAAGCAGCAGTTTAATGGAACTATTCATATCATGAATCCTTTCGGGAGCCTGTGGCGAGGTAAAATAGCCTGGTGTTTTCTCAATAGTTATTTGATTTTCATATGAAAACGGCATCAGGCCCCTGTACCAGTCAATTCCTTTCACGTAATTCTCATCCCAGTCAAAGAAGTGGACTTCAGTAGCCGCTACCACAATGTTTGGGTGAACATCCAACATTTCAAGTAAGGCCCTGGTCCCTCCTTTGCGAACTCCGATGATGATTGTGTGAGGTATTCGTCTGCTCGTTCCGGGAGGTCTCACTTGTGCTGAATAGTGTTCACTCTTATTGCTGAACAGCATCACTTGGGACTTCAGCGTCTCCATGAGAGCCCCGTTCTCAACTGGAGCGCCATGGGCATGAGTCAGCAGAAGGTATGCTGACACCAGTAGAAAGGCCATGTGGAGAAGAAGGAACTCTCAGTGCAAAATGCAGTTGTGCTGGTCTGGTGAAACAATGAGCACGTGTCTCCGCAAGGAGGCAGCTGATGGAACCGGGGCCAAAGCAGCAACAAATTTCTCAAGCATCTGTGGGTCAGAAAGAACAGGACAGCAATCAGCATCTTGTTTAGCTGAACTCTATAGCAAAAGATTTGCATATCGAACCTGACACCTCTAAAAAGCCATGACAGAAAAAACAAACATACATATAGAAATAGTGAGGCTTGTGCTTTCACCTGCAAGTTTTTAAGACAAGTGAGGCTTGGTCACTTTGTTCTAAATAGTACCACTTCACAGACCAGGGATGGGGAGACCTTCTCAGCCCAAGTGCCACATTCCCTTCTGGGCAACTTTCTGAGGGCCAAAAGTGAGGGCTACAGCAATAAATGTAAATTTTTACCATTCTACAGTAAGCTAGTTTCTACACACACTCACAAACCACTTTCTTGGCTACATTGAAACAAGTACCGTATTTTTCGCCCTATAGGACGTACTTTTCCCCCTCTAAAAATGAAGGGGAAATGTGTGTGCATCCTATGGGGCGAATGAAGGCTTTCGCTGAAGCCTGGAGAGCGAGAGGGGTCGGTGCGCATCGACCCCTCTCGCTCTCCAGGCTTCAGGAAGCTATCCGCAAGCCTTGGGAGCCCGTGGGATAGCAGCCTGCAGCCTGAAACCTGGGGAGCACAGTGGAGCGCACCCCGGGCAAGCCTTGGGAGCCTGGTGCAACTTCCCACTGGGCTCCCAAGGCTTGCGGACAGCAGCCTACAGCCCGAAACCTGGGGAGCGCAGTGGAGCGCGCCCCGGGCTTCGGGCAGACATCCGCAAGCCTGGGGAGCCCGCGGGAGTTCCTGCAGGGCTCCCTAGGCTTGCGGATAGCAGCCTGTTCTGGGGGCTGGGGTCAGGGGAAGCTCGGGCTTCCCCCACCCCAGCCCCGCGCCTGGGGGGGGAAATAATTTTTTTTCTTTATTTCCCCCCCCCAAAAAAAAAACTAGATGCGCCCTATGGGCCGGTGTGCCCTGTGGGGCGAAAAATACGGTAAGAGGCGTTATTAATGTTCAAGGACACAGGCCAGTCGAGCAAAAGTATTTGGGATGTGAAACAGGGTTTGTGTGGCCTAGAGAGAGAGAGTTCTGAGGCCAGATAGAGAGAACCTGAGGGCCAAGTTTGGTCCCTGGGCCCTGAGCAGCTGACAGAATGAAAAAAAGGTGAAAAATAAAATTATTCATTTATTGGGAAATCAAGAACCCTGTAAACATGTTGAAGTGGGGCTGTTCAGCAAGTCTTACTTAGTCTTCCTCCCCAAAAAACTTCCTCCCAAAAAAGAGACCAGATTAATTATTATTTTTCTTTTGGATCTAATGGGAGACCTCCATATCATATCACAAACAGCTTTCAATCATCTCCAAAATATTCATTTTCTCTGTGGAATGAGGGAGGCTGCCATTTAATAAATAAGCTCAAGCTCCCTTGGATGTGTTGAACTTGTTGTGCAGTTCCCATCCAGAGTTTGTACGTAATTACAAAGTTTATCATCCACTTTGATGTTCAGCAACTGAGTCCTTTCATATATTCACGTGTTTCCTACTAAATATGTTCAACATATTAAAGTTATAGACATATTTGTTTTGTGTTCTATTGTTTTGTACAGTTAATCCGTTCACCAATTTTTTGTTCCCTACTATGCTAGAAATCCCTGGGGAATTATTTCCACCCCTTATTGAAATTTAGACTTGCAGTGTATGAACAAAGTTATGAGCACCTTGAACTGTCAAGACAATACTCTTTAGGAGAGTTGGCTGTATTCTATTGTTCATTTCTCCTATTATTTTCAACCTCTATGATCATTAGAGTTAACATTGCAATAGAAGTTCAATGGATCTAGCCCCTCAGGAGGATATAACTGTCTTTGGCATTGCAAGTTGGTAGTTTTTAGAAGTTTCTCCATGTGGTAGGTCACAGGCTCAGAGAATAAGACCCACACAAAATGTCAACACAAAGAATCCCTCATCTGTTATTTTGGGAAGGTTACATTTTCAATTTCAGCAGGTCAGGTTGAGACTGTAGCTCTGTTGAAGGTGTGAAGCAAATGATAAAATAGCAATAGGTAAAAGCTAACTTGGTTCCAACTACCTGAACAATAGTCCAAAGATAATGCCAGCTGTCAAGCAGTGAATCTTTTGTCTGTGCAGCTTGAAAATTTGTATATTTATGCAAAATGAAAGGCACTTCTTTGAAATGGAAATAAATGCCATGTTTTAAAAAAATAATGACAATTTTCCAAAGGAAGATGGAAATGCCATTGAAAACAATGTTCAATCATTGACTTTAAGTGTAAACAAGATCTGGTTTCATATTGATTCACAATGTCCTAATTAAGTCTATGGAAAGGCAAATCATTACACATGGGAAAACAGTTCCCTTTCAATATCTAGCACTATGGAAATGAAATGATTCTTAGTCAGACTAAGCAAGTATTCTTGCTGTAATAAGGAATATTTTACTTCCACTCCACAGGCTGTAACACACATTTTAGAAACTCAAATTATTATTTGCTGAACATCATCATTAATGTTAGCACAAAATGTTTACTCACAATCAAATGGGTACTGATACAAAATATTGACTGCAAGTGTCATCTGTAAACACACTGTGCTTGAGAACAGCTTTGTGTCTTATCTGAAATTCCTCTCTCTCACACACACACACCTTACAGTACTGAGCACACACACAGCTATGATATGCCTTTCATCAGTTTTGGCTGGTAGCCCAGAAGTGGCATAGCGTGAGTTGCCAGTGCCTAGGACAAGACGCAAAAGGGGGCGGCATCACCATGGGAAAGGGGGCTAGCACATCGCGGTGGATCCTCCTCCCCCAATTTTTAGCACAACCTCAACTGCCCAACTGGAGCCCCTCCATCGCTGTGGCTCACCCTGCACCAGCCATTTCAGCTCTCTATAGGATATTCACAGGAAGCTTTGCCAGTGCGGCCTAAGAGCTGGTGCACTGTCAGTCAAGGGTCACACAGCTGACACTCTGGCAGTGTCCCAACATCCCTGCAACTGCCTGCTCCCATATGGAGGCCTGGACTGGGGGCTCTGTGATGCCACAGGGGCCCTGTTTGCCTTTGTCCCAAAGTGGGAGCATGAGAGAGCCAAGGGGGCCAACTGGCACAGAAGTAATCCAGGGTGCATACAGTGGTGGCAGCCATAGCATGTGAGAAGCATGTGGTGCATGGTGCCTCTGAGCAAAGGATGTGGAACTAAGGTGCTGAAAGGAGTGGGCAGCGAGATACCTGGCTGCCTGAGAGACGCTCATACTGTGTTGCTGGACTAGGAAAGGGATACATCTCCCTCCCAGTTTTGCAGCACCTTTGGGACCGCTGCAGTGCAGTGGTGTAGCTTGGCTTGCGCCCCTAACAATTTTTGTGCCTGAAGCAACTGCCTCTGGGCCCCCTCTCACACGAACACCAATGGGCCCAGCTGCACTCCTATCTGGACAGGAATAATAATAATAATTTTATTATTTATACCCTATCCATCTTGCTGGGTTTCCCCAGCTAGTCTGGGCGGCTCCTGGCAGAATAATAACAACACAATAAAACATCAAACATTAAAAACTTCCCTAAACAGGGCTGCATTCAGATGTCTTCTAGAAGTCAAATAGTTGTTTGTTTCTTTGACATCTGAAGGTAGAGTGTTCCACAGGGACGACGCCACTACCGAGAAGGCCCTCTGCCTGGTTCCCTGTAACTTTGCTTCTCACATTGAGGGAACTAGCAGAAGACCCCTGGAGAAGGACGTCAGTGTCCGGCCTGAGCGATGGGAGTGCAGATGCTCCTTCAGGTATTCTGGGCTGAGGCCATTTAGGGCTTTAAAAGTCAGCACCAACACGTTGAATTATGCTCAGAAAAGCACTGGGAGTCATATAGTGGTGTTTTATTATTTAATGTTTTATACGTGTTTTTATCATTTTTAGTTGTTTAAAAGTTTTCTGCACTATTGTTTTTTGTTGCTGGTTTTATTTTGATGTTCTTTTATTGGAATTAAACACATGCACACACTGTTTATATGGTATTTTATGTCCATGCTTTATTTTTATACTTCCAGTTTTTCACTTCTATCTGCATTGTGCAGATAACGTTTTCTTAAAGAGCAGTAAAAAGGTAAAAGAGCAGTACAGTAATGCAAATAAATAAAGGATGACTTTATTCGTATCCTGCCTTTCTTCCATAATGAAATTTAAGGCAGAATGCATGGGGTTCCCATCCAGGCTCTGACCAGACCCAGACCAAGAAGATGGTCCTCAGACCATGACCCACTTGCAGTTTCTTTGTAAATGAAAACTGTGATTCCCAGTATGTTTTGTGCTTCCATAGGCTAACCATGGAAGTATGAAATACATTCAGTCCTTGGACTCAGCTATACAGCAATAAATAAAACATTTTAAATGTTTTGTAAGGTTCAATATACAAATGTGACAATAGACGGTGACAGTGAGCTATGCCAAATTCAGTGTATTTTTCAAACCTTTTTTTTTAAAAAAAAGAAAGTATTTTCACAGCAGTTTTTATATGTGTGTAGATTCCACCCTTGTCACAGACAGCTCTAGCAAGTTTGCAGATTCATTTATTATTCTATATGGCAAAAGTTGCTGCTGAAATAAAACATTACGTAGGAATATATTATGAGGGATAATATGATTCGGAATGCATTATAGAGCTGAAGACTAAATGGATCAAAACTGCCTGTGGGAGCAATTCCATTGAAACAACCATTCCAGATTCAGCCTAAGAGAATTGATTGATTTTGATGAAGCTCAGAGATGTTAGTTCCTGTGGTTATGTTATAATTGATATGTGACTATAAAGACGGTTTAAACTAGATTTAGATTACAATCCTATTACTTAGGAGTAAGTCCCATTGAACTCAATGGGGCTTACTTCTGAGTAGACATGTGTAGGACTGTGCTGTTAGAGCAGCTAATTGAAATGTGTTATCTAAATAATATCTGTATTTTATCATCTTGGTGGAATTAAATGCACAGTTTCAGAAGGCAATATGAATGAGTTTGTATAATAAAAACAATGGATTTGAAATTGCAACACTGCACATTCTCCCTATCTCACAGTACATTTGTAATAGCTCCATGGTGCATAATTAAAAAATTAGTTCTGTCTCTCCCACCCCCCAGCTCCCTAGTACAGCATCAGAATTATAGCACCTTATTACATGTTATGTTTTTGTATTATTTGGTAATGTTGTTGCTTAGATACAAAATGATATTGTGTACATTAGGCAAAAAGAAAAAGTAACACATATTAAGAAACCAAGGCTCATGAATGAAAGATGGCAAGATATTTTGAACTGCAGGAAATTTTAATCACAATGTTTGTAAGAATGAGGCCTAACAAATGATCTTAACTACATAGACAACAGAAGCTGAATCAATTTAAATTTGCATTGTGGAACCCTTTAGTTTGGTAGATCTTATAGTTTAGATTTTGCTGCGTCGAAGTTTGTGGGACTCTAATAAGTGTTTATATGCTGACGCTTTTTTTTATTGCTGTGCCAAACCCTATTTCCTTGCAATGGTTTCATGAGGTAAATGAATATTCACATACAAGGCCAAACAAAACTGAGCACAGAAAACAGAAATTGTGGAGGAAAGAATTGAAGGCGCTTGGCTAAGATCACTAGAACTTACTTTGCTTTCATAAATAAATGCCGAATGTTATCCGCCTTTTGCACAAGGGTGCAATAGGCAGCCATTGCTGTTTGAAAATATTCAAATATCCTTTCCACCATTCAGTGTAAGTTTTTTGTTCTAGCCATGGCCATGACAAACCCACAGCAACAGTATGAATAAAATACAGATCATACATCCATAATATGAACCAACATCCCCAATGGAAGAACAACCATGATGTAAAAGAAATGTTACCAGGGACACCAACAAACCCAAATCCAGCTTAATTTCAGATTAAACCTCTGAATCAGTACAACAATTTAAGGCGATTTTATTTAATTTCTTTTTCCTGATTCTCAACCCCCCCTTTTTTTGCAGCCAGTGCATAGAGGGTCACTCCGTGTGTTATGAAACTATTATTGTCACTCAAAAGAAACTGAGCTATTTCTACTGGACTGTACCTGCTTGCTTGTGTGAACACAGATTTCAGAAAATGATCTCTTCGGTCTCTATATAAAGAGCAGGCTACTGCCAGTCTGTAAAGACAATATTGAGCTAGATGGACCAATAACTTGACTCAGTATAATGGATTTCCCAATGTTCTAGAATAAACCCATTGGAATGAATAGAACTGCTATTTAGCCATTGATGGGTCTGCATTGAGCATGACTAACACTGACTATACCCATGTAGTTAGTACGGCTAACTATAGCTAATGCTGATAGAAAAGTTACATCAAAGTGTGTCTTCAGGAATGTACCAATATATCACCCCATAAACATAAAACATAATTCATTTGTTTTGGCATAATTCATTTAAATATATTTGTTCTCAGCAAACATGTTAATCTATGTGTTATAATCTGCTCTAAGGCAAAGATGCACTGCCGGTGAGTTTTCAGTCTGGAAACCAGAATTGTATTCAGATAAATTCACTGAACCTTGAAGCTGCAATAGCTAATAAGTGCTTAAAACACTTTCTTCAAATCTTACCAAGGCCCGTTGTTGTTCAGCATCTTTATAAATGAGTTGCACAAAGGAATTGAGGGGATGCTCGTCAAATTTGCAGATGACACCAAACTAGGAGGGGTAGCTAATGCTGTAGAAGACAGAATCAGGATTCAATATGACCTTAACAGATTGGAGAACTCATCTCAAACTAAGAAAATGAATTTCAGTAGGGACAAATGTCAGGTTCTGAACTGAGGCAGGAAGAACCAGTTGCACAAATATAAGGTGGAGGACACCTGGCTTACTAATAGTACATGTGAAAAGGTGTCTTAGAAGACCACAAGCTTAACATGAGTCACCAGTGTGATGCAGCAGCAAAAAAAGCTAATGCTATTCTGGCGGCATTGACAAAAGTACTGTGTCATGATCAAGGGAAGTCATAGTGCCACTCTATTCTGCCTTGGTCAGATCACACGTGGAGTACTGTGTCCACTTCTGGGTGCCACAATTTAAGAAGGATATTGACAACCTAGAACATGAGCAGAGGAGGGCAACCAAGATAATCAAGGGTCTGCTAACCCAGCCTTATGAGGAACTGTTGAGGTAGTTGGGTATGTTTAGCCTGCGAAAGAGGCTAAACTGAGAGGAATTATGCTAGCCATCTTCAAATATCTAAAGGGCTGTGACATGGAAGATGGAGCAAGCTTGCTTTCTCCTGCTCTGGAGGCTATGACTCGAACCAATGGCTTCAAGTTACAAGAAGGGAAATTCTGACAAAACATCAAGAAGAATTTTCTGACAGTTCAGCAGTGGAACAGACTTCCTTGGGAGTTTGTGGACTCTTCTTCATTGGAGGTTTTTAAGCAGAGGTTGGATGGCCATCTGTCATGGATGCTTTAGTTGAGATTTCTGTTTGACTCGGGGTTGGGCTAGGGGACCCTCAGAGTCCCTTCCAACTCTGCAACTCTGTGATTCTATGATCAGAACTACAAACATGCTATGGGAGTCCCTTTGGCTTCCTCAATAAAGTATTTGAAGGGCCTGCCTCCCAAAGGTAATTCAAATGGTGTGCCTGTATCACATCATGTGATTGATTATGTGGGATGGGGCTTACATGCGCTCCCCAAATATTTTATTCTAGTTGGCATCCCTGACTGGATATATGGCAAATTGATACTTTATAGGGTTTTCAGATGGTCCAGAAAACTCCCTCCACTCCCAACTGGCCTTCCAAGCATGTTTATTAGGTGGGAGATGGTCAGGTTGAATTGTGCTCTTTCTGGCTACGTTAATGCATTTTTAAGTAGAGCAATGCCACATTATCATTTTAAAATTGTTTTATTTTTTTCTTCTGTCCCCCTATTTTGTAACCCACTTTGGATAAGTTCCTGCTCAGAAAAGAGGTATAATGATAACAATAATAATTATATGATAATAATAAGGCGTGTTTGCGTACATACTTATCTGCTGCTCAAAGAAAAAAGTTCAGATACCCCATGTGCATGGCTCTTTGGAACACTGCCAAGGTCTCTTAATGTACATTTCAATTCCTTATTTTATTTTTCTTTTAAAGGCTTTCCCATTTTATTTAGACATTGCCAGAGAGCATTACAGATACAATAAAGGATAGTGAAGTGGTAAACTCAAGCACCCAAAGTCTGCAATGAAGCTACATGGTTGGTACTTGTGTTAATGAGGCATCATTTCCATTAAAAGCTCAAGAGTCAGGAACCTTGAGGAATAAAGGGAAGGGAAAAAAGCCAACAACTTGGTGGCTAAAGATATGAGTTGCAAAGCAATTGCAATTGGCTCCAGGCTTCCTTCTTACCAGGTACACAGACTAGAATAGATTAAAAAGTAATGCTATGGAAGGCATAAACTATAAGTACATTAAATGGTTAGCAGGTGATGTTTTTAGATAGGCATTTTAGAAAGATTTATTTTCCCCAAGGCTAGAATTATTCCCCCCTCCCTATTCCTGATAACTTTAGGTGTAAAATTCCCTGATGAAAAAGTATAGCTTTGAGGAAATTATCTTCATTTTCTCTGCCACCTTGTCACAAAATAAATGCATGTATACGCCCACAGAGTTGTGTATCAAATTCAAAAGACCAAGTGTGATAGTTGTACATCAATCATTCTTTCAATATTGATTTGTGGTTTCCAAGCAATCAACAAAGAACAAATGATAATTGAAGCCATTTGAAAGGGAACTTTCCCCTGTACAGGTCACATTCTAGAAAAGCTAAATTGGTTTAATGAGATTCAGTCCTCTAAACGACGCCAGTTTCAAAATATGTTGTATGTTATTGCAATAAAGGCTATATATGGCAGCTGTAAATTATACAGACCTACAACAGGTTCTGTAACTGAAGGGATTTGGTGAAAGATAAAGAGACACACTATTTCCCCCTTTTTTCAACTTAAAAAAAAATATATATTTAAGATGAAGTAGGAATCTTTAAAACCCTACTGTACTTCAAGGGAAGAAAGACGAGCAAGATTTGAATGGCTTTTCCTACACGGCCTGATTCAGATCTTCATACTATGTTGTCCCAACCAATTGGAATGTGAGTGTTGGGAGTTGTCCTGGTTCACCCAGTGACTAATGGGCTTTTCTAGCAAAAGGAAGGTATAGCTAGGAAAGCTGCTGCCAGGAGACTCAGGTGCTCTGCTGCTAATTCTCACATTCTGCTAATGCAGTTTCCCATATTTAAGCAGGCTGAAGCTGTCTTTCCTGCAATAAAAGTGCTGGGTTCTTTAAGGGTTTCACAGACTGGGCCGTTAGACAATTCAACAGATTCTTGAAAGGGTGGTCCTCAAGTCCTCAGAAATAAAAAAAAAACCTTCAGCTCTGGCAGATACTGCTGAGCATTCTGCACTTAAAAGATAGAAATCCTGTCATCTGTGAAATGATTATGAATCATTTTCCATTAGCAAAGGGAGCGGGGAAATGTCAAGAGAGAGAGAAAAAGCCAAAGAGCCAATAATTTAACAAGTACTTAAATCCATGTTGATGCCATCTATTCTTGGTCTTTTTGGCCAAGCACATTGCATATTTTCAGTACTGAATGCAAGAAATGAACAGATGGTTAAATAGATAAAATAATAAAACATCTTGCTAATATCGCTATATTAATACATTCGGCTTTTTCTCACAGTAAGGGCTAGCACCTTAGCGCATCAAGCAAATGTGGAACAGCTCATTTCAGGCATATGAAAAAGGAAGAAAACTGTGTTTCTCCATAAGGAAAAACAACAACTTCCAAATCTGCAATTGAGCAATACCTTTATTAGGAGAAGTATGTGGCAAGCTTTCAAGTTCTTCAATTCAGGTTGCAGATCCCAGAGGGGGTGCCATTTTTCTGCCTCCTAGGTGACATCTATGGTGTAATTAACTGTGACCTCCAATTCACAGGTGTATATGTGATGGGAAAGTTATTTCAACTATTACCTAACACTAGCACAGCGCACAATACCCATTGTATAAGTAGAGTACCAATATAAGGTCGAGAAATCACATGTATTCCAGCCTAATTTGGAATGGTGAGGATAGTACACTGCACAGATTCATTTTTGCCTGACCCTCCCGTAATTCTTTATTAATGTTTTCCTATCACATTTACAAAGGAATCAAATATATTGCCTGCACTATGGCTTACATTTGTTTGCAGACAGTCCAGTTCTGCCAAGATGAGCTGTGGCTTGCATACTTCCTTTAGATAAGGCTCTCCTCCTCAAAATGAAATTTTATTTGACTGGCCTTAGTGCTCTTAGTACTTTCCTTCTCAACATGTTTCCTAAGTTTGAGATTTCTTTGAGCATAAAAGCTTGGACTAGCATAATACTCTTGTCTTGACCCATCTTTAGTACAAGGCAATTGATGGATGCCTCACTGCTTTCTCTAATCAGATCCATGGACTATTGGCAAACCTTTACATTTGTGCTCCATGGAATTGCTGTAGAATAACATTTGGCTCCTAAACTAGACTTGATGCCTCCACAGAGGCTTTTCTGATTGGATTTTTCTCTGAACAGAGCTCTTGCCTATCAGTCAACTGTCAGCTTTAACTGACTAAGATTAAGTAGTTGCTGATATGTACCACAGAGAGTGCAAGGAAATGGACAAGAGAATACACAGGACTTTATTTCAGAAGTCTGAAATCAATATTTCTAAAACTGTGTTGCATCCCTGAAATCTTTCGACTGCATGAAACAAGAAGGGTTAATGAAAGTACTGAGCAAAAAACAAAAAAACCACACACTGAACACCTCAGGATCTTAGTGTACTTTTAAGTACTTTGTGCTAAAATGCATAATGAATCTTAAATATAATTAAGCTTTTTGGTTGTTGTTGTTTTAATAAGAAAAGTCTATATTCCAATCACAGTATAAGAACATATCTATGCCAAGTGTCTGATGTACTGAAAATAAAAAGTATCACATTGAATAAACAGTTTTGAGTATATCTTTAACAGTAATTTTAGAAAACTCTAGGTCTTTCTAGCTTGAAGGCTGGCAGGCACGTCCAATATGGAAGTATTTGCACTGAGCATATTTAGCCCTCAAATCAACAGTTGCCGGGGGGAGCACCAACATCAAGATTCAGTTCAGATACCAATGTGGCACTTTGGGAAGCAGCTCAAGTCATCCTGAGGTGCTTCATAGTCTGTCTGGTTTGACTCAGGGTCTGGATCCCACTCTGCCTCAGGAAGAACCAACTCTTACCATCTCTATTGTTGAAGTCTCTTTTGAAGGATAGGAAAACTTCTGAGAAATTTCAACACACCACTTGCACTAACCACAAGTTTGATTCATGTGCTGTAGTTGTACAGTCTTGGGTTCCTGTTTATGTACTTCCTCTCAACTGTCTTCCTTTGTACTTTCACAAGCCTCTGCTACGCCTGCACCAGCTGAAACCTTTACTGCACCGAGATCATTATGTGATTTATTCTATGCCAAACTTTTTCAGTTCAACAGTCCCTTTTACCTGGGGCTTTTGTCCTATGGCTACTATCTATAGTATATTCGTGACATATTAAACCATTAGTTTCCTGCAAGCTGTTTCCTGTAACACAAGCAGGCGGCATGCCTTCAGATCCATTGCCAATTCAAAGCAATGCTAGAATATACTCTGCCTCTTGCTCCCACTACTGTTCATGGCAGCTTCAAGAAAGAAGCTGAGTATTGCTCCTCTTGCCTACATCAGTGTTTGAGTTTGAGAGAATTCAGAACAGGCAGTGCTACTGATGCAAATACTTCTGCTACTGCCATTACCAGACCCACCAGTTATTTGTCTAAACCTATCAGTAGGGTTGGGGGCTAGGGCACCTGATGACTTGCCAGATGCATGTGCCTCTCATGAATAAGAGTGGTGTGTGTGTGGTGCTTAAAATGGGCTGAAATTAACCAGTTCACTCTGGCAGAGTCAGAGAAAGGCACACACACAACTGGGGGCTGGGCCTGAGTGCATGAGAGAAACAAGTGGAGTGAAAAATAAGATAAAATAGCTCAGTTTAATTGAAAAAGATTCACATGCAAAGTCCCAGATCTAGCATGGGGCAAGGATAAAAATACTAAAAAGGAAAATACAGGAAGAACAAACTGAATATCACACATGAATAGCGGCCCTAAAACCGAAATTAGGGAAAAGAGGAATAAGACTACACACTAATAAAAAAATTGTGCAGAAGTACTGGAACAGAAAAACACACACAATGAAAATAAAGGTGGTAGATGTAATGTGTTATTTCTGGTAGACTGAAAATGATTCAGAAGTATAGTCAGTAGGAAGAAGGATACTACCTAATCCAGCAGAACTCTTCTATGTCTGCTCAGGAGAGGAAACTTGCTAAAGATCAATGAGCATTTGAGACAAATACATATGTGTTTCTCAACTTCTCTTTCATGAAGCATTGTGATTGGACAGCCCTGTTAAATTCTAAACCTCTCAGTCAAAATGGCCTATCCCTCCTTCCCTCTCTGCCCACACTTTCCCACTCAATGAAGGGCATTTCTTGTAAACTTGGTTTCCTTTGTCACAAAAAAATGATAGCAATGGGTAGGTGGGTGGGTTGCAACCAAGTCATCAGAATAGAACAAAGCTTTTGGGATTTCCCACTTCAACTTATGGGACCTTGTAGAAACCCTGTCTCACCTGGGACAAGCCCTGAAATGCTATGGGGCACCCTGGTTCAGAAGCCACCGCTAAAAAAAAAACAAAAAAACCCAGCACTCTAGAACAGAGGCAGATGAGCTTCAAGCTTGAGAGATCTATTTTGCTAGACCCCAAGACCTACCAGCTGGAAACAAAATAGTGGCTTAGGACAAGGGGCAGACAGCCACTTAGAATTAAGGAAGAGGGCATCTGAGTGAATCTTATCACAGGATTTCATTTTTGTACTGAAGTCCCAATCCTTTCACTCAAAATGCATTCTTGATCCTGCCCCTCACCACACCCCAAAAACCCCAAGCCATGTGTTCCAGCAACGTAATTTGGAAAAAGGTTGCTGACATTTTTAAAAACTGGGAATCAGAAATCCTTGGTGATCTTCTACAGTACATATCATCCAAAGATCAACTATATTGGTGTTCTGCCCACTTCAGATTTATATTGTAATTAAGGGCTTGCATATAACAATGACACCTGTATTATTTTCAGGAGTTTTCTCTCACTTTACAACACTGTCAGCTGAACTACTTTCAGTGCTGAATTTCAGTTCAATCTGAATTAATATGGTGGAATTTTAAAACTATTCAGAAATTGAGTTTATAAAATGTTAAGAAAGGCCTCCAGCTGCATGAAATCCATGGGGTGCAATATAATTAGAGCTTGGAAAAGTTTTAGCTGTGACAAATAATTCTGCTGACACTGATACATCTTAACATTGAGGTAGGAGAATCTGGAGTGAAATTGGGAGCTGGACAAAGCAGCAGTAATACTTTAGTAACTTTCCACACCTGTGTAGTTGCTTTTCTTGTTGCTAAAATCATATTGGTAGAAACCAACCTAAGAATCAATACATTCCAGTAACATTTTACTACAATGTTTCTGCAGATTAGCAATGGGCTACATTAGCATTGTTGATGTTCAAACTCTTAGATTTTAATTAAAGTTTTGGGGAAAGGGAAGAAAAGCACTCTTGTAGACATGTTGCCAACAAAGGTCCGTATAGTAAAAGCTATGGTTTTCCCAGTAGTGATGTATGGAAGTGAGAGCTGGACTGTAAAGAAGGCTGATCGCCGAAGAATTGATGCTTTTGAATTATGGTGCTGGAGGAGACTCTTGAGATTCCCATGGACTGCAAGAAGAACAAACCTATCCATTCTTAAGGAAATCAGCTCTGAGTGCTCACTGGAAGGACAGATCATGAAGCTGAGGCTCCAATACTTTGGCCACCTCATGAGAAGAGAAGACTCCCGGGAAAAGACCCTGATGTTGGGAAAGATGGAGGGCACAAGGAGAAGGGGACGACAGAGGACGAGATGGTTGGACAGTGTTCTTGAAGCTACAAACATGAGTCTGACCAAACTGCGGGAGGCAGTGGAAGACAGAAGTGCCTGGCGTGCTCTGGTCCATGGGGTCACGAAGAGTCGGCTACGACTAAACGACTAAACAACAACAACAACAGACATGTTGGGTTGCAATCCCACACTGTTACAATAATGCAAGTAGGATTGCACCCTAATCTCAAGAACCAATAGGAGGAAATCCACATTCTTCATATTTAAAATAGCGAACATTACTTTGAATGTGCCTAGAAACTTAATGGCATGTATCCACTTAAGGAATGCTTCTCTAAATGGATGTAGTAAATAAATAGTTACAAGAAGTATAATTTGATGTAGTTATCAGTAGAAAGGAACAGCACTGATAGCCACATGTAAATCAAATATGTACTATCATGGGAGAAACATGTATGCGATTGTACTTAGACATTCTGGACCTTTCTCTCCTCTACCCATAGTGTCTCATTGTTCCCCTTTCAGTACTTTTCTGTCTCCTTCCCTGCCTGCATCTGGTCCCTGAGATCCATTGCCATAAATTTTTTTGGTCTTTTTTCTTAATGCACCATTTATTTATTTATTTATTTATGTTTGGAAGGAAGATGTCTTGTACCAACTCAGACAAAGGTCCATCTAGCTAACTATTGTCTACACTGTAGGACTGCCCTCCTGTGGAGAACTATTTATCTACAGTGACTTGCCATGCAGAAAAGGCTTCTTTCACCCTGTGACTACAAACTAACATTTTGGGTATGTGTTTAAGGACTTCTAGGATGCAAAGGGCTTTACAATTTTTTAAATCTCAATTCATCCTCACAAATGGGCATTTAAAAGGGTACAAGTCTCCATTATAGAAGGGCCTTGGTTTTTCATTGACATTATATAAAATGGATAGCTGAAAGTTTATCTGCCATGTCTCTCCTATGAAGCAAGGGTAAGTCATGAAAAATAGGATTTTTCTGCCCGATTGCCTAGAAAGTCTTCAATGTGACATTTCAGTTAAGGAGACAGATTAGTGCTCCTAAAAACTATGGACACAGAAATGTCACACCAGTCATTATCCATTTGTATGTAACTATTCTATTTGTATTTAGACGTTTGATCTCCTTGAAGATACATGGGTCAGTGGTCTCTTTTTAGAGTTTAGACAGATGACCTTAGTGTAGTTTGGAACAAAGGCAGGTCTGTCCTGAGACATTTATACTTTTAAACAAAGTGTAGATCTGGTTTTGTAGAACATTTGACTAGTGATTTCAAGTGTTGTGAATTTGGAATCATATATGTCATATCAATAGTGCTAAATATCTGATTGTCCGTTTAAAAAAGTTTAAGTTACATTTTTATCACAATCATAGTTGTGGTGGCACTTTAGGGCAGAGCAGAACTTTACTTCATCAAACACAACAACAAGACGAACAAATGGGCTGTAATCTGAACTTTGCTCCAATTGGCAGTGGCCCTGTGACAATTTAGCCAGTTGTAACTGGTGATGCCAGGGACCGAACCTGGGACATTTGGTATGCAGAACATGCACACTTCCACTGAGCTACAGCTCTTCCTTTTCTCCTGCATTCTCTTCTCCCCATCCATTTTACTCCCAGTTTCCCCTAGTTAGGCTCCCACAGTTGGCAAATGGTCTTGGGCAGAGGTCCTTCCTTCCTGAAAATGTTCCCATGCCTTCCTGTTTTTCTAGAAGCACTGCACTGGGAACGTAGTTTTCCTGAGGTAACATGTCTAGCACTTGGCACTAACTTCTTTAGTTTTCAAATTCACATTTTTGCCCTGGCTATAATATGGTTAGATCATAATTGGGGGAATTTAAGACCCTTGACACCTGAGGTAAATATTTTAGGGCTCACTCATATTCTTTCATCTGTGACATGTTTTAACTGACTTCATTTTTGTTTGTTTTTTAAATTGTTGTAACCCACCCAGGGACCTCATAGTGAGAAATGGGTAACAATATTATTAAAAAATAAATGTGAACTGCTCATTTACTACATTGAAGTATGAAACCAACAATTCACGACAATTGCCAAACCTTCAAATGGCAATTCCAAGCTAGGAACTCAATTGTAAACACTAAAAAAACACACCTGTGTACATGCATGAATAAATGTTTACGATTATTTCATTTCAATTAATTAGGTTGGTTACACTGAAACTTTGTCATAAAATGCCTCTGATCTCATAATTTAGGCCAGCAAACAGGAAAACAACAAATCATTTAGAGTCATTTAATTTCTTTTCTTGTGTGCAACACATCAGGAAAAGAACAATCTTGATTGTAATCCACCTCAACTAACATGCACTCAGGGTTTTTTTGTTTTGCTAAGGAAAGTGATACATGTGATATAAAACGATTTAATCTAGAAGCTGGAGGAAAGATGACAAGTGGATGAAAAGCAGCCAAGTCAAACAAAAGCACATGCCATAGATGCTCTAATAGAAACTGACTACTGCCTTTCTGAAAAGAAAACACAGAAGTTAATGCTGATGCTGAAAGGCAACAGGCTGAGATCAGAAATACATTTTCATTAACAAAAATTACATGGCGCCAGCTCAATCAGATACACAAGGAACATAATGCAGAGCAATGGTCTTACATTCTTCATGTGAACATAGGAACCGGAAGCAACAAAGATTAATTCAGAATGTGTTACGACATGATGTAGCCCTTAACAAAGTCTTCGACAAGCCATCTGGAGGACATAGGAGCTATTTTATCCTTGGATCATATTGACAAATTCCACCACACACACAAATACACAACCATGTAAACCAGGAATGGAGAAAACCTTGCAGCCTGAGGGATGCATACCTTTGTGGGCAGCCTTTTAGGAGCTGTATCCCAGTGGTGGGCAGGGCCAGAGGAAAATGTGGGCAGAGCAAGGAATGTAAATTTTACCTCCATACATCAGAATAGATTTGCACATACAATCCTTCACCCAGGCAGGCAAGAGACATAATCAGGGTCCAATACAAGGGAGGGTTCATTGAGGGTGTGGCCTGGGGATAATGGGCATGGCTGAGGAGGAGGTAGGTACATCTTTGGGAGAGTCTTGAGGATCAGACAGAGAAGGCTGATGTAAACGCTTTGACATATAGGGATGCATACCGAAGGAGCTGGCATTAAATTCCATTATTGTAGCTGTACTGAAATAGCAGCTGGCATCCTTCATGCTAGCATCTTTTTACAACTGTATGAACTAAAGCACGGTTTAATGATGATGAAGATACAGAACATTTCTTTGCTTTTCAAGTTGTGTCACACAAACTGTTGCATTTTCAATGGTCTCTGTGTAGCTACCTGGTCATATGCACCAGTGCTTAAACAGGTAACAGTCTAACAGTAAAATAAACTTGGCACCCATGTACAACTGAGTAAACTGGAACAACCATACATTTATAAAGGGAGCAGGTCAAAACGACTTAAAATCTCTACCTTGCCACAGGCAGCCCAACAGCAAAGAACACATAAATTGTAGTTGGCTGTGTTGGTCTATTAGGAACAAAAAATCCAGAATATCCCCAGTAGCATGATACCTTTACTAGGACCAAGTAAAAACCACAAACTAGTGAGCTTTCAGGTTCTCCAGAACTCTTCTTCTGACATGAAGTTCAGTAAAATGATATGGGTGGGAGAAAAGAAAAGGCTAAGCATTGGCAGTGGACACACACAAAAATGCACCTAATTTGTCTTTTATTAATTCTTAACTTAGTGTACCACCTAAAATTAGTATCCAGCTTTGCAGATACCATATTTCTTTTTTTTCTGCCTTAGCAAAGGTCATAGCTTGTGGGTTCTGCTGATTGCTGGAGACGGATCAAAGCACTTATTAGTGTTTATATTTTCCTTCTCCCAGTATGTCTCAGTTTAGCACCTAGCAGGGTCTGATCTAATTAAGGCTGCAGTTTATGTGAACATTTGCCCGGGAGTAAGTCCCATTGAACTCAGTTAAGAACTATTTCTGAGCAGACTTGCATGGAACTGCACTGTTAAATCTGCATAACACCTCCTGTGCTCCATTATAAGATTTAAAATAATCTGCTGACTTAGGGGCTTCGACATCATGCCTAGCTCCCCAGCCACTGTTGTTTTGCTTAACATTCCCGCTTAGCAGAAATAAATCACTTGCCTATTAGTTGGTGACATTTTAATTGGTCCTAGCTTCTGTGTTTTTTGAATAGTGTAAAGGGCACCAGTGAAGCAGTATGCAATATGAAAGATATACCCCAGAATTTCCCAGATATACCCCAGATGACTGAGCATCCTTCCCAGGTTTCACATGACTACGCTTGCTTCAAAAGCTGCATCCCAGTATCATCCAAAACATTTCAAGGGAAGCTGGGGTGTACATCTGGAATGATACATCCAAGCTGCTTGGGCCATGGCCTTGTCTTATCCCAATATAATGAGTATGGCCTCACAGTGCCACACCACACTGGTTGCTAATAAATAAAAAAAAGTAAAATTAGCCTTTCTTCCCATATAATGACAATTGCAAAAGGAAGGAAGAGGCAAGAAAAGCTAAAGGCTTCAAGGGAGTTTAAATGCAAGAGCACATCTCTGTCTGAGCTTTGTTGTTTGTAGTCAAAGGTCTTTACAATATAAACAATAAAAAACAAAGAATCCAATCCAAGAGCAAGTTAAAAACATATTGATTTTTAGAACTGCAAATTATCTAAACTTTAATCCTGTAATGTAAGTTGGATATTTATTTATTTTTAACCCACCTTGACAGTATACTGTTTTAGGTTTATAAAAGTGAATGAAATCTGGCTGTGACATCTGTCACTCCATAGATCTTTAGGGCTGATCTGCACATGCTCGTGCTTGGCTCTCTTTGTTGATGACCACTGGCTTTTTCACTTCTATATTTCATTTTATGAGATTAATGAAAAGTGTTGCAGTGAATGATAACTTAACTATTATCATGAAGTGCCCTTGTGGTCATTCAAGAAGGTAACATGCCGTCCTTCACTTGACAGGCCATACAGACACTCCTTTTAATCCAATGCCTTCAGAACTGATTCAATGCTGATTGATTTACCATACTATTCCTTTCAACACTTATTTTCAGTATTCCTTTCTGGGCTAAAATTGCTTTTTTGTGCCTCTTTATCTGAACATAAAAATGTAGGGATTAAAGGCTTAGTGGTCAGCTAAATATATGTTCAAATACTGTAGTTTCCATAGGTTCTTCATATCTTTCTTGGATCAAAAGACCAGGGTTATAGCAATCATTAAACATCAAAAAGACAAATGTGAAAACTATTTTGGTAAAAACGTCTGTTTAGAAATCATCATTGATCATATTATCTGACTACCTCTTACTTTTTGAGTTTTTTATTCTCTTTGTGCTTATGATCGGCAAAACTTGCTATATATTTTGTAGCCTATCCTAGTATCTCCCTCTCCAGTAATCATTCTTTTAAAATGATGCTATGTTGATTTTTGTCATTACCAACTCTCTTTTTCAGAATTATTTATAAAATGTGAAATCTCCATACCTCAGAAACATACATACAGGGGACAATAAATCCAAATTTGGAATTGAACTGTAAGTTATACAATAAACAGAAAGAGTTATTTCTGTTTATAACTCACTAAGAAAGCAATGAAATTGAAGAATGCAGGCTATAAGTTAATGATGGCAGCTCTTTCTGAATACAGTGTGTATATATATGGATATTTCCCAAAAATACATTTAAGAAGACAGAGCAGTTTCCTTCTCTCAAAACCTTAACTTTTGTATGTTGAGCTATTCTTTCTAATGCTGTATTATCATTGCAAGATACATTGTGGTGGTAGCATTTACATTTACTAAGTAAAACCAGTTTCATGGTTAGGTCCTGCTAGCTATTCAGAGTGTGTATGTGAAAGAGTAATTAAATTAAACAAATGCAAAACTGACTAAAGGATACATTGTCAACAGTGATAATAGAAACAAAGAGGAGCTTCATAGGGGCTTGGAGTCTGCTATTGGAGCAAGTAATGTTCCAGGCATAGGAGCCAACTCCTAGAGTACAACAAGGTCCCTTCACCCCCCCCCCCAAAAAAAATTGAGGGTGTTGTCCCGCCTCAAAGTTTATGGGTATTGCCATTCAAATAGTGTGTGTGTGTGCTGCATCTTGTGATCAATAAATTATGTGGGGTGGGGCTTACCTTCCCCCACCCCAATATTTTATTAAAGTTGGCACCTCTGGTTCCAGAGGCATCCAGAGTGCTATCTGGTCTGTGGTTAATGGATGAATTTTAGTTTCCAAGGATGGGTGCTGGTGACCATTTTTGTTCTTGCACCTCATTGCTGATAAGTGGTGAGAATGGGCCTTTTTTGTAGTAGTTTCCTGTCTATGGAATGCTCTCTCCAGTGAGGCCTGCCTGGCACCAACTTTGTCATCATCTGGGCATGGGCAAAGATCCTTTTGTTTTCTCATTCATTTGGGCAGCACCGATGATTTTTTTACTTTCATGCCTATGTATTTTTTAAAAAGTTATTACTGTATTTTACTTTATTTTGCAAATTATTCTTGTAAATTGCTTCAGGACATTTGTTGGGAGAAGCAATTTATTTACAAGTTCAATAAGCTATCTGCTGTCAAGAACTGCATCAACTGAAAATTCAGGAACCATGAACTGTTTTAAGTGTAAGTACTCCCACTTTCCTCTGGCACATGCAAATGTGTGGGAGCCATAGGGCAACAGAAATCCAGCAGATTTATCTTGTTAACGAAGCAGCAGGAAATATTGCCTAAGATCTCTGAAGGATCAGGAATGCTCGAGAGGAATGACAAAGGAACTGTCAGAGTATCCCCCTTGCTGAGATTTAACATTTAACATGAACCTAGTATCAGGATTAGCTAATATGCAAGCATAGTGGTTTGAAACTAAATAGTAAAGATGAACTAAGATGGGGAACAGTTTCTTGCAGAAAAGTTCGGCCCCTGTTCTGCCCTCCCCATCTTGGGGATCTTTTGAGGCCATCAAATGGGGTAAAAATGTTTGACTCCTCTATATAACTATGTCAAGAATGGTCCACTTTTCCCACATTGCAAAACTCAGGCAGATGGAAGAGGATATAAAAGAAAGAGGAGTAGATGATCATACTAGCTCCCGTGAAGACCCGCTAATCCCTGGAATCAGTATGAAGCCCACAATAATATAAAAATAGAACACATAACTTACTGGGGAAGTTCAAAACTAACTTTTCTAATCCTCCATGCTTTAAGGATCAGGAATGTGCCCCAATTATCTACCTTTTTGTTTAACACTAGAATTGCAAATGAACTGATGGTTGAACCATCCTTTCCAAAAGACATTTTAAAAAGTGCTTCACTCTGTCTTTAATTTCATTACCGTTTAACCTGCTTTAAAAGTTTCCAAAAATTCCTTTAGCACCCCTTTCTTTATCCCTCCTCTCAGTCCCATGCATGGTCAATAAGCAGCTGCGGATGTGTGAGAAAGCACATATTTAGCACGGAAAACACCCCAGCCTTTATGGGCTATTAGGAACTAAGACTAGGAAGAGAAACATAACCCTGAATCTAGGTAGCCAGAAATGTAAGTGCATGAATGAAAAGACCAATGCAGGTAATTAGCTGACTCATGACTGAGTCATACTCCACCGCACCTTTCCTTCAACATCCTCCCTTCACTCTTTCCAGCCACACTTCTCCTATAATCATTTGATCAACAGCCAGTGTCTTCTGGTTATTGTTCCAGTAAAATCTCCATTGCATGTCCTCTTTCAAACATCATCCCAACTGGCTACCCAGCCTGTCCTAGGAGCATAACCAACAAGGGAAACAAGAATGGTTAGGGTAACACTGAGCTAATGAGGTCTCACCCTTGATCATGCTCCACCAGTGAATCTCTGGGCAAGACAGATTTGTACTCCTCAGTTAGTTGGGGTGTTGTCCTCCATCATAGAGGTAGTTCTGTCCTGCCTTAGTGGGTTTAAGCTGGGCAAAAGACCGCACTGGAAGTTTTCTATGAAATCCCTGCAACCACGTATTTATTCTGCTGCATTGTAAAGAGAGACAAAGCACTCAAGTTTTCAGTGAACAATATTTATATCATCACAAAACTCAAGGCAATTTTGCTTTGAGTTTCTATTAAGATGACTTAATAATAAGACTGCTTCAGGAACCATAATTATAGGACTTTCAGAGGAATAATTATTCACATTACAGTTGCATATTATATAGCTGCTTATGGGTTTCAGAGCAAGTCTCTTTATGTGACTGAGTAGGCAGCAAGATCCATAAAGACTGTACTTAATCATTAATTACAATTCTCTGAATATTAGTTATGAGAAGACTATAGAAACGTTGATGCTATATTTAGGGGCCAAAGAAAGGAAACAATGCATCCTTTAGGGTGCATAAATTAGATCATGAACCATATCATAAACCCAACAGTGTATCATATACGGAATGTTTGTGTGTGGTAGAGTTCCCTACAGAGAAAAAGGTTGTGACCCAGAGCAGCAATTTGCATGAATGCAAGCGAACTATTTTCCAATTAATAACTTTCTTTGTACTGTTCACTACTGCAGACAAAGAGGTAAGAGAAGTCAGTTCTTAAACTAATATGCCTGTTTTGGCTGGATCAAGCATGAGCTTTCCAGAATGCTCTTCTGCAGTATTTTTCTTCTTCTTCAGGGGGTATGCAAAGGTATGCACTGCTGGCACCTTTTTTGTTGTTGTTGTTAAAAAGTGTGGCACTTAACTGTAACAACTTCATGGTGAGAACTCTTTTTTTCTTCAGTTATGTGTAGCTGCTCGCTTACATTCATATAACATGTCTATAATGTTAGCCAAAATTGATCCACCAAACCTTTCACTCATTAGAATCACATTAGCAGGAGTTGTTAGGGACAATGGCTCTGTATTTTTATTCCAATCTGGAATAATATATGTACCCTAGACAGAATTCACTGTCTCTCCTCTTTGGTTGTCTAAGAGTAACTTGTTTCCTTCATCTAACCATCTGATTAAAATATGCTGTAGCTGCTCATCATATAATTCAAATGAACTATAGAACTTGAATAAAATGTACTGTACATTTGATGGTTATAAAGTGCCTCTTTAAAAACAGTAAACAAGTAATGGGATAATTTGCAGGGCAGCCTTGGTCATAGGTTTGTCTACCTTGGTATGTAATTTTTTCCCCATCATCAGATTACCCTACATTTTTTCTAAATGAGTGCTTGGTGGAGTTGACTATTTCAGCACTATTTTCCTAGTTTGATCCAATGACCAATAGAACAGCCAGCATTAGAAATAGAATTAGTTCTCTGAAGAGTGCATCTTGTGCTTTTTTGTCTATCAAATTAAGCAGGAACAAAGCAGGCTTGACAGATAGGGGCTTCCAATGATGTTTAACACATATGCCCTGCGTCAACGTGAATTGTACACATTTGCTTAAAAGGCTAGTTCTCAGCAAAAATCCCAGCTGAGGCTTGATCCTGTTTCAATTGTCACCAGTTTTTTTGGCAGATAAAAGCAGATGTTTAACCGCAAGTACACCAGTTACAATAAATGCAAGGCACTGTATTTTGTACTCGGGAATCTGAATCTGAAGTACAAAATGTCACGTGAGAAGAATGTTGAGAACCAGCATTTTCTAATGTGTTGTAAAGCTATATTTAGTATTCAGGACCAGGCTCAATAATTAGATCAAACTGAGTTTTAGAATATATTAAAATATAATAGTGTCAATGGGTTCACTGTAGAGGGTTCTTAATGGAAGAAATGGAACATTTATTCTGCGAGGGGCAAGAGACTTTGTGCTGGCCATGGTTTTCCCCACCTCCATTGCCCTACCCTCCAGCCCCAGGAACCTTTGGGGGGGGTATTTCCAAAGGAAGAACTGTAAGGGGTGTGAGACATTGTCTGTTCTCATGGAGTGACTGGTTTCACCTGTGCTGCCCCCACCCCCAGCCTGAGGAACCTTCAGAACAGAGTTGCTGCCCTGTGCATTATATTGAGGTTTCATCCAGTCTGACATGATGAGTGAATAGGGAGCAGAAACAGAGATGAGGAGAAAGGGCTACTTAAGAGAAATGACACCTTTAACATCTACTTCTGCCCCAGCATGCTGCCACCTTGCTTCCTCAGTAAGGAAAGGCAAAGAAGGGCAAAAGAGCCTCACCTCCTGTACCCTCAATCAAGTCTATCTGAGCAATAGCCCCTCCCAAGTCATTACTTTAAGAACAGCAGTAGCTGGGAAGGGAGAAGAGGAGTTCAGGATACATTTTTTAAAAAATAGTTGTGTATCTTTGTTTCTCAATTTAATTCTTCTACATGGTTTTGTATGTATTGTGGTATTTCATGCATTGCGACTTGCTGTTTTTTATTTATTGTAATTGTTAAGACTGAATTTCTGTATAACTATTTGCTAATATTTTTATATTTACTTTTACTGGGTACTATTGTATTATAGAATCATACAATTGCAGAGTTGGAAGGGACCCAACTAAAACATCAATGACAGAAGGCCATGAGCTTACCCACCTGTAGGGTGGCCATATGTCCTCTTTTTCTAGGACACGTCCTCTTTTTTCATGGGTAGAGTTGTCATAGTGATCCATAGTTAAAGGTAGAAGTTGGCAAATGTGCCCTCTTTTTTGCTCTTCAGAATATGGCAACCCTATCCAAGAGAGTCTGTTCCACTATTTAATAGCTCTTACTGTCACTTCCTCCCAAGTTTCCCAATTATTCAACTTCATCAATGAGTTCCTCATTAGTTGGTGAGGACCAGGTCCAAGACAGATGAACCCGTTGTTGCTTCTTCTATCTTCTGGGAAATGGAATTGTCAGTGAGGCAATGGAGGAAATGGATTACTGAACATTACTTTATTTCATATGAGTTGTTTATTTTAAAGTTATGTTTTTATTATATTACGACTTTTTTGTATTGGATCAGATTATTATAAGGTGTGTGATTCTTATAATCTGTTGTTGCAAACCACCTAGGTGGTATACAAATTAAAAGTGAAATGAAATGAAAAATTATCAAGCATATTAAACTAGATAGTCCCATCATTTCCAGAGGTTTTCCATCATCATCACCACCACCCCACCCTTCACTGGCATAAATTGTTTTGATATTCTTTTTAAAAACTTAACTTGCAGTTAACAGAACAATCTGTTTCCCCACTGTGTTTACCCTTTGGGGGGGAAATGAATGATGCTTTATCTCCAATAGCATTTTAATTATGTATTGATAATCTACAAGATAATAGTTAAATGTTCATAATCCATGCGGGAGACAACAGACCACTTCAGGGATTGAAGGAAGAAAATACTTCTGTAATTATAAATGTTTAAAGAACAAGGGCCAATTAGTTGATGATTACTGAAATTACGTTGTCTCTTCTTCAGACCTAGCCAGGAACCAGCCACTGTGATAAACTAGTTTTTTTGTTTTTTTGCTTTACAAAGGAACATGACGGGAGAATGCGCTCAACAAAACAATTTCAATCTTGGGCAGCATCTTTTCAAAATGACACAATTTACACACCGCCACAATTTAATTTCCCTTTTTTTCTGAGCACAATTTTAAATATCTGTGTGTTTTAAGTGGTTAACAATTAAAAAGACCCTCCCCCAGGCAAAAACAAGCTGATGTACAGAACTATGATGCCAAGCATGACAGAAGATTCAAGAGAAATGATCAGCCTAAATGAAATTACTGGCCCAATATTTTATCTTGAAATTATGAAGAATGCTGCATTATTTTATCTAGGCATCTTCATTAGTATGCAGTACACAGTCCTTTAAATCTATTTCCTAAGCCCACCTCGTATTTTAACCTTACAATACAAGATAATTTACAAATATGGGGTACAATTCAACCCTTTCCAAATACCAAGTAATAGTCTTATGCCTTTTATAGATGTATCCAGAGGTCCCAGTCATCTTCAAGCATTGGCTTGCAAGCTACCATCATAAAAAGCATGTGCTTCTCACAGCTAAGCAGGTGAGCTGCAATGAACCTAACCCAGTAGCAGCACATTCAGACGTTATGGGGATTCCCTCTCATACACAAAGAAGGGATGGATGGTGCTTTATTTTTCCATCACCTTCTATAGTTCTTAAATACACCCAACAGTTCTTATTACATCTTACAATATTATTTATTACAATGATAAGTATGCTTATCATATGTAGCTCAATTGTTTATGGCCATTTTTGAGTACAATACTAAAACTCCAGGCTTTTTTTTTAAAAAAAAACACCAAAACACAGACAATTGTACAAAGACCTGAAGATATAAATTGCGCAATATCCCGTTAGGTTTCTTCAAATTCACAGTAATACTGTACCAAATGGACAGATCTTTCTTATTTCAGTAAGTGGTTTCTGTTCCTCGAAGGGGAAAAAAGGCATACCGTATATATTAATTATTTCAACATATTCTTGTCAGTTGTACAACAAAATCACTGAGAGGCTGTTTTAATTCTCTGTTCCAAATGTGATACTTCACCACTGCTGAACTTGTCAGACCTTGATTAATATTCCTTACAATATACATGACATGTTTGCAATTTTCAGCATTTGGTCACTTTTTAATTAATATTGGGAAGAACTTTGCGAATTGTTTCATCATTTATCTATCACACAGAATTGTCACCTACGAAAGGATAGCACTGAAGGAGAAGAAGTTAATTAACTCAATTTTAGTAGTTTCTTAAAATAAGCTACTGTTTTATAAATACATGACATAATTCAAAGTTAAGAATAAATGAGAGAATGTGGGCCATTACATTTGCAGGTATCCATTCTAAGAAAAGCACTACAAATGCTTGAAAATGAAGAACCTGGTATGGTTTTTTTGATCTGGGGTGAGGTGGGGTTTGGCCGCTTTTACATACTTGGTCTTCATAATGCAGAGCTGCTTTATAAATTATATTTTGTAAAGATCACCCAGTCCACCATGGACTTAGCGTTTGCTAGCCTACTGTGGGATCCCCATGGGGCATGACAGAAAGTATTTCCCTGTTTTGCCACTTCTGCATGGAGATCAGGCTATAATGGGCAACTGAATGCCTGGTTGTGCTTCTCATAGCACTCCAGATGTTCTCAGGTTTCATCAGCCCAGTTGGCACAGCCAATGACTGGGGATGCTTGCTTGTCCCTAGTGTGTAAGCTAAGAATCACTCTGTTGGATCTGACCAAAATGCCTATCTAGTCCACCTTCCTGTTCTCAAGAGCGGCCAACCACTCACAAGCAGGAGGTAAGGACAGCAGAACTTCCCATGCATACTCCCCAGAACTAACATTCAGAGACGTACTGCCTCTAATACTGGAAGTAGTACACAGCCATTGCAACTAGTAGTCTTGATAGTGTTATCCTCCATGAATTTCTCTGGTCCTCTTTTAAAGTCATCCAAGTTGGTGGCCATCACTAGGCCATGTAGTATTTAATTCCATAGTTTAGCTAGGTATGTGCTATGTGAAGAAATATTTCCTTTTGTCTGTACTTAATCTCCCAATGTTCATCTTCAATGGAGGGCCCTGGGACAAAAGCTTCTTTCTATTCCAATAAGGTCAAATACTTGAGAAGTGTCCTCCAGTTTGCCCTCTTACATTCCTATTGCTAAGAGTCCAGAAATATGCCAATTTCTGTAGTTCTGACTGCAGAATTGCTTTTTATATATTGCAAATTTCTTGAAGCCTGTCTCCAAACCCATTTTTACAGAGGGAACCAGCATCTGTAAAGTAAGAGGATTAGTCTAAACACCTGGGTTCTTAAATTAGAGCTTAGAGTGGTATCTCAGTTTTGATTGCTATTCTGAACACTAAAGAAATATGTCCTGGATCTATTCTGTGCCACAACTGTGACAATCTGATTGCACAATATTAAAATAAGCTATTGGCAAACTATGCTGAGATAGAGTTGTACAATTATATCCCCCCCCTTTACAAACTAGTAAATTCTCATTTTAGTTTTAATGTGTATACTCAGTTTTAATGAGTATAGAATCAAGCACCTTTATTTACACTGAAATTTGCAAGAAATAGAAAAGGAATTTTTTAAAAAGAAAGGTAAGCAGATCCTTGAATACATGCAGTTAATTATAACAGTAAAGCGGTATACATAAACACAGAGTCAACCGTAGTCAGTGTATCAACTCTGTGTTTAAACACACATGTTAATAACATAGCTTTCCTGTGGTAGGTAGAGAAAAGGAAATGTATTGATAATTTTATTTATTTATTTATTTAGGCCCCCTAACTTGAAGTCATACCAGACAAATCTCATTTTTTAAATATACAAGCTTGGTGGATCAGGGAAATACCGTAGACATAATGTATCTTGATTTCAGCAAGGCTTTTGACAAAGCCCCCATGGCAGTCTTGTGAAGAAACTGGTAAAATGAGGACTGGGTGAGGTATCCATTTGGTGGATTTGTAACTGGTTGACTGATCAAACCCAAAGGGTGCTCACTAACTGATCCTTGACATCCTGGGGGAAAAAATGACAAGCAGGGTCCTGCAGGGTTCTGTCCTGGGCCCATTGTTGTTCAACATCTTTATAAATGACTTGGATGAAGGAATTGATAGGATTCTCATCAAATTTGCAGATGACACCAAACTAGGAGGGATAGCTAATGCCGCAAAAGACAAATTCAGGATTCAAAATGACAGTAACATATTGGAGAACTCATTTAAAACTAAGAAAATGAATTTCAATAGGGACAAATGTAAGCTTCAATACCTAGGCAGGAATAACCAACTGCCCAAATATAAGTTGGGGGATACCTGGATTGCCAGTATTACATGTGAAAAGGATCTAAGAGTCTTAGCAGACCATGAACTTAACAGGAGTCAACAGTGTGATGCAGCAGCAAAAAAAGCTAAAGCTATTCTAAGGTGGCATCAACAGAAGTATACTGTCATGATCAAAGGAAGTCATAGTACTGCTTTATTCTGCCTTGGTCTGACCACACCTGGAGTACTGTGTCCAGTTCCGCAAATCACAATTTAAGAGGATATTGACAAGCTGAAATGTGTGCAGAGGAGGGTGGTCAAGATAATAAAGTGTTTGGAAACCAAACCTTTTGAGGGAATTGGATATATGTAGCCTGGTAAGGAGGATTGTGAGTGGTGGCAATGTTGCTCTAGAATCCACTTAGAAGTTCAGCAACCACAGTTTGTGCCAGCTCCTGTTTCAGAGAAGCCTTATGTACAGCACATTACAGTAATCCAAATGGGAAGTTATCTGAGTGCGCCTTACTGTGGCCAGGCTATCCATGTCTGGAATGAGATATAGCTGGGAAACAGTCCTCTGAACCATTGCAGGAACTTTGGCCTTCAGTAAATGAGCAATCCCAGACTACACAGTAGCTCCTACAAGTATAGTGCAACCCTATAAAGACCAGGCTGTTTCCTAATTTCCAAACCCAGAAGTTGTCCAGCCATAGCATCTCTTTATCAAGGTTTAGCTTCAATTTATTATCCTTCAGATAGCCCACTACAGCAAATAGAAACTAAAATAGTATTTTCTACAAATAACATCTTTAATGCCATCTCCCAATTGTAAATGCCGCAATATTTCCAAATGTGGAAGAAAGTACTGTTAAATCATTTACATCTTAAATATAGAACTTAATTTTTAAGGAATATGATGATAATGTTTTATTTAAAAATTCCCTAGAATTGGTATTAAGGCCATATTTAGTTATTAAACAACCATTCCACAACAAACAAACAAAAATAATACAGAATAAGTATATGTACAAAGGAAAACATGCAGCATACAATAATTAAAATGCTAAGTATCCTTAACTTGAGTGTAACATAAACAGCAGCTGATGAGATTACTCCAAATAAAAAATATGCTTCCACTACACTATGTACCATATCAAAATTTTCTTAGCTGAGTTATATCATATCACCACTTCAAAAATTGTGCACTCTTAAGAACTATACTTATTTATGTGTGATTTGTAAATATTGAAATAAAGGAATATGTTATTTATGTTTCTTCATGATGTCTGCATAACTCTTCATCAACCTTTTATGAAAAATAATTTCTTGATTTCAATTAGCCGATACTCCAAAGCATTTAAACTGCCAGAATTTAGACCACTGTTAAAATTATAAAAATATGGGCATATTTATGAATTTCTTTTCATAATTTATGCTTCAATAAATATGAAATGTGTAGCCATGTTCCCTTTTATTTCAACGCTTCTATAGCGTTAACATCCATTAATTATTTATATGTTTTGGATACCACTAATTATTCAATTGTTATTTATAAGGCCTTCGAAGGGTGTCCTGTTTAAATTAAAAACCAGTATCTTCTTTGCATATAACATCTTAATTGTAAGGATTGAAGGAATGAGAATTTTCTGAATAAAAATACTTTATGAGGCAATGTTTGCATATTCTATAAATCAGTAAACATCAATAGATCATTTTTCAACCAACCATCCAATGACACCACAGATACTGTTTAAGCCAGATTATGCCTTTACAGTATTAAAGGATTTATTTATTTACGATTCTTCTGATACAAAAATGTATGATTGCAACCCGGTTTAGTTAACCAAATTCTGTGTTACTACAATTCCATGATTGCTGTGCACCTTCTATGATGTCTGGTGTCCTAGGTATCAATTTATAAAAGCTGCTTGTGCAGCTTATAGCAGGGGTTCCCAAACTGTGGCCCACAGACTACCAGTGATCTGTGAGCTTCATTCAGATGGTCTACAGTATGTCTGTCTGCAAAGAACAGTGTAAAGCTCTATGGAATTCATATTGTATGATATTTTTTAATATTGCATTTTATTGTACAGTGACACCTCTGGATATGCACACCTCTGGTTGCGTATCCTTCAGGATGCGAACGCGGCAAACCCGGAAGTATTTTTCTGGGTTTCGCCGCGAGTGCATGTGCAGAAGCAGCACGTCCGGCTGCAAATTCTCGGGATCTAACTGGAGCTCCAGAACGGATCCCATGCTCAACTGGAGGTGCCACTGTATTACATCACTTAGCACAGAACATTACAATTGCTACAACAGGCAAAAAACATCATTTAGTGGTCTACCAAGACCTTCAGTAATTTTCAAGTGGTTGGGGGGGGGGAAATTGGGGAGCAACTGGCATAAAGAATGAGACCTTAACAGAGCCTTGGAAAGTGATTGGTCTTATCTTTTCCATGCTGCTAATTCACTTCCATCTCTGTGTCACCCTCTGATCATATAATTAAGTCAGATATTGAATGAGCTAAGATTCTGCAATGCTTTCAGTTTCTTAACTATTTATTGTGAAGGGCCAATTTCTATGAGAGTTTTCTCTCGGAATCCTTTGCATTCAAGTGGATTTAGAATCTGAATCCCTATTCCGCCCCCATACCATTCTTATTTAAATAAGAAAGAATATTTTTCTTAATGTATCAGTTCTAGGTTTTTTTAAAAAACCAATTATGTTTGGTTTGCATTGTGCCCACACACTAACAGCATGATAATCCAACATTTAGATGGTTGAGTAGTTTGAGGTTTTTGTTTTTTGTTTTAAAAAAGAGACATTATTCCTGAGCTGTATTTCAAATAAACATATGAATGCACAACAGGAGAAAAACAGAGAGCAAATCATATAATTTGATGACGGTTACTATTATTGCACAATAGGATTTTAATTAGTTAATTGCAGTGATGTAGACAAGGGCAATAGGGCACTGGACACATAGTGAAGGAAAGGAAACACCCCATTTTTATACATTTGTGGAAGTGGAGATGCAAGATAGCAAATTAACGTGGCAAAAATGGCAACACAAAGCAATCAACATGCTGCTGTAGTAGCTTGCTATGAAATTGCATGAATACTCTAAACTTCTGCCCTGACTATCAAAGAATGGGAACTCTTTAAGATAAACTGCCCAACACTTAATGAGCTGTACATAAGTCAGGTTACAATGTCTTGGTTCCATGCTACAGTAGAGGTTAAAATACGTGGCTAAGTGGAGGCTAAGACATTGATCCAACAAGTAATATCTTCCCTGCATCTTCCTTTCAAAGTGCAGGGTGGGCA